>NC_138886.1:116535846-117135846 GCF_965194825.1 Balaenoptera physalus
GTCATTCTTTCTAGAAACAGTTCTGGAAGTCTATTCTGCGCCCTCTGCTGTACTGAGTATTACTGAAAATGTGATGACAAGTCAGTCCCTGCCCTGCAAGTAGTTTACAACTAGTAGAGGACACAAACAATAAACAAAGAGGTTGCGCTGCAGCTGTGGCTCCTTGAGGATAGGGACCCTTGGCTTCCGTTTAACACACCATCTGGCCCAAAGGGCACACTCCAAAAATATTTGTTGTGATGAAAGCGATTTTCACATACTGAGGTCTAGGGAAGTCCTTCTGGCTTATACACAACTTAAGTTGAATTTTATGCTAACTAAAAGAGCCTGTTTGTGGCCCATCAAACATACACTGTACGTCTGCTTTAATTATTAAAGAAAAGGGTGCATTGACCAGAAGTAAAGAATGTCCATGTTAAAAATAAAAATTAAACGTCTCCCTTCCTGGGACACCAATGCTGGTACTCCTTCAATGACAAGCCTTCCTTCCCAGGTGCCAAGGCCGTACTGACTTGCTGTGTATGTGCTGATCTGTTCTGTTTTTTGGTTTTTTTTTTTGAAACCTCGAAGAAACGTACACCTGACTTGTTTGAGATTCTTTGTTCTGACAAGATGTAACACGGTGCTGAAAACCAGGCTTCTCTGGAGCAGTTCCTCAGAGCTATCTGAGAGGCTGTCTTCTGGGCTGTAGTCCTCAGTTGGGCTCAAATAAGACTCTTTTCTATTCGTATTATAGATTGTTTATTATTTCTGTCTACAGTTGAAAGAAGTAAAGGGAAAAGAAGAGAAGGGTGAAAGGGAGGAGAGGGAGGGTGAGAGCATCAAAGAAGGTATAAAGAAAATGCATTAAACCTGAGTGAACATTTCAAAAAGTCAGTGTGGGAAGAAGAGGTGATCTTTGAAAGTGAGCTGTAAAAGATGAGGTGAAGAAACAGAAGAAAACTATCCTGGGCTGAGGGAATATATGTAATGTTGAAAACTCAGAAAATAACACAAATGGTTTGGAGAAGTACTGTTAGATGGGAGTCTAGGTCCACAGGGTGGAAACAAGAGTGATGGGTAGTGGGCGGTGAGGCTTGAATGATGGTGTTGGAGCAAAACTGTGAAGATGCTGATAATCGAGCTTGGACTTCGTAGAGATAAGAGGGTTTTCTCTTAGATAATGGAAAGCAAGAAAAAAGTGTTATTGGAGGAGAACCATACTTTAAAAAAATTTTTTTTTCTTGTGGTAAAAGACTCAATATAAAACATACTATTTTAACCATATTTAACTGTGCAGTTCAGTGGCACTAAGTACATTCACATTGTTGTACAACTCTCACCATCGTCTCTCTCCCAAATTTTTCACCTTCCTAAACTGAAACTCTGTCCCCTTTAAACACTAACTCTCCATTCCCCCTCTCCATCCCCCTCCCCAGAGCAGAAATAGAGACACAGACATAGAGAACAAACGTATGGACACCAGGGGTGGGAGGGGGGTGGGATGGATTGGGAGACTGGGATTGACATATGTATACTACTATGTATGAAGTAGATGGCTGGTGAGGACCTACTGTATAGCACAGGGGGGAAAATAAAAGAACATACTTGCTTTGTTTTAAGAAAGAATCATCAGGGCTTCTTTGTGATAGACAGATGAGCTACAAAGACTGGTGACAGAAAGGTCACTTGGGAGGATAGTACACAAATTCAAACAAATTATGATCAGCCAGGCTGGATTTGGATAAAAGTATGTAAGAGCCAAAGGTTTGGGGAAGCTGTTACCTTCTCCCTTTAGCAGATGCTTCTCCTTCTTCATTCACCCCAGGGACCACGGACACTACTTCTTGGTTTCTCTGGGCTGCCCACGGCAGGGCTCGAAATATCCACCCATCCGTGTCCCACGATCCAGGAAGTGAGTCATCACACAGGCAAAACTTACAAGCTGAAACCAGCATCGAAGGTCAGGATGAACAGAAAATCAATATCTGGATAAACATGGGAACAAAAGAAAATGAGAAAAATAACTAAACTGAAAAGCAGGCAATAATATGAACGGACAAGAAGAGACCAAGAGAAAATACATACGAAATGAAATTGGTCCCTGGAAGATAACGTCAAACACTCAAACATGCAGTAGGAAAGTATCCAAGCAGATATAGAGAAATAAAGGGAAAAGTAAATAAATAAATAAAAAGAAAAGTAGGAAATCTACAAAACTTTGGAAAATCAGACAGCAAGTGCATAGCATCAATGACTGAGGTTTTAATGACTGATAATATGTTTAAGTCTGACTTACCTATTTGCTTACTGCTGGGATAAGTGTCTATCTCGTCCAGGTTCTTGTAATGCACACACCCACATCCAACCACCCTCACATCCAAACACACACACACACACCACCACCACCACCACCACGGCTTACTCATAAGAGGAAGTAATAAAACAACAAAACCTGTTTCAAGGAATCGACTGGAGCACCTTAACCTGCTTCTCTTATTGTCTCCTTTGTCCTGCAGGTCTTGGCTCTGAACGCAGGCTTTCAATACTATTTGCCTCTCTGGCTCTGTGGTTCCAGGTATCTTTCACCTTCCTGTAGGGCTTTCACATCCCAGGAAGGTCTCCCTGCAAAATCGAGTTCCCACAGCCCCTTCTGGCTGAGCACCCCTTCCCAACTGCTTCTAGTGTCTTCACTGGGAAAGTTCTAGAAGGGCAAAGCTAAGTCATGAATCTGGGAGCAAGAATGTGAATGCACCTGGCTCAGATGAAGGAGTGGACCTTCCAGAAGGAAATTGTCCATCAAGCATATCTGGACAGTTCAGCCTATCGCTGCTGCTTGAAACAATTTGCACTTGTTTCTACATTTTTGACTTGGCATGTTTTAGATGACTTTACATGGAAGCCAATATCTTTAATGATAAACCCATCTACTACATTAATCTGTAATAACCCTAGGAAACATTTTATAAGCCACATAGAAGGAATGACCTTAGGATAGTCAGTGGGAAACAGGAAGTTCAGTTCCCAGCATCCCGTCCTCCCACTTCTCCACCACCCACGTGAACATTGGTGAGTTCCTGAGGCCTAGGTGCCTGCCATGAGCACTGATGTTTTATGAGAAAATATGTCAGTGATGTCTTTTTTCTCTTTTCTACTTAGTCACTGTGTCCTCTGCAATACGATTTTTTTTTTAAAGATTTATTTATTGATTGATTGATTACTATGTTGGGTCTTCGTTTCTGTGCTAGGGCTTTCTCTAGTTGTGGCAAGCGGGGGCCACTCTTCATCGCGGTGCGCGGGCCTCTCACTGTCCCGGCCTCTCTTGTTGCAGAGCACAGGCTCCAGACGCGCAGGCTCAGTAGTTGTGGCTCACGGGCCCAGTCGCTCCGCGGCGTGTGGGATCCTCCCAGACCAGGGCTCGAACCCGTGTCCCCTGCATTAGCAGGCAGATTCTCAACCACTGCGCCACCAGGGAAGCCCTGCAATACGATTTTTAGTGCTCGCTTTGGCGGCACATATACTGAAATTGCCAAATGATTTTTAGAGAATTGAAAGAAACAGTTAGCCTAGAGACAGAGGACTGTACTAGGAATGCTAAGTATATGCTATATTTGCCAAAGATTTTATATGAAAGATGGCTTATAAGGGAATCCAGTCACCTCTATCGTGGTTGACAAGAATTCTGCCCAAAAAAGACACTCTATACCAGAAGGCCAGAAACAATTACAATAAGAATGATCATTTTGTGGTTCCCACTATTGCCAAGTATTGTACTTAGTGTTCAAAAACATATCTTCTCATTTAATCTTCCTGATATCCTGTGAGGTAGGTATTAAGACTCCAGTTTTACAGACATGATAATGAAGGCTTTTAGAGAAGTTAAGTAAGATGACTGAGATAACATAACAAGAACACATATAATAACATAGTGATAATCAATATGTGTAAAAAGCAAGGTGTAGTTCTGAAAAAAAGAGAACTTAAAAATTGCACATGTAGATCGGCCGTTCATTCATTCAAGTTCACGGTGAGAGTCATAGCTCTGCTTCGCCGTAAGTAGGCATCTAACTGGCAACAGACCTCCTTAAAAATGAGAAGCAAAAAGCTAATGTTCCACTTTCTCTTGTCAACGTTTTTCAAAAAAAGTGAAGAAGACTATAATATTGAGTATTGTCATCTCAATAAATATTAGAAGGTTATCCTTCTCAAGTACAGCTACCTGATATTTACAGTTAAAGTTTAGTCATTCTTTTTAACAAAATATTTATTGAATTCCTCCCATGTGGCCCCCATCAGCCTATACCCTGGAGACGCAACGGTGAACAAATAAGCTGGTGTCCCATCCGTCGTGGAGCTTACATTCTAGCTCAGGAAAGATGCCTAAATAAAATAATTCCAAATCAGGATCAGTGATAGACAGGTTACAAAGGGTTTAGGGAGGGAATTAAAGGATGGGGGCGGGTGTCAGGAAAGGTACCTCTGAGCAGCTTTGGTGGACTTCAGATGTTCTGGTTTATCCAGCCTGATCTGGGAGCTATTCATTCTCGGCACTGAGAAATTTTGGACAGACCGTTGGCCAAGGTGCCTCTTCCACCTACCGTGGAGATAAGATTGTGTCTTTTCCCCTATAACAGGGATTGGTTTGGGGATGAGCACATAACCCAAAGGAGAGCAGTCAGAATCTGACACTTTAACAGAGAAAAAAATTCCCATCTCGTGGAGTTGCTAAACGTTTAAAAAGCTGGCCGCAGTCACGTTTACAACCTACAGGGAATTTGTCTAAGAAGTGAAAGAGAAAAAGAGGAAACCCTCAATTCCAATCCCAGCTGTGACTAAAGCCACAATCACCTCTGCATGTTTCAGTTTGAGGCCAATGCATTGCCCCTAAATTGCTTAAGTTACTTAGCTTGTCATTGGTTCCTGTACCATTATTCATGAAATAATCATGAATTATTCACGGGTGAGATTTCAGCTTTGGCATGAGTGACCTGAAGGAAAGATTTGGGAAGAATATGGACAAAACAGCATCTCTGGCAGACGAAGTCGTAGGTGAAAGTTTCCTGAGGTAGGAAATAATTTTAATTTTTCTGGGAACAAATAGCTGTATCATCCATTAAGAGAAGAACACACAACAATGTCTATTGTGACTGACAAAAATCAACATCATATTGGAATTCCTTGCCAATAAAAGAAAGAAGTATCAGAAATAAGAGACAGCAAGGAAGAAAGGAAGAGACAGAACTGTCATCTGTAAACATCTGCCTTCACAGAAAAATTTTTAAAAAAATATATAGACAACCTGTTAGAACAAATAAGAGGGTTCTGCATGAAATCTGGGGAAAAGATCAATATGGAGAAGTGAGTGGTGTCTTTACACACCAGCAATAACCCGTTAGAAAATGCACTAATGGGACTTCCCTGGCGGTCCAGTGGTTAAAACTCTGAGCTTCCAATGCAGGGGGCGGGGGTTTGATCCCTGGTCAGGGAACTAAGATCCCACATGCCATGCAGTGTGGCCAAAAGAAAAAAAAAGAAAAGAAAAAGCACTAACATAAAAACAAACATGTTGGTAGCAGCAACAAACATGGTGCTTCTAGGAACAAAATTAATAAAAGGAATGTAAAGCTGCTATACAGAAAAATTATAAAATTTCATAGATGGATGTAAATAAAATTTAAATAACTGGTGAAAGACATTAATACTGAGTGGGAAGATTCAACGTTATGTATATCTCAATTTCTCTTCAAATTTATCTGCAAATCTAATGTAATTTCAACCAAAATATCCAGGGAATTTTTCATGAAGCTACTGTAAGGGGGTGCAAAACTTTACCTGGACTCTCCTTGGGCCTGAGACGACAGATTCACAGAAGAAAAGCATACAGATATTTCCATGTACCTCACGGCCCCATAGGAAAATAAAGACCCGAAGAAGCAGCAGCAAGACCCAAATGTTTATCCAGTAGATTGAACAAAGAGTGGCAGCCGAAGAAAAGTAACTAAAACATAGAGGGAGGCTAAAGGAAGATAAGAGTTATTTTTCAAAGTCTATTTGTACAGATTTTTCTCAGGCTCAACTCAGCATCTCTGGTGATAAGAATGTTTCTTTTCTCCTAGTACAGAGAAGGCAAATCTCACATGGAGTTTTATCTCCCACTTTCAGGCAGAAAGCAGGGGAGCAGAGTATCCCTTTGGTATCTGCTGTTTCTCAAGTGCCTTTAACTCAAAATAATCCTGATGCCAAGTGGCATATTTTGGGGTGGCATTTTCTGCCACCCTTAACTACATAAGCGAATTCTAAAATTCATTTGGAAAAATACACGTCCAAGAACCCCCAGGACAATTTTGACACCCAAGTAGGCCAATCAAGTCTCTCCGAGAGCTCTTCTTTAGTGTCTTGTTCAAAGGTGGTCCGTGACTAAGGCCATCAAATGTCCCAGGGGCTTGTGAGAAATGCAGAATCTTAGGCCCTGCCCAGACCTACCAAACCGGAATCAAAATCCCCAGATGATCTGTATTCAAATGAAAGGTTTCAACACAGTCATCTAGTGTTCATCATTATACCTTCTCCCCATGGATTTAATCTTTTGACTTTTGATTGTAAATTTCAGCATAGGCTATTAGGCTCAAAAGCCCAAGACTTAGATAATTTGGTTTGCTTTCATTCTATAGCTTTCAAGACCTAATCTAAATTTTCTCGACCTACTTTCTTTATATAAAGACCGCAAGAAACATCATCCCAACTAGCAATGTATACCTTGCGTCCTACCATCCTTAAGGAATACCGTACATCTAATTATTCTCTCTCATAAGTCCCTCCGCAGATGCAACATAGAGAAACACATGAGTAATGTCACTGGTTGTAAAGGAAGCTAAAATATTCAGGGAAGTCTTGGGTGCCTTCAGTACTTCTGCTGTGACATTGCACTTCCTTCCCTTCTCAGCTGGATTTAATGCTTCCTTTTCATGGTTGACTCTCTTGCTCTGCTTTATGGCAGCACCAAGCCCTTCCTGGTTTTGAAGTTTTTCCTGCTAAAAGTTCCACCCTAGAGCTCCCCAGTGAACTTTCACCTCTGTTTTCAAAAGATGAAGACCCTGGGGCCTTGCCCCTTCCCTCGCAGCACGGCCGCCTCCCCAGCGCAGCTTGGTCATATGTATAGGATGGGATGAAGGTGCTTTTTCTCCCTTGCATTTCCTTCTACCCACCTCATCTCCATTCTACCAAAGGCATGCTTTTGCCTCAAGGTGGCTCAGGATTGGTGATAAAAAAAGAAAATGTAAAGAAAGTGTTGTCAATATTCAGATGTTGAGATTTAAGATTTTTGAGACCCCAATAAGCCTGTAGACTTAAATAAATAGTTTTGCCAAAAGAAGGATTTTCGGGCTTCCCTGGTGGCGCAGTGGTTCAGAATCTGCCTGCCAATGCAGGGGACACGGGTTCGAGCCCTGGTCTGGGAAGATCCCACATGCCGTGGAGCAACTAGACCCGTGAGCCACAACTACTGAGCCTGCGCGTCTGGAGCCTGTGCTCCGCAACAAGAGAGGCCACGATAGTGAGAGGCCCGCGCACCGCGATGAAGAGTGGCCCCCACTTGCCGCAACAAGAGATAGCCCTCGCACAGAAACGAAGACCCAATGCAGCCATAAATAAATAAATAATTAAATAATTTAAAAAAAAAAAAAAAAAAAAAAAAAGAAGGATTTTCTAAACACTTTAATCTCCCCAAAATACAACAAAGCCCAGTTTCTGGGCAAATTGACTATTAATATTCCAATAATGGAAGCAACTTAAATGTCCATCAAGAGATGAATGGATAAAGAAGATGTGGTACATATATACAATGGAATATTACTCAACCATTAGAAAGAATGAAATACTGCCATTTGCAGCAACATGGATGGACCTAGAGATTGTCATACTGAGTGAAGTAAGTCAGACAGAGAAAGACAAATATCATACAATATCACTTATATGTGGAAACCAAAAAATAAATGATACAAATGAACTTATTAACAAAACAGACTCACAGACTTAGAGAATGAACTTATGGTATGGCAGCAAATAGATGCAAGAAAAATTGATAAGAGCACAACCCAACTCTCTTATGTTGTCCTTCAGCTAAAAACCCAGCAAGGTTCAAGTTTATTGAAATTTCATGGCATGCACTCCAGAGAATCCTTTGCAAATAATACAAAGCAGTTACTTTATTAGTAGGAGTAAGTTGTTGAAAAATAAAACTTTATTCTATGATATTGTAAATTTTGTGAGGTAGAGAAAATGTTTTATCTCCATTGCCTAGACAACAGGGTCTCAGTAAATAATATTGAAAGAATAAAATGTGGGGAAGATTAAATACAAAGTAGTGCAATGCAGGCAAACACAAAAATATGCACGTTCATTGTACATGAGGTTATGTGCTAGTAGCTCTAGTTGACGACAAAGAATAATCAGATGTGGTAACACTTTGAAACCACGTACATTCAGAAACAGCTAGAATACATGGCCGTGCAGGGCTCTGCGTCAAAAAGAGAGTCCAGGTGCTAACCAAGTGACGTCATCACCGAGTGTGTGAGGAAGGATGTACTTCAGCACCGAGAGCCGCGCCATGATCTCTGGTGGTTAGAAAAGACTGTAAGGATCCGATAGAAACTTGAGTTCTTGAAGACGGAAAGTTAAGGAAACTAACGTTTAGTGAGCCTCTATATATATCAGTGACTTTCCTAGGAATTTTATAAGTCTTCTCATTTTAGTCTCATAGCAATTCTCTGAAGCAGTATTTTCTTTTTTTAATAAATTTATTTATTTATTTTTATTTATGGCTGTGTTGGGTCTTCGTTTCTGTGCGAGGGCTTTCTCTAGTTGCGGCAAGCGGGGGCCACTCTTCATCGCGGTGTGCGGGCCTCTCACTGTCGTGGCCTCTCTTGTTGCGGAGCACAGGCTCCAGACGCGCAGGCTCAGTAGTTGTGGCTCACGGGCCCAGTTGCTCCGCGGCATGTGGGATCCTCCCAGACCAGGGCTCGAACCCGTGTCCCCTGCATCGGCAGGCAGATTCTCAACCACTGCGCCACCAGGGAAGCCCCTGAAGCACTATTTTAACGCACATTTTACATGTAGGTGAGGTAACAGCCCTAAGGAAGCAAAAAAAAAAAAAAAGTTTGGACCCAGGTGTACAATGTTCACTCTATTTCTTTTCGTGGGTGAGATTCAAGTAGGTGAACAGAAGGGTTGGGCCACAGAAAATACCCTATAGGTAAAAGGGAGACGATTAGCAAGAAGGAAATACAGGATATGACTTTAAGAGTGAGTAAGTGAACCAGTCAAGTTGGAGACTGAATAAAAGCAGGATCCCCGACAACGTGCATGCCCTTCTCATTATCACAAGAATTAACTCCCCAAAGTGTGTATCTGTTCTTTCATTCACCACATATTTACTGAGTATCTTCTCTGAACCATGCACATACTAGCCATTTGGAAGCCTTATTTTTAAAAGTCAGACCAAATATCCTGTTCTTGTGGACTTGAAAATAGATAGTAAATAATAAACTTAGTACATAAATAAATTGCATAGTCTTTTAGAAGGTGGTACGGCTTAAGAAAAAAACAATTTTTTTTAAAGTACAGATCTAATCTTATCATTCTCCTCACTCTAGATACCTTATGATTTTTCTGGAAGCAATGGAATAATGTCTTAACCTCTGAGCATGTTTTCAAGGCTCTCTCTGACTAACCCAAAATAATAAATACTTCTCTTTACCAACCACTACAACAACCCTGGAGATGAATCATACCAGGAAACTTGATATCATACCAGGAAACTTGCCAAAACATCATACAGAAATTTGTTCATATTGTTTCTTACACCTGGGATAGTACTAATCCACAAAGACTTACTGAAATTTCAGTCATCCCTTAAAGCCCAATTCAAGTATCACTTCTTTTTCTTAGTCAATCTGAATTAAATTAATCTCTATCTTCTATTTGTATTTATATCTGTCTCCTCAAACAGATAGTAAGTTTCTCTGTAAGGCAATTGGGAAGATGACCAGGTTGGTGTAGATCAGATTTTGAAGGTCCTTAAAGGCCCCAGTTAGGTGTCTAGGTATTTCCCACCTGCATAATCACTTGATATGACTAAAATTTATTCCTTTGTGGTTTATAGAACTGTATTTTTATGAAGTATGAAAACATAAAGTCAAATATTTATATTTGAATAAAATCCAAAAATAAGTATCAGTAAAAAGAAGAAATAAAATATGTATGTGAAGAAGCCTTATATAACACACTGGAAACAAATGACATCATTCCTCAAAGGCTGAGAAAGAAGAAGTAAGAAAGGTGGGAAATGTTCATAGAATTCTGATAAACAGAGTTCAAACTATTGACCTCCACACGGTGTCCTCCCTCAAGACCTGATTTAACCCTGATACTCTTATCAATGCCCTCTTTTCCTGCTCCTTCTCATCTCTAATGACTTTTTCTATTCTATTAAGTGTAAGAAGTCACAGTCTGAAATGGATAGACTAGGAATTGATGGGCACACATTCCCATGGAAACTGTAGCCCAGAGTCCCAGAGGCCTGCTGCCCCCAACACTGCCAAACTGGGCCTTTCAGACCAGGGCTTGTTTCCATGTTTGAAAAACCACAACAATGAGAAAGTTTATTAAAAATATCTGTGCTTCCTAATTTGGATTTCAGTAACGCCTAGTTGTCTTCTTTAAATTGTGTTTATATCCAACTTCATAAACAAGGCAAGAAAAGTAGAATAGGGTCAAGGGCAGGAGGGAAAAGATTTTAAGGGCAGAGATAAACAAGAATATTTTAAGTAATCAAATTAGAGGACCTAGCTGATTTATATCACATACAATTCTAATTCTGACTTCTTTTAGTTATAACGTGTGCTGAATAACAGAGCGATGAGAAATAGGACATCTGGGAGAAGTCTTCAGGAAGAAACTAGATTCCTTAGGCGGGGGGGTGGGGGTGGAAGTCAAAAACCCAGACGATGCTAATATTCAATGTATTTGAAATATATTTTAAAAAGTGTCAAGATGGCGGAAGGAATGAAGCAAGGAAGGAAAGAAGTGAGCAAAAGAAGAATGGAGAGACAGAGGGAGAGAGAGTAAGAGGGAGAAAACAAGACTGAAAAAAAAACAACCTTCTCGGCAGTGAAAAATATTTAAGCTTTTTGGGTCTTTTCAGCATTAACCATACTATTTCACTTTAAAGTTTGATTAGAAAATACAATAAGAAGATATAAAGCATGAGAAACTAAAAAAGCATTAGATGAAGAACCCTGAAACTAAGCAGAAGTTTTTTATTAACAATAAAGTGGAAAAATTTTTATTGAAAAAGAAGCAAAAACATTGCAGTTGTATTTTTTGTCTCAAACTAAAGCTACATGTCCAAATCCAAGCTGCCATGACGCCCCATGAATCCAATACCATAAAAATCATTGATGGGTACAAGGCCCTCTCATTAGCCCCATCCTTTATGCACAGAAAGAAAACACAACAACTAATTTGGATTTTCTGGATTATTTAAAGAGATTATTCCCTAACAACAAAAAAAATTTTTTTTTGGTTTCTGAGATTGTGAAATTCTACTGTTGTGTCCAAATGAAAAATAATAATAATAAGTATTTAAGGATTTATTCTTAAATAGTTGGGGATACTAAGACCATTCTGTGGACCAAATGTTGAAAGACAAAAGGGAGATTTAAAGACATCACCATAAAGGGTACCAGAATATGCCACTGCAAAATATGCCTCTTTAGCATATAGATTATTTTGAGCTAAAAGCCAATGAGAACCAGCAAATCCAGGAAAAGTTCTAAAAATGGGGCACAAGTTTTCCTTTTGTAAAGGAAATTTCCATTTGTAAAGGTATATCCCTCTCCTGTACCAGGAAGAAGAGGACTCTTAACTCATTAGTGGAGAAATCTCTGACTTAAATCTGCCTTAAAAATGCTAAACAACCCTTGTTTACCATACTTTTCCTGGGCACATTCCCATAACTTGTGTCCCTCACTCAGAATTCCCAACCCTCAAAACCTCTTTCCCTTTCTGTAGCCTTGGATGGTGTATAAACCCAACTTCCAACCACCCCTTTGGGTTACTCATCACTGAGTCTCTCATGTGTACGTGCATGATGCACGTTAATAAAATTGTGCTCATGTTTTTTCTTGGTAATCTGTTTTTTGCCAGTTTAATGTATAGGGCTCCAGGCAAGGAACCCAAGATGGGTAGAGGAAAAACAAAGCCAAAATGAGAAATTCCACAATTGCGTAGAATTACGTTTAATTCTAAAGTCTAAAAGAGTTCTTACTATGGATTCTAAATTTAATCTGATCCTTAAAATTAAGCCCTGTCTAGTGGTAATTTAGAAACCTTCAGAGATATGAAATTCAGTTCCTGATTGAAAAAATGCTTATGTCACACTAGCCTTATAGAGTTATAGCAAACCCTGATACAATACTTATTTTATTCATAAGGCTAGAAATTCTTTGGATAGGGACCACTTATTATATCAAATAGGCAAACTAATTTTATTGTCATAATTTCCTTCAATGTATTAGTGCAGTTTAACTACAGAGGGTTGCCAGTTGGAGCAGAAGCAAAAATATGGAATAACACACTAGAAAAATAAAAAGGCAGAGAGTTATTTCTACTTTAGCACCATGTCTGACAAGAAAATAAATTAAATTACAAACCATAAAAGAGGTAAAATTTAACAAGTGGAATATTTAACTTCTACTTATGGAGGATATTTTTGTTTTTATTGTATTTTCTCTCCAATTTCCTTTTGCACAGCTTTTTCCTTTGTATAATTTTAACACACCTCCTAGGAAAGTTCTTCACAACATTAAAAAAAAATAGTATACAACGTATTCATTCTAAGTTTGCAAAACAGCCAAGTTTTCACCTTTCTCCACGGTCCCCTGGAACTCTAAATTTGGAGTAAACAAAAGTCATCATAGAATGCAGTTAAATTATTTTTGAAATTATTTTGGCTCTATTTGTTAAGCAACAGCCCATAAATTCTCATTTCTTTGGTCTCCAAGTTTCAGTCAGGGATTTCCCTTTACAGTTTTGCAGTGTTGTTGACTCTGGAGCAAATTTGTGAGAATAGTTCAGCAAAAACTTCTTTCTTTTCCAAACTATCAACTGTGTGTGAGTTCGGAGGGAGCATGGTATAATAGAAAGAGCACAGATTTAGGAATAACACAGATTGAGGTTTACATTCCATATTACAAAGGCTTTCTGAGTCTCACTTCCTTCATTTTGAAGTTGGAAAAGTATTGCCTACCCTGCAGTTCTGTTGTAACGATTAAATATAACCTACGTAAAGTTTCTGACTACTAGCATGTAAGTAATAAATAATATCTGTTATTACGGTAAATCCTAAAACTTAAAAGTTCTATTCTGCTTACCTCCTTACCAAAACGAAACACACTCATATGTGAAGACATACATACATACTACATAAATATTCTGCTTGGATCATATTATTAAAAATTGCAAAACGCACGTATTTATATGTTGGCTGAACAAATCTCAGTTTATTACATTTAGCCATAGTTTCTCATTGGGTTTTAGAGATGAAATAGTCAGCCTAACTACCCTGTAACTACAATAAATGACCTGCACAGTCTGAACATTTAAACAATTGGCTTCAAAACTAGGAAGTATTACAGACCTTAAAACCATGTGCAGAACAACTTGATAAATAATGTCAGTCGGGGGTTCTGCTGATCGCCAAATGGGAGAGAAGGTATTTTTACATCCGATAGTTCAGAGTTCTGCAAATCCATAACTAGAAAGTTTAACTAGACTAGTAATGTCTCGATGACAGGACAGATTTAAAACTGTGGTAATCGTAGACACTTGTATATGCAAAGGACCATGAAATAAATAGAGGGCAAAAGGGAGGATCTCTGTCAGTGGATCATACCGTTAACCATACACAGCAATTCAGCAAAATGTTTTCCACGACACAACAGCTGTGCGTCAGAGATAAAGCTGGATACGAGTTCAAGGCGGTAAAAGCGTTTTGTTTAGTGATACTTCCTGTAGTAGGAAAGAGTGCAGAGTAAGCTTAGCCCTCCTTGGATTGGTGAGGGGGTGACTGGGGGCTTTAAAGGAAGAGTGGGGGAGTGGAGGGGGTGGTGAGCAGAGGCCCAAGCACAGTCAAGGAAGTGAAACATTACAAAAAATGGGGTAAGAGGTCAAGGTCAAGGCTGCCACGAGGCCAGCTGTGCCTTCCAACTAGCACTTATTGAAGTTAAGATTCTGTCCTCCCACAGAGAATAGGAGACAGGGGCCCCATCCTTCCTGATGACTACATTTCAAAGGAATGGCTTTCAAGTCCCTGAAAAAGACACCCTTGGTTGTAGGGTATACATATACATCCCAAAGGGACAGAGGAAGAATTTACAATAGTAGGTTTGTTTGTTTTTGTTAATAAGTGCTCTAAGACAGAGACGTGGAGGAGCCTATCCTCAGGTGTGAGCTGGAACGAACCGGTAAATTGTTTTGGTGGCCTTGAGCTTTTCCAGACAGGAGCTCGAGGGGGGCTGGGTCATCCCAGGGACACAGTCTTGGGCTTCCAGAAGTCATATGAGAGTTTGGTCAAGGAGAGAATTTTTGTCACAGTTCTCTTAACTATGACCCCCGCAGCTCCATCTGTTTGAGGACAGACCATTAGGCTAAGGTCCAGTTTTAGATCCTGTGTCCGTCAGCTTCCCTCTGCTCTGTGGCACTCATCTTGCAAGCTACCCAACAAATAAATCCAGGCCAGAATTTACGGAAAGGAATATGCAAGGAAAAAGAGGCTATAACCACAGCGAAACAAAAAACCATCCAGCCGTCCCTGGAAAAACACAAAAACAAAACTGCTCAGTTCCTTGAATAAATTCTTATTTTGTGTAAATTATTTTTCTGCAGCCACGGGGTACCCGGAGTACACACGTCACAACCCTGCATTCAGGAGCCTAATGTCCAAGAACATTTCCTAAGAACTTGAATAGGAAGTGGTGTATGATAGGTGCCTTTTAAGTGGTAGAGATGCCTTGTGGCACAGAAGTCCTAGGGAAGATTTGAATAATTCAGTAAGGCTTCTTGACAGAGTTGCGTAAGCCTTGAAGGGCCGGCCAGATTTCAGCAGTTAGAGGAACGAAGCTATGGCCCTCAAGATGAGAGGACTGCATCATCAGGTGAGAGGAAACTGCAAAACACAGTCCAAAACCTGTATCTGAGCAGGACCCTATGGGGCTTTCCCAGGACAGAGCCTTCCCCATAGGTTCTGCTGTAGCTCCTCTCTGAAGGACCCAGGTAATAGTATTTGATGTACATTTCCTGAGTTGTTTTACCGATGCTAAACCCTCCACCAAATGGAAGAAATTAACTACTTGATGACCATGAGCACAGCCCCCAGACCTACTGGAGCCTAAGGATTGTTAACCCCTGTGACACCACCCTGTTACCTCACCACCAACCAATCAGAGACTTGTGCACAAGCTGATCACACACCCTGGGACTCCCCTCCCTCACCTGGCCTTGAAAAATGCTTTGCTGAAAACCCATCGGGGAGTCTGGGCTTTTTGAGCAGTAGCGGTCCTGGCCTCCCTGCATGGTGCCTTAAAATAAACACTGCACTTTCCTTCATCACAACCGGTGTCGGTAGATTGGCTTTACTGTGCATGGGCTGAGCAGACCCAAGTTTTGTTCGGGAACAAACCCACAGATCAGAAAAGAATTTAGAGATTTTCTTCTTTGTTAGTAAGTTTGTTACAATTTACTATTAAACACAGTCCTTCACTAACTGTCAACTATATTTGGCAACTAAATGAAGTCAGATATTGATCCCCCCTCCAAGAGAGATTTTTAAGGAGTCAACGTTAAATCGGGCAGCATCCAAGCAGTTATCGACTCCCACATCTGACATCTCCTCGCTTTGCTCTGCACCATGTTACTCATGTTAATAGGCTTTACTCCAGGCCCAGTGAAGGGTAATCCTGAGGGAAATATTGAAAAGAGGCTGAAAATTACTAGCTTGGGGTAACTGTTGAAGCTGTGAATTGGCATGGGGACGCTAGACCTTGGAGGCCACTTTGGAGGAAGATAGCAAATTCCATATTGGGCTCATCTGATGTGTTTCCTGAAGAATGGAAGTGAACACGTCTATTTGTCTATAAGACTCATGAGTCTGGAGCTTGAGAGAAGTGAAAATTGAAGATACAGGCTGTAGAATAATCAGCTCGTATATGGTTTATGCAGCCACAAGAGTGGAAGAGATCCCTCAAAGTCCACAGCATAGCAAATCAGGTACAAAAACGTCGATTTTACTAGGTGTATAGTTGTGGCGCCGACATCATCAACATAATTTCAGAGTACCAATAAGTAAGCCTTTATTAACAATGATTGAATTCAATAATTATTAAAAAGCATCAGTAGGATAAGTAAGTTCAGAGCGCTAGTCATAATAAATTCATATCTTAGGCACCCATAAAAGCATGGTTTTCTTGGCCAGCAACCCCTGACATTTTATTGTACACTTCTATTGTGATTTTATAGTTTCTAGCTCACCCTTTCAAGGAAAGCAGTTTAGGTAAATTCAATAAAGATTCACTGAACTGCTAGTAGGTGCCAGGTAATGGAGATACAACGATGAAAACTATAGCACCTTCTTTGCTTTGTTTTTAAACTAATTTTATTGAGTGCCTCCTAGTCTCTAGACACTGTCCTGGCACTGATATCACAGTGGTAAACAAGAGAAACCCAACCTTCAAGTGCTTACATTCTAGTAGTTTTTGTTGTCGAATGCATGTTGCATCAACATGGAAGATGGGTATTTCTCATGCAATGTAAGTTATTTAGACAATAGTAACAGTTAATTAGGCAATGTGACAGTCTGGGTCAAACAGTCCTTCTTCCTTAAAGAGCACATGGCTTAATGATTTGAATATCTGTGTCCTCCAAATAGAAGAAGGAGGCTGTTATGTCACTATTATATAATGCTGATAAATTCTTAGTGAACATTCATGACCTCCCAGACCATATGAAAACCATTCTTTGGTTTGCCTTTGGAAATACCACGTTGCAGTTTCCAATATTACAACTATGGTCACCTATCACTTGCAACCTAGGTTTGCATCTTCCTTGAAATATGAATATTTTTCAAACTTCAGCAGCAGCACGAGTGTCTAAATTCTCTTAGGTGGAAGTCTTCCCAGTCTATTTTATGTAAACTCTTGTTATCCTCACCTGTGTGATATTTTCTCTTGTAGTCCTTAAATTTTAGTTCTAGGATCAAAGTCTTTTCAGGCCATTCATTTAATATTTTGACTAGATTTTTAGTGGGAAAAAACCTGACATCACTGTTAGAAAAGATTTGGTATTTAGTACCTAGTCATCATGAAACCGTGTACAAGCCCCTGTGTCCTTGTCTTTTGAAGTAAAATGCTGACTCAAGAGTAATGATTGGGAAATGTGAAGATGGAGAAACAGAGAATAGCTGTTGGGCTGGGGAACCAGTAACAATTTAGACTATAGATCTGCCACATCGCAGAATCACCGAACTCCCAGTTCCCTGAAAGACATAGATAAAGCCCTGACCTACATTCCTAAGTTGTTTGTACAGGAAGCTGACCCACCAGATGAAAACTGCTGACCACAAGCACATTGACCCTAGACTGTTTGGAACCAGAAGGTTGATGATGCTTGAAACTTCACCTTGATGCCAACCAATCCGAGAATGGTCCACGAGCTGATCACGCCCTGCTCCTTGAACACTCTAAAACTCCTCACTACCCCCTCCAGGGTGGGCCATACAGTCTTGAGGGCATTAGCCCGCTGTGGCCCCCTGTGCCTGGCAAAGCAATAAAAGCTGCTCTTTTCTACTTCACCCAAAACTCTGTCTCTGAGTTTCTATTCGGCACCGGTGAACAGAGGCCGAGTTTCGGCAACAATCATGACATATATTCTTCTCCCGTTTCCTTAAAGCACAACATAGTAACACTAATTCTTTTCTCAGAAAATATAACGTAACATATATTGTATTAACTTGAGACAACAGCCAATGGAAAATTAGGAAATAAGATATGCAAAAAGTACTCCAAAGAGTAAATGCTAAGGACAGTATTAAAACATTTTTTTTTAATGCCTTTTTCCAGGGTAGACGGCCTTTATTGGCAGGTGCTAAGAATGCAAAATAGTAACAAATCCAGAGGGGCATGGCTCTCCTCCCCCCCAGGCAAGGTCCCTGTAACTAGGCCAGTGGGCAGGAGCACTTGACTTGACGGTGGCCACTTTGGGCCCAGAACTCTCCAAAGAGCAAGCTCTCAGGCAGAAGGGAGTCCTCACAACATGGGGGGAAAGAGCAACACCCCGGAAGGGGCACGGGCTGCGTCCCACTCCAGGCCCCTTGGCTCCTGTCCACTGCGCACCTCAAGCCTTCAGGAGGGACCCCTCCTCCCAGTGGTTAGCCAGGTTGGACAAATCTGGAAGAAACCATAGGAGAATGTCTTTTTGATCTGTGGGTAGATGCAGATTTCTTAAGTATGGCATAAGAAGTAATAACCATCAAGCAAAAAATGATTAATAGACTTTATCAAAATTAAAATCTTTTCATCAAAAGATTCTATTAACAAAATGAACCAGCAAGCCACAGAACGCGTAAACATATTTATAAAAACCCAAACTGAAAAAAATATGATATCTAATCTATATAAAGAACTCCTACAACCCAATTATTAGGAAGACAAAAAATTCCATTTTTAAGTGGGCTAACAGATATTTCAAAAAGAATACTATGTATGAATAGCTAAAAGGCACTTAGGAAGGACTCAAAATCATTAGTTATCAGAGAAATACAAATTAAAACCACAGTGAAATACCACCACGCACTGATGAGAATTGCTAAAATGGAAATCCTGACAACATCTTATGCTATGTTGGGAGCAACCAGAACTTTTATACATGGCTGGTAGGAACGTAAAATGGTAGATAGAATCAACTTGGAGAAAGACTTGGACATTTCGTATACAATTAAATATGCGCTTACAACGTGACCCAGCGATTGCATCCCTACATGTTTATGCAAGAGAAATGAACACACACGTGCACAAGAACTGTTCATAGCAGCCTTATTCATAAGAGCCAAATGCTCTTAACAGCCCGATGTCCATCAACAGCACGTCGCATCAACAAATGTTAGTATATTCATTCAATGGAAAATCCCTCAACAATAAAAAGAAACAAACTACTGCTGCATTCAACAGCAGAGACGACTCTCCCAGAGATTATGCTAAGCAAATACTAGACACAAAATGGGCTAGGAGTCCATTGATTTGCAGTTCTAGAAGAGGAAAAACGAATTAGTGGTAGAAACAACCACCAAAACAAACAAACAAACAAACATAACATTGGTTGCCTCTGGTTGTGAGGAGGGGTGGTAACTCTCCCAGAAGAGGAATGGGGGAATTTTCCAGAAATAGTAACATCCTATCTTGATAAGGTTATGGTTGCAGGAGTGTAAGCCTTTTTCAAAACTCATAAGATTGCCTACTTTAACCTTTGGGGAAATTCTTTTCCTGAAGAGAAGGAATTCTCTGGAAAAAATAGGTGGGAACTGACAATCAGTGTTAAAGTGTACAATTTGTGTATGCTACAATTTCTGTAGTGAACGTCAAACCCCCCAAATCACAAATTCCGTGGAAAAGAAATTTTTTTCCATGGAATCGAAATCCCATAGAATGGAAATACTTTAATTATGTATTTGGCTTAGTCTCAAGCATGTTTTATAGGCAGCAAGCTCTTGTGCTAGCTTGTATTCTATCAAATATGATTACGATAAGGCTGTTTGGAATCATGAAAGGAACATCAGCAGAGACCACTAAACTTGCTGCAGCAAAAATTGTTTTTCCTAAAATCTAATCTCATTTCATGCTTTCAACTTGTGACTACTAAAAGTCATCAGATAGAGCTCAGAAATGACTCACGAAATTGATTCTTCTTACTTATGCATCTCTCATCCATGGGGGGAGAAGAGGAGGTGCTGGGACAGGGCCTAGAATTCCATTATCCACTTTAGTTTGGTTGGCACTTGTTTGATACTAAATGTTCTCAACTTGTTCCTGATGAACAATGGTGCACAGTACAAAACCAAAGCATAATTGGCACAGAAAGCTGAGAAAGCCCAAAGAAAGAGCCTAAGGCATTTACATCTTAGATACACTGGCTGAGCAATTCAAGAAAGGAAGGCATGAGGCCAATATCCTGGTCTGAGCAGTACTATCGTATTATCGTTTCATGGGAACTTGGCATTATATCATGAAAAAGCCAACATCTAAAGTTGGAACTTGTCTTGGTAGGTAATAATGTTCATATATCTTTAAAGATAGAGTTGCACTGACTGTCTCCTATGAATTGACTACTTTTGTTTTCTCATATTAAATAATTTAAGAGAGAAATCTGGGATTGCCCAAGGTCTTGCCATATTTTAGAGAAGGCAGAATAGCAGCAAGGAGCTCTTGAATGACACCAGCATGTGAGTGGATAGTGCCTTAGGTCTGGTTCCCCAGAAGCACATGCTGAGACCAGGATTCACTTGCAAGTGATTCCTTAAGGAGGGACTCCTGGGGGAGATGGGTAAGGAGATGGGGGAAGCAGGTCAAAGTAAAAAGGGGAAACCAAGCATTGAGGGGACCACAGGTATGAGTCCCACTGCTGGGTAGGCTTCAGCCTGATTCCATCAACCAACGGGAATGAAAATGACACCTCAGAGGTGTTCCAACCACGGGTAAGGAAGCCGGGATTTCGTAAACTCTCCTACTCAACAGCCATCGTTTATCTGCAGTCAGGGCGAAGAGTAGGAAGTTTCCAGGCACTTCTGCTCACTGCGTCTGCTGGTAAATCAGCTCCAGAGGCCCCAGGGCAATTCTCTGAAGAGGGACCCCGGCCACTGAAAGCAGATCTCAGGGCACGCTACCAACCCTCATAGAAGACAGAGAAGGGTATCCCAGAAATCTGGGTGGAACAGCAACATGGCCCACTAAATCCAGGATATTTACAGCAAAGATTGGCCAGGAAAAGTGGTGACTTGGGTGATAAATGCTTGTCAATTAGCAACTTCTCTTTCATTATTTTTTTTTTTGAATTTTATTTTATTTTTTTATACAGCAGGTTCTTATTAGTCATCCATTTTATACACATCAGTGTATACATGTCAATCCCAATTACCCAATTCATCACACCACCACCACCACCCCCTGCCGCTTTCCCCCCTTGGTGTCCATACGTTTGTTCTCTACATCTGGGTCTCAATTTCTGCCCTGCAAACCGGTTCACCTGTACAATTTTTCTAGGTTCCAAATATATGCGTTAATATACGATATTTGTTTTTCTCTTTCTGACTTACTTCACTCTGTCTGACAGTCTCTAGATCCATCCACGTCTCTACAAATGACCCAATTTCGTTCCTTTTTATGGCTGAGTAATATTACATTGTATATATGTACCACATCTTCTTTATCCATTTGTCTGTCGATGGGCATTTAGGTTGCTTCCATGACCTGACTATTGTAAATAGTGCTGCAATGAACATTGGGGTGCATGTGTCTTTTTGAATTATGGCTTTCTCTTGGTGTATGCCCAGTAGTGAGATTGCTGGATCATATGGTAATTCTATTTTTAGTTTTTTGAGGAACCTCCGTACTGTTCTCCATAGTGGCTGTATCAATTTACATTCTCACCAACAGTGCAAGAGGTTTCCCTTTTCTCCACACCCTCTCCAGCATTTGTTGTTTGTAGATTTTCTGATGATGCCCATTCTAACTGGTGTGAGGTGATACCTCATTGTAGTTTTGATTTGCATTTCTCTAATAATTAGTGATGTTGAGCAGCTTTTCATGTGCTTCTTGGCCATCGGTATGTCTTCTTTGGAGAAATGTCCATTTAGGTTTTCTGCCCATTTTTGGATTGGGTCATTTGTTTCTTTAATATTGAACTGCATGAGCTGCTTATATATCTTGGAGATTAATCCTTTGTCCGTTGATTCATTTGCAAATATTTTCTCCCATTTTGTGGGTTGTCTTTTTGTCTTGTTTATGGTTTCCTTTGCTGTTCAAAAGCTTTTAAGTTTCATTAGGTCCCATTTGTTTATTTTTGTTTTTATTTCCATTACTCTAGGAGGTGGATCAAAAAAGATCTTGCTGTGATTTATGTCAAAGAGTGTTCTTCCTATGTTTTCCTCTGTGAGTTTTATAGTGTCTCGTCTTACATTTAGGTCTCTAATCCATTTTGAGTTTATTTTCGTGTATGGTGTTAG
Source organism: Balaenoptera physalus (assembly GCF_965194825.1). Taxonomy (NCBI): domain Eukaryota; kingdom Metazoa; phylum Chordata; class Mammalia; order Artiodactyla; family Balaenopteridae; genus Balaenoptera; species Balaenoptera physalus. The sequence continues at coordinate 116,558,150 of NC_138886.1, forward strand.
GTAGTGTTCTAATTTCATTCTTTAACATGTAGCTGTCCAGTTTTCCCAGCACCACTTATTGAAGAGACTGTCCTTTCTCCATTGTATATCCTTGCCTCCTTTGTCATAGATTAGTTGACCATAGGTGTGTGGGTTTATCTCTGGGCTTTCTATCTTGTTCCATTGATCTATGTTTCTGTTTTTGTGTGCCAGTACCATATTGTCTTGATTACTGTAGCTTTGTAGTATAGTCTGAAGTCAGGGAGTCTGATTCCTCCAGCTCTGTTTTATTCCCTCAAGACTGCTTTGGCTATTCAGGGTCTTTTGTGTCTCCATACAAATTTTAAGATTTTTTGTTCTAGTTCTGTGAAAAATGCCATTGGTAATTTGATAGGGATTACATTGAATCTGTAGATTGCTTTGGGGAGTATAGTCATTTTCACAATATTGATTCTTCCAATCCAAGAACATGGTATATCTTTCCATCTGTTGGTATCTTTAATTTCTTTCATCAGTGTCTTATAGTTTTCTGCATACAGGTCTTTTGTCTCCTTAGGGAGGTTTATTCCTAGGTATTTTATTCTTTTTGTTGCAATGGTAAATGGGAGTGTTTCCTTAATTTCTCTTTCCGATTTGTCATCATTAGTGTATAGGAATGCAAGAGATTTCTGCGCATTAATTTTGTATCCTGCAACTTCACCAAATTCGTTGATTAGCTCTAGTAGTTTTCTAGTGGCATCTTTAGGATTTTCTATGTATAGTATTATGTCATCCGCAAACAGTGACGGTTTTACTTCTTTTCCAATTTGTATTCCTTTTATTTCTTTTTCTTCTCTGATTGCCGTGGCTAGGACTTCCAGAACTATGTTGAATAATAGTGGTGAGACTGGACATCCTTGTCTTTTTCCTGATCTTAGACGAAATGCTTTCAGTTTTTCACCATTGAGAATGTTTGCTGTGGGTTTGTTATATATGGCCTTTATTATGTTGAGGTAGGTTCCTTCTATGCCCACTTTCTGGAGAGTTTTTATCATAAGTGGGTGTTGAATTCTGTCAAAAGCTTTTTCTGCATCAATTGAGATGATCATATGGTTTTTCTCCTTCAATTTGTTAATATGGTGTATCACATTGATTGATTTGTGTATATTGAAGAATCCTTGCGTTCCTGGGATAAATCCCACTTGATCATGGTGTATGATCCTTTTAATGTGTTGTTGGATTCTGTGTGCTAGTATTTTGTTGAGGATTTTTGCATCTATATTCATCAGTGATATTGGTCTGTAATTTTCTTTTTTTGTAGTATCTTTGTCTGTTTTTGGTATCAGGGTGATGGTGGCCTCATAGAATGAGTTTGGGAGTGTTCCTTCCTCTGCAATTTTTTGGAAGAGTTTGAGAAGGATGGGTGTTAGCTCTTCTCTAAATGTTTGATAGAATTCACCTGTGAAGCCATCTGGTCCTGGACTTTTGTTTGTTGGAAAAATTTTAATCACAGTGTCAATGCCATTACTTGTGACTAGTCTGTTCATATTTTCTATTTCTTCCTGGTTCAGTCTTGGGAGGTTATACCTTTCTAGGAATTTGTCCATTTCTTCCAGGTTGTCCATTTTATTGGCATAGAGTTGCTTGTAGTAGTCTCTTAGGATGCTTTGTATTTCTGCAGTGTCTGTTGTAACTTCTCCTTTTTCATTTCTAGTTTTATTGATTTGAGTCCTCTCCCTCTTTTTCTGGCTAATGGTTTATCAATTTTGTTTATCTTCTCAAAGAACCATCTTTTAGTTTTATTGATCTTTGCTATTGTTTTCTTTGTTTCTATTTCATTTATTTCTGCTCTGAGCTTTATGATTTCTTTCCTTCTTCTAACTTTGGGTTTTGTTTGTTCTTCTTTCTCTAGTTCCTTTAGGTGTAAGGTTAGATTGTTTATTTGAGATTTTTCTTGTTTCTTGAGGTAGGCTTGTATAGCTATAAACTTCCCTCTTAGAACTGCTTTTGCTGCATCCCATAGGTTTTGGATCGTCGTGTTTTCATTGTCATTTGTCTCTAGGTATTTTTTGATTTCCTCTTTGATTTCTTCAGTGATCACTTGGTTATTTAGTAACTTATTGCTTAGCCTCCATGTGTTTGTGCTTTTTACGGTTTTTTCCCTGTAATTCATTTCTAATCTCACAGCATTCTGGTCAGAAAAGATACTTGACATGATTTCAATTTTCTTAAATTTACTGAGGCTTGACTTGTGACCCAAGATGTGATCTATCCTGGAGAATGTTCCATACGTACTTGAGAAGAAAGTGTGATCTGCTGTTTTTGGATGGAATGTCCTATAAATATCAATTAAATCTATCTGGTCTATTGTGTCATTTAAAGCTTCTGTTTCCTTATTAATTTTCTGTTTGGATGATCTGTCCATTGGTGTAAGTGAGGTGTTAAAGTCCCCCACTATTATTGTGTCACTGTCGATTTCCTCTTTTATAGCTGTTAGCAGTTGCCTTATGTATTGAGGTGCTCCTATGTTGGGTGCATATATATTTATAATTGTTATATCTTCTTCTTGGATTGATCCCTTGATCATTATGTAGTGTCCTTCCTTATCTCTTGTAACATTCTTTATGTTAAAGTCTATTTTATCTGATATGAGTATTGCTACTCCAGCTTTCTTTTTATTTCCATTTATATGGAATATCTTTTTCCATCCCCTCACTTTCAGTCTGTATGTGTCCCTAAGTCTGAAGTGGGTCTCTTGTAGACAGCATATATATGGGTCTTGTTTTTGTATCCATTCAGCAAGGCTGTGTCTTTCGGCTGGAGCATTTAATCCATTCACATTTAAGGTAATTATTAATATGTATGTTCTTATGACCATTTTCTTAATTGTTTTGGGTTTGTTTTTGTAGGTCCTTTTCTTCTCTTGTGTTTCCCACTTAGAGAAGTTCCTTTAGCATTTGTTGCAGAGCTGGTTTGGTGGTGCTGAATTCTCTTAGTTTTTGCTTGTCTGTAAAGCTTTTGATTTCTCCATCGAATCTGAATGAGATCCTTGCTGCGTAGATTAATCTTGGTTGTAGGTTTTTCCCTTTCATCACTTTAAGTATATCATGCCACTCCCTTCTGGCTTGTAGAGTTTCTGCTGAGAAATCAGCTGTTAACTTTATGGGAGTTCCCTTGTATGTTTTTTGCCGTTTTTCCCTTCCTGCTTTCAATAATTTTTCTTTGTCTTTAATTTTTGCCAATTTGATTACTATGTGTCTTGGCGTGTTTCTCCTTGGGTTTATCCTGTATGGGACTCTCTGCACTTCCTGGACTTGGGTGGCTATTTCCTTTCCCATGTTAGGGAAGTTTTCAACTATAATCTCTTCAAATATTTTCTCGGGCCCTTTCTCTCTCTCTTCTCCTTCTGGGACCCCTATAATGCGAATGTTGTTGCATTTAGTGCTGTCCCAGAGGTCTCTTAGGCTGTCTTCATTTCTTTTCATTCCTTTTTCTTTTTTCTGTTCCGCAGCAGTGATTCCGCCATTCTGTCTTCCAGGCCACTTATCTGTTCTTCTGCCTCAGTTATTCTGCTGTTGATTCTTTCTAGTGTATTTTTCATTTCGATTATTGTATTGTTCATCTCTGTTTGTTTGTTCTTTAATTCTTCTAGGTCTTTGTTAAACATTTCTTGCATCTTCTCGATCTTTGCCTCCATTCTATTTCCGAGGTCCTGTATCATCTTCACTATCATTATTCTGAATTCTTTTTCTGGAAGGTTGCCCATCTCCACTTCATTTAGTTGTTTTTCTGTGGTTTTATCTTGTTCCTTCATCTGGTACATAGCCCTCTGCCTTTTCATCTTGTCTATCTTTCTATGAATGTGTTTTTTTTTCCCACAGGCTGCAGGACTGTAGTTCTTCTTGCTTCTGCTGTTGGCCCTCTCTTCTCTTTTATTCTTAAGCAGTAGTTGCAGCACTCACTTCGTCAAAAAACAAAACAAACAAAAAACATATATATATATACATATTCTGAATATTTATGTGTGTATTTTAAGTACATATAGATCTACTTTTTTTCTTCTTAATGATTAGAAAGGATTCTACAACGTGTATTGATTAAACTTATTTTCCCATTCACCCACTGATGGACATTTCTATTTATCATTTATATTGCTTTCTTTAACAAACTATGTTCAATAAATAACTTGTACACGTGTATTGGAAAATGTCTCCATGTATGTGCACAAGAAAAATTGCTTACAATGAGATTGCTGGATGAAAAGAAATGTACATTTTTAATAATAACTATAAATAGAGTATAATCTATGAAAACTTTGAATCACTACGTTGTATACTTGAGACTAATATAATATTATAAATCAACTATACCTCAATTTAAAAAATAAAATACACAGACTTAGAAAACAAATTTATGGTTACCCAAGTGGAAAGGGGGTGAGAAATTAGGAGTTTGGGATTAACATGTACACACTACTATATATAAAATAGATAATCATCAAGGACCTACTGTATAGCACAGGGAACTCTGCTCAGTATTCTGTAATAACCTAAATGGGAAAAGAATTTGAAAAAGAATAGATACTTGTATATGTATAACTGAATCACTTTGCTGTATACCTGAAACTAACACAACATTGTAAACCAATTATACTCCAAGATAAAATAAAAATTTTTAAGAATCTGAAAAAGAATAATATCTGTCTATATATTAATATGTATACATATATAAATATACAATATATACATATATTTGTATAACTAAATCACTTTGCTGTATATCTTGAAAATTGTAAATCAACTATACTTCAATTAAAAAAAAAAGGTTGAATTAAGGAAAACCAGACACCAGAATACTTCTACAGTCTTGAGCAATAAAACAATGTAATCTTTTCGGTAAAGGTCAGAAATACGAGTTACAGTGTCTGCATTATTTGGAGAATAATACAGGCATTTGATCACAAGCTTTTGTATGTAAATACCAGTCTCTTTCAGGGCTTAAATTATATAGGTGGTAAATGTGATTGAATAAAATAGATGACTTAGTACTTTGTCTGGAAACTATTTTTAATCAATATTAGTATGACGATTCAATATTACATATAACCAAACATGAAAGGTCTTAACGTCTTTAAAATGTTAATGCCTTCTACTTTAGAGGCACTAAAGTGAAGAAAAATACCTTAAATAACACAGTTTGTCTCATGAAAATCTGAACAACCAACCATAAAATACAACCCTGCTTAATATAAATGAGGAAATAATATAAAGGGCTAGACTTAGTAAGGAGGCAATATGATGTCAGCTGCAAACAGATGCTCAACATTTTGTAACTAAGAAAAAAGACCAACAATGCCACATGTCTGCTTGTCTCAAACTGCCCATGTTTTAGTACTCTGGAGAGTACCTCCCTTCTTTTTAATCCTCACAGATGTTGAGCTTTGATTGGAAACTCATTCTGAAATCTCTTGGGACTCTCAAGCACTCTAATTTTGACTTTTGCAGGATGGAAAATTCTAGCAACAGAATGACCATCAGCTAATGACTCACCCAGCACAGCTTTGTGTCTCTAGTCATGTGCTGAAAATAAAAACTAGAAGCTGACCTGGTGGTAGGTGGTAGCTATAGTCCCTGGTCCAGGTTTATCCTAGAGAAACAGGCCCCTGGATTAGACCCCCAAACTGGGCAGGAAAGCTACTGTGTGCCAGGATTCCTTAAATAACTTATAATAAGATAACTGATTACTAGAAAAAAAAAAAGTACTGCTCATTCTGATTCATTCATAATACATGAACATGACAAATCCAAAAAATTGGAATAATAAAAAATATATTAATAATAAGCTTATCATCTTATCATTCTACTGGTAAGATTCCTTTGCATCCAGCTTTCAGCTAGGACTCTGTGTGTTCCTTCTCACTTCAATATATTAAGCTTTGAAAGGACTTAATTACTGTGGAGTTCGAGGTATTAAAACAAGACTAAAGACATAAATGTCCTCTCTCCAACTTCAAGATCTAACCCAGATGCTTTTCTTTAATTTGATAACAAGAGAAGCTTTTTTTTTCCCCATTTAAATTACTGTGTGTGTTTCAACTCTTCCCCTCTATTTTCCTGTACATCTCTTCTCTAATTTCTTAATTCTACATAATTATGGATTAAATTGCAACAAAGTGCTTCATTTCTCTGTATCACAATTTCTTTTTGAAGCAAGGATAATCACAAAACTATGAACTGCTGTGCACCAACCACTGTAAATATTAATGAAGAAACAGCTAAATTCTTGAAAACAAATCCCAAAGTTCCTCACCCAAGATAAGATACCATTATTATTCTTATGAAAGTACACCAAAATGGCACTGGCTATATACCCTCTTATAACAGCTATGATGCTTTTTGGTTGCAAATAATAAAAACAAAAATCAATTCAGGTAGTTTATTAATTTATGAACCTGAGAGCCCAGGAGGACAAACTTTAGGCATGACTTGATCAAGGTTCACACTCTATTTCCTTGTGATTGATTCTCTAGGCTCTGTACTTCCTGGTGTGCCGGCTTCATCATGGGAGAATATGGCACTGCTGGGTATATTCTACCTCGTTTCCGTCTCTTCTTTTCTTGCAGTCATCAAAAAAGTTCCAAGTTTGATTCGAATCAATTCCTTCTTCATGAGATGCTAACTTCCGAACCAAACCCTGGAGTCTGGAGCCATGTGTGGATTGGTTTCTGTCTGGATCACTCAGCCATCCAAGAAAGGATCACTGTGGCAAAATAAACATAGGATTGCTCTGATTGCCTTGGAACAATCCGGGCTCACCCCTAGAGGTGGAGAGAGGATGACAAAACTCAAATTACATTGCAGCTACACAATAAAGGAAGGACAGGATGGGTGCTGGGGTGGCCAACACCATCTCCTCTATAACTCGGTTATAGCCATCGTTTCACGTAAGTCAGCTGAGTAAAAGGAGTACTTAAATATGGAAGCTGCTGTAACTGTAAGGTACCCTACTAATACTAACAGATGAGAGATTAAACAATAACGTCACCCACATTCTTGCTCTACTCTCCCATTAAGAAAAAAAATCAGTCAAATTTCATTAACTGAAAGATACCCAACATATTTTCTATCATTCTTTTCATGCTCTCTGTCAAATATTCAAATTTAGATCTCCTGTGTCATAATAAACGGCTTGGATAAATTTCAACAAACTCTAAAATACTTGCTTTCCGGTAAGAAAACGCTCACTAATTTGCGAGAGGCTGGTTGAGAGCTTTAGTCCCTCCACGTGCTCCAACAGCCTTCCCAAAGCCACTGAAAGCAAACATAAAATGTCAGTAAAAGCCATATACTTTCTAGGCAAACATAGATCCAAGATAAATCCCCTAGTCCCTGCCTTCAAAAAGATTACTGCATGGACTCTTCTTACAAAAAAGTCTGGAATTGTGTAAAGCTGAGGGTCAGGGATTACACGAAATGCTTTCATATACATTATCACAAACGTAAGTTTTAAAAAAGAAGGCTGAGGAATTGGCCCAGATCAAGGGAAGACCACAGTCCCAGAGAATGATAAGGATGGACGAATAGGAGTAGCCATGGACACTTAGCTAGGAAATTTGGCGAGGGGTGGGGAGGGAGGAGAGAGTCACCCAAAGAGGATAAATGTCTTCTCAGTTGGCTGGGAGTATTTGCAATTTTCTCATCTACAAAGGAAAGAAAGGAGATGGAGGGACTCAGTCTCCTACGAGATACAGACTTTAGATAAATATTATTTCTAAAGATAAAGGTTATTTCTTTCTCTAGGGAGACAAATTTTATCTACCATAGGATTTCTTAGTGTGCTTGGGTATTCACTTACTTCGAGGCCCCCCAAAAATATCTCTGCTAATTTGTATTATGAAAGAGTACCTAATAACTTAAATGTCTTTAGACTACGCAAGCATTTAGATACAAATGAAGCACAGAAACATTGATATGGAAATTTGACAAGTGTTTGCAGTCATTCGCTATGAGATTTCAGTGTAATTCTTCCCCAGATTTGATGAGGATTTCACACATGCTCTCCTCCTTCCTAGATCACACTGGTATCTGCTACTGCAAAGCCACATAAGGATGATGGCCAGCATACTTGTGGAAAATATCCCAGGACATCCCAGGACATCCCAGAGCTTGTAAAGCGGCAAGGTCCACACGGGCCAAAGTGCACTGCATTACACTCCCCATCCCTTGAGCCAGATCTATATTGTGGAAAAGTTTGGTACAATTTTTTTTAAGTATAAGCTCTGGACCCAAACAGTCTGGGTTTAAATCCTAACTTTGCCACTTGTTAGCTGTGTAAGAGTTGGCAAATTGCATCACCTCCTGAGCCTCCACTGTCTCATCTATAAATTGCAAATGATACCAATTAAATGATACCTTACTATCAAAGTGTTTAAGTGCAATGCCCAGCACTTAGCAAGTTCTGATAAACAGTTACCATTCCACTAAAAAACCAGGGAAAATGTCCCTTTGAATGTGTAGGGCTAGGTCGCAGGTCAGACAGCACACTTGCCTTTTCATTTTCTCTTTTCAACTAGCTTCTTAAGTCACCCATGAGGTGATATGATGATATGATGATATGATATATGGTGATATGATAATCTCTTGAGAAGTGTACAGCTCCCAGACATTCTCAGACATAACATGTTTTCTGTTTAAGAGGCTGAACCAGCCCTCATAAATAAAATCCATAGTTTTAAATTATTGAAAACCGCAGCTAGAAAAACTGAGGTTATTTTAAGGTCTGTTTGTAACAGAGGGACACTCTACAAGGGGTCCTGATCATCAGAGCATGTTCGGTTAGAGCCTGACTACCTGAGCTTGCATCTCAGCCCTGCTACTTACCTTCTGTGTGACCTTGAGCAGGTTATTTAAACATCTTTGAGCTGAGCCTCCATTGTCTCATCTACAAAATGGGGTAATAATGCTCCCTACCTAGAGTCAGATGGGGTGCTCAGCTGATGACACTTGGTGTACAATAAGTGTTACATAAGTGTTAGTTACTTATAATAGCTGTTATCGTCTAAATCCTATACCTATAGGTTAAATAAGTGTCTATAGTAATACTACCTAAAAGGTCTAATGAGACAGTGAACTGATTATATCTGGGGAAATACAAGAAATTTAAAAGAAATCCCCTATCAGTGCCTCCTCACATCCCCTTAAAAAACACACTCTTGCTCATAATTTTATCCCACCATTGGAGGAAAAAAAAAAAAAAGTGTATCACCCTGCCTCAGTGAATGGCTCCATCCTGGCTTTTGACTTGCCATCAGTGGAGCAGCACAGAGGGCAGGGGTCCAAATCAACGACCGGTCCATCCCTGTGCACACCCTGAGCGCCAGAGCAAGGACAAGGTCTCATGTGGCATGAAGGAGGTCTGCTCTGTGCAGTTGCAGCAGAGATGGGGAAAATTAATACTAAGTCAAAGTGTATGTTATATCGACAGAGGCGCTCCCCTTTATGAATGGAATAAAAATTTACAGTAGTCCACTGAGTTGGCTTAAAATGCCCTTTTTGCGTCACTCGTTGAATAGAAAGATTCCCACTAGGCTTTTCTTAATAGAAAAATATTCTAGTCAAAACTACATTTAGGTAACAAAGTGGTATTACTTAATATTATATTAAACAATACTAGTTGCAGTTTACTAAAAATTGTTTTTAAAAAAATGTATATACACTGCCAATTAGAGTAACAAACACCCTCTGAAGGATCAGGGTTTATCTGACGCTGATGCTGAGGATAGCATGTAACTCTGGAACGCCTCATTCAAAAATCAGTTTTCCGTGGCAGCTGTTTTAGTGAATGTTTTATTTGCGATGATAACTGGTTTTGGAATACATGGCAAACACCATGGTACAAGAGGTCAAACTAAGTTTCAATTTTTGTTTTGGAAAAGAGTCAAGGGAGGATCAGGAAGAATATCTTAATAATGTTCTATTTTTGTGGTCACAGTTAAGTTTATTTTCAAAAAATCCATGGAAACCCTTCTTGGAAAAGTCCAGTCAACAAATTCAACTTATTTAAAAAATGTATTCAGTAATTGGAAGATTTTTTTTAAATCTATGTGAGACATATGTATGTTGTAAGACCAAACTGAGGTTAAAGGGGTTTATATGTTGATATTTAACTTAGAGTTGAAGTTGACCCATAAAATAACATTTTGGCAGTTTGACTCAAACTGAGCTAATGAAAAATTGGGAAAAACAGATTTTTGTTGGTCCCAGGTCACTATGAAGTAGCCAAATGTCTGTTTTAAATAGTCCCCACTGAATCAAAATTAATTTTTCTTGGACTTAGACAAAATATACTACCTTTCCACACTCTGCATACTTCCATGGCAGTTGGAAACGCTAAAAGGCAGCCGATAATGTCTTCGTCCTTTTCTTCCTTTTGCTTCCTTTCACACCATTCTGGTCATGAAATCTAAGAGTCTCTGAAGAAAAATTTCACAGATTTTGTTTTGCTCACCTCAGGTTCTCTCTACCTTCACTGGAATTTCTTGGGCTTTTTAAATTTTTCTTTCCAACTCACGTTAAGCTTATACAATGAGCCTACCAGTATCCGGTCCAAACTATCCACCATTTCAAAGCCCACCTGTTTCCAATTTCCACGGAGGTCAGATCCCACCTTATGTAAGGGTCTCCACCAGGCAAAGGGGGAGCTATGCAGAGTCAGAAATTGAAGCCAGGAAGTAGAATCCCCCTGAAGTGCTTCATGCTCTTGTCGTGTAATTCTCTTAAGTCATACTTTAAAAAGCACCAGCTCAGCTAATGAAGAATAGATTAGAAACTCTAGCTAATGTATATTGGCTAATTCCATGACTACGTTAATGAGTTCCAAGCCATAGCCTTCATTCCCATATAGGTCTTTTATCTTTGCTGTCTTTGATAACAATTAAAAACTACAAACCCCAAAAGTGAGAGAATAAAGGTATTCGTAGAACCATTGTTTCTAATAGAAAAAAAAAAAAATGGAAACTTTGTTTTCTAACAAAGAATATTTATATTATAGCATATAATTATTATAGAATATATACTACATATACTATATTACATGTAAAATATATGTTATATAGTTATGGTATATGTTATATTGTCATTAAATGGATATTTACATAAATTTTTATTCAATAATTTATAAACTATTAAACTAAAAATATTTTCACTAAGGTTACACTTATGTAAATATATATATGAAAGTAACCTGGAGGGAAACAACCAAATAATAGTAGGTTACTTCCTGAGATTGCAGGTGATTTTATCCCTTCATTTTTATGTATCCTTCTGTGTTATTTTACTATAAATGAGCAAATAAAGAAATAAGAAGAAGCACAACTGACTTTATATATTTGTAGATCAGATATAAACAAATAGTCAATAACCTCGTTTAAGAGGACTCATAAATCACAGAAGTTTTCAGTGAGTAGAAGGCGTTTTGCTGACTTGTTTCAGATAACCAGCTGGTGGGCAGGCCTGACATTTACGTTCTTGTATTTATTTATACATTCCCTGATCCATGTAATCCTACCCTCCTACTTCAGGATTTCTAAAACCTGGGTAGGGTTTCCTGATAATTTCCAACCACAAAACAACTCCTGATTATTGACAGGTTAGCAATTAGAACATGCAAATGGAGAAGGAAGGCTTGGAGCCTTCCTAGTTACTCGTTCTCTTTTGACCCTGGGATTTGCTCCTTCCCTCACTCTGGTTTTGGGACAGTGGTGGGTTGTCTGGTCATGGAAGGTACAGGCACAACCCAAGTCTGCAGTTGTACAAGGCCTCGTGGTTTCATGTGTCGCACTGAGAACAAATGACGCCATAATTGTGAATCTGTTAGTAGTTTACAACTATAATTCACTCTGCCAATAACTGCTACGCAGTCGTTACAGAAACACCCGTTATCATGTGTGCTGATTTCCGACTTGCAAGATCGCAGATGAGGGAGCACTGAGAAAGATTTAATAAGACAGAGTAGAATGGATAAAGAAGATGTGGCACATATATACAATGGAATATTACCCAGCCATAAAAAGAAATAAAATGGAGTTATTTGTAGTGAGGTGGATGGAGTTAGAGTCTGTCATACAGAGTGAAGTAAGTCAGAAAGAGAAAAACAAATACAGTATGCTAACACATATATATGGAATCTAAGAAAAAAAAAAAAAAAAGGTCATGAAGAACCTAGGGGCAAGACTGGAATAAAGACACAGACCTACTAGAAAATGGACTTGAGGACATGGGGAGGGGGAAGGGTAAGATGTGACAAAGTGAGAGAGTGGCATGGACATATGTACACTACCAAACGTAAAATAGCTAGTGGGAAGCAACTGCATAGCACAGGGAGATCAGCTCGGTGCTTTGTGACCACCTAGAGGGGTGGGATAGGGAGGGTGGGAGGGAGGGAGATGCAAGAGGGAAGAGATATGGGAACATATGTATATGTATAACTGATTCACCTTGTTATAAAGCAGAAACTAACACACCATTGTAAAGCAATTATACTCCAATAAAGATGTTTAAAAAAAAAAAAAAAAAGACAGAGTAGTCTTACAAAATTCCAAGAAAAATATTTTAAGCTCTCATGAAGCAATTGTAGTACTATATATTTTTATTATTTTCGCATCATTTTATTTCCTGATTTCTCTGTCTCTGGATTTGTGAATATCTCTTTCATTTCTTAGAAATGAAAAATAATGGGAAACCACCTGATTTAGCTCAGAGGCAAGAAAAAATATATAGCATTACAGGGTACACTTTATGTTTATTCTTAACATGGATTTAAATATAAAAATTGAATACCAAAGTGGAGACCTACAACTACAAATTCACATTCTGTGTCCTTGCTCTTTCCTTCCTGCCACTGAAGCCACAGAATGCCCCCAGAAGACCAGATGTTGCATTCATCAGCTCTTTCTCAGAGCTTAGGATGTGCCACAAATCTCAGTGTGTACTGATAAGTGTTTCCTCATTTTTTAATGTCTATATCTCATTTATGTTATTTTTCCTTAACCAAACATCTTACTTCAAGACTTACTCTCTTGTGTTTCTCCCCTCTGCAGGTTTGCATAGGTTTTGCAGCCTATTCCTATGTTGTTGACTTGCTAATAAACAGTTTCTGGGCAACAGTACCCACAGGATGCTTCTTTCGGCTTTCTGCTTGCTCTCTTTCCCCTTCTTTCCTTAATGCATAGTGGCCTATGTCAACTGTCAGAGAAAAGGTCATTTGAACCTGCCTTTCAGTGTTCTGTAACCTAAAATTCCTTCCCAGCATGGTAAGCATTATCAAACCCGAGAAATTTGATCTGGTCCTTCAAAACACTGAAATACTATAAATTAAGGCTAAGATTGGTGGGCCAAGTAGGGCATAGTGCTGAAGCAGCTGCAGCTTCGGTCTGGTACTGATCAAAATAACTCTTTTCCTTCTGTTCTTCAATCATTTCTTACAGCATCTTGGTCACTGAGGTGGATCGTATGAGAGAGGAAGACTGGGTCTGGGAAAATTTAACACAACGCCTGGAAGACTGCGTCAGAAGGTCAGTGGTATTGTTTTATAAGTGAGTAAAATACCATTGTGATTTAAATTAATGACTGTCAGTTCTAAGAATCTCCTAGGTCTCTGACATCCCAAACCACAGAATTCCTCTGAGCCAATGAATGTAAAAACACTTCCTCCACTTTGGATTTCTCCCTAAAAATATTTTCATTCATTACTTCATTCCCAAACCATCAAATTTTAATCATTTCTTTCAAAGGAGATGGAAACTGTTCTGTCTTATTATAATAGTCTGCTCACGCTGCCACAGCAAAATACCCTAGACGGGGTGGCTTAAACAATCTAAATTTATTCCCTCACAATTCTGGAGTCTGGGAAGTCCAAGATCAGGATTATTATTATTATTATTATTATTATTATTATTATTATTATTATTGAAATTATTAAAGTTTAAAAAGAAGTACTCAATCTTTAGGGTTTGGCATTAGTGGGACTCATATATTGCTGGTGGAATCTAGAAAATAATTATATACATATATTTAAAGAAGCTCAAAAATGTTCAAACCCTTTGATCTTCAATTCAGTCAGTGTAGGTATACATTCTAAGGCAACAATAATAACTATATATATTGATTTATATGTAAAGAAATTTCTTGATGTGCTTATTATAATAAAACCTGGGAACTATATAAATGTTCAATGATAAAGATGTGATAAAGTACATGGTGTTACAACTATATGATAGGTTGTCTTCCACCATTAAAATATACTTGTTATGTCCTATATTATTATACGCTAATGTATAGTATTAAACTTAAAAGTAGGATAAACTGCATACACATAGTATGATCTCATTAGTAAATCAAAATATACTCTTAAGAGTTTCTACTCTTAAAGTAGAAACTAGAAGAATAGACATCAAAATTCAAAAGAAACTAGTCTTGTTTTCTGAATTCTTGGTGATTTCAATCTCCTTGTTATTAATTTTATGTTTTTTGTTTTTCAACAATAAGCTTTTACTATCTTTATATCCTATCTATTTTGTGTTATTACAAATAACATTTGAAGTGACATTCTTATACTATTCAAGAATGGCTGTTTTGATTGATATTTAGAGCTTGTATAAAAGACTTGGCTTACTATATTTCATCCTGTAACAAAGGAAAATGATGAGATAGTCACATAAATATGGTAACATTAACAGAAAGGAGGATTTTCAAACATTAAAAAAAAGAGAGGGACCAGTAGCTTACATTCAATTGATATACCATTACATTTGTTGTGTTAGTATCATAAGTGACAATATTTTCATTATTAAATTTCAAATATATTATGATGGGGCTTCCCTGGTGGCACAGTGGTTAAGAATCCCCCTGCCAATGCAGGCGACGTGGGTTTGAGCCCTGGTCCAGGAAGATCCCACATGCTGCGGAGCAACTAAGCCCGTGTGCCACAACTACTGAAGCCTGCGCGCCTAGAGCCCGTGTTCCACAACAAGAGAAGCCACCGCAATGAGAAGCACGTGCACCATGATGAAGAGCAGCCCCCGCTCGCCGCAACCAGAGAAAAGCTCACGCGCAGCTACAAAGACTCAACACAGCAAAAAATAAAATAAATAAAATTAAAACAAAACAAAACTAATATATTATGATGAATATTTTACCTATCAGAAATTTGTTGTAAGACCTTTCTGCCATGCCTGGCATGTATTTTATTACATACGTACAACATATTTTTCTTGTCTTACTCTCAGCTGAGCCTCCACAGTGGAGAACAAAGAATTTCAAGGGTCCATACAGTCTAAAGAGAAAGGGGGAGGGGGGTGGGGGAGGGAGGGATTGGGAGTTTGGGGTTAGCAGATACAAACTATTGTATATAGGCTGGATAAACAACAAAGTCCTACCGTAGAGCACAGGGAACTGTATTCGATATCCTGTGACCAATCATAACGGAAGAGAATATGGAAAAGAACGTATATATGTGTGAATCACTTTATTGTACAGCAGAAATTAACACAACATTGTAAATCAACTATACTTCGATAAAAATAATAATAATAATAAAAGCGATACAACTGACATATAAAAATAAATAAAGAGAAGTTCCAGCATCTGTGCAAAACTTACTAATAAGATGCTAAGAAAGAAGTCCCATGACCCTTAATTTCTTAATTTGTTTTCTCAAATGTATATAAAAGGAGGCTTGAAAATTGAGAGAGAGCAGACCATGGATTTCTTCAGGACTTTCCAGCATGAGAGCACCTCATGGTTGACTTCCTTCCCACCTCAGCCCCCAACCCCCGTGCTAAGTGAGAAGGATGACTTAGGGATGGTCCTTTGACCTCAGGAAACTGAGGAGTGCAGGTCTGGTACCTGACTCATGTCTGGGGAGTCTAGAGGTACGAGGCTTCCTAGAGCAAACTATGGCAACGAGCCCAGAGGTGCTTGGAGCCAGGTCTCCACTTCCAGAGCTGCAGGTCCTGTTTCATAGACCAGGTAGGGGCTGGATGAAAGTCTCTGAGCTTGTATCACCCTAAAAAGGGGATACCCGAGAGCACTGTCTAGAATTAAGTGACCCAAGAGATGCAGTCAGTGTGGGGTGGCTGCCAGAAGCCAGCATCCAAGGGAACCAGCGGGGACACATATGACCCACCTCAGGATGCTGCTGGGGCTTCCCTGTGGGGGAACTTCAAAGAACCCGCAAGGCTGCTCACGAGAGAAATGATCAGCATTTGGAATCTGCCACACCAGAGAGCTCCGTGGCAAGATTATAACTGCACCAGGCAAGCAAGAATTTGTGTGCCCTTTGACGCTCTCACACGTGACATCTGAAGAGTCAGAGGTCCCAGGGTGAGTGGAGGGGAAAGACGTAAAAGAAAAAGATGGGGAAACAGTGCAAAAAAGAAATCAGTATCCTCCTTCCTACCACAGATTTTTCTGCAGCAGGACTGAACTGGAGGAGGAGAGAAAATTTAAATATGACGACATACTGATGGTTTGGGTTGGATTGTACTTTTTACCTGCTTAAAAAAAAAATGATACTATTCATTAATTCCTAAGAGTGGCTGGAAAAGCTGTGGAATCTTCCTCCAGGGATAGAAGGGAACGATTTGACAGATTAAGTCAAAAGGAGCATTTAGGGAACAAAGAACAAAGTTGCTTTATGTTCATACCTAATCAAACCTTGCTGATGTCATAAACTGGTTACCTAAGCACCGTCAACAACAAAACATTTCAAATTATGGAAATGACAAAAAAGAGGGAAAAGAAGCCGGTACTACAAAATGTTAGAGTTTTCTCCAAAAAACCACTTTTTTGGACAAAAACAACAGGAAATGTTATCAAGGGAGCCCTATATTTTGAGAAAAGGTTGTACTCTGCTTTCAGAAATATTTGTTTACAATACTGCACTTTTTTTGGAATTTATCCTATAGAAATGTGATGGAAAATGAGGCTCAGCCATAAAAAAGCTAAGTTTCAGAGACAAATTACAACCTATTCACACAACATGAACGACGTATACATCTGATTTAAATGGCCTAGGGAAATTTTGTGTTGGATGACTGAAGAGACCCACCAGTGTTTCTTATTTTCATCTGTGGTTTGAAGAGTACATAGATTATTTAATTGCAGGAAAATTTCTTAAGCCAGGAGTACGGAATACAAAGGAACTGAAGGTTTTCTCCAGTTCTTCAGCGAAGACTGAGGGCGTCTTGTAACTCCTGAAGGTTGAGAAGGAGGGAGGCTAGGACGCCAAGAACCCCAGCTTTGGAAAAAGTCAACAAACCAGGATTCTCAAAAGCCGTGAGGGAGCACGTGTCTCTGAAGGAATTCAAGCCTGGGGTCTCTGTCCCTTTAAATGGAAGGAGAATGGGGGAGGGGTGGGGGAGGGGTGAAATAGGTGAAGGGAATTCAGAGGTACAAAGGGCCCGTTTTAAAATAAGTAAGTCGTAAGGATGTAACATACAGCACAGGGAATATAGTCAGTGTTTTATAATAACTTTGCCTGCTGTGTAATCTATAAAAATATCAAATCTCTACGCTGTACACCTGAAACTAATAGAACATCGTATGTATGTCAACTATACTTGAATGAATGAATGAGGGAATAAATAAATAATAAATAAATAAATGGAAGAAGAAGAGGTCTGTACTTGACCGTGAGACGTGAAGTGGACCCATGAGATGAATGAACCCTAACCAGCGCGGTGGTAACAGTCACAGTGCGGTGGTCGGCGTGTCAGTCATCAACACTGTTGAGACCGTGTAAACATCGTATCAGTCCTCACCCCAGTCCTACGAGATAGGTATTATTGCCTCTATTTGGCACGCTAGGAAACCAAGTCTTAGGCAAAGTAACTGAATTAAATTTTCCAACAGTAAGGGATGGATCTTGCATTTAAGCCTGTTTTTTTCTCACACCGGAATCCAAACTCTTTATCCATCCTCTGTACTCGTCATTACTGCCTTTGTTTAACTCATTGAACAAGCATGTATTTATTATGTATCTAGAATTTTTTTGTTTGTTTCTGTCGTAGTGAGGGAGCAAAAGGAGAATACTTGGGGGAAATGAAAGTTAAGCTTTGTCCGTTCTGCACGAGAAAGATTCACAAGAAGAACTGGGAAGGAACATGCTGCTTTCCGCTGACACCACCCTCCTCATGGTTTGGGTTTTGCTCTCTCTTCTCTCTCTTCTGCCTCCACATCCCTAGTGTGCCCTTATCTGCCAGCTGATCGATCTTTCCACAACACCTCCCATCCTTTTTTTCAGCTGCAGTTTGCTTATGGTTCATGCACGGGATTCAATAAATATATACCAAGATTACTATTAGAAGGTATTCCCCTAGGAAATGAATGTTTAAGCAGCTATGGATGTGCTGGTGTTGTTATGCACAGAATTGATACATTTTGGGGACTTTGATCAACTAACTTAGGGAGGACCGGCTAAGCGGTGAGTGTCAGGGTAAGAATGGAAGAAGAAGGATGAAGGGCAGGCACTAGCATTGTCTGAAAGTCTGCTGTATTCAAAGCAAAGTGATAAGTGCCTTATTCTTTATATAATCGAGCCATAACGCCATGCTCTATATCTGAATATCGTCTTTAACACCAGAGTCAAAGAGGCTCATAGGGCAACTTGCTTAAGTTCACACAGCTAGTAAGTCTGGGAACCTGGGTACAAAAGCAAATCTGCCTGATTCCGGATCCTTCTCTCCACTACATGAAAAAAACATGTGTTTCAAAGGACTTGTACTCAAGTTTATAGCAGGAAGGCCAAGAAAGAGTCGTGGAGAAGATATAAAGCTAAGCGTTGTTCTTAAGTTAAAAAATAATAGTAAAATCTGGGGAGTTTTAAGAAGAGCCAACAGAAGACTAGAAATCTGTCTCCAACCAAACAAGAGGCCAAGACCACATCCCAGGAGCAGTGACACATTATACTCTTAGTATGATCATCAATATCATCATCATTATCATGATTATTAGAGTTTCTGATAATGATAAATGGCTGAGTCTCAGTGGTAACTTCTTTCTTTCCTGTTCTGAGATAAAGGGACCCCATAGTTAATAGCTTGGTAGTAATGTTCCTTCTCTCTACTATGATGCTTTTAGTTTTACTGCATCCTAGAAAGGTAGCATCCCAGGGCACAGGCTGGAGGAAGGGCGTGGGTATTGATTCCGATTATCCTAAGTGCTAACAAGCAAGGAGCATAAGCCAAGGCAGACGAAGAAGAAACATTTAAACTTTAAAGCAAAGCCAAATCCCAGCCAACTGCTAAGAATTCAGACAAAGGACACGAGCTAGCGAGAGCACACCAGAGAGGGAACGTTGAAAATAGAGTGAAGGAGACAGATTTACAGTACGATGACCTGACCCTGCGGAACAGTAATTTTCCACAAGCTGACACGTGCAGCTGGGAGTGTTTGCCCGGAACAGCCACATTTGCTTCTCCTCCCGCAGCTGGGATGGAAGAATGCAGAGACGCCTGGCCCGAGCAGAGGCTGAGGAGCTTTCCAGTGGTTCAAAGACATCGTCACTATTCACCAGGTAAATCAGTTGGCACGTGTACCACAAATAATTTTCTATCACTAAAAACAAATGACTAACTTTGTGGATGATTTCGTTTAAAACAAACAAACAAACAAAACCCCAAAAACCTTTTTACTGACATAATAACCTGCACAAAGAAATGTGCACAGCTCAAAAGGCTGTACACGGTGATTAAAATACTGCTTACTCAGTCAAAATGGAAGAGGGGGGGCAAAGAAGTCAGTAATCAAGGCAATTATCATTTTAATGCAAAAAAATCCAGAATAAACAAAATATCCAAATGTAAAAAAAAGGCCGTACAGCATGGCGGTTTTTCAAAATCAACACACCCATGTCACCAACGTTCAAATCAAGAAATGGAATGTTTTCAAGTCTGGTGCCTCCTCTTGGTCATTACTTTCCTCGTGATGACCTTGATTTCTCACCCTGAGACTCATTCTGCTTGTCTTTGAACTTGAATAAATGGAGCCATCTAAAATGTAGTAGATTGTCTGGCTCTTTTTTTATTCAATATTGTATCTCAGAGTGTTATCAAAGTGTGGAGTACAGCAGTCATTTGTTCTTCCTTATTTGATATTCCATGTATCATTATACCATAATTTATTTGTCCATTACAGTATTCATAGGCATCTATTTTGTTTTGCTTTTTGAAAATAGTTTTGATATAAAGAATGGCGTGGTGAACGTTTATGTACATATCTTTTGGTGTATTCCTTAGGAATTGCTGAGTCCTAAGACTTACTATCTTTGGATTCAATAAATATTCCTAAAGAGCTCCCCCAAGAGGTTTTGTACCAACTGCCACTCCACACAGCAGTGTTTGAATGTTCCAGAGGTTCCACATTGCCACCAACTCTTGATAATGCCAATCATTTCTATTTTAGCCTTTCTTCTTACTGTTACAAGATAAAATATAGGACTTCCGCTTACATTTGAAATATTTGGGACATACTTATATCAAAAATATTATTCACTTTATCTGAAATTCACCTATATCTAGGAATTCTATATTTTATTTGCTAAATTTGGCAACTCTATCCTGGCACGTGTGTAGTGGTATCTCACTGTGGTTTTCATCTGCATTCCCCTGATGGTTGATAGGTTGATCATTTTTTTTATAAGTATTTTGGCTGTTTGGATAACCTCTTTTGTGATGCTCCCTTTCGAGTCTTTTGCCCACTTTCTATTAGGGGTTCAGCATTTTCTTATTGATTTCTAGGAGTTCTTTCAATATCCTCTCTTTGTATTCTTCATCAGATAAATAAGTTTCAGATCTTTTCTACCAGTCTGTATGTAGTATATCCAATCTCATAAAGGTGTCCTGAAGTCTTTAATTTTAATATAGTTCCGATTTCTCAATATTTTTCTTTACACACAGTGGATTTTATGTCTCGTTTAAGAAATCTTTTCCTCTTCCAAGGATATGAAGAAATTGTTTTATATTTTCTTCCAGAAGCTTTATTGTGTTGCCTTTTATATTTAGATCAACAATCCATCTGAAATTAGTTTTGTGTTTGATAGGAGGTAGGTAGTCATTTTTTTTCCCCCAAACAGATAAATTATTTAGTTTAAGACACAAATTTTTTTTTACAGTTCAGGAACATTTTTTAATTTCTTTGATGAGAGGATGTTTTAAAGTAGAAAAGTTAAAACTCTTGATTATGTACACCAAGTTGTTTTTTTTTTCACACACACACACTGTATTTTATTTTTACAAAAGATAAATAGACTGACACCAAGCGTTGTAAATGGATGACCACAACAAAAGCAACAATAATTGCAATTACCAAACACGAAACACTCATACTGTGTCATAATATTGACATTCAGTCCAATAATCCTCCACTGTAACAGCTCCTTTACTTTGCAGTGAAAATTGATTTGTATATTCTTTGCCTCTGAGTCCTTGTGTGATTTTTTTTTTAATTCAAACAGAAAGTCACAAGAATTATAATCATCCTCATCAGTTCACTCAGTCCCATGTAATTAATTTTTTTTTCATCTTGATCTTTTGTTAGCCCTTTTATGAGTTCATCAGTTTTTCATTAGAGTTCTGAAAATGCTTATTCATTCAGTTCAGCAGTACAGTCAGTTACCAGAAACCTGTACTTGTCAGAGTCTTTTCCATGAATTCCTTGAAGATGAAACCCTTTTATAGGAACATATTTGCAAAAGCATCAGAGTACACCCAGAACTGTCTGTAAATGACAAAAGACTTAAAAATGACCACGGTTAAAGATTTGATGAAAGTTCATAATAATGCAATTGACAAGGAAATTTAGTGATTTCTGAGATATACATTTTAAAGTGATAACTAGAATTATGACATAACATTATACCAGAACATATAAGATTTTTAGAAATTTCATGTAATGTCTGAAACATTTATATTAACGTATTTCCATACAAATAACCGAATGAAAGTTTAGCATTAGTTGTTTTGTTTGTTTTTTTATACTGCAGGTTCTTATTAGTCATCAATTTTATACACATCAGTGTATACATGTCAATCCCAATCGCCCAATTCAGCACACCACCATCCCCACCCCACCACAGTTTTCCCCCCTTGGTGTCCATATGTCTGTTCTCTACATCTGTGTCTCAACTTCTGCCCTGCAAACCGGCTCATCTGTACCATTTTAAGACACAAATTTTAATACAGTAAATTTATTAATAATGTTACTCACAATCATATGCATTCAGATATGCTTTCTAGGGTGAGAGAGAAAGGGGTAAAGTTCCTGCTATTTGTAGGATAGTGCAAATAACTCTAGGTTTGCACAATGGAGTGTTTTGTACATGTCTATTTTATTAATTATGTGTTGGGACAAATGGCGTTTAAATGGCACATGATTCTTCATTGTTGCATGCTAAGGGAACTTCAAACAAAAGTACTAGGGAAAATTTTCTCATATTCTCTTTAAAATTAATCAGATACTAGCTGTTTACAAAGACTTTTATGCCCAAAGCATCTTCATTTTATTAAGTCCTGAAACTTTTCAATGTTTAGAGATAACTCTCCATTCTAGAAGTTATATACAGAAGTCGTTTCAAGTTAGACAGTTATAGGATAAAGTTAAAAATGGTGTATTAAGCTCCTCTTATTCCAAAGACAAAACTAAAGTGACAGTAAAGTACCAAAGGGGGCATTAATCCACAAGGCTAAAGAAAAATGAAAGAAGAAATAATAGAGGATGAGATTTGAAAAAATATTTATAAAATTAAAACTAGACAGAGATTGGTCACTGACATGGGAAAAATGAGGAAGTTATGACATAAGAACTAATGAATTTGCCCCACAGACAAGCTAAAGATGAGTCCTCATGGCAGCAGGTATTAGGGCTGGGGTGTGGCATGGATCTGAAGGCGGGAAAAAATATATATCGATTAAACAAAGGACAATCAGAGAAAAGAAAGGGCCCTTGGGAATTAAAAATATAATGAAATAAAAGTTTAATAGAAGAATAGAGGTACAGTTAGGGAAATTTTATGAAAGGCATAAAGACAGGCAAACAGAAGGAAAATAGAAGAGAAAAGATAAAAGTAGAGTATCAGTCTGAGAGGTACAGTATCTACCTAAAAGGAGCTCCAGAAACAGAGGGCAGCGAAGACAGCAGGGGAAAATAATAAAATGATTAATATCAGAACATTCACCATCATGTGTCTCCAGATTGAAACCCACCAGTCACAACACATCCACTCCAAGACTTTTCACTGGGAGAGTTTAAAACACCACAGATCAAAAGAGGACTCTAATAGCTTGAGGAAAGTACAGATTGAGAAACTACTCAAATCGAATAGAAGAAGTATTTGAATAGCCACTGACTGTTCAACCATTAACAGTGGATGCTGGAAGACAGTAAAGCAGAATATTCAACATTCCAGGGGATAATGATTTTCGACTACAGTTGTACACTCAGCTAAACTATAAATCAATGTGAGGATACAATAAAGATAATTTTAGATAAACAAAGCTTAAAAAATTAGAAACACTTAGACACTGTATTTCAGTAAAATAAACGAGTAAATCAAGAACGAGGAAAACGTGAGATTAAAACAAAAGGAGATTCAAAACAGGAAAATGTTTGAACTTTTTGCAGATTTATTGATCGGTGTTTGATATATCAGGTGGAACATTTGGGAAAATATTAGAGATTGCTCTGTGGACAGCTAAGCACCAGGAAAAGTGAGGCAATTTAAGCCCAAGGCACACAAAGTGTTGTATGGAAATGAAAAATTAACGTGAAGGGTTATATAACGGATCTAAATCCCTAATATCAGGAAGAAGTCAGTGTCTGTCTGCCTGTCTCTTTCTCCCTTAACAGTAGTAGTATAATATGTATGAATAAAGAAGAAAATGTTTTAAAAATAGCTAAAAGATTTGACGACACATTCCTCTGAGGAATGGGCTTGAGTGCAGAGAATACTGGGGCAAGAAACCGTTTATAATTATTCAGTACTTTCTCGATTTTTAAATTTGTGCACGTGTCACTTTGACTAAAACAGATGACGTTAACATTTAAAAAAGAAAATCCTAGCAATTATCTAGACTTACAAAGCATTTCTTGCAAAAAATTTAAACCTAAACGTAATCTTACCTTTTACCGTCTCCTTAGAGTCCATTGCACCACGCTAGATCTTATTCACCTGGATTAAACAGAATGTTTTTCTAGATTTTAAATGAAATATTTGGGGGGGGGGGATCTTGTCTATGCTCCTGTATTACTGATAAAATAATATCTATATTTAACAGTTCCTCAAAATGCATTTAGAATTGACTAGGAGTATAAGGGAAGATAGAAGAGAATTTGTGGAGATAGTCCCCATCTCAACAGCTTCCATCTGCGCCCCATCGTCTTGTTTTAAATGCACAGTGGCATGTGCGAATGCAAATGACTATATCTATTTTAAGAGGACCACGCTGAAAAGTAATAGTATCTGAAATGTTCAAGGGGAAGGGGACTTTATTTATCATGAAATAGTTAAATCTTTTTTACCCAAATGCCTCAAAAAAGGAAAGATAAATGGTTTCTTGAGATCAAAACATGAAACAAAGGCAGAAAAAAAGCTTCTACCCTTTGCCTTGAAAAAGGTGGCAAAACACTTTCTCCAAGGTTTCCTCAGTTATTTTAAAGAGATTGTTAATTGTTCTTCAAAGTATATTTGAAAAAAAAATTTTTCTTCAAAAATGTTTTGATCTTGTAAAAACATAAAGGCAATATAAATCAAACAGTTGCTATTCAATGTCAAGTAGCAGTGGCCTGAGAAGCTATTTTCACTTATCATTGGCTCCCACTCACAGTGGTTGACTTGGCTTGGTTTCTAGAATTCCTTGGATTTATGTGGAGGCACCACAAATCTCTTTCCATTAATTGAGCCCTACCCTTGAACTCTGGAGCAAGATGTCACCTGTGGCTCATTCAGTTAGCTACAACTCAATAGGGCTGAGGCCGGTAAAAACTCTACCAGGAGAGAAAATGTTAAGATATGATCAAATTTATAACAGATCTCCAAAAGTACTGCAATCCCTGGTTCTACCCGAAGACAGGGACTCCGCAAATAGAAGTTAGAACACAGAGCTACCCATTTACTGCAGGGCGTTCTCTGCCTGACATATCTCAACCTTCGACCTGGCCTCCCTTTGACCTGAAATGCCCATTGCATTCTTAGTTTTAGGGACGTCGAATGTGTGGATGTCTGAACAAAAGCTGCCATCTCTTTCTTATTACAGAGGAATTTGACCATCTCAACCTCCCCTGGACTTATCTTTTGAGTCCCTCTCTTCTTTCCCCTCACCAAACCCCGCTGTCCCATCTGCCCTCCACATACTAATCACCCAAAGTACCTGGGAACCCACATTGGCTCCAAACATTGTCTGTAGATGCATAAAAAGTAGCTTTTACACATTTTTATACATGCATATAACTACTCTGTGTATGAGGGTACTGTTATGATTCATAAAATATTGATTCATTTAAAATGGTTTTTGGATTCATAGTAAAAAAAAAATTGTCAGATTTGGTTTTTTTTAGGCAGTTGACTCTGAAGTGTTTTGCATACGTCAAAAAGATTCTGAAACTTACATTACTACTATGTTCAGACTGTCTCACCCTAACAATATTACATCTGTTTCAATACAGTGAGGGAAAGTTTGATGTAATATTTGAAGTATGCAATCAAGGGAAAAAGGCTTATTTATTATTTCCAATGGTTGTTTTAGTCTCAGGTAGAATTTTATTTGATCTGTGTTTTAGTCTGTCTCACTTAGTTGAAAGTTTCTACAAATATCATATGACTCTGATTATGAACCCACACTAACCTTAGCAACTGAGTTTGACTTTCATCCAAAACACCAGGAGAAAAAGAAACTTAACTGCTCATTACATTTACACACATTTCCTTATTACTCAATAAGGAGTAATTACTCATGACAACTGTTCATAATATAAGCAGAAGAGTTCTTTAGACCCAGATCATTCCAGAGGTCATATCAGAAAATTAATTTCAAATGACTGGAGTTTTTTTCAAGTAGAGAGTGATTTATATGAACTATAGCTTAAATATAGGTAGCTATGCAAGTTAATAAAATGTAGCAAAACATTCCAATAATCAAAGTGCAGTTAAGTAATACAGTAAGTCAATCCAAATTTCTATACTTGAAAAAAAATAGAGCTATACCTGATTAAGAAAAAGCAGGCATATACCAACTAGGCATGAAGATACAATCATATTCTGGAGTCAAATGTTTGAAAGATTAAAGAGGATAAGCAATATATTTGCAATGAAGATATGGAATCTGGCAAATTTACTCCCACTGCTTAGCCCAGGAACGTGTGTTCTAAGATCCCATAGTCACTTTAGGAATCATTGTATCTGAAAGTATCTGGGTCAACAGAAGAGTTAGGTCCCGTCAGAAATATTCTTTCACTTTCTTTAGGGGATACAAGCAAAGCGGATATGGTGGGGAAGAGAGTTTTGTTTGAAGGTCAACGGGGAACCTCCGCAGATAGGAAAATCAGATGTTCAGTTAGTGAAGACAAAACTAGCCAACAACCCAAATAAATGATGTAGGAAGAGAAAAAAATATTAAGGAGCAACATTTAACTGGAGAAAAAAACAGTTTTCTTTGAAAAAGTAGAAATTGACTTGGAAACATAAAAGTGAAAAGGAAACATGACGGGGAATTCAGAAGGCTGGATTTTACTGTCTCTAAGCCTTGGCTCAGCTGCTCACCCACAGCACCTGGGTTATCTAACTTGTCGGCCTTGTCTATAAAGCTGTCACTGTGTGTGATAAAATGGACTCACCTGCATTACAGAAGTTGAACAAAAAGTATGTCGCTAGCATGGGGCAACATGAATTTTTACAAAGTGTTTTTGCTTGTTTGTTTGTTTTTTACAAAGGGGCACAAGAATTCAAGGAAGCAGTGAGGACACCTTCCCACGCTTGCTTAGATCATAGTGAAAGAGGGAGTAACCTGAACAGTGAGTGGCTGTTGCCCCCCCTACAGAGAAAAGCCTGAGAAGGAAACAACGCAACTGAGTTATTCATACAAAGAGAGTTAACGGCCAGAGGTAATGTCATAGAAAACCTTCAAAGCTGTTTAATTGACATGATGGTGTGAAAAAGACAGCGTAGGTGGCAGTGTTGAGCATGGGCTACATTAGTGATAAGGAATAAATAAAGAGGTGATTAATTTAAGGTACTAAGTGTTTAAGGGAGTTTATACCTGAGCGTAATAAAAATAACAACAGTAACAGTAACAGCAAAAGAGAAACAAGGATCTCTTTTTGTATAGTTAAATGATGATACCAGAGAATATGCCAAAAAGAAATGAAACTGTAGAAAATACGAATAACATCAGAATCAGGTACAGGGTTAGGGTTAAACTTGTTCACCAGAGTCCAATGTCAACAAAGCTAACATGTCTTTTGTAATGCTAAAAAGAGATAAATTTAAGTCAAACAACAATAAATAATATTTATACAGCGTGCATGATATTCCACAAATATGGAGACTTTCCCCCCAGGGGTTTATACAGGTTAAAATGTAAACATCTTTAAAAATATTTAAACAAGTCATTCAGCTTTCAGAGTGATTGTTTCAACATGCTTGTTGCTCCTCTGCTTAAAATCCTTCAATATCCCCCATTGCTCACAGGAAAAAGATAGATTATCTTCTAGAAGCCCCTACGACCAAGGTCTAGACACGTATCTCCCTTCTTAGTCCCCGTACCCAAACCATAATTTCGTATACATCTTTAAATGTTTAAACCTAACTCACACTGCAATGCTTTTGTACTTCTTTTCTCTCTGAGCTCACTTGTTTACCTGATGTTCACATATTTACCATAAGAATCAGATGAAAGATTACCTTCTCTTCAAAAATTTCTCTGATACTGCAGGCAGAATTTAGTAGCCTCTCGGGTGTGGGCTTACAGTCCTATTATAATGATTGGTTTACGTGTTTGTGATCTGCATGTAAATTAAAGAAGTTGAAGAAGTCCTAAATAAATGGAGAGACATATCTCATTCATGGGTTGGAGTCTCAATATTGTTAAGATGTCAATTGTCTCCAAATTGCTATATAGATTTAAGGCAATCCCAATCAAAACCCTGACAGAAAGTTTTGTAGCAATTCGCAAGGTGTTTCCAAAATTCTTATGAAAATGCAGAAGGCAGCATAGCCAAAGCAACTTTGAAAAAAGCAGAACAAAGTTGAGAGTAAACACTATTGGGTTTCAAGACATATTAACTTACTACAATTAAAAAAATATACTTATGGAAGTAAATAGAGATAAATAGATCAATAGTACATAATAGAGAGTCCAGAAATAGACCCACACACTTATAGACAACTGAGCTTTGACAAAGGTACAAAGGCATTTCAGTAGACAAAGAATAGCTTTTTCAAAACGGTGCTGGAATAATTAGATATCCACATGCACAAACAAAAAACAAAAGCTAACAAAAAAACCCTACTTTGCTCAATATCTTGTACCATATGCAAAGAATTAACTCAAAGTGGATTTTAGGCCTAAATGTAAAAGTTAAAACTATACTACTTCAAGAAGAACACATTGGAGAAAATCTTTGTGACTTTGAGTTAGTGAAATTGTTCTTAGATATGACACTAAAAGTACAATCCATAAAAAGAACAAATCGATTTTTAAAAAGTCATCAAAATGATACATTTTTGCTCTTCAAAAGTAACTGGTAAGAGGATAAAAAGATAAGCCACAGGCTAGAATAAAACTTTTGCAAAACATATATCTGAGAAAGGATTTATATCAAAATATACAAAGGACTCTCAAAACTCAATAGTAAGAAAGCAAGTAACTAAATTAAAAGTAAAATTTGGACAAAAAATTTGAACAGACACTTCATCAAATATACGGATGGTGTAGGGGAGAAAAATCTTTTCCTTCCTGCTCTTAGGCACTGCATCTATGGCATGAGTATCCCACTGACAAAAGACAGATTAACAAGAGGAAAAGGCATATAAATTTTACTGATGGTTTTAATTTTATCTGCATGGAGAATTCACAGGAAAGAAGTGAAAATCCAGAGGCAGTTAAACTCAGAGCTTATATATCATTTAACAAAGGGTGATACCTTGTAGAGAGGTGAATAGATAAAAGAAAAGAAGGTCTGGGCTCCTGGGGTTGGAAAAGCTGACTAGGAAACTGGTAGATAAGGATTGTTTAGTAAGGTGTGTTATGCAGATAAGAGTTCCGCTTCCTGGTACAGGAGAGAGGAACGCCTTCACATATGGAAATTTATGTCACCTTTACAAAGGGAAATTTATGTCCTGCTTTTTAGGCAGAACAAGAGAGGGCAGAGAGTTCTTCCTGTGTCTGCTATTTCTCAATTACCTTCAGCTCAAAATAATCCTTATGCCAAAGTGGCAGAGTTTGGGGTGGCATATTCTAATGCACTTCAATGGCAAGTAAGCATATTATAACACGTTCAATATCATTATAATTAGGGAAATGCAAATAAAAACCACAATGAGATGCCACCACAAACCTATTAGATTGGCTAAAATTAAGGAAAATAAACAAAACTAAACATACTATCCTAAGTGTTGGAAAGGGTGCCATACATTGCTAATGGGTATTTAAAGTAAAGCCACTCCAAAAAATGTTTAGCAGTTTATTAAAAAGTTAAGCTATGCCTACAATAGGAAAAGAGAAATAATTTTCCTAATTTTCCTCTATCCTTCTGAGTTCTTAGCTGACTCCTGTATTAAAAGACAAATTAAGAGGAAAACAAATAGAAGTTTACTAACATGTACACCTCAGGAATACATGGGAGATACTAAGGAAAAATGAGTAACTCCCCAAGGTGGCTTAGAACTCCAGCTTGAATATCATCTTTAGCTAAAAACAAAAGAAAAAAGGAGTGTGTTGGGAGGCAGGGGCAGTTATGGGGAGGTACCTGGAGAAGTATGATAAACAAGAAAGTTTGTTATGTAGATTTGTCAGTGCCTTCTCCAGTGATAAAACTCTCTTGGAGAGTTCTTTTATAAACGTAAATTTCTCTCACGAAAAAGTAACTTCTACTCTGTTTTCAGAGCTTCTCTTCTGTCTGCTCTTTCTCAAAACAATCAGCTCAAAATAATCCTAATCCTTTTAGGGTGGCATATTCATTCTGCTACTCTTCACCCTTCAGTCACAATTCAGTCACTTCACTCCTAGGTATTTACCCAGGAAAAGAGATCATCTGTGTCTATCCAAAACTGGTCACATACTGTTCATTGCAGCTTTATCTGTAATAGCCAAAAACTGGAAACGAGTCAAATGTCCATTAATAGGTGAGTGCATTCGCAAACTGTAGTATATACTAAAAAGAACGCTACTCGGCAATGAAAGGGAAGACCTACTGTAACCTGTGACAACATGCATGAGTCTCGAGGTAACTACCCTGAGCGAAAAGCCAGACCTAAAAACGTACCTACTGAATAATTCCATTTATATAGCACTCTAGAAAATGAAACTAATTTATAGTGACGGAAAGTAGAACAGTGTGTGCCTGCAGAGGGGAGGAGCAGGAGTGGCGGAGAGAAGGAATTACAAAGCAGGGGGAGAAAACATTCGTGCATGATGAATAGGTTCACTGTCTGGATTGTGGTTGAAGGGGATCAGAAGAAGCCTCCCCAAAACGTGTCACTTTGGCATGTGGATTATCTTGAGCTGAAGACAATCGAGGCTTAAAGACTCACGAGAAGCTTTCAACCTCCTCCTTAACTGCCTAAAAGAATTTGGATAGAGGGTCTAGTCTAGGAAGAAGGTGATCACCAGGGATAACTACAAAGAATGTGAACAGGTGTGGTGGCCTGGGGGGAGCTCAGAACAGCCTGTGTGTTCAGATTCCTCTCTGTTCCCCTTGTCTCCAGATGGCATGACCAACATTTGTTTACCAAACATTTGCTCCTCCCATCTTCCGGTAAATTGTCTTCTTCCCTCTTTGAAGTCCCAGACCCTTACCCCCTCTGCTGAACTCAGGATGGTGTATAAGCCTCAACTGCCTGACTACCCGTGGGTCTCCTATCCTCATGGGGCTCCCGTACATACATAATTAAATTTGTTTTTCTCCTGTTCATCTGTCTTATGCCAATTTAATTATTCGAACAGCCAAAAGAACCCAGAAGGGTAGAGGAAAACTTTTTCCTCCCCTTTGTGGTCACGGTTTCACAGGTGTGTACATATGTCAAAATATCAAATTTTACATTTTAAATATTGCAGTGTATTGTATGTCAATTATATCTCAATAAAGCTGTTTAAAAAAAATAATTAGCACCTAAGGAAAGCTCTCCAGATGATGGAAAAAGGGGGAAGGGAATTATAATGGAATAATACTATTATCTCTATTTCTGTGGGTGGTATCAAGGCAAATATGAATTAAAAATAAGAAGATTAATTCTCCCTCCCTCTCCCTTTGGCTCCAGAATTTTTTCCTCTGTCCTTTTCAAATGTTTGTAAATCTTTATAATGACTAAATAAGTCTCTGCCAGCCTCACAACTAGGGAATGTTTCCTCAACATTCTGTGAGCCGTCTTTTTGAAATGCAAACGTTTAGGGAGATAGCAGCCCTACCTCCTCAGTCCTGTGGGCAAAAGCCTAATTTCCCTGCAGCCTCCTGGACTTAGTAGAAGTTTGTTTCTCCTCTGGACAAGGTCAACACAGGGGTTCTCCCCAGTTATCATGATAAAGTTAGGGTGAATCAGGTGTGACAAAAGGTGCTATCAAGTCCTCTTCCTTGAGCACTAGTGATGTTTATCATGAGAACGTACATATAATGGGTTATATCTGCTTGGCGATATAGAGAGGTGAGGCTTCTTTCCGCCTTGGCAATCTCTTAAGCCCATTGCCTGTGATGTGTATCACATTCTGGTTTAAGATTTATTCACTAATAGAACTGATTTATTTTCTACTACCTTTGTAAAGAGGTTTTCTGGGTTAAAGATTTTAATTATATTTCAACAGTTGATACACTGACTCTTTTAAGTCTGAATTTTTAACTTTAATGTTTAATTAGAATTCAAGCAAACTTAGTCATTTATTTGGGGCTTTGTGTTCCAGGGTTAAAATTATAAAGCAAAAATAGAATTGTATTCTTTTCTCATAGAACATAATTGCCAAAGAAGAATCAGGTCTATTTTTAAAAGGGTGGTGATAGTCTTGAAGATGTGTAAACACATCCCCTTTATCAGTTAATTGCATCCCTTTAGAATCATGAGGTTCATAGAACACTGTTATCTGATTTCAGCAGTTTTCTCTAGTGTTTATTCTTGATATATAAATATTTTATAAAAGAAAATACCATAGAGAAGTTGAGTTTATTTTAGCTCGTTTAATCTTTCTACTTCATTTTCTCTAAAATAAATCAAGTTCTGCACAGAATGAGGCCTTTTGAACAATTGTTATTAGGATGATTAATGTTAAAAAGTTATACTTAATGGATTTGCTTGATTTCACACAATTGCTATATGTGTCTGACATATTTGACTTAAATTCCAATTGAATTTTGCCCTAAAGTGAAGACTAGGAGGTAACTAAATTCAGGTAGCTGAAGTTCAAAACTAAGTTTTACAACAAACACAACCTCTAGTAAATACTTCTGAAATTATTTTTAAAGCAACTGTAAAAATAAAGTGGAAGGCTATTCTTTGTTTACATCTATTCAGAAATAATCTCTCACCAGTGACAATAATCATGTACTCCGTTTTCTAGTGGTGACTTGTACCAAGTTCCTAGCTGATTAAATCCCTCGATAAGATTGGAGCAAAGATGAAGAACAGCTCAACTGATTTAGATTGAATAGCAAGCAGTTCTTCATAGGTAAGTATCAGAGCTAAAATCTGAGTCAAAACAACCAGATGAGAAGAACATTCAGTCAAAGAGTAGTTGATTATTTCCTCAAGCTGATGGCATATTAAGTTCCTTTAAAATCTAAGAGTCTGAATATTACTATTAAAGAAACATGGGACATAAGAGTTAAAGCATAGAAAAACAGAAATATTATTTCCTATTGTGACTGATTTCACCATAGTTTTATTTATTTAACCATGAGCTTCCGATGACTGTCCTAATTCTCTATGTTGCATTTTAATTAAATTAGAATAAAAGTATTTTTTAAATCCATGCAAGTATAATTTGATTAAATTTAGAAAAAATATCAGTTAAACCTTTCTCTTCTCTTTGGAAACATACCGTTAGAGTTCATTCAATCCAATTCCGTAAGCGTACAGTTAGTTCTTACTTGCAACAAACAAGAGTTGATTAATAGTAAAAACTAGCTATATACTTAATAGTTCATGTTCTCCAATGAACCTTGGTCAGAATTAATGATCTCGTTTTCATTACGTTTTATATTATTTAACTTCCATAATAACTGACCTGTCATAGTTTGCATATCCTCCTGACCACACTCTACTGTTGAAGCAGGAGATATTCAAATAATGAATAAAATTTCTATTCAAAAAGTACATTTACATCTCTTCTCAGAGTGAAATAAAAATATTGCTATTAATGGCTCCTTTCAAAAGTGTGGTCATTCAACATTCAACAAGACATGGAGGAAACTTAAATGCATATTACTAAGTGAAATTAGCCATTCAGAAAAGGCTATGTGCTGTATGATTCTAATTATATGACATTCTGGAAAAGGCCAAACTATGGAGGCAGTAGAAAGATCACTAGTTGCCAGAGGTTAGTGGTTGAATGGATGGAACACAGGGATTTTTAGGGCAGGGAAAGTATTCTGTACGATACTATAATGGTGGATACATGTCATTAGACGTTTGTCAAAATCCATAGAAAGTACAACAGGAAGAGTGAACCCTAATGTAAACTATGGACTTTGGGTGATAATGTTGTGTCAATGTGGGTTCATGGATTATAACAAACGTACCATCTTGTGGGAGATGTTGATAATGGGGGAGACTGGGGGTGGGAAGGGCATACAGGAACTCTCCTCACTTTCTGCTCAACTTGACTGTAAAACTAAAACTGCTCGAAAATAATTGTCTATGAATTTATAAAAGACCCAATAATGTCAATCAATTTTCCCTACCTTCCCTCACCACCGTCAAGGACACTTGTGTGTTCACTCAGCTTGTACTGGTTATGTAACCCTGGGTAAGCTGTTTAACTTCCAGGAGTCTTCATTTCCTCACCTATAAAATGGAGATAGGAATAATCATGACCTCAAGGGTAGAATCAAATAAGCATAGACTGAAAGCATTTTTAACAGCACCAGCAAGTGTTGGCAGTGGCGGCTTTTGTTACTGTGTCCATTCAGCCATCCATCTACAGATAGGCTGTAAAAGGTCTCTGGAATGATGTTCACAAATGGTAACAATGGGTGTTGAGTTTATTACTGCTTTCTTTTACTTGCTTTTCTGAATTGCTAAAATTTTTGTGAGCAGTTCAATTTTTTATAAAAACACCTTTTTATTTTAAAAGACATGAAACCTGTGAATTGGAGTGGAGTTGACTATAAGGAAAGTGTAAGAGGAAGGAAACAAGAAAGGTGGTGAGAAAGAGAAAGAGAAGGACGAGTGGAGGAAGGAAAGTGGAGGCTGCATGATGGATAGGATAAAAAATAGAAGTGATGAAAGGAAGAAAAAGAACCATGGTCTACGTGAATGGACATGCACTGGAATACAGAAGAATAAATTAGAAAGTTGGAGGTGAGAAGTTAATGCAGCTATTCAAGCACCTATTTTTTGTATTGAATCAAAAGTATATATATAAGACCTGGACACTACAGGACAGCTAATACAAATATAAAAGTAACTAGAGCTTCCCTGGTGGTGCAGTGGTTAAGAATCCACCTGCCAATGCAGGGGACATTGGTTTGAGCCCTAGTGCGGGAAGATCCCACATGCCGCAGAGCAACTAAGCCCGTGTGCCACAACTACTGAGCCTGCTCTCTAGAGCCCGTGAGCCACAACTACTGAGCCCGCCAGCCACAACTACTGAGCCCATGTGCCTAGAGCCCGTGCTCCACAACAAGAGAAGCCACTGCAATGAGAAGCCGGCACACCGCAACGAAGAGTAGCCCCGCTCACCGCAACTAGAGAAAGCCCGTGCGCAGTAACGAAGACCCAATGCAGCTAAAAATAAAATTAATAAAAAATTTTAAAAACACTAATAATTGCAAGAGAGAATATGGTAATCCATAGAGGAGTTAGAGGTTAAAAGATATGACAGTTTAGAAGACAGTGAAGTTGTAATGTTATCCCATTAACCTACTACCTGACTTTAGAACCTGGTCATCACCTCATCCACATGCAGAGATGTGACTTCACTGTATCTCTTGTCATCTTCATAACACTGCTGGCATGAATAAAGCTTACTGTGGAAACAGAAATGTAGTAAAATGTACCAGGAAACAGGACACGTTTTAGAGTCTTCTGTTCATCTCCAATTCACTGCTAAGAATTTTGTGCCTGTGTTAAAACAAGACTGGTTTGAATAGACAGACGTATGCGTTGTAGATCTTGCTTTAGATTTCTTTTTTAGTCAAGCTTAGTATTATAGTTTCCATGTCTTAGTATGTATGCAAATAGTAATATACTTGATATTTTTATGCACAAAACCATGTTCAGTGTGCTTCATGGGCTCTTTAAAATATTCTCAGTAATTTTTTGTGCGTGTGACTTTTGCTCTGTAGGCTAATTGCAGAACATACCACCTACTTAAGGTGTGAATCATTGAATTTACAGATGGAGGGGAACCAGTCAATGAGGAATTCCCATGGTTACCTAAACCCATGGGTATAGGTTACAGCAGCAAGCATCACTCAAAGATCAACCAGGAGCAGAAAATCTAAACAAAATTTCCAAATCAACCTTGGAACAAAATAGGTTAGATCTGAGAGTAGACTTTTGTGTGAAGCAGGTTCTGAGCTGACCTATACAGCAATGATTACATCACTCTGATATTACTGATACTCTAATTGTTAGTAGCAGTCAGTTGGAAATATTTTGTTGAGTAGCTGTTTTCTGAGGTAATGAAAGTCCTGTGATTCAGGTCTCATATTTTGCAAATAAAGAATAGACTGTGTTTCCATTCCGACAGTAGAAAAGCTCAGTAGTGTATAAACCTTCTCTTTAAAAGCACTCAGCTTTATTCCACACTATTTCAATTCATCCACAGTTACTTTTTTGTCCTAATGTCTTAGAAAATGCAAAGGGAGACGTTATGAGGCCAGTAGGTGGAAAGAGCTCAAAGGTATCACAAGAAGAGAAATCTTGTCAAGAAAACCATAACTAGGAAGTCAAGGTGGTCATTCATGTCAGTGATAACTAGCCCTAGTTTCTAAAGCTGAGGGGGAGCAGAAACTAACACAACATTGTAAAGCAACTATATCCCGATAAAAAAAAAATCTTCATGGTGATGAAAGGTTTGATTAAAAAATAATACAGTGATGGGCTCCAGCAATTATAATTAACACTACTATATGTAAAATAGATAACTAATAAGGACAGGGAACTCTACTCAATACGCTGTAAAGACCTATATGAGAAAAGAATCTATTGATAAAAAAGAGTGGATATATGTATATGTATAACTGATTCACTTTGCTGTACACCTGAAACTAACACAAGATTGTAAATCAACTATACTCCAATCAAAATTATTAAAAAAGAAGCACATTTGGAGGATAGAAAAAAAAAAAAATTCTTCACCCAGAGGAGAAAGAGGAGAACCAGCCATCTTGGTCAGACAAACATCTGGCACACATAGTGGCAGACTGATGTAACCCAAACCTGGGGACAGAGCAGAAAGCAATAACGTATCATAACTTATAGTAAAAGGAAGACAACTGAAAAGGAAGGACGAATGATTGGGCAGTACAGTTGCACAGCTGAGCAACTGTTCTCCCTGAAGGAACCAAGAGGAAGCTTCCAGAGCCACGATTCTTTTATGACATTTATTACACCAGCTAATACAGTTTAATGAGCGTTCGATGCATGCTTGAGATGAACACAAAGAAAACTACTTAAGTCTCTCCAATATTTATTCAGAGTCTGTTTGCTTTTTACTTTGCTTTTATCGTAATATTTGACATAAAGCAACTTCCTTTACCTTTCTGAGTTCAAAGATTTTGAGGTACTTCAAACTATGACTCTTCTGGAAATAATGTCCAAAATTCTAAATTAAAAGAATAACAGAGTAATTAATGTACTTCACCGCAGAACAAAACCAGTGCAACTCCAAACCAGAAAATCATGTACCGTGCATGACAAATCTAAAGGTCATGTGTCAACTTCAAGAAGCTGTGATAACCTCTTATTATTATTTAAAGAAAACATGGTGTGTCCTTCACATAACATTAAATCCATGACATTTTTCTTTCTCTGCTGTTTCACGGTGATTTGAATACATTTCTTTTCTCTTTAACAAGGCCATCTATATTTACAGGTATCATGATTTAGATAAAAATTATTTACTACTTTTGCCTTCTTTTCTTTAAGTAATTATGCTGAGTTAGTAAGTCAGTTTGGTGATTTTTACTTCACTCTTTTTATGTTTAATGTACTTTATGTTTAATGTACTTTAGAATGTTTAATGTACTTTAATGTACTTTAAACTTTTTTATGTTTAATGTACTTTAGAATGTTTAATGTACTTTAAAAGTGTTCTGGGAAAAAAAAACACACCAGTAGCTAGCTGATAGTCACCTTTACAGTGTAATTCACCCTATAAAATGAAAAAACCATAAGGTAATTCAAACCTCAACAGGATAAAATCCCAACGCATCTAGGCTGCTCTCATAATGTGTTAGCCTCAAAAGACAAAACTGAGATAAAAGGATACAGGTCTTTATTCTCTTAGGAATTCCAATGTTCTGTGTAATTGTTCAATCTGAATAGAATATTACATTTATTTCCTCAGTAATAAAAAAGTAGAAGTTAGAGTTCGATCAGGTAACACAGATATTGTCTAAGTGGTATTTATAATCCAGATTAATAAGCATATTATTAACTGACTTAGAAACTAGATGTAATTTTGTAAGGACTGAATTACATACATCTCACGATTCAGCCTCCATTTTTACTCTGCCTACACAATGGGGCCTCAAAGTTATTTGTATGCTAATTTCTCGAAAGTAAATGTAGTCTGGTAATTAACTTTTGGGGATTTTACATAGTGGTTTCACATCTATCCTTTAATACAAGTTGATTATCAAAGGATTTTTTTTTTTTTTTTTGACCATGCTACACAGCATGTGGGATCCTGGTTCCAAGACCAGGGATCTAACCTGTGCCCCCTGCAGTGGAAGCACGGAGTCCCAACCACTGGACCAACCAGCAAGTACCTATCAAAGGATTTTTGCCATCAGTGCCTGTACAGATTTTTCAATAAAGAAGAAAACATGGTATCTATGGATATCTATTGTACTAACATTGGTCATATTTTATAACTTTTGCTTATTATTTTTATTTTCTTCTGGATTTTTTTTCTTGTTGATAATAATAGTAATAGACATTTTAGTAAATATGAGCTACTCAGAACAAGTTTTTTTATTGTTATTAGGTCATTTCTTATAAAATCAAATATTCATTTTTTAAGAGGGATGGAGGTAGTCCTGTCTAAACAGTCTTTCAAAATATCCTCTCTCCCAGTTTTTAATGTGAGTCTTTGCCATTATCTACACAATTATTTACTTCGTAGTTTAGCCCCTGCAAGTTAAAAATCCCAGCCTGGTTAGTGCCATCACTCAGCAAATTCTCTGCTCTCGAATGACAAAATCAGTTTAATATTTAATTTAATTCAAAAATCAAGGTCTTGTGACAAAGTGCAAAGTCAGGATAACACTTCTCTGAACTGTCTGCTTTTTTATATAATAAAGTTAGGTACAAATGTGAGGGTCCAATAGAAGTAAGAATCTGTCCCACCCAGGCCTCTTATTATCTCTCTTGCTGTGAACATAATACTTAACCTCTTTCCTCCTGGTTCCCCATGTAAAAAATGAAGATAAAGTAGGGCCTACCTCATAGAGAGGCATAAGCATTAAAGAGATAATATGTAAAGCCTATAACATGGGTCCTGAAACACATCAATCACAAAATACTATCATGTTATTTTATTATATTAAGTATATATGTCTTATAAATAGTATCTATTATATGTTATAAAAAGATGCATTAATATATAATATGTATTATAAATATTAAATGAGGGTATGTAATATATTTATAGGAATAGTATATATTAAATATTTATTACATTAAATATTAACATTTATTATAAAATGTTATTTTTAGTATTATCTTAATCATTGCTGTTTGTCTTCTCTCTGTAGTACCATATGTCCCATCTTAGTTACATATTTGAGAATTGTATTGGCAATCATGTAAAATATTTTAAGATTTATTAATAATGTTATCTGAGTTCTATGTTTATTTTAAAACTTCTGTCACAAGATAATGTCCAAGGGAATGTGAAATAGTTTCTGATTGAAAATATTCTTCTATTATGATCCTTTTTAAAGAATTTTTTGACTTCAACTACAACTTGGTGAGCAAACTCCCTGTGAAGAAGAATGTGAAATAAAGGGGAAAATAAAACTATAAAGAACAATTATTTATCAATTTCTTCTTCCATAATTTACATCCACATTCGGCTACTATTATAGCACTATATCTGCTGCTTTATAATGATAAACTGGTTTTGAGTGTATATATATGTGATAATCCTACATTTATAATACATATGGAGAGAAATTCAGAATTATTATTCCATCTTACCTTCCTGATTTCCAACGTCTCTGATATATTTGGTACAATTATAAAACTGTAACTCAAGCTGTCATCGTATAGTGACAAAAGGTGCATTTAAAACTCTCCCTGAACAGGAAGACTGAAGTGGGATACATGAGGAAATCCTCCTTTTTAAGCATATTTATATAACTCCAAACAAATAGAGTGGACCTCTCTTCTATCTTTTTCCTTAAATAAACAATCGGCCTGGGAAAGGCACACGTCTTACGGATGGTAGATCCAGCACCTTCACTGTGTAGAGCTCTGAAGGCAGCAGGAAATGAAAACAAACGAGAAGTAAGCACTGACGTATGGCAGTAAAATGATGTAGCCGGATCCAAAACTGCATGAAGGACAGAGATAGAACGAAGATAGGGACAGAGAAGCATTGCACTGAGAACATTAGTTTACATTTTCATGAAACTACCCAGAAAAGACTCAACACTCCAAATAACACACATTGCTGAAAAGAGATGCACTTTAAAGAAAAAACATCAAATACATGTACTCCTGAAGGTTGGATAACATGTGACTTTTGTAACTATCATCTCTTCAAAAATAGACAAATTGACTAATTAAAATCATTTTTTTTCCAACTCTTTACTTAATGTGGATGTTATAGACAATACAGCGTTTATAAGTTTATTTTCTCCATCATGTCAGAGGAGAGCACATAGGGGTATTTTTCTGCTGTTTTATGTTAAATCTAGCTCTCAATCTATGTTCAATTCCTTTGATGTAGATCTAAAAGCAGGAGTGGGTGACATTCAAAATATTTAAGAACTGGTCTGGCATCAAGAAATCAGAACAGGCACCAGCCGCAAGCTTACAGTATAACTTTACAGACTGTGTGAAATGGTTGAAGCATAACCAATGCTTCTATCATTTTCAAATACAAAGGAAAACCAAATTGCTATAAGCTTGATCAAGATTGACAAGTTTTTGCATGAGAAATTTGACATCCAAAGTATCCCTGGATGGTGATATTATAACAACAGATTTCACAGAGTTAGTAAAATTCAAATATTGAGTAAAAAGAAATAGTTTTTTAAAAAAGTACAATACAGAGAAAGAGGTAAGATAATAATGTATCTGAAAAATAGTTGACACTTTCATTTAGCTGTAAGCATCATAGGAATTCATACCATCTGATGGGACCACTCATTACTACACACAGCACACATATCATTAGAATTTCGTGTTCAGATCTGGGAAATGGTCTAATTCAAAATAATGGCCAGAGAAAAAATGGCGAGGACTGTAAAGAGACTTGAAACCTCATGATGAACAAGCTATAAATATCTGTGATGAAAACAAGAATATTTGGGCAAAATATCATGGTTGCTTCCAAGTATTTGAAAGAATAACAGGAGGAAGGGGGGAGCCGAGTGGGTCTCTGTCATCCCGGGGGATAGAATGAGAACAATAGACCTTTTTCTAGTTAGGAAATATTTTGCTGTTCAACATAACAAACAACTTCATAGCTGCACTCTTCAACAAAAGCGCAGACGCCTGGGGTAGGGAG
Source organism: Balaenoptera physalus (assembly GCF_965194825.1). Taxonomy (NCBI): domain Eukaryota; kingdom Metazoa; phylum Chordata; class Mammalia; order Artiodactyla; family Balaenopteridae; genus Balaenoptera; species Balaenoptera physalus. The sequence continues at coordinate 116,599,485 of NC_138886.1, forward strand.
TGAGTTTTTCATCGTTGAAAGTGTGAAAGGAAGCCTGGACGATAGTAATGAGGGTTGCAGCCCAAGGCATGCAAATATTGGATGAGGAATCTTACAAGATGATCGCATTAGGATGGTGATGGTTTATCACTGATTACTGCAGCACTGAGACTGATTAAATCCTGAAAGTAGAGAAGTGAGCTGGTTTGTTGCCACAGCTGGGTGACTGGCTGTGAGGTGCACCTCTCCTAATGAAGGCTTCTTACAATATTCAGGGCTGCTTCTGAGAACCAGCGGGGCCAGTTAATTCTATTCTCTGTCTACCTGTTTAGTCAGTAGCTACACCCATGAAACCATTTCTGAGCATCCTGCAAAGCCTGTTTGAGTTATTGCTAAACAAGAAACAAAGATTTCATAATAAAGCAGACAACACAAGAGGTTCGTCACAATTAGTCCTGATTCAGAAATAGGTTCTTACGTAGAAACCTACTTATACATTCCTCAGGAACCATCTTGGTAGATCGTAGAAGAAAAGACAGCATATTATTTTCGGAGTTTTTTGTTTTAAAGTTTTGAGGCAGCTTAACTCTCAAGTTCTCTCGAATCAGTTTTCGGTGGTAAATAAATGTTTGTTGCAGAAAGCTTAGAAAACATTAAAGCATAAAGAAAATAAAAATCACTTCAAGCCGAAAAACATGTCATCCATCAACTGCTCTCACAGCACTTCGCGCAAATTGCTATTATAGGAATTTCATTTTACCTACAACAGTTGTAAATGATCTGTTTCCTCAACTAGATTCTAACCTTCTTAAGGACAGGAAGTCTCTCTTCTTGGTATCTCCGGATGTTGCCTTCTCAGATTTGCTGAATGAGTAGCACAGTTGTAAATGTAACTCCACTTTTCAGAACAAGTCAGGCAAAAAACACATATTAAGTGTTACATGTTGTATTCTGTTTCTGCCCACCCCCTGCCTCCAGAAAGATATGCTGAGGTTCTGATTCTCAGTACTTCCAAATGTGACCTTATTTAGAAATAGGGTCATCGCAGATGAAATTAGTTATGTTTGGATGAGGTCGTACTGAACTAGGGGTGAGCTCCTAACTCAACATGACTGATGTCCTTTTAAGAAGATGGCCACGTGAAGACAGAGACACGCTGGAATAATGCCATGTGACCCCGAAGGCAGAGATTGGATTTATGCAGCTGTCAACCAAGGAATACCAACAACTGGCAGCAATTCACCAGAAGCTAGAAAGAGGCGAGGGAAGATTCACCTCCAGGTTTCAGTGTGAGCATGGCCCTGCTGACCACCTGATATCAGATTTCTAAACTGCAGAACTGTGAGACCATAAATTTTGGCTGTTTTTTTTTTCTAATTTATTTATTTTTGCTACTTCTTTTTTACAATTTTTTATTTTATATTGGAGTATAGTTGATTAACAATGTTGTGTTAATTTCAGGTCTACAGCAAAGTGATTCAGTTGTACATATACATGTATCTATTCCTTTTTCAAATTCTTTTCCCATTTAGGTTATTACATAATATTGAGCAGAGTTCTCTGTGCTATACAGTAGGTCCTTGTTGGTTATCTGTTTTAAATACAGCAGTGTGTACATGTCAATCCCAAACTCCCAATCTATCCCTCCCCTGGTGGTCCAATGGTTAAGACTCCTTGCTTTCACTGCAGGGGCCTGGGTTCAGTCCCTGGTAGGGGAACTAAGATCCCACAAGCCTAGCAAACAAATACAATAAGCTGTTTTTATTAAACTCTCTTCCTTATAGCTTAGTTCCTTGGTCCAGCAGTTGCTGTATTTTATTGGTTTATTGGCATCAGAATAAGGGAAGAAATCAATTAGATGTGCGTTTTGGTTTTTTTGTTTTTTCCTTTCTTTCTATGGTTGGTTGAGCTTGAGAAACATAGCTGTTACTAATTGGGAGCTGCACAATGTTAGAGGGAGCTCCCGTCTCTGAGTTAGACAATACTTTCATTCTTTTAATCTCTGTAAGATAGTACTTTCATGATGTTGAAAGAAAGTGGTCTATGGGTTTCACGTGCTCATTCGTTTCTTACTACACATTTATAAATGCAATGCTCTGTGAATATTTATGTTTTATCCACAATGCTTCCAGCCTTCTGTTTGAAGGTGAAAAATTCAAGTGTCTGAATAGTCCTATACCCCAAACTGGCATTTCTTGCTCAGGTTAGAGAATAGATAATTTGGAGGGCTTTGGTGGAACATCCCACAGTGAAACTACTTTGAAGAACTTCCAAGCTCTCCACTCCAGAAAAATAGATGTTCTGAACTTTTACTACTTTCTTAAGAGACAGAGGGACAAATGTGTAACTGATAAAAAGAAAACTACCGTCTCCTTAGGGCTTAATCCAATCTGCTCTTGTATGGAGCAAAGTCCTAGGTGAAACCTTAAAAAGAGGGACAAATTTCTCCCTAAATATATGAAGAAGAGTTAGAATGACCTAGCATGGTCCCTGAACAAAAGAAATTTAATCGCAGGAATCTACAAATATACATATCCTTCTTTAATGTGTAAATGCAGATATCTTATAATAAAAGATGGTAAATGCTTTAGTGAAACATACTAAGAGCTGAGCACATAAATGCATCAATATTCCCATTAGAAGGAAAAATATCATGTGAATGGTGGACAGAGGACTGGCGCTTTCCCTTTCCATACACCCAATTCCAAAGAATGATTAATTTGTGACCTTATATTTAAGTGCCTAACGGATTAATAATGATTTTGTATCTCTACAGACACACTACAAAATAAGCAGGATTTAATTTGATTCATGCTACAAATGATGCCACGACGTTTTTAACTTAGAAAAACAAGAGACAAAACTGTTGGGCTGTTGCAGAAATTACTTATTTTTAATTTTTAAATATTTCCAAGGTCAGGAGCTAATGTCTGCTTTATTTTATGTTGATGTTGTATATTTAAGTTATATTATTTCCAAGGTACTTGCAAATAATTGGCCTTGGAGCACATGGTATTTTTTAAAGTTACCAAAAAACCACAAAAAATGGGAAATTTTCCTCTTTGCTTTCCATTCACTCAAGATACTCTCTTAATGAGTATGATATTTTGTAAGATGTTTTCAATATTTCTAATGTTAGACTGCAGTAATTTACTTTCATATCTATCAAAAGGCATGATAAAAAGTGAATAAATTTATTCTTAGAATTCACAAAATAAACATAAATGGCACGGTAAGAATAAAATTTTCTTTAAAACTTGTGTGCAGAGATACAGAACCCTTTAATTTTGTCCTTTTTATTAGTGGACCGTATTTATTGATTACCTGGAATGATAACAAGGGTGCAATCTATTTGCCAGAACTATGAAACTAAAAATATTCACTGACTTACAAAATTTTAAAAATCTTGATTTATAAGACATTTGAAAAACAGATGATTTGGAAGTAAGAAAAAGAAAGAAGAAACCCCACATAGTGTGTAACCTTTGTTCCCAATTTAATGCTTTACATTTGTAATCATAAGGTCTTACTTTCAGACATTTTAGGCTATAATCTGGGTACAAAGCTAATTGTCTGTAAAATTTGCATGTTTCACTTACAGTTTAAAAATATTTATTTCTGTCTTATTTGTTTATAAGGTAAAGTCATTTTCATTTGGTTTCTTTAAGCTTTGATCTTCAAGGGTTTCCTGGGAGACTCAGTCAGGGAAAAGAGAACAGGGAGGTGGGAGAATCAAGAGAATAAGACTTGACAATGGGGCTTCCCTGGTGGTGCAGTGGTTGAGAATCTGCCTGCCAATGCAGGGGACACGGGTTCGAGCCCTGGTCTGGGAAGATCCCACATGCCGCGGAGCAACTAGGCCCGTGAGCCACAACTACTGAGCCTGCGATTCTGGAGCTTGTGTTCCGCAACAAGAGAGGCCGCGATAGTGAGAGGCCCGCGCACTGCGATGAAGAGTGGCCCCCGCTTGCCACAACTAGAGAAAGCCCTTGTACAGAAACGAAGGCCCAACACAGCCAAAAATAAATAAATAAATAATAAAAATAAAGGAACTCCTTAAAAAAAAAAAAAACTACTAATGCCTAAGATGTTTAAAAAAAAAAGACTTGACAATGGCCCTCAGTGCAACCAGCCCAGTGTCTGGCATAGAACTGGGAATCAATGAACATTTGTTGAATGACCGAAAGTATTCTGCTGGAAAAACACACACACACACACACACACACACACACACACACGTGCTACATTTCCCAGTACAGGTTACATAATGCAGTGTTTCCATCAGGTAAGAGCCCCAGGGCAGCCATGCTTTAGATTCAGAATAGCACCTGATAATACCTGAATGTCATCAACTGAAAAGCCCATAATTGCCTCAATAGCCACTTAGATCATCACAGAAGTACCTTCACGGTTTACAAGGACATCTGCACAAAATGTATTTTAAAAAGAGGGCCCCAACAAATGCGAGGATATTGTTTCATACAGCAGGAATTCTGGAATAATATCTAGTCTTTTATACCAAAAAGGCTTCTGGCAAATGAGATCTGGCAATGGGGACATTCATCCCTTAACTTACACAAAGGGAAATTTACCCACTGGCCACGGCCAAAGTAATTTTTTAAAAGAGTGATTAATGAAAAAAAAATATGCAAAAAACCCTGACCAGTATTCCTCAAGACTCCCAAGGTCATCAAAAACAAGGAAAGTCTGAGAAACTTAACAGCCAAGAGGAGGCTAAAGAGACATTGACAACCAAATGTAATGTAGTATCTTGGATAGGATCCTGGAAACAAAACAAAAAAAGGACATTAGGTTAAAAACTAAGACAATCTGCATAACATACAGGCTTTATTAATAATAATAGGTAATATTGGTACATTAACTGTAACAAATGTACCCTACTAATGTAAGACATTAATAATAGGGGAAACTGGGTGCAAAGTATAGGGAAACTCTCTGTACTGTCACAATCTTTCTTTAAATCTAAAATTGTTTTCAAAAATGAAATTTGTTTTAAAAACAACTGTTTAATATATATATGCATATGACACTCTAGCAAACGATGCATCTGAAATCTTACTCATATGAAGTTTAATTCATATAACACACACACATCCATGTGTATATGACAATAAAATTTCTTTCTTTTTTCCATGCAAAGACCCTAATAAAATGAAGAAATACATTTCCTGAACTGCATTTTTGAAGACAGTTTGTGATGACCTTGAAGGGTAGCAGAATATGCTACCCCAAAATATATCCCTTTGGCATAAGGATTGTTTTGATCTGAAGGCAACAGAAGAAGAAAAGCTCTCTGCTCTCCCATTATTTGTCCAAGAGCAGTAGACAAATTTTTAAAGGTGCCTCCTCTCCCCTTTCTACCAGGAAGAACAGGAAATAATCATCGGAGACAATCCTAGACCCATATCAGCCCAGAGGCAGTACCAGAGGAATCTATATAACAAACTTTGCTAAAACTAGCTCTCATCTACCATCATCTTCCCATATATTTGCCTTCCCAGAATTTGCTGCCCTAAGAAGCTCAAAGTCTTTTTCTTCTGGTTTGCCATTTCTCTATAATATTATCGTTCTTTTGTTAAGATGCTCATAAACCCAAGTTCTAACCACCCCTTTGAGTTACTCATCACTGGGTGCTTCCGTGTATATGTGCAATAAAAATGTTCATAAACTTCTGCTGGCTTTTTTCTTGTTAATTAGTCTTTTGTCAGTCTAATTGACAGAGCCCTAGCCAGTGAACCTAAAATGGGTAGAGGGAAAAGATATTTTTTCTTCCCCTACAACCTTAACTCCCACTGATATACCTAGAGTACCAGTTCTTAAGAAATTTCTTCCCAGACCTGGACACTTCTTGTATCTCTAGCTAGGAAAGATAAGCCCGTGAGGCACAGGAGCCCTTGTGCAGCTGTTTCTGTGATTATAAAACAAACAGCTATTCTACTGTCAATGAGCTATATGTTGAAGAGAAATCACAAGTGACTCACTTGCTAACAAAAAGTCTTGGGTTTTAAAAAGCAACTTCTCTCATGGTCTAGGGAACAAGGAGATGTTCTTTAACCCAAGCGTCCTACAGCCCTGGTGTGTGCATATACGTAGGTGTTCAATTCATATGTTTGGAATTTAAATGAAGAGAAAAAAAATGTTTTTTCCCAAACTTGGCTGCAAACAGATAATTTTACCACATCATTCACCCTAAAAGGTTGATGTGAGTTTTATTTTTCCTATATAAAGATTGAAAAAAAACCACAATAATAAGACAAGGCCTCTAGTGATTAGCATACGCACTGCAGAATAGCAGATGTTACAGCGTATCCTAAGGACAAAAGAAGCTGCACAAATTGAATACGCCAGCTATAACAACCCTGGAACTCAGTTTTGCCAAATGTTTGAAGCACAGGAAATGACTTGAGCCACTCTGTATTTCTTTTTATTTAAAGCATGACTAAAGGTTGAGTCTTTCAGATCCGAGGCAAATAGCCCATTAAAGCTATGCCCATCATCTGCAAATTTCTCCACGAGATTGCTGTGCACATTAACCCAAAGAGTTATTACTTCAATTACCTAAAGTAATAGATTGATGATAAGACCCCTATCTTATCAACAACTTAATATTTGTCTACAAATATTTATGAGTGTTTTCATCCAATTCTCATTCGTAATTACAGACACCCAAAACATACTAAGGGGGCATGGAAAATTTTTTTTTAAATTTCAAGTAATCTAAAATCATTTAGTGGATTAATTCTGTCAGAAATTGTAGAATTTTGTAATTCTGTAGAAATTTGCCTAAAGGAAAAATCAGGAATATTTTTGGACAGATATTGTACCTATATGTGCATATATTTATTTCTGAACAAACAACTATTAAGTCATTTGACAGTTTATTCTGGCATAGGACTGAAGGTCATATGTTTAGCCTCAGTGTGTGACAGATGACTTTCTTTTACAATCTCTGACAACACCGTTAAAGGATTCCAGCTGTATTGGTCACAAATTTATCATCAGTGACAGAAAAACAAGTCAAAGTACAAGCAGATTGGGCCAATAGCATCATGATTTGCATATGCATGGCAAGTCTTTTAAATCCTGCTCCCTTGTTTCTATTTGTCATATGCCCAGATTACATTGCCACTATAATCCTAAATCGTATCAAGGATATACAGAAAGGGAGTGGTTTTCAAGTGGTTGTATGTAGGAAATGTATTTAGTGTAAACAGCTCCTGGAATTATCAAAATAAAGAAACTAGAGATGGATGACTCTTTTGTTCTGGCCAAACTTCATCCTCTCAGAACCCAGCTTAGAAATCATTTCCTCTGGGAAACAAATAAACTATCCTGCACTTACCCACCTCTTCAGATAATTCGTTTCTATTGTGCTACATGGGAACTCTGTACTTTCTGTTCAGTTTTTCTGTAAACCTGAAACTGCTCTAAAAATTAAATCTGCTTGGGACTTCCCTGGTGGTGCAGTGGTTGGGAATCTGCCTGCCAATGCAGGGGACACGGGTTCGAGCCCTGGTCTGGGAAGATCCCACATGCCGCGGAGCAACTAGGCCCTTCCACCACAACTGCTGAGCCTGCACTCTGGAGCCCGCAAGCCACAGCTGCTGAGGCCCGTGTGCCTGGAGACCGTGCTCTGCAACAAGAGAAGCCACCGCAATGAGAAGACCTGCACCGCAACAAAGAGTAGCCCCCGCTCGCCACAACTAGAGAAAGCCTGTGCGCAGCAACGAAGACCCAGGGCAGCCAAAAATAATTAATTAATTAATTAATTAATTTTGAAAAACGAAATCTGTTCACTTTAAAAATGTATTGCAGAATAAAATGTTTAGGGGTCAAGATTTTGTTTCATGTGACCGAGCCATATTAAATTTTTTCTCAAACTTTACAACTGCCATTAGAGTACTTAAAAACTCTAATGTCAGCATATTAAGATTAATTTGGCCAAGCTGTAGTTTGAATGTCTCAGATTCTTTACATTTCTGACATGCTGCCAGTAATCATTACTTGGCAAAGCAAGTCTCTCCTCAGGGAATCTTCCCTACTTCTTCTTCTTCTTTTTTTTTTTTTTATACAGCAGGTTCTTATTAGTCATCTATTTTATACATATTAATGTACATACGTCAACCCCAATCTCCCAATTCATCCCACCACCACTCCCCACCACACTTTCCCCACTTGGTGTCCATACGTTTGTTCTCTACATCTGTGTCTCTATTTCTGCCTTGCAAACTGGTTCACCTGTACCATTTTTCTAGAAGGAATCTTCCCTACTTCTAAACATATTTTTCTGTCTGTCAGCAGCCTGCTAATGTTTAAAGTATATTAGGTAGAGTTCCCTGTGCTATACAGTGCAGGTTAACACAATATTATAAAGCAAACATACTCCAATAAAAATTAATAAAAAAATAAAAATACAAAGTATATGTGCACACAAGGGAAGAGTTTCACGTTTAGTCATAGCAGTATTTATTTGAGGATTCTATGTGAACTTTCTATAACTTGTATAATAAATTTATTACACTAATAGATTATATTCAAATAGTATATTTTTGACTCAAATCTATAGCGCCTAGATTATTTCCTCCATCATGATAAATCTTTAAAAGACTGCCACAATATATACTTTCAGCTATTGTGTATTCAATACTATTAAACTCAAAAATACTGAAATAATTAAATTAATTAAAATTATAATTTATTTAGAATCTCTTACCCTTCCAAAAATATTTTAAATTACACAACTTCCAGACCAGCTGTGAGAAGCTGAGAAGATAACAGAGAACATTCCTACCATTAAGGAATTTACACTTTCTTGAGTGAAAAGGACCAATGAACAGACAATTATAATACAGTGCAATTATTTCTACAGTAATGGATAAGTTTAAGATTTTTAGTGAGTAAAAATTGTTCACATACCTATTGCTTTTATGCCAGTCTGAAAGATATTGCAGACTTAAAATAGACAGGATAAGAAAAATGATTAGGAAAGGAAAGAAAAGGTGGAGGAATAGTAAGGATATGATGATGGTCTCTGACTTGGGGAAGTGGGGAGATGAAGACATGGTGCCTGGGGGCAGGACCTGATTCTGGGGCCTGTTGGAGGTGAGAAGGGGAGAGTGATCAATGCAGATGGAATTTCAGATGCAAGAACTGGGCTTTAGATTTGAGAATGGTCTGCATTTAGATAAAACTGATGCCAGGAAACGAATGTGCATAACCAGCGAGTCTGTGTAATGTGTGAAAACAAGAGAAGGCGTTAACATTTAGAAGTTGACATCAACAGGTTAACAGAAGAAGACCTTGCAAAGAATCCTGAAAAGACTCAAAAATTAGAGAGAAAAAAGCATAGAGTGCAAGGTCAGGAAACTCAAGGCAAGAAAATGTTTCAAGAGGTAAGTGATAAAGAGGGTTAGGTGGGCAAGAGAAGTAAATGTGATCAAGACCGAAACGTGCTCGGGCCTTGCGGTGTGGGTACTGTCATCACCTTAATGGAAATTTAAGATGGTTCTGTTTCATCTGCCCACTCTCAGTGCCCAGCTCACTAACCACCATCCATTCACTTATTCAGAAAATATTTATTAACGGCCTATTATGTCCCAAGAAATGGAGTTCTTTCAAAAGAAAAGGTGAGCTTTTTCAGGTTTGGGATATATCAAAGACAAAACAGACCCAACTCCTTGCCCTTGTGGTGTGCCCATTCCAGAGGTAGGGAAGACAGACAATAAAAATATATATATATTTTTTAATGGATTGAAGAATGAATGGAAAGTGATGGATTTAAGATAATGAATATATACCAATATGAAAATACGTTAATTAAATATGACAGCAAGAGATTTTTTTCTAATTCAACAGAAAAGAAACTGGAAAATTTTCGCATAGCATTGATGCTAGCAGAGAAAGAAGAACTGAAAATAAGGGGAAAAGAAAGCAGATAAATGGTGAATTAGCATTGCCATGAAGAGGGAAAGTAGATTTCAAAGTACAGATGGAGAGATTAGACTTACACCAAGGTAACTTTGCTAGCATGATCTGGATACAAGGAGAAAGGAAGTAAAGTCACAGGTAGGTTGATAATAATAGAGGAAATTCCAATTTATACTTTCAGGGGAAGTAAAAGGTTTCCTCCTGACAGTGAAAGGAAAAGAATAGCGATAAAGGGGTTAGAAGAGAATTCGAACGCTTGAATTATATAATTAGCATCGGGCATGAGAGAGAGGACAGCAGAGACAGCCACTCCCATTGTTAGAGTTTATGATTTGCCCTCATGGCACCCTAGCTGCCTGAATTCGAAAATAGAGAAGCTGGATAGTTGTGTCGTTATAGGTCCAGTAGATGGACAATGGCGCAAAGGTTACTGGCAAGAAGGTAATGCACTAATGGGTTGTGGGTTCTAGAAAAGATGAGGAACGGGGAAAAGCAAGAGAGGCCTGATAGGCAAGAAGGAGAAGGCCTAAAGATCTAGAGGTGCAAGTTTGAAAGCCTCATGAAGTCCAGCTTATCGATTCTTTCTTTCATGGATCATGCCTTTGGTGTTGGATGTACAAAGTCACTGCCAAACCCAAGGTCAACCTAGATGTGCACCTATGTTATCTTCCAGGAATTTTATATTTTTGCATTTTATATTTAGGTCTGTGGTCCATTTTGAGTTAATTTTTGTGAAGTGGTACTGTGAAGGTCTGTGACCGTTCTTTATTTTTGCATGTGGATGTTCAGCTGTTCCAGCACTATTTGGTGAAAAGACTATCTTTGCGCCATTATATTGCCTTTGTTCCTTTGTCAAAGACTGGCTAAATATAAAGCTCTTCCTCGACCTATGATGTTGTTACGTCCTGATAAACTCATCATAAGTTGAAAATATCATGTCAATAATGCATTTAATACACCTAACCTACCCCTTAGGGGGACATTGTTCCCTCCTCTCTGACCCCATTTTGGCCAAGAAGACCCAGTCTGAACCTGCTGTATAAAAAAATAAATTAAATAAAATTTAAAAATTAAAAAAAAAAAGAATAGACCCAGTCTGGATATTGCTGGCAACTTGCAAAGAATCTTTTCTTCTCCCAGTTTTGATCTACTTTGCTGACAAAGGCCACCTAGGAGAGACTTCAGCACTTGTGGTTCTCTTCTGTGGCCTGGATGCCAGGGTGTTTTGAGGATCCAGAAGTCACCCTGAGGAGGGGGAAGTTGTCGTGACAACCTCTAGTGGTTTGGGGAGAAGGATGAATTGCCTCCTTTTTTCCCAAGAGATGTCACATAACACCCAGTGTATAGAGGGGGGGCCGTCCCCAGGTACTACAAAGGAACGTGCACCCTGATGTCCAGAATTTGGTTTGCTAGAGTCACTTGTGGTAAGACTACAGGGGCCAAGCTGAAACCGTAACTGGTACAGAGACACTGTGTGTGATATGAATCACACAGGGTCTGGAGGAGACTCTACCAAACTAGAGAGACAGTGCCTTTTCTGAAAGTGCATCCACAGATGTCTTGGTGACTACAGTTATAAGACATGAGTGTGTACGTATCATACCGGGGTTTTTCCTGGAGTTGAGGTCATTGTCAGAGCGAATCAGTGTTTGTTTACGCCTATAGCCTATGAACTGTTCACCTCAAGGCTATTACTGCACAGACAAGAAAATGATAAGAGAAGAAAGGGAAACCCTATAGTCTTTTATCATCCAGCCAAAGTTCTGTCGACTCAGATAGAAATGATCTTTATTGCTTACCAATGTTGCCGGCCACTAAGGAGGGCTACCCTTCCCAAGGCATGGAGAGACAGAAGGTCAAGTCAATATAAGCTAGAGAAATCTTCCGGTTTCTGGAAAAAAAAAAAAAAAGAAGTAGATCCAAACTTTTACTGAACCATTTTTTTAAAAGTTCTACTGACATCTGACATGCTATAGACTGCACATAATTAAAGTGTACAATTGGATTTGTATGATGTACATATAAACCCATGAAACCGTTGTATCCATTCTAATGAGCACTTCCATCACCCCTATATTCACCCTGTGCCCTTTAGTAATCTCCCCCTGCCCTCACTGACCCTCTGGGAAACCACTGATTTACTTTCTTTGACAGTAAATTAGTTTGTATTTTCTAGAATTTCACACGACTGGTATCATAACATGTTTGCTTTTTAAAAAAACCCTGGTTTCCTTCATGCTTCAAAATTATTTTAAGATTCATAAACACTATTTTTGTGAATAGTTCATTATCTTTATTGCTGAGTAGTGTCCCACTGTATGATACACGAGTACTTGTTTATCTATTCAGCTATTAATGGACATTGGGGCTGTTTCCATTTTGGGGCGATTACAAATAAAGCTGCAAATTTTAAACGTACAATTTCACGTTCTGATACATGCTTAAACCTTTGACACCAAAGGTGTCCTTTGGCCTTTTTAATCCATCCTTTGTGACTCATAAAATTATTGGTACAAGGACATATCCTACCTTTTGGAGGATATTCACATGGAGTGGATATTCACACGTCCATACAAATAGCCAGGAATGTGCTACGAAGCCCTAGTCCTCATTGTATCTCATGGCCATTCTTGCTTCACTGGTGTCCACCACGTTACGGGGTTATTTTACTTACAATTCCAAACACCCTGTCACTTAATGCATAACCTCTTCAGAGTGCATTTCTAAAATGTAATTTCATAATCTTTGTAACTATCACACAAAATAAAAATATTTCAACTATGACCAGAAATGGATAAGGTGAAGGAGCTGACAATGCACAGAATAAAAAAAAAAGTGACCAATAAACATATGAAAAATATCCAACTACACTAGCAATAAAGATATACAAACTCAGATACAACCACCTATTTAAATTTATTGCCCACATTTGGCAAGCCAAGGAGAGAGGCCTCAGAACAAACCAAACCTGCCAACACCTTGATCTTAGACTTCCAGCTTCCAGAGCTGACTGAAATAAATATCTGATGTTTAAGCCACAGAGCCTATGCTATTTTGTTATGGCAGCTGGAGCAGACTAGTACGCTATGAAAGGTTAGAAATATCTCACCTGTATTCTGGGGCTGAAAGTTTACCCTCATCGGCATTGTTTTTCCATTTTTACCTGTCTTTTATCTCTAAATCCAGAAATAAATATGAACATTAAGGAAGAACCTAATAACAAGGATTCACTGGTCAAAGTATACGTGGCAGGTCCTGTAATGGGTGCTTCGCAGAACGTCAGTTTACTCTGCACCTAACAGTCCAAGGCACTCTGGGCCATAGACATTGAGTAACCAGCCCAAGATCATACCGTCAGCACAAAGGTGGCGATGGCATTTGAACACACATCTGTCAAAGAGCTGAGTTTGCTGGAAGGAGCAGAGGCTTGGGTTTGAACCCAGGTGTGTTGCTACATCTCAAAGTCTGACCTTGGGAGAGATTACTTGTCTTCCATGAGCCTCAGTTTCTTCATCTGTAAAACGAGGGGAGTAATATTTACTTTGCAGGATTGGAAAAAGGATTCAATGAGATAACATGCAGAAGAAGGAGAACATAGTAGATATCCAAAAGTGGTCAGCTCCTCTGCTGTAGCTTGCAGAGGCAAAGCCAAGACAAGAATCCTTGACCCTGGTGTTAGCAGAAACTGCCTTATTTCAGCAGGGCTTTTTGGTCTCAGTAAGGAAAAAGCCTATTTCTGTGTTGCTTTATATGTGATCATTTAAAAATTACACAAGCTTTTATCTATCAGGTGACTGATCTGTCACAGGTAGATCAGTCACCTGACAGACTGGGGCCCTCACAAGCTGGGGCCTGTGCCTAGGTACATTTTGGGATGTCTGTGCTCGCCCCTGGGCACAGGACAAAGGAAAATCAAGCGGAGACTGGCCTGTCTTAACAAGTCAGGGCTGAGCTACAAGCCCTAGTGTGTGTGTGAAAATATAATGTGATCAAGGAATTCTGATTTGAATTTAAGTCTGTTTTTAACTTGAGTTTCTTAAAGACATCACTGTTCAATCATGGCGCAAAGTACTGCTCAGCTACAATTATCTCAAAAAATAAAAAGTTTAATTTAAGAAAACGAAGAAGAAGGAGTACCACTCAGGAGTCAGCCACACTTGGAGTCAAAGCCAGCTCCTTCTATTTTCTAGATAAGTGACCTTGGCCAAATTCCCTAACCTCCCCAAACCTGTTTTCCTCATCTGTAAAATGACCACAATAATAACCACCTCACAGTTTGGTAGTGAATAACAAATTCAATTACATATGTAGTACGTATTTAACTCGGTATAGTCTTCGCAACAGCTTTATGAAATAGGTACTATCATCATCCTCATTTTCCTGATGAGGAAGCTGAGATTCAGAGAAGTTATGTCACTTGCCCAAGGTCACACAGCCAGTAGGCGGTAAAGCTGGATTCCAGAGGCTGTGCTTTTAGCCTTTTTGGGAGGACTGCCCCTGAGTAAATATCAAACACCTGCAATTGCATCAAAGGAAAAATAATTCCTTTTTTTTTTTAACATCTTTATTGGAGTATAATTGCTTTACAATGGTGTGTTAGTTTCTGCTGTATAACAAAGTGAATCAGCTATACATAAACATATATCCCCATATCTCCTCCCTCTTGCATCTCCCTCTCACCCTCCCTATCCCACCCCTCTAGGGGTGGGATAAAAATAATCCCTTTTAATTCAACAGTTAATTAATTTTTGTTTTTATTTTAAGAGAACTTTGTACAACAAACTAAATAAAACATAACCTATAAATAGGAATGCTTTCACAAAATTATATGAATGATGGTTTGTTTCAGATTTAACCTAGTTTTAGCTAAGAATTATGTTTTTAATTACACAAATTACATTGACGATAGAATTATAGAGTTAATGTAAATGAAATTAAATAATGTTATGAGCACGAAAGATGAGAAATGTTTATCAAAAAACCACAAAGGAATGGGGAATTTGTTTACTGGGTAAAGAGTGCTTTTTTTGGTTTTCAAATATACTATACATAATGTCCTTTAGATATTTTAAAATCAAAATGTACATTTAATATAAAATATCAAAACATTCTTCTTCCAAACCGCCACACCCACGTATTTTTTCGTCTTACTTTTAAGTTATATAAAAAGGTAGTCACAGTGTATGGGAATTTTCACCATTTTCCATCTTCTCTCAAACACATATCTTATATTTACCTGTTCTTTTCTTTATTCAACATGTATTAAGCACAGACCCTGCCCTGGATGCTCAGGACACATCTTGAAGACACTCAGAGACAGGAAGGTAATTACAATAATGTGAGTGAGAAGTGCTTCCACTGCAGAGTTCTCCAGCTCAGTGGGAAGACAGGTGAAGAAAGCAGGAGGGGACCATACTCAGGTGAGCAGATACTGTATGGCAAAGGCCTGAGCCTGGACAGTGGGGTAGGTTTTAACTGATGTGGCTTCCCAGGCTGTAAAGAGGGGTTACAAGAAAGATATGGGGTGTGGAATGCCCCCTATGCCATGCCCTGGGGTTGAGAGAGTTTAAGGGTTTTAAACATCAGAATGTCTAAACATGATCAGATCTGTGTTTTAGAACTTTTATTGGGAGGAGTGTGGAAACCAAACTGGATCTAAGAAATCTAGGGGCAAGGAAATCATTCAGGAGTCTAACTGCTTCTGCTGTCACAGGAAAAAGTATAAGGGTCTGGACAAAGGCAGTGGCCATGGAAACCAACGGGAAGGAAAGGGGCTGGGGGTAGATCCCAGTCCTTCGTTTGTGCTAATAAACCTGTTTCTCACATTTTTCTCCATCTCGTGTATTATTTGTTAATGACCCAGCAGTAATTAGGTGAACTAATATTATTATTATTTTGTGCAAGACGTAATTTCATTGTTGTGCGAACTCTGAGGCACAGAGTTGAAGCGACTTGCCCAAGATCACACAGCTCAGCAGGAGCAGAGAGACAAGATCCAAACCCGCTTTGTGTGAATCCACAGTCTTTGCTCTTCCAGCTCACCCACCCACCCCCTTATTGCTTCCTGTTTCCGGTTTTTCTCTCAGTGACTGGCAGCCTTTTAACCCGAATCCATCCCCTTCCTTTCTTAAAAGAATAACTTATTGGCTTACTAATCTTTCCAACTACTGTCCAATCTGTTGCTTTCCATATCATGTTGGTCTGGAGCCTCTGCAATATTCATCTTCTCATCAGACATTTTTTTCCTTAAATTTCAGCCATTTGGCTTCTGTGTCATCTAAATTTACTGATGTTGATTACTGTCTGGAAAAATTCAAAGTATTTCTTCATCCTTCCTTCCCTGCGTTTATCAGAGTACTTTGTGTTAGTAACAACTCCTTTATTCTTTTTTTTTTTTAAACATCTTTATTGAAGTATAATTGCTTCACAATGGTGTGTTAGTTTCTGCTTTATAACAAAGTGAATCAGCTACACATATACACTCGTTCCCATATCTCCTCCCTCCCGCATCTCCCAACTCCTTTATTCTTGAAACTCTTTTCCCCATATGTGCTGCAACACTTTGCTTTCCCAACATGTCCCTGGGTCACCGCAGAGGCTCCTTCTCTGGCTCTTAAGATGTTCTTTCTTGATAAAGAAAAACAGTTCCTTTTCTCCTTCTATGTTCTGTGCGTGCCCCTAGAGGTGTTGGGTTTTCTTTTGTTTCCTATGTTTGTTTAAATCCTCTGCTGTTCTCCTTCAACGTGAAGACTTCTGTTTCAGTGATTTACTGACAACATACGTTTCACACAACCTCCCCAAACATGCCTGCCCTGCCAGTCACCTCATCTGCCGGTGACGAAGAAGTACACAAAGGATTCATTCTGCTGTGTAAGCTTTCTGCCTGACCCCCACCTCCCCAGGAGCTTAAATTTCTTTGATCATGAAAATAAATGCCAAGCAGGTATTAAGCTTACAGAATTAGAATTGAAGCCTGCAGGTGCGAGAGAGAGAGAGAAAGACAGACAGACAGACCGACTAGGTCAGCTGAATATTCCCGGCTGAAGGCATCTCAGTTCACAGCTCAAGCCCAAGTTCCTGGAGGACCAGGAACCTCTGTCCCATACTTAACTCAGAGCCTCCAGTGGTAGTATGACTCAACCAGCAAGCATACCATGGAACCAGCACTTCACCAGGCTGACAGCGAGTCTGGGAGTCCTGTGCAGTCAGTGATGACAGTTCTTGCTGGGCACTCTCAGCATGACGCAGGATTGATACTGATCTGAAATGTGAGTCCCAACAAGACTCCCATTTCCAAGATTCAAGAGTTCCAGCCTTGAAATGATAGGACCCAGGGGTTTCTGTTCCGAGCTCAGTGCACCTTTCCTCTCCAATATCTATACAGGTTTGTCCAAAACACAATTAAGAAAAACAAAAAACCCACAACGGTGCTCGTGACCTCTGCTCCCTCCATCCCCACCCCCATGTTCAGGAGATGGGAGTTCAGACAAAAACTTAGACAAAAAAGCAACATCCCTAAAATTGTGCATTACTGTTTGCTGGGTTTGTTTGTTTGTTTCCCGTTTTTACTTTCTTTGGGGGGGGGGATGGGGGAGGAGAGGGGAGGACCTGGGCGCAGAGGAGGCCCCAGGCTCTCAAGCCTCTCCTCCACCCTTTTGCGGGGTGGTCTTCAGCGCACTGAAGGGAACACTTGCTGGGGAGTTCCCTTTCTGCTTGCTGCCTCCCACCGCCAGTCAGGCGGCCGCAGGCAGAGGGGAGGCTGTGATCTGGGCTTGGCTGCGAGTCAGGAAGGCAAAGATCGCGGAGCCGGAGCGCTCAGGGCCAGGTGACACAGTCGTGGGTGCCCGGCGCCGCTTGACAGCTTCATCCCCGCCCACTGGCAGGAGAGCGCGGCCGGGCAGCACGCGCGCGCGCAGGGTCCTTAAAAGCCGCGGCCGCGCGGAGACGCCGAGCTCGCCCACCGCGCGCAGGCGGCGACATGCACGTGAACGGCAAAGTGGCGCTGGTGACCGGCGCGGCCCAGGGCATCGGCCGAGCCTCCGCCGAGGCGCTGCTGCTCAAGGGCGCCAAGGTAAGCGAGGCGGGGCGCACGGCGCGAACCTCGCCGGCCCACCCGAGACCCGCCCCCCAAGCCGGGGCCCCGGGGGACGGGGGCAGCGACCGAGGCTGAGCCCCCGGTGCCCGCCGTGCAGTCTCCAGAGCTGCCCAGGCTGGCGCGCTCGAGCGGACCTCGAACGCGCCGGGAGAGAACCCGAACTGTAAACTGCCCCATCTCCGGTCCAAAAGAGGAGCGTCCTGTGGTCTCTTTATTGTGGGTCTATTTCAGGAGCGGCGCAGCATCATCGCGATTCCTCTCCTCTTGTCTGTAGGTAGCGCTGGTCGATTGGAATCATGAAGCAGGTTTAAAGTGTAAAGCTGCCCTGGATGAGCAGTTTGAACCTCAGAAGACTCTCTTCATCCAGTGCGATGTGGCCGATCAGGAACAACTAAGAGGTGAGGGCGGGGAATCCATCCACCACGCGGAGCGTGCCTTGAGCAAGCAGCAACCTGAAGGCAGCCCCCGGCCAGAGATCCAGCCTGGGGCGGGCGGCCGGCTATCTCCTGGAGAGCAGCTGCCTCTGAGCTGCAAGAGATAGCTGGGATTGTTACGTTTCCTCTGACGTCCCAGTAGCCCTAAAAGCTAAGGGGGAAGAAAAGCCAAGCATGCTTGAGAAATCCTTTTATTTTAGTCATTTGGCCGCACATAATGTAATCAAGATTCCTTGGTGTATTCCAAGACGGTGCTGCTACAGTAATTATTAAATGATTGAACTTGCAGATGGAACTGGGAAAGACAAAGTAGGCTAGGCGAGTATGGCAAACAACTTCTCCCAGAAAGCTGGAAGACACAGAGTCCAATGACAATCAAATGTGGCAGTGTTTCTCTCTGGAACACACTAGAATGAAAGGTCAGGGGTTGTCATCACAGAAGTGCTGGATGCTTTTCACCACATGCTCTCTCTGGTGTTTCCCCTATGAAATGATACTTTAAAAACAATAATAGCTGTACTGTAGTCTTAGAATTGGAGAAGAAAAGTTTCTACCAGACTTTCCTCAATGCTTTCCTGTTTCCGTCTACTCACTTAAAATAGACCAATCTAGTTGTGAAATATCAGGGACCGTATCGGTGTAGACAATGAACAGATTTGGTCATATAGAAACCCAATAGATCTGTATGAAAAACATACATATTTTTCTGGGGAAAAATGGGAAAATAAAATATTTGTATTTCACAAAGTTTTTTTGAAAGACTAAGTAAATTATTAGACACATCTTTAGTCAAGGGACCAAAAATATCTTCATAAAAGTCACTCTGGTACTTCTGTTCTGAACGTGGATGTGTGTTTTTTCGAAAATGTTGGGCTGTTCCGTGAGAGAGTGAAAATGGAGCTATATGTTAGAAGGAAACCAACTGCTGTTCAGGGAAATTGTTTTAAAGGAAATTATATAATTTAAATCTGAAAATGTTATAAAGACCTATAACGTGGATTACAAGCATGAGAAGAAGAGACCTGTAAACATAGTGCTAGTTGCTGGAGGATAAAGTTTTGCTGATTGCACGGGATAGTTTTCATCAGGGATAAAGTCATGTCAAATCCCAACAGCCGTGCTGATGGAACAGGGAACAGATTCCCTATAGATCATCTGAAAGCTATTTCTGTCTGAATTTATGTAGTTTCACATGTGACATTTAACCTTAATTGTTTTGCTTCCCAGTATTTAAAATTAGTACCTTGACTGTAAACACATTCCTTAAGGATAAGTGATTGTGAAGGAGGAAACCAGACACATAATGAGTGACCAGCAGAAGGCATGTTGGTCGTGAGAAATCCACATGTCGTCTGGACATCAGCGTTTACTTGCATTTTAGGAAAACATGGCACTGGCTCTTCCAGTGTCAGGATTTAATGCTGCCTACAACTTTTAAAACTGCTTAGACATGTGGCCAAAGAGACTTCACTGAAATCATAAAAATACAGAGGTGAAAAAGTTCTTGGAGATGACTTACAGATGAAAAATGCAACCTGAAGAGTTTAGGCAAATTACAAAGAGTACCACAGCATATAAATGTCGGCAAGAGTTATCAATAGATTATAAGTTGCTTGAGCCCAAAATTCAGTGGTGTGTTATAAAGAGGAATACACCGATGTATAATTTGGTGTGTTATACATCGGTAAGGGCACAGTATAAGGAATACAGTGGACACCGAAAGAGGAAAGAAAAGTAAAGAAGCAATTAGACGTCCATATTTGACAACCTAATTTCCTGTAAGGTGGATGTGGAGTTCTGAAGAGTAGAATATATTTAAGATGAAATGCAAAAATTAACAATAATAGTATTCCTTAGATCTTTTCTACTGGAGGACCTTTTCTGGAATCAATTTGAGATCTTAAGAAGCATTTTAAAGATTCTTTGAAAAAGTGAATAGTTTTTATATATTTTGTTGTTTTCCATTCCAGTACAGTAAAAGGTACTGTAAAGGGTACATATTAGAAAGTCTTGGCAATATTTTTGGCAGTTAACTTGCATAGTAATTTATCCATTTGGCAAATTAGTCCATGCCGTCTTCAATATGTCTGGTGGTTGTTAATAATTCTTTAATTTTATTTCAATCAATATAAAGTTTGTGAGGATCTATTTTTTTCAAGGAACTCATATGTTGGACCCAAGACCCGAGAACACATTTCTATCGTTTGGAAGAATAACCACAATTGTTATCTATAGTTTCAAGTAACAGAACTAGAACCAGTGGTAAAAGGCCCAGGGAAACAATAAAACTAGGTAAAAGGCTACTTTGAGAAATAATGTTTCTCAATACCAAGGGGTAAAGCCTAATTTTAACTGGTCAAGGAGGGTTTGCAAGGACTGCAAATGTGGTTGGACAACGCAATGAGGGACCTTCAAACCTCAGAATCTATGCAGACTTGACCTTAGTTGAACATGGTTGTTATACAAACTTGCAATACAAAGCTGTCAAAATAGAAGAAGAAAAGGCAAACACCGAAGTTACGATAATCAAATAAAATCAACTGAATGAAAAATAGACTTACTAGGATATCCGAATGCACTGAAATGATCATAATGGATCTGGGTACATAACTGTTTAATATGACACTTTATGAAGGAAATATGGCTTATTTTGAAAGGGATGCTTGTCATAGTCTGAGCCACAGAGCTTCCGTAACTTCTTAGGGACAGAGATGCTGGTTGCCCAGACTGACTTCTAAGAGCTCTTAGCATAGGATGCTCAGTTCTCTAGAATTTACACCACTGAGTCACTGCTTACAGAACTTTAATGTGCATACAAATCATCTGCGGATCTTATTAAGGTTAAGATTCTGATTCCATGATTCCATAGGTCTGTGGTGGCCACAGATTCTGCATTTCTAGCAAGTTCCCAGGTAATACTGATTGCTGCTGCTGGCTCACAAACCACACTTGAGAAGCAAGGCAGGAAGTCACAATCTAAGAGTAGAACTTTCACGAGAAGCGTGGATGAATTAAAACCTCATTTCAGGGCATAGACTGTGATAAATGTGTCTGTGCAAAATAAGAACGTTATCTATGATGTCTTTTTTCTTTTTTTTTTAATTAGATACTTTTAGGAAAGTTGTAGACCACTTTGGAAAACTGGACATTTTGGTGAATAATGCTGGAGTGAATAATGAGAAAAACTGGGAAAAAACTCTGCAGATTAATTTGGTAAGCTGTCTTAGCCATGTTCATGGTCTACAATTACTTAATAAAATGTTTTAAAAGGAAAAAAGGGTTTTTTTTCATGGAAACAATACAATGACCTACAATATAGAAAAAGGGAAATTATAAAAAGCTGGGGAAAAAAGCATTTCCTTTTACAAATAGGAAAACATTTGAGGTTTTCAATTATGAAAATAAATCTGTCTTAAAGTATTAAAAGGAAATATGAGAAAAAAACGTCATTTACTGTATAATTTAGGAGTTGGCAAACTATGGCCCTCAGGCCAAATGAGCCTGCCACCTGTTTTTGTGACCTGCAAGCTAAAAATGGGCTTTACATGTTTTAACAGTTGAAAAAATAAGAAAAAGAAGAAAAAAAAGAAATATATGAATATACAAAATTCAGATTTCAGTGTCTATAAAGTTTCATTGGAACACAGCCAAAGTCGTTTATTTACATGTTGTCTCTGGCTACTTTCATGCTACCGTGGTAGAATCGAATAATTGTGACAGAGGCCCTATGATGTGCAATGCCTGAAATGTTTACCATCTGACTCTTTATAGAAAAAAAAAATTCCAACCCCTGGATTAACTTATGTACTTAAAAAATAAATCTTAATTCCAGGACTATAACAGAAAACAAGGCTAAAGTGACCGTTGGACTCTGTAATTATTAAGATTTTTATCCTGAAGGCTGGTGTGTGTGTGCATGCGTGTGTATGGGCATGCATGTGTGTAATTCCCACAATGTTTGTGAGTATTTAGCTTGTAAACATGTAGAATAAGGAAATAAAATTTGTTTTATTCGTTGTATCATAAGCTTGCTGATTATCTTATTTTATAAACAGACTTGACATAAGATATTGGGGTTTAGTAACAAACTTTAGCTAAAGCCAAATGTCAGAGCTGGGCGGGGCATGGGGTCACCCTGTTTTTGGTAAGGTCTTTCTTACTAGTCTTGCAAAGCAGGCACATGTAAAGTACAGAGGGGCAGCTGTGTGTGTATAAATGCACAGGGAGTGGTCCCTACTTCACCACATCCAACTCCTTAAAAACAGGAACCATGTGATGTTTTTCTTTGTTCTTCTCTTAGTAATCAACACAGTATCTTGAAGATAGTGCTTATTCAATAAATGTTTGACTTGAATTGACATTCTCATGAGTAATGACATAACTGTAATAACTTGATAGGAGTAATGAGAATTACCCTAACTCACAAGAAAGCTGAATCTGTGAGTACCACTTTGATAAGGTACAAGCTTGACAGATGCCTAAAATCCTTTGACCCAGAACAAAAGGTACTCTTTTAAAGTACAAACACTCTCCTTCCAGTTCTTTCTAAAATTTGTCTCAAGTGCTCCTGGATATCATTATAGTTCAAAATAACTTTAAAACCTATTTGTCAAGTGTCCCTCAAAATCTTTCTGGTGTGTGTGTGTGTGTGTGTGTGCGCGTGTGTGTGTGTTTAGAGACATGACAACTGCTGTTCCTGAGTTGAGATAATTCTATGATTTTCTTCTACTTTAGGCTAATAATGTAGTGAAATAAAATGAAACATTTTCATACTGTGACCCATACTTACATCTCTTGGCTAAATCTTACTTTACCATGGTATATCCATGTCTAAGATACTATTGAACTTGCTTAGTTAATACCTAATTTAATTTTATATTTGTGTCTCTCTGTTATAAATGATAAGAGCTTATAATTTTCTTTTCTTAAAATATTTCTATTTGGTTTGGCTGTCAGCTATTCCTTTGCTTACTTCTATCTCCTTGATCTGTCCGTTTCTGAATAGCATGTAGTCATATCTCAAATGACAAATGTCAACTTGCCTACCTCTTTCAGTCATTCTGTCAGTGTGAATTCTACATAAATGGCTGGTGATTATAATTTACTGATCTTTGATTTTTTAAAGTTGTAGCCCCATTTGCAACCTGTGATTTTTGATTTGTTTTATATTTCCAGAAATAATATTGGTACCCTATGTTTTCTTTTGATTCACATTTACCTAGGCATATCTTTTTCTATTTCTTTATTTTGAAAATGAAAGTAACCTTTTATGTGAATTTTATCTCTTGCTAACAGTATAATGTGAGATCTTATTTTTCAAATCACATCTAGAAACAAATGCTTTTTATATCAGTGAATTTAAGCCACTCATATTTATTTTTACTCTTCTGTTAGGACTTATTCCTTCCACTTTAGTTCATACATTATGTTCACTAAATTTTCTTTCTGTTTTTGTTCTTTTTCCATTCTTGTCTTAAATTCCATTGGATCACTTTAATTTTCTTCAGCTGGTAAGAAAACCGTACATTTTATATGCAAACTTTGGTGGTTATCCCTGACTTATTATGAACCATACTTCATTACATCCTTTGGTTGCCAGATTTAAAATAATTTTTTTTTTGGAATATGCAACCAATTGGAAACTGCAGGAATTTTTAAAAACATGTTTTTATAAACTTATGCCCCTCTCCAAAACCACATAAAGTGACAAGACTTTTTTTTGAATCAAGTTATTCTAATGAAAAAGCACAAATCACACAGCAGCTCTCTCCCTAGAACATCACTACTATTTTTAGTTTCATCAGTAAAACTACAGATATTTTATAGATAGAGGTCCCTAGGGTATAAAGTTCCTATATTCAGTGCATTCATAATGGGCACCTACTGTGCCTTTCTTCTGAGAAATCAGCTGTCAGAAAACATGTGCAATGATTAGAGTTAATATAAAGAAACATGAAAATAGTGAAGAGATTGTCTCAGAGGTAATAGGATTCGAATTATCTATCTTCATCCAGCAGAGAGGGCATGTTTGCTTTAATATAATAAATATACAGGTGAATAAACACCTGCTCCAATCTGGAAAGTTCCTGCATTATCTGCAAATAGAAAATTCTGCAAGACGGGAATTTTATTTGCCCTGTTTGGTTACAACTCACTCTCCTGGAGCTGGCCTTTATTTTTCTTTGAACTCTGCTGACAAAGGCCACTCCTTAGCTTAACTCCAGGGACTGATGACATTTATTTAATATTACATAAAAAGAACAAGATATAACCTTTGTTACCCATATATAACTTAAAAACAAGTTACTTCCCCTCCTACTTACAACACCCATTGCAAAAGTAGATTAGGGTCTGACCAATCATTATGCTTGGAACTTGATTATCTCTGTTAGTATAATGCAAATATTTGTGTGTGGTTTGTATAATAATTTTTTTCAACTCTGCTCTGGATGTAATTTACCTCCTTGTACAATTCCCTGTGTGGTCTTTTGCATATTTTTCCATGTTCTTGTCTATGTCAGAGAGTAACGGCTTAAAGGACCTCACCATGTATCTTTCCCTCTTCTGAAATTTTATACAACATAGTTTATACCATCCTTATAAGGCATGTCAGTTTTTAAATTTTATTAGAATTATTTCTATACATGTATAACTTATGCTAGTCTACTGTAAGTTCTTTGAAGGCAGAAAATTTTTGTTTTGCATACATAGATGTTCAATTAAAGTGTATTAGAAAAATAAACTGCTATTCTATGATATTTTGCATACATGGATATTCATTTTTGTGTTTCAGTACAATGTTTGGATGGTTTCCTAACACATCGGTGTTGCAAACAGTGTATGACAAACAGTGTATGTGTCCTTCCACTTTTACTCCTTAGCAAATTTGCCCTTTCTTTATTCTTCAGACAGCAGCTCTCACCTCTCTTCCCACACAAGAGATACAGTAAACCTCTTCCCAGTCTTTTGTTTCCACTAGGCTCCTCTCTGCTTCCTCACTCTGAAACCAGCCACAGCTGCCTTATTTATCGCTGCTCAGGCTCACAGGGGACGTTCAGGAAAGAATGAGTCTTTGTATAACTCTCAAAGGTTGGTCTGGCCATTGGGCAGAGGTAGACTTAACTCTGAATATTGATAAGGCCATTTGGTAATGTATTTATTTTACTTTTTGAAGCTTTAATAAACCTAAATAATTCATTCCCACTCAGATGGGACTTCCAACCTAATTTGGACATATGACTAACTTACATTGACTCCTTTAGTATATTCAAATAAAAATTAAACTAAATAGATGGCTATTGTTGGGGATTTTGAAAAAGATTTGTTTCAGACCTGAATTTAAAATTCATGAACTTTTATTTCATGTGTCTGATCTTGAATTTCCCAGTTTGTGAAAGGATGAAGGTAATTCTCTTACCTCTAAGGTTGGTTAAGCGTCAATAAACCATAATTTGTATGAAGCATCCAGCATGGTGCTACTACATAGCGGTCACTCAATAAATTGCATTTCTCGTCCAGAGACTAAAAACCTACATTTTCTTCATTCGCACTATCTCATTTCTAAACGAGGTGGGTCCCTCTGCTCTATACTGCCTCTAATGAAGAGTTGAGGAAATGGATAGAAACAGTGTTGTCAAGTGTACTCCTTTTTCTTGGCTCCCAAGGGTGTTGATTACACCTTAAATTAGTAACTACTTTCTGTTATTGCTACTCTGCCATATCTAAAGATCCCATTGAAATGTTATAGTTAGGGAGAGCTTGCTAAATTTTATACGTAGCTTCTGCAAGGGGGAAGACAATCATATCTACCCCCTAAATAAGCAGAAATTTTAAAAGATTGAACATGGAAGCATAAAAGATGAGAAAAGGTTTCAGGAAAAAAATGATCATCTATACTAGTATCCCTTGAGAACTGGCTGGAGAAAAAACAAGAAACCTGAAAGGCAGAGTTTCATGATTTAGATGACAGAATCTTTTAAAAAATTGCTTTAATTACAGCGTAGCACAAGAACCATAAATAAACTAAAAGCAACTGCAGACTGGAGGGAAATTAAATAAAGGAAATGACAGATTAGGAAAATTCCGTAGTGAATACATACACACAGACACACACACATACACACAAATGTTATAGGAGCATATATACGTATATGTGTGTATAATAGGAAGACATTATGCCTAATAAGAGGAGTTAAACAAGTTCATTTATCATTTATCTGTATTACTAGAGAATTATTTCCAGGATAGGGGAATTTATGAGAGTGGTTTTAAGTTATAGAATGCTTTAACTTGTTAAAAAAAAAAAAGTATGTTAACATTTGGAATACTATACAATTTCAGTATTACATGTAAAAGTTGTCTCTTCGTAAGTAAAAATGTTGAGTAAGCATGTGTTAACTATATCACTTTGTCAATAATTGAATTTTCATTTATCCTAAGTAAAAGTAGACATTGGATTTTCCTCTTTTTTTGAGAGTCAAATACAAAATTTTAACTACCTTTACAAAATGGACTAAAATAATACTATAGATTCCAGCTTTTTTGTATTTGTAGCGAGAACATATCTGTAATTTTTGTTTTCTTTTTTTCCCTGGATGCTTGATATTACAATGACCCAATCTATACAATGTATAAACATTGCCAAAAGGCCACAAATATACTTAGGAAACATTTTTATTCTATGTTTTTCTAACAATTCCATTAATATATGATCTGGGATATGGAAGAGGTTGTCAAAGTAAAGGAAAAGAGGTGAAAATGTCTTATATGTACAGCTAAAACCTTAGGCTCTGTCTTGCAGGTTTATCCTAAGAAGCCTTTCATTTGAAAAGATACTCAGTTCTTAACCTGATAATGGATGGCAAGATAATCCTTTGCCTTCTCCATCAAAAACCAGGAAATAAATCTGGCTTTTAAAAAAAATTAAAAACATTCCCAAATTTTCTATCTGGCTGCATCTTGTAGATGTTGAAAACACAAAAGCAGGTGTCAGCAAAGCTGTAAATACCTAAGAATAAAAGCGTAGCGCCAATACACATAAACAGAAATTCTGTTCAGACATGCTGGAGACTTGGGCAGAAACACAGAATCTAACTGACTTCAGTAATTTCAGCCATCTACATTCTTTTCCTTCTTATATAAACCAATAATGTTTTGTTTTTCCTTTTTAAAGGGAATCATGTGCAGGTTTTACTCATTCTCCCTAAGCCTACTTAATATCAAACTGATGCATGGCTTAAGTGAATAGAATCTTCAGCTTACATTTTTTGTGCTAGAACTACTGTTAGGTAGAGAGGCAACTCTGGATCCTTGTCAAAAAAACTCCAAAAGGACTTTTTAAAATAAAAAGAAGGTAACCACCAATATATATCCTCAGGTTCAGACTCGTTATCTCATTATCTGTTGTATCATTTTCTTTGCAGTGTTGTAAAGAATAAGAGACGTAGGAATTAAGATGTGGAAAGCAAATTTTCACCTTTCAAAAGTCTGAGTTGGAAGGGAGAGGAGTTCTTAAATCTAAAAGGGAATGTAAGGTTCCAAATATGTTTCATGTCACAAGTTGATTCTGATAGTGATTAATTCTTAAATGTTAGAATAAAACCGAAAAGGTGCCTATACATGGATGTGAGTAGCAAAGCAGAGTAAGCTTTCAAAAGGACAGCTGCAGGAGTGATGAACAAAATGAAGTGATTTCATTACTGAAGACCGTATGTCCAAGGAACAGAAATCCCTTGCTCAAACTGGGTACAACAGCTATGTGATCTCATACGACACAGAGTTCAGGATTGCTTAACGCCGCAGCTCCCAGATCTCATTCCCATCTGCCAGCCGTCATGGTGGTTTCCTCTTAAAGATGCTATCAATAGAACTTCATTCCAGCCATCACCCCCATACAAAGCAATGAAAAAGGAGTAACGCAATCATTTCTTTCTGGTTTTCTTAAGAGCAATGACAATTTTCTCCGCAGAGTCCTCTTCCGTCACCCTCCCCAACCCAGACCCCACCTCCAGCTGACTGCTTCTCAGGTCTCGCCAGAAATGGTCCCATTTGGCTCCTAAACCAGTCACGGGCAAGGGGAATGGGATTTCTGTGATTGAAATAGATGAGTCACTGTTTGCACTAAAACAGGGGAGATCACCTTCCTCTGTATTACATGCGGAAGAAGTAGATGCAAATGCAAAATAGAAGGAGTAAATGAAAACTGTGTAGGAAATCAAGGGCATCCACTATTACATATTCCAAGATCCAAGAGAATGAAACAGAGCAGGTGGATGCGGAACAGTTGGACAAGAGAACCGTGTGCTAAGAAGGGTCAATGCATTTTGTATCCAGTATTTAGAAAAGAAAAAGAATATACAGAATTCTTGAAGATGCTGAGGATTAGTGGAAGTAACAAGACACTTGGAATAGAACCTTTATCATAAAATCTCAGAGCAGGCAACTAAGTGAAGTTTTGCAGAGATGTGATGAGCTCTACAAGTTTACGCAAATAAAAGAGAATCCAGTCAATGCGTTTAAAGAAACACAGCCACTTCAAAACCTTTCATTGATAACATGTGCAGGAATCTCCCTCGGTGTCTGGGATAGTAATAAAAACGTTGGTGTGTGACCGTATGATGAAGTATAATAGCTCTGTTGCTTTTCCCATTTCTGCCCTTGGACTAGGTTTCTGTCATCAGTGGAACCTACCTGGGTTTGGACTACATGAGCAAGCAAAATGGAGGTGAAGGTGGCATCATTATTAATATGTCCTCTTTAGCAGGTAAGGACAATTATCATGTTACTAATGATTTCTTACTGGTAATTGAGACCACAAAAGTAACTCTTCAAAGCGTATTTATTATCAACTCAGGTTTGAAATTGAAACTTGGTTTACTTTTTTTTTTTTTACTGGTTCTATGGAATTTTCTGTTGTATACTATCAGAAGTTCAAATTCTAAGTTTATTCCTATTATCTTAAATTGTGACTTTTTAAAGTTATCTTTCTGCAGTACTATTTAAAAAAAAATGTATATATATTTTCCCAGAGTTGCTATTTGTCAAAGGTTATTGTGAGATTCCTAAGCAGTAAAACATGTAAAAGCACCTCTGATAGACTAAAAAGGACTAAAATAAAGTTAAGGTATCTCTACTCCTGTGTGATTTTAGTCTAATTTTAAAATATGGCATATATAGTTAGCTGGGATATACTGTCGGGGAAGCCAGACTTGATCTCTACTTTCTCAGCCTCTGTGGCCCAGCCTGAGAATGAAATTGACACAAGATAGATCAAACAGGAGCAAAGCATACAGGTTTTCGCACGTCCACGAGAGCCCCCACAGGAAAACGAAGACCCAAAGAAATGGCAAGGCCCCGGTGTTTATAAACTAGGTTGAACAAAGCAATGCAATTGTGGGAAAGTAACTAAAATATATGGGGAGACTAAAGAAAGATAAAGTTATTTTAACAACGTCTGTACAGATGTCTCTTGGCCTTGACTCCAATCTCCAGCGATACGGTTTCTTTTCTCCTGGTACCGGGACAGCATCTTTTACATGGGATTCTGTGTCCCGCTTTCAGGAAGAAAAGGGAGATTAAAGTGCTCACTTGCACCTGCTGTTTTACAAGTGCCTTTAGCTCAAATTCACCCTTATGTCCACGTGACATATTTTGGGGTGGCATATTCCACCTCCTTTCAGTGCTAAACTGCAATAATAAATAGACCCAAAGGTGTAATGGCTTAAACATAGCGTAAGCTTATTCCTCACTCATATATCAGCCCAGGGCAAGATCCTTGCCGCAGGGAACCTCTTCTGTACGCAGTCTTTTGGGAAACCAGGCTGGCAGAAGCTCTTCAGCGTGGAGCTTCCAGGGTTACGCTGGCACTGGGGGACTCCTTTCTCTCCTACAGAAAGAGCGAGAGAACCCTGAGGAGGTGCGGCTCCTCTTCTAAACCCCAGCCCTGCAATGGCAAACCTCACTCCGCTCACATTCCTACAGGCTTTGACCTCATGGCTCACCTAACGACAGGGAGTCTGGGAAATGTAGTCTATAGCTGTGTGTCTAAGGGTGGATGTCAGAGGAGAGCTGATCATCCTTGCCACAAAGGGCAGTCCAAACTGTGTTTTATTCGGGGCAGTGTCATTTACGATCAGCTGATGTCGTCTTACTCAGTATTAGCTATAAGCCTTTGGCAGGAACTTTTGGAGGAGAAAGACTTTACTTTGAAAATTCTAGGAAAAAAAAATCATTAATGGGTCTTGAATAGTTAAAGTGAAATCATGAAATTTTAGAACACTGACCAATATTGACAGCAAGTGTAAACTATTCGTGTCCAAAAAACAGTGAGATTTTCTTCAGTTATTTGGTTGGTTTCAGTTACTGTGGTAATTGCAGAATCGGTGTTCCTCACCACCCCCCCCCATCCTGTCCTCCACCTTCCGGCTGTAGTGGCACTGGGGGAGTCAGGTTTGGAGGTACCTGTGACCACACTAGTGTCTGAGGCTCAGCGTTTTTCTCATTCCTCCAGGAATCGTCAGATGGTCTTTAAACCACTGTGAACTTAGCACGAGTGGAAACTTAGACATCTCCCTCTTCAGAAGTTCTCAAAAGTAAACCCGCATCTTATTTTCTGAGTTGCTTCAAGACAAAAATGCCATCCCTAGAGTTATTATAGACCTAGTTCTATAAATTGTTCAGGGTAATCTGGTTATTTTTCCTAACATGTCATCTACTTATAAATTATAACACTTCAAGTCCAAGAGTACATCAAAAGGTGAAAGCATGGGCAATACTTAAAAGAGATATTCAGCCCCAGAGAGGGCTGAAGTTTAGATTCTCAGAGGCTGGAACCCAAAAGGCAAATTGTCACGGCTAAATCTACACTATTTTGAAATGAAATCGTAAGAAAAATATATAAATGATTGGAGAATTAAGAAGAAATATTTAATAGTTTAATACAAATATAAATGTACAAAAGAACCTAGGGTGGTGATTAAGACATAATTCCATGAATTCTCTCTTAAAGTTAAGGGGGCTGGTAGCACTTGGAGAACCATGAACACCATACCAGGAGACTCTTGACCTTGTATCATTGGAGGCACTGATTTCAATCTCAGGAAAGAGAGAAGGCCTCAGGGGTGAATCAATATAGGACTCCCTGGGAGAGCCTCTGTACGGGAAGAGGCTTACTTGCCCCAAAGAGCATGAATAGAGAAATGCAGGGTAGTACTGCCTTTTATCCAATAAAAATATTTAAATATATAGTAACAATTAACTTTCACTGAGCGCTCACCGTTTGCATGATACTCTTTTAAACACTGCTGTTATGTGTTCTCTCATTTAGTACTCTCAACAGCACAGTGAAGTCGATTCTATAATCTTCATCTTGCAGATAAGGGAACCTAGCCTGGGGAGTTTAGGTTTTTGCACAAGCTTACATGCAAGGAAGCGGGGGAGCTGCAGTTCTCATGCTAGCTGCCTGATACGAGATCCCCTGCTCTTAACCACTTGATTTTCTCTCTCTTCTATCTATGAGTCTGTCAGTCTGTCTCTCTTTCTATCTTAGCCTAATTATAAAGAAAGAGAAACTGAATTCCTGTAACTTGATTAAGCCAGTGCGATTTGCTAGTATCTTCAGGCCTCCTGGGCACTACTTTAATCTCAGGACTATTTATTAAACCTTCAGCGAAAGCTTAAGCTTTTGCCCCATTTGACACACACAGAGTAAAGCCCTGGAACCATCTGGGGAGCTTACCAACATCACAAGTCAAAACATGCCATAGAGAAGAGTCATTTAGGGATTACAATTAGATGTCCACTTGGCTTTCTTGGCTAAGAGCTTGCTTTGTCACAGTACCCATCCTGGGTGTGAATTTTCTTCTTACCTATCTCAGAGCCAGTATTGGGATCCTGTGCGGATCCTTCTCTAATCGTGCAGATAAGACAATGAATGGATATAAATTCAACGAGGAGACCACTTTGGCTTTGGATTACCTTTCTGACACTCTTACAGTCTAGTGAATAGCACAACAGTCTAAAGTGGAGTAGCACTGACATATACACACTACCGAATGTAGAATAGATAGCTAGTGGGAAGCAGCCGCATAGCACAGGGAGATCAGCTCGGTGCTCTGTGATCACCTAGAGGGGTGGGATAGGGAGGGTGGGAGGGAGACGCAGGAGGGAGGGGATATGGGGATATATGTATACGTATAGCTGATTCACTTTGTTATACAGCAGCAACGAACACACCATTGTAAAGCAATTATACTCCAATAGCTATTCTAAAAACAAACAAACAAAAAAAGCAAATTGGTTCTCCCTCTGGTATTCCTCCCAATAGGCAAGGGTAACTCTGTTGATCATGGTTCACTAGTTTGTCTCTGTCCGTTATACTTGACTGGGTACCTTCATGATGCCCGTCCTCCGTACCTGTGGCATCTACACCATTTCCTTGTTGCCTCTGGCCAGTCCAGACAGCCCTGCTGCCCCTCCTCTGACCCTGGGCTTTGTCACTGAGGTGTTCTCATCTCACAAAGACTATTAAAATGTATTGTCTTGAATTTTATCCACTCACCAAGAGCTTCTGTTCTTCCCATAATGAGATCAGTTTGATAAAAATACAGGATTTTGTAATAGTAGCAGAAGATAAATGTAGACGTCTCACATCCTCACACTTTCCTCAGAAATAATATCAACAATTTTGTTCCCTTGAAGTCGGAGCATGTCGGCAGAGGTCAGATGACCAAAAAAGTCTTTGAGGGGTTACTGGAGTCAAAGTAATTCTTTTTTTTTTTTGACTCCTCAGCTTATATGAGGTATGATGGACAGATAAATTTGTGGGAAGAGTAGTTCTAATGCTTGCTTCCTCTGTGTTTTCCAAATATTCCTTCCTCACAGGCTTTCCCTCTTTTCCCCCTACTGCTCACTCTGTTGAAGGAATGTTGGGTAATATTCAACCCAACCAGAGTCCATCCCATGATCTCTTGCACAGATCCAGTGGAATCATTTAGTGTCATAATGAAACCTCAAGTTGACACACTGGTTTCGGCAGAGAAGTTAATGAGTAATGACCGCTGACGCAGACCGAGTATCAGATGCAATTAATAAGTTTAACAAACAGAGGAGTAGTTACATTGGAGAGTGATTCCTCGGTGTATTGAGGGGAGGGTGTGCTTGTCCCTGGAAGCCCTGGAAGTTGTTCCAACCTCTGTTAACCACATAGATTCTTCTGTACGAGTTTTTGTCTATAAACATAATATATGAACCTGCACTCATTTTACCACATCCATCCTTAACTATCAAACAAGAAAAAGTTGAACCAGAGGGAAGAGTGAAGTCTGGTTTAAAGCAGATAAACAGCTCTGCTCCCATGAGACATCCCATAGGAGTCAGTTATGCTTCTTCTATACTTAGTGGGGAAGGAAGAGTAGTCATCACAGGAAAAGGAGTCTGCCCTCCAACCCTGCTCCCACCTGCTCAGCTACTGAGGTCTTGGTGTTTGCTATGCCTCAAAAATAAGTCACTCGGTAGCATTTTGTGAGTGACACCACGAAGGTCGTATCTGCTCTGAATTGAAAACATTAGAGTCTCAAGAAAATACTTGAAAATCTTAGAATTTGTTTAGCATGTCTTAAAAACCAGCCCGGCGACATACTCACTTGAACTCTAAGTTGTATCTACAACAATGTAATTAGTTTGTGTTACAGTAGAAGTGCTAAAGTTACCACTTTAAATAACACATTCAAGTTAACCAAACATGTTAAACATGGACAGAAGGGAAATGGGGCTATGAAAGTAACTGGCAGAGTTTCCACCCCAAGAGCTATACGCCAGTGTCTCGTCAACATGGCAGCACTTGTTAGCGTGGCATAGGTGAAACAGAAGCCCAATGAGAGGTACAAGGCTGTAGAACTCACGTGGCCTCAAGAGCAGCCGGACTGGAATGTCACAGCAGACCAGAAATTTCAGGGAATCACGAGGTACAACCCTCTGCAACTATCTTTGCTTTAAAGAAGAGGGACTAACATATTTAGCAAGTGCCCAGTTCCAGGCGCTGTGATGAACTATTGGCTCTGTGATATCACATTTAACTTTTACAAATCCCTGCAATAGAAGTCCGTTTAATTATCTCCAATTTATAGTGGAACAATTCCTCTCAAACAAGCTGCAGAACATGGGAAAGGTGGTGAGGATTAGCAGGAGGAATAAAAGCACCTTTATGTTGCTCTGTTTTAGTGTAGATCGTACAACGGCTGAATGTGCATTATCTGGATCTTAACTGGTCAGATGTCAACGGCTATGAGTACGTGGGCCACCTCCCTCGCTTAGTACCAGCGAGAGTCTTCGTGGTGTCCGTTTTGCTGTCTTATGGCTTAAAATTATTAAGAAGACACACACGAAAAGGAATCAGTAGGAAAGACTAAATATTTATAAATAGGCCTTTTGAGGAATGGATAAAAGATTTAGGGTTTCCTAGCCATAAAGACTATTAAAAAAATGACTAGTCTTCTAGAATTCAACATGAGAGACATTACCTACGGGCTTTGTTTAGAGGCAGATTCTGACTCAGTAAGTCTGGGGTGGATCCCACAATTCTGATGCTGGTCCTTGGCCCACACTTTGAGGAGCCAGCCTCTAGTTTGCACAGGGACATTCTTTGAGTGGCTGAGAAAACTCATCTTGGTTTCCTCTGATCACAGCGTAGGGGATCACTGAACTTTTAGGAAGGGGGATTGTGATGGGACCTTAGGGACAACTTTCTGAGAATTAACAGTCCCTGGAGAGTGCTGCTGGGGTTACCTTTCTGGAGAGATTTTTATCACAGAAGATGCAGTCGTTCTGTGGAAGTTTATGCCACTTTTTATGTCAGATCATACTTTAAGACATAATTTGTTAACGGCAAGCATGCGACTGAGGGGAAAAAAAGCAGCATCAGATAAGGTGTTCTGTTGTGTGGAAAAGCATCTAATAAGGAAGTCCACCAGTTACTTTGGTCCACTTTCTGCACAAACACAGATAAATGGATTCTCACCAGTTCTCTTTTCTTTCCTTATTAAAGAAGTGCTGGTTAACCACAGAAAGATGGGTAGACCATTTCTTTTCTGATTGTAAAGAAAATGTGAGGAATTTCGATCCCTGCTTTTTAGCACAGCTGCTGAACTCAAGTTTATCATGCAAAGATCAGTATCCTTAGATTCTCAATTTCCTTTCCTAAGTTGAATTTCTTTAGCACTTCTGTATAGTCTATCTTACATAATTTCTATCCATTTAAAAGAAAATATGTTCAAGGATTCAGTACAACTGCCGTCTGAGCAGATTTCAGTTTTTTGCACAAAAACTTTTTGAGCGATTTACCTTCTGTGAAATGTAGATATTAAAGTTATCTTTTGTAAATACAGGTAGAAAGAATATTAAAGATAGAGGAACTAATGTGGAAAGGGAAATGATATTTTACTTTTCCAAATGACTTCTTTATTTGTTCTATAATTACATGTGTCATTTTCAGGTATTTAAAATTTTTTTTCATAATTATCCCATCAGTCGGTGCCATTTGGTGTTATTATCCTGAGTGGCTGTAGAAAATATTTCTCTGTTTCGTGGGTAGAATTTCTCCCTCTGTTGAGATTATTTTTCTTAATCTACAGTTAGGACGGACATAAACCTGCAACTAATTACGTGTTGTATTTTGGAGAGAGAGCCATTTCACAATTCTTTAAGTAAACTTGCAGAGTGCTGGGCCCAGAATAAATAAGTATTGAAAATCTATTCTTAACGTTTTAAATATAAGGCATCCATTTTTAAGCACAATTAAGGATTCCTCACAACATCAAACAAAATGACATTCTTTTAGAGACTGTTCTCTCATGGTCTCAGTCCTTTGCTGTGTTATTCTTAAATCCTTTAACATGAAGACGAAATAATTTTGCTGTGCATATGGGAATTAATTTGCAAGATTTTAAAAAATCCAAATTCATTCTAGCAACTGGGCCTGTAGCCACTATCCTGACAGAAGTCCCTGTGAAGTCAGATGGGGTGATGTGGATGGTCAGATATCAAAGTTCTACCCTACCCCTGCGCCAGGGGCTCTCAATAGAGCAGATTTAAAATACTACGTCAATATCCTTTGTATTTAAAGTTACTAAATACATAGTTCTTAAATGAATGCACTTCTGTAATACTTTTGAATTAGGATTAGCAAGAGTCCACGGTTTGCCAAGGTTCAGAAACCAAACCCAGTTAGGATGCTGTACCAGATTTGTGGCATTTTAGTGCAAAAGATACCTTTTCATAAAAAGGTACAATGTGGATAAACAGGTAAATAAAACAATAAACAAGACTTGAGATGTTTCATCTTTAGGAGAAATGATTACATTTATATAAAGATAATAGCAAACGGTAATGCTTATTATGTGTCAGGCACAGTTTTAAGTATTTTATGTAAATTAGCTCATTCAGGACTCACAATAGCTACTATTACTACTCTATTTCACAGAGGAAAAACACCATGGTACGCAGCAGTAACCCCTCCAAAGGTAACAGAGCTCACTGTGGTGGATTCAGGATTTGAGATCAGCCAGTCTGGCACCCCAAATCCAAACTACTGTGCTATAATCTGTCTCGACCAATTTAATTAAAAGGACATTTTTAAATGGTTAAGTAGTATAGGAAATAACATTCTGGTCAAATGGTGATCCTCCCCTTGGTTTTATACATTTCAACTAACTATTTAAAACATGCTTTCATTATATTTGGCGCTTACTTGGTACCAAACACATATTTCTAAAATGAATTCACTCCTATAAAACCTTTTGAATTAGCACACACTGTAGTTTAAGGGAAGAAGACTAAATTTCCCATCTCAAGACAGAGTAAAAGATCTTGGCTGGACATCTGGAATTTAAATTTGAAAATTATGTGTGTTTGTGTGTGTGTGTGTATGTGTGTGTTTGTGTGTGTGTGTGTGAGAGAGAGAGAGAGAATGAGAATGAAAGAGACATGGAGGGAATGAATTTCATCCACAGGAGTGGATAAGGTCACCTAAGGAAAGAGTGTGCATAGAAAAGCAGAGAGGACCAGGACCAGCTCTCGGGTCCCCCGGCCTATTTCTGGGTCTGGTCAAGGAGGAGCAGCCCGCAGAGGACGTGAAGGAGGACCTGCTGGTGAGTGTGAGGTGGAAGGACACCAGCGTACGGAGGGAAGTGCTGCAAGGAGAGCATGATTCACTGTGTTGGTTGCTACTGAGCAAAGTATCAAGCACGATGAAGACCTGGCCTTAGCAGACGTCCGTCACTGGCAACCGCCACAACATCTGTTGGACTGGACTGGTCAGAGGAAAGCCTGGTTAGGGTGAGCTGTGCAGCAGTGGAGAGGCAGCTGGAGAAGGAGGTGAAACCAAGAGGGCTACTATTTTTAGATGAGTGGTTTTGAGACGTTCATATCTCAAAGAAAAGCCATTTCTCTTTTGATTCTGCACGTGATACAAGTAACCACTCTAGGCTTCTTAAAATATTCCCGTCTTTAATTTCTGTGACATGATGCTTAGCTTGTTTTCTTCCTACCTCCACTGGTTCAGCCTTCTCAGTCTCTTGCTCCGTCATCCTCCTCTACCATGGAGGGCTGCCAGGTATAGTTGTGCAGGTTGTAAACTGCAGGAACTCCGTGGGGCACAATCTCCACAAACTACCATGTGACTGGTGTCCCCAGAGTCATGTCAGACACACCCTGAACAGTTCTCTGAGCTGACCCTTATTACTAGCCTCAGAACAGGTTTTTATTTGAAGCACATGGAAACATTATATGTTGGTGCTGCAGGTCTAAGGTTGGTAACAGAGGTATGGCTAAACAATGCGATACTGAAGTTGACCACAACAGCAGTAATGTTATACTTGGAAGGGAGAAAAGGATCGTGAGACCCAACAGAAAATGTTGGATTTCTGAAACATTTCCACCCCAACTAAAATCACTGTCAAAAAGAAAAGCCTTAAAAAAAACACCTTTTCTCTCTCCCTTCAGCCTCCCTTTTCAAAGCAGCAAACTGAGGGAGAGAGAGCAAACTTCTACATTGAAAGTCAGTTGGCAAGTTAGGGACAAAGCCCCACACATCTTTACCTGTTTGAACCGTAAGGAGCCACAGTTAAAATCTACATGTACTGGGGAGATAAAGAAAAACTCTCTACTTAACTAAACTAACTACAACTTGCCTAAATAAAATAATTGAAAAATAGAATTCTCTTTTTTTTATAAGACCTCAGAACTGAATATATCTATCAAAAGAGCAATGTATATGCAATTGATAGGTATATCCTTATGATGTAATACCATTCACTCAGAAAAAAAAAAAAGGAAGAAAGAGGAAAAAAAAAAAGGAAGAAAGAGAAATGAGCTATTGATACACATTACAACATGGATGAATCCCATAAGAATTATCCCGAGTGAAAGAAGTCAGACAGAAAAGTTTACACTGTATGATTACATGTATATAAACTTATAGAAGTGGCAAACTAATCTATAGTGACACAAAACAGATCAGTGGTTGCTTAGGGGGAGGGGAAAGGCAGAAGGACAGGATGACAGGGCACGAGGAAACTTTCAGGGGATGGCTGTGTTCATATCTTGATTGTGGTCGTGGTTTTGTGGGTGTAGACCTATGTCAAAACCTATCAAACCACAGACTTTAAATATATGCAGTTTATTGTATGCCAGTTATACCAAAAAGCTGTAAAAATATCTTAAAAGGATGCTTGATTTCTGAATGTCTGACATGGATCTATGCCGCCTTTGATCTAATGCCAGAGAGTGAAAGCAATGCAAGAGGAAACATTCTGCAGGATTGCAGTGAAAATGTCATTGGAGTGCCACGAGAGTCATAAAACCAAGTGCCACTTTAAAAATGCAAACAAATTCTAATTGCATCTGCAATTCTACCTTTAGAGGAAAGTATGTGTTTTGCAGCTGGCTTCTTAGACAGAACCAACACAACAGTATTTGCTCTCTTTTGCTGCTGTGACACTTTGAACCAGTTTGGGTTCGGAAGCTCAGTGCCTGCACATACATAACAGAAATTCATTCTCATTCATCTCTGACATCCTTGCGTTTTTTGTGGCTGTCAACAGTTCATCTCTGACTCAGGTTCACTCTGCATTTCCTGCTGCCCGTGAATGCCACCTACAGCCACTACCTTGGTCTCATAAACATTGAAGGAGCGGGTAGAACAGTGACCTACTTACAAGAACAAGAAGCAGCAACGCCTGGCTGCACCTGTTTATTCTGTTTATCTCGATCTCCTAATACACCTGTTCACCCTGTGGAGGCATCATGAGTTCTTGTTGACTGACACTGACAAACTTAATTAACTTACACATGTCACTGAACCGAAACAAAACAAAACAAAACAAAAAGAGAACCACGTTACATACTTTGAGATCATTGGGAGGACGCACTCTGTGTGATCTACCATCTCCAGGGATTTAAACTGCTCTTGAGCAAACGTACTTCATAAATTGAGACCTGGCAGGCACCCAGGGAGTGGTTAAGGTCCGCCTTTATTACTGCACTTTGGTACAACACGCTTTCCAGCGGTGGGGTTCTGGGACTAGTTAGCTGAGTGGAGATGGCCACGTCTCAGCAGAATCATTTAGTAGTATCATGACATTTGACATTAATAACATTAAAGTAATCAGGGATCACTCTTCCTTGGAGAAATCACAAATTTAAAAAATGGTAGAACGCGTTAACTCAAGAAATCAGTTAAAAGCCAAG
The DNA here is from genome assembly GCF_965194825.1 of Balaenoptera physalus. Taxonomy (NCBI): domain Eukaryota; kingdom Metazoa; phylum Chordata; class Mammalia; order Artiodactyla; family Balaenopteridae; genus Balaenoptera; species Balaenoptera physalus. The sequence continues at coordinate 116,639,682 of NC_138886.1, forward strand.
ATGTACAAATGGCTCTAGTTAAAAGTTTCACTGTTGACTGAGATAGAGAATTGACCATTATGAGAAATAAGCTTGACAGTGATGATAACTACAGCAAAATCAATTTTTCTTGTTTTGTTTCTTCTGGTAGCGGGGAGGGGGTAACGTCGGGCTGGGAGATAGGGGAGAAAAGATGCCATACCTGCTGCAGTACCACTTTTTCGCCACACCATGGATTTAATCGTATTTTTGAGCAGTTACTATTGTGTGTAAATGGAAAATTAAGCCAATTCTAAAGCTGCTTGAATTCTGTTGCTGAGTACATAATTATGAAAGGAAATAAAATAGGATCAAACAATTTTATTTCTGGTTTTCTTTTCCTAAGTCATGGGATGAGAAGATCTAGGCATCTGCTACAGATCAGAATCAAAAGAAGTTAACTTTTAATTTTCTTAAACACTTAGCGGCATTGTTCAGTGCAATTCGTGACAGGGAAATGCTTACCAACTTATAATGAAGACAAATAATGCTCTCCAGATCCCGCTTAAGCAGTTTAAACTCCTTCAGCCATCTGGAAGCCTTAAAAAATAAAGAATATACACTTTTTAAAAATCCAGACATAAAAACTGAAAATTAGGTAGTAACGTACTGGATTTCAAGATGATTCTTTCGGTGTTTTAGATAACAGTGACTTCTCTTGACTTCATCAGGGAAGCAGAAAAACTTATGTACCACTCTTGGCTACATCCCTAGGCGGTAGCTTACTGACCATAAATTTTGGACAGTATAGTAGAGGTTATAGGAGGAATAAACTATGCCTGGACTAGTGAGTTTTACAAAGTTGTCCAGTGATTACCTTAGTGTATTTTCTAGATTAATCTTAAAATGGAACAGGCACAAATTATTCATTTTCATAGCAAGTATTGGGGTTTGTCTGCTTATTTTTTTAATAAAAGTGTTTTTGTTTTTTATTTGTTTGTCTCAGGGCTGATGCCTGTTGCACAACAGCCTGTTTATTGTGCTTCCAAACATGGCATAATTGGATTTACACGCTCGGCAGCGGTAAGGATACAGTGACCGCAGCGTCTCTTTTTCTCTTTTCTGTGCATATGTGATGCATGAGTTCTATGAAGTAGAGGGCAACAGAGTCAGAATTCAATACATCTGGATTAAAGATAGAAAAATAAGTTCTACTTCAGTATTTATTATTAAAAATAGTTTTCAGATCATGTAGAGGACCAAATATAGAATAATTTTATTTTAACACGAAATTAGCCATTTTATTTATTTATTTATTTATTTGTTTGTTTGTTTGTTTGTTTGTTTGCCTCACCACACGGCATGTGGGATCCTAGTTCCCGACCAGGGAGCCAACCCGTGCCCCCTGCACTGCAAGCACAGATTTTAACCATTGGACCGCCAGGGAAGTCCCTAGAATAGATAATTTTAAAATGAAGTAGATTCTAAACACAGGTTACTGAAAAATATCCTTAAGGGTAAAAAATGGGAAGATATTCCTTATTTTTTTTTTTGAAATTGACTCCAAATTTAAAAATCATTGACTTAAGACTTCCTTAAACGGAACATGCAGTATGCCCCAGGTGTTACTTGTCCCTGAAGATATGGTAAAAACGAGTGAGAGTGTGGAGAATGGAAGGAGGGGTGCGGCCAGCGTTTACCTGATAGGGTTGTCAAGGATGTTGTCTCCATGGAGACCTAGGGTGAAAGTGTACAGAGCTTAGAAAACTATTTTAGAACTAACTGACCACATGCATTGATAGCATGAAGTGCCTTTTTATAATAACTGAAAAACAAAAAAAGGCAGCTTGAATGGAGCCTGATGAGCAAGGGGAAAGTAGCATGGTGATTGACTGGAGATGTAAGCAGAAGCCAGATGAAAGGCGGCCTATGAGTCAGGGTCATGAGCTTGGATTTTATTCTAAATGCAGCCGTCAATGGGTCTTTTCTGCACAGGAGTGACAAGATTATATTTCCATTTGAAGAAGACCATTCTAGCTGGTCTTTAGAGAATGTATGGGAATTCCCTGGCAGTCCGGTGGTTAGGACTCTCACTGTCAAGGGCCTGGGTTCAATCCCTGGTCGGGGAACTAATAAGATCCTGCAAGCTGCGTGGTATGGCCAGAAAATAACAAAATAAGACAAAAAAAAGAGAGATTCAGAAAGAATGTATGAGAGAGGACAAGTGCAGAAAAGGAAAGAGCAGTTGGGAGACCTCTACAGGGGTTAGTCTAGGTGAAATGGAGAGAGGGGCCAGACGAACAGGAAATCATTGATAACAAGAAACGCTAGGGATAGAGAAAGCAGATGGTGAACGGTAAATGTTCAGTCAAAAAGAAAGATTGGCAGCTCTCACACTCTTAATTGAAATTGCTTGGAAATTTTAATTTAATTTGCAAAGACTTAATCTTTAATTCAACTTTTAATGAACACATAACACTACTACAAAGCAAAGTAAATCAAAGTGAAGACCAGACCTGTTGCATTTACAGTTATAAGACTGGACACCTGTACAGTTGATGCTCATTATTTGTTAGTTACGTTCTATAAATTCACTTGCAAACACTGAATTAGAGGGTACTAAACTGTTGCTCATAGGGGAAATTCAGGGTTAAGTTCCTGTGAACCTCTGGCTACAACATTTTGAATAACTAATCAACACATAGCCTAGTTTTATGCATATTTCTGTTTAAAGACACCTTATTTAATATGCATTGTGTTTAATATGTATTGTATTAGCATGGCCAACAGCATTTATACCTCATGCCTGAAGGAAGCTCCTCTAACGTGTATTTTATCCATAGGCACATTGCAGCCTTCTTGCACTTAGAAATACTAGACAGCACTTCAGCACTATGCCTTGAAGACATTTCAGATAGCAAAATCACCAACACAAGCACAAAGATGAGAAAAACATGGGCAAGTACCGCGAAAAGGACACTTGTTCATGGTGTAAGAGCTGAAACAAGAAAGCAGAGCATTGTTTTATTTGACCTTAGTCCACATCGGGCAACTCAAATTTCTTATTACTCTGTGCTTGTCCACAGAGAACCTTGAAAGCACCACAAATATTGATTAGGGGGGTTATGAATAAATTTTAGCAAGAAAGCAAATGATATCCACAAATAATTGACTTACATTTTGTTTTATAAATAGTTCAAATAAAAGCCAAAGAAGGTTAGTCTAAAAATAATTAAAATTGTCTTCCAGATAGTACAAATTACTGAGTGTCTTTAGAATCAATCAAAGTCCTAAAATTTTCCACTAACAGTATTCTTTAAGTAAGTATTCTCTTTAATACAACCCCTATTTCAAAGAAAACTTGGGATATCATTTCTAAGCCTCAGCTTATTACCTTTAGCTGCCTGCAGTGTTCAGTAGATAAGAGCGCTTTCGATAATCAAGTATTTTCAGGAGTTGCCCAGTAATATTGATTTTTTTAAAAAAGTAATTAGGTGAGGCTTGCAAGAATTAGTTCAGCACTTTAGTTATGTATTCTTTTACTTTCTGCCACCAGTCAGCCTTACCATTGTCATCGTTATATAGCTAGAAGGATAGCTGTCTAGTACTTTTCACATCCGTCTTTTAACTAGCTTTAATTATCAGTTTATCCTATGTTATACATTTACAAAACTCCTGAAATCTGCAACCTTCTACTTCCCATTGGCAGATGGCTGCTAATCTCATGGACAGTGGTGTGAGGCTGAATGCCATTTGCCCAGGCTTTGTTAACACACCCATCCTCAAATCCATCGAGAAAGAAGAGAACATGGGACAATATATAGAATACACAGATCATATCAAGGATATGATGAAATACTATGGAATTTTGGAGTAAGTAAAACTATACCTATCTTCCTTTATACAATGGAGCAAAGTGCTATCTAGACATAAGCAATCAAAAGGAAAAAAATTAGCTTTTAAATTTGAGAAACTCATGCAAGCTTCAAAGTTTTGGTTTGACAAAATCTCTGAGAAAAAATTCTTCTTCTGGGTTTCTGAATAGAATATGTTGACACATCATGAATTTTGCTTTTAGGTATAAAGAATGCATCATTAATACCTTCAACCATTATCAGATACTTTTTTTAAAAGGTGATGTTTAGTTGTCTTTGGAAGCAATGATACCTTATCTGCCTAAATTCCAAGCAATATTCATACATACCCTTTGTGAAATTAAATATGCCCCCCGACTTCAACCACTTTCCTAAGAAACAACTGATCAACACACATGTTTGGGGAACCCTGTCTGAGTTAGAGCAGTTGGCGTCTCACAGGACGGAGTCATCTGGATCTAATCCTGACTCCACCACACCCGCCATGAACTTATCCATCAACCTCTACTTACCTTGATTTTCTTGCATGTAAAATGGGGATAATACTAAAACAAACTTAGGGGGCTTTGGAAAGTCCACAAATAAGTTGATATATGTAAGGTACTTAAAACAGTAGCAGATAAATAATGGACGTTCAATAAATGTTAGCTACAATTCTTCAAATTTCTACTCTAATAAACATTTCTATCTGATAAGTCTAAATTCTACTGATAGGTTAAAGATGGAAAAATAATCATTTACTCAGTGTAAATAATAAATATAAATTTATGAATCCTTGCTATAAAATAACAGAAGGGTGGGTGTGGAAATCTACCACTAAATTTATAATTTAGTTACCTAATTGAATAAAAAACAAAGGTAGCAATAGCTGCACGATATACATTTCCCTATTACATGTTAAAGGTGATAGATACTTCAAAAATAAGACGATGTGATAATTATGCCTCATTCTTTAATTTTAAAACCCTGATGTTTCCTTTATTTTTAGCCCATCAATGATTGCCAATGGATTAATAACACTCATTGAAGACGACACTTTGAATGGGGCTATAATGAAGATCACAACTTCTAAGGGAATTCATTTTCAAGATTATGATACAACCCCATTTCACACGAAAGCTCAGTGAACATCTTATATGTCAGCTTTAACTGAAAATAAGCACAAATGACTTAGACCACATCTTCATTTGAAGACAGCTTTTTAAATGAAATGTTATCATTTGAAGCTTTCCTTTCATGCATGTGATGTTCATTTTTTCTAAATGATTAGCTAAGTATATAGATTTAAAAAATGAGGAACTATCAAAAATATGACATGGACCAAAGCTAGGTTTTGATCTTTATAGTCTTAAGTAATGATTAAAACAAAGGATATTCCAGGAATATTCTGCCTTGCAGAGAATATATTTAAATTTGTGATTCATAAATGTTAATGTTTTTCAGAACGTCATTTTAAAGGAGATACTTGAATTGTTATTTATATCAAACCAGATGTGAAAAACTCATTTTGTTTCCATGTTCGCACTTTAAAAGAAGGAAGCTACCTACAATGGCAAATATTTAGTAACAATAACTTTTACTTATATACCATCTTTCAGCTGAATATTTCAGCTCTTTGAGGATGTGGCACCTTTGGGGGCCCGTAGGTAAGGAATAAATTACAGTGTGAATATATCCTAAATGAAAAATCTAATGTATGGAAAAGTGACAGAAATTGACTGGCTGAGATGTTAATCCACAGTTCAGCCTCCCATCTGGGGAAAACATTTCTTTCCTCTTTGCTTACTTTAAGTATTTTGACTACAAAAATCTCAGGAATGAAACTTTTAATAGTTATAGCAAAAAGGATAGTTAGTGCTCCTAAAACATGCTTATTAAGAAAAAAATACAAATGTAATTGTTTTCAGATTACTTCTTTGTTTATTTGTACCAATTTCAAAAATGCCTACTTTTCAATAAAACTTTTTTTTTTCTAATCTTCAGAAGTTACTTAGTGTTCTATGTATAGCTACTGAGAGGAAGAAACCAATTTTGTCAACACCTCAACTGAACATGCTTTTGTGTTTTCAAAGCAGTAATAACAAGAGGTAAAAATAGGTGTGATTTTTTGCGTTTTCCCTGTCAGGTATTTTAAGATAGGATCATTAAATGCACCTGCTTTGGGTAACACTATTTGCAAGCAATAATTAACGCTAATGATAGTGAAAGCACAAGATTTCCAAATCAATCATTTCTCTATAGAAATATTGTAGAAGTAACACATTCTGCCTGCTAACTCCAAAGCTCCCAGGTGGGAGCAAAATCCATCCATGCGAGATTAATAAGGATTTCCTAGAGATACTGGCAGGTTGTCAGATCTTGCTCTGTTTTAATTCTGCCACAGAGAACTGTTGCCTTCACTTTTAAGGAGTGCGTTGAATATGAGTACTCTTGTCTAGATGTCCACATAACGTCTTTGAAAAACACCAAGTAACGTCTTTGAAAACACCAACATCAGTGAACATCTAAGAGAAGTTGTATAATTAGGCACAAACTTGTTCATACCTTGTGGCAGTAACTAACCAGTCGATGATATAGGTATGAGGAATATCATTTATCTCAAATCTTTTTCCCATGGTAATGTTCAAAGCTATAGCTTAAACTTTTCATTTGCGGATAAGTCTTTGCACTGGCGGCCTTCAATATACTTTGTGCTTTGAATTATTGTTTTTAAATCAATAAACTATGCAGACATTTAAAACCACATACTGAGTAGAACCGAAAAAAAAATATGCATTTTATTTTTAAAAGTTATTTTTATATTAAAATGTATCTTATATAAATAGCTTTAAATAAATCTATAATGTTATAGGTGTGGAGCCCTATATCAAGGGCACAGGACAAAAATCTCCGGAATTAACTTAGCCCCCATAGCAACTGTTGCCATGGGCTTTCCTGACCTAAACGGGACAGCCCTCGAGTCCATATTAGGTAAAATATTCACCATGTAGCAACCACGTAGCATCCTGACCAATCACCTAATGCCATCCTGCCAGCAGGAATTTTCTTTGTCTTGAGGCTATAAAAGTTGGCTACTAGCCTACAAAGGGGGTCGACTCTTCCTAGTCTATCAGGAAGTCGGACCCTGTGTTTGCAGCATCCCTCACTAACTCTCTCTCTGTTCTCAATAAACTCACCCTCTTCTAAAATACTTTGTGTCTGGAAACTCTTCTTCCAACCCGCGCACGGACCACAACAATAGGGTACCTCTATTTACTGGTTGAGAAAAAAAAAAATATTAAATTTGCGGGGGTGGAGGGGGAGTCTTAATTTCCTTAATTGAATTTTTCAGTGAACACCTTAATGTAAATAATTTTTTTCAAACCTGTTTTTCTTAAGAAATGAAGTAGGGCTCCCAGTGCAGCAAAACTAAAAATATGTTGGCACTGAAAAAAGATTAAGAGACTGGATAATGCCATTGAAATATTCAACCCAATTTTATAAAATTATAAACATAATTTTAAATATTTGCAGTACCATTTAAAATACAAGTGATTATGTGATGATTTCAGTCTAATTTTGCTCTATCTGTTCATAAATTTGGGATACTGAAGCGGTCTGAAAGTATACATTTCTAATTTAAGTCATTTCACAAATTAAGTATCATTTGTAAATAGCTGTTTACTTACATTAGAATTTCAGAACTCAGTTTACCGGTGCTCAGGAAAAATGACCGGATCCAGGATCACAAATGTCATCGTCCCTCCATCCCTTCCCTCTTGGTAGCGTCTCTATTAGGCAGCTCTCTCCATCTGATGGCCCCCAGGATCCATCCCTGATTCTCGCCAGCTTCCAGTCTGGCCAAACAAGAAACTGCTTTTGGTGAGAGTTCATTGGCCTATCTTAGCTTATGTGCCACCTATTGAGACATTCCTCATGGTCAGAGAGATGGCTTCTCTGCTTGACCGAAACCAGATGACATGCTTCCCCCAGAGCTGGTCAAGTTGGAGAGTCGGGGGGACAGGAGAGGTGGGCAGGAAGTTGACCTGAACCCTACGGACTAAGAAAAGGAGAGGGATAGTTTCCAAGAGGAAAGGGGGTGAACACACACGAGGTAACCAAAACAATAGGTGGCCACTCTGGAGGAAGACAAAGGAAGAGTGAGCAAAGGATGAGTTATGCCTTAATCCTTTGGATACATTTTCAAAGATGATCACGGTTCCTGTAATATGCCGAGACACATGTTTTCAAACTGTGTCACACTGGGTAGGATATGCTAGAAGAAAAGAGAAGAAAATGAAAAGAAAATATAGCAGGCATCTCATGCATATATGATTGCACTTATTCTCAATATAAAATATATTTCTTATTGTGAATCAAAGTGGAAAAGGGTTGAAAAGCTACTTGCTTTAATAATGGCTGTAATCTTACCCTCTAGATTTCCTTTTTTGAATTTCTGACTGTATTACCATTTTAATTCTAGGGCTCCATTCAAATTTATTAGCACCATTTCTGACACCTCTTACTAAAATTTCCTCCTCAGCATATAGTTATGTAACAGAGAAGAGCAAACCTGACTCCTTATTAAGTCTCTCTGTTTAGTTCTAACCTTTGTGTTCTATTGCCTGTGCTTAGTCATGCTGGCTCTGCACCTTTTAGAAAAGAATACCAGGACGGCCCATTCTCAAGGCTCCGACCTTTGAAGGTGTAACACTGTTCCATTCATTTAGAGATAAAAAGTTGCAGAACAGAGAATAACATTTGTCTTGTTGGAGGTTTAGTGGAACATTGTAACCAGACCTAACCGGACAGCTGCAAGAACAAAGGATTCCGGCACCAAGAAGTCTGCAGCAACCAGCCGCACCCCCCTCCCCTTTTAGTAAAAGAAGCCTGAAATCTAACTCGGGTAAGAGGGTTCTTTGGGACGCTAGTCCAGCATCATCGCGGTCTGCTGGCTTTCCAAATAAAGTCGTATTCCTTGCCCCAACAAGTCGTCTCTCGATTTATTGGCCTGTCCTGCAGTGAGCAGTACAAGCTTGGACTTGGTAACAGTTACACAAAATATTAATAGGGATTTCTAGGTTTAACTTTGAAACGTTAAAATATCTCCCCCTCCCCCCAGTTTTCAACTAACCCTTCCAATACATATATTCACTCATTCAACAAATAATCACTGAAAAGTTATTTTGTTGGGAAGTTTATATATGCAAGTTGTGTTACATATTGTGTTCCAGGTAGCCACTAGTGCACACATATATTGATTAGGGTCCTGTCTGGAAAACAGCATTCAAGTCTGAAGGACTCTAATATGAGGAGCCAGTTACAATGGTGCTGGAAGAACTGAGGGGCCAAGCATGGGATGATGACGTAATCCAGCACCAGCAGGAAGGCACCACCACCTCCAGAACTGGTGGGATGCAGGGTAGCAGCTGCACCAGGAACCACCAGGGAGGCTGCCATGCAAAGTTGGGACTACAGAGCAGGGGCTGTCCTGTGGGCGTTAGGGATGCCACCTGCCCTGCCAGGGATGCCACCTTCAATGAAAGTAAGAGGAAATCTCCCATCTGCCTGCCCTTCAGTACCCTGTCAGTGTCTCCCAGCTGAGAAGGGGGTCAGGAAAATGCTAGTTCGCAGGGTCAGCCCCTTGTGATACAGAGCCCAGCAGTGTAGTGGAAAGGAATGGATTTCAGAATAAATAGGCAAATGACAGGCATGACATACATTGGACATTTTCCCTGCTACAGTCATAGATTTGAGCTTTAGCACCAACTTGCTTTTAAAAGTCATGAGTGAAGATATCACTCTAACTCCATTATAATATAATGGTGCAATGTTCTGGGGTCTGATTCCACAATAGCTAGTGACCTTACAGTCATCGTGCATGTATGTAACAGCCTATGCATTTAGGCATACAGATGCATGAATTTATTATTAATTCCTATCATTCATCCTTAAGATCATTTGTCTTCTTTGTCTTATACTCAAGAAATACTCTCTCTCCATCACTGTATAGATGCTGTGAAGGATACAATGATATTAAAACACGTTGACTGTCATTAAATCCTATCACATTTTTGGGTTCAACCTCCTGAGTTTAAATTATAAGAGGATAAACTGGTAAATTCCTAGATTTAGGTTGCCCTAAAGCAATTCAATGCTAATCAGACACCATTATCTAAAATCTAAATGTATAAGCTTAAGTAAATTTTTATTTCTTTGCCCTTAAATTTATATATGTGTGATATATAGAGAGAAACATATAGATATAGATATAAATTTGCTCCTGGACCCACAAAGTAATTTACAGAACTTTGTGTACTTTGTAATCACTGAGTATGAGTAGCAGAGGATTCAGATAAACCTTGAAATTCATGACTTCACACAATAGAGTTGTTTTTCTTTGCTCACACAGAGTCCAATGCTGGTATTCAGTGAGCATATTTCCACGAGGTGGTTCAGGCTGCTTCGCCTTGTAGCTCCACCGTCTATAGAGCTTTGCAGTCATTCAATTCCAGCCAGTGGACTGGAGAAGAAAACATGGAGAACGTATACCTGCTTCTTAAACATTTCAGCCCGAAAATAACATTCATTATTTTACTCATAGCCCACTGGTGAGAACTAGTCTACAAGTCCTATCTAGATGCTGAGAAATGCAGACACATACATGCCTTCCAGAAACAACTCTACACAATAGAAAGGGCGCATGAATTTTCAAGGGACAAACACATCTTTTGTCTTTGCCACATCTACTGTCTCTATAAATCCCGTGCTCCTCACACTGAGTACATTCACTCCCACTCCAGGGAAACATCCTAAAATCCCATGCAGTTACTATACCCAACTCAAATCCAGATCTCCAATAGCGGCACTGCCCTCTCCTTTAGGACACTGTGGCTTCTCATGGTCAAGGGACGATTTATCCGGCCTGAGCACACACTCTATAGTCATGAGCAGAGAGCAAATCTACAATCAAATCTCTCATTTAGAAAAGGGAAGAATGGGATCACTGGTCAATAGCCCTGGTACAAGCCTACAAGTAGGCATTGTGAGGTCTCTGCCCTGAAGTGGGGACTTTCTTGACTTTCCTACAGTCTTCAATTTGGGATTAATGATTTCACCATTGTGCCGGAAGGGGGAGGGGGAGGGGGACTCTGGCTTTTTTGCTGTATTATCCTCTGTGGTTTGTTTGTTTTTTGGGGTTTTTGGGGGTTTTTTGGTACCAGATCTTCTGGGAAGTGATGTAGTTTTCACACACGCTATCCTGTCAATGCAAGTTTCAAAACCCAAGGTTTACTTTAAGTCTTAAACAGTTAAAGGCTTTCTCAGTCTGGCGTGTGATTTCCTTAGCTGAGCAATTCAAAAAAAACGAGTAGGCTTCTGATCTATTTGCTTCCAGTTGATTTCATTTGCCTGAAAAACACCCAGATATCTTGAATAGTCATAATTACTAATCATAATCCTCCAGGCTGATGTATTTCTTTGAATCTCCTCCCCCCATTCCTTCTCTTCTTTCAACATAAGGGTAGTTACACTGAGGTAAGCCAGCTTAGAGGGAACTCTACACTAGTAGTTTGTGGCAGAACTCTGCTTTAATGGATCTTTAATGCAGAAAACATTTCTGAATCTTACCTTTTCATATTTGGAGTCTAAAACCATTTGAGTTTTCAATCCAAAAGGCTCCAAATTTCTGGATTCTCTCTTCTCCTTTTCTTTCCATTTTTACTGCAAACTAACCTATATCAGCCTGAGCTTAACTCCTAGTTCTATTCCTTGCTAAATGTAACCAGAAAACACCAAAAGATACCACTAGCATTCTGTCTTCCAACCTCTTCATCTAGAAATCAGCCTGAGTAGGCAGGGGAGACAATATACTTGTCAAATGTTTCATCTTTGCTTAACAAGGTCCTCCAGTTTTGTGGCCTCACTAAGTACCCACCTACTAAGCCAATGACACTGCTGGGAAGTGTAACAAAATGGCTATCCAAAATGTGTTGAATATCTTGCGTTTGCCCTCCCAGGTTGCTGATATATAAAGACTAACTACTCCTTTGCCTGTCAGCACATGATTTGGTTCAGTCAACAGGAGGCTCTCAAAAGAGGTTGGAGGACCAGAGGAAAGTGAGGTCAGGGTATTTTTCCTTGGCTTCATTCCTGAGTTGTTGGTATCAGCATCTGTCTGGGAGTCCTTCCCCTATAGCTACTCACAATACAGCCTGGGAACCATTCTCTTCTCCAGGTCCTTGGTGGTAATAATCTCCTGCAGTTACTACCCCAGGGTCCTACACTCCCCCCTTGCTATTTCCTTGAACACCACAGATAACTTTAAAAATAATTGTTTTACTCAGCTCTCTGCAGATTACCCAGTTTGAGAGTGCCATTTCTCTCCTGCCAGAACTATAATAAACTCAAACTTATCAAATGACTATTAGCTAGAGCTGTTACTCTTTCACTCAGTAGCACCCTGTCGATGGAGCTTAAATTAGGTGAAACTGGGGTAAAACACCTCACACTACTGGTAGTAAAAGGAGAATTCATGAATAGCAACTTCAGGAATAAAAACAGGTTCTGTAGAAAATGAAAAGATAGTACAAGGACATTATTAACAAATTGCAATAGTAAATTTGCATATTTACATTAAATGGGAAAATACCTAGAAATATACAACTTACTAAAATGGACACAAGTAGAGAAAGAAAATTGGATTAGTCAGATAACTACTAAAGAGATTGCAAACTAGCCTATTTATTTGATCTATAATTGGATACTTCCCATAAAGAAAGTCTTTACCCAGATGGCTTCACTGGTTAATTCTCTCAAATATTTAAGGAGGAAGCAATTCCAATGTTACGCTGACTCTCCCAGAATACAGAAGAAGCCAATTCCCAATTTATAACCTTGATTTCAAATACTGACCTTAAAAATAAAACAGTTATTTTACCGGCAAAAATGGGTTTATTCGGGAATAGCAGAGGAATAGCAATTCAGGAAAAGCAAGCTATGGAAAAAGCCATAGGCAAGTCCAATACACAACAAAGAAGAATGTTATTTTATAGAGAGAAAAGGAGCAAGATGGAAGGGGTTATTTTGAAAGAAGTCCATCAGAGAAAAGTGAGAGTTCAGGGTTTCTCACTGGCTGAGTTGCTGGGGTAGTCAATTTCTTGTAGGAGACACCATGTACATCTTTTCCTGTTGGGACCTGTGATGGATGATTCTTTCCTGTTGATGATTCTTCTGTTGGGGTCTGTAATTGACAATGCTTCCTGTAATTGACATCAGGTGGTACTGCCTGAGAGCTCCCCCTTCTGGCTTCCTGACTCCATCTTAGTGAGGTTTTCCTTTATTAATTTTCACCAAAACCTGCCAAAGACATTATTTTAAAAAGTGTAGACCAATAACATTTGTGCCACAATAAACATAAATACAAAAATTCTAAATAAGTCAGCAAAAAACTCTTCCACATCAAAAAATAACAGAAATCAACAAGTTGGTTAATATAGTAATTAAATTTGGTCTAATATTCAAATTGAATCAGTGAAATTATCATATTAACAAAATAACTTTAAAAATCATATGATCATTTTAATATATGCAGAAAAAATACAAGTATCCACAAAGTACAGCATATTAATATTGAAAAGTTTTTCAAAATCTTTTCTTCTGCAATTGGGAACAAATCAAGGATGTCCACTCTCTCTCCTTTTATTTTAAATTGTACTGACTGGTCAATCCAGTGCAATCAGGCAATGAAGGGAAATGGCATTGTAAAAAAATGTAAAGGAAAAGATAAAACTATCATTGTTTGCAATGGATGTGACTATCAACGAGCAAAAGTCTAAGAAATTTAAATTATTAGAATTAGCGATGACTTTAGCGTTGTAGACTACCAAAAAATGGCCACGATTCTTTGCAGCTTCTGCCAATGAGAGGTGGAGTCTATTTCTCCAACCCTGAATGTGAGTTGGCCTTGTGACCTCCTTTGTCACAACAATGCAGGAGAATCGATATTGTGTGATTTCTGGAGAGGTCTCTTCATGTTTCTGCTTTTGTGCATGGACTCCCGCCACCTCATGAACAAGCCTGAAGCTAACCTGCTGGTGGATGAGACCTCACACAGGGAAGAACCAAAACCCTCCTACACGCCAGTTCCCAGCCATCCCCGCAGCCGGCAGCAGATACATGAGTGAGCCCCACTGAAAGGTTAGCCAAGCCTGACTCAAAGCAGCTGAGCCCAGCCCAAATCACCAACCTCCAGAATTGCAAGATAAATAAATAGTTGTTTTAATCCATGAATGTATGGGTTCTTTGCTATGCAACAAATGCTAACTAATGCAGGAAGCCTCTGAAAACAAAGAGAGTGTAGAAAAATATGAGAAATTCCTAAAAACAGAAAAAATATATATATAGTATGTTCAACAGCATAAAAATTACCAAGTAGCCTCTGGCTTTGATGGGCTTCAAGAAAGAAAGAAAGAAGGAGAAGAAGAAGAAGAAAAGAGGAGAGGGGGAAATGGAAAGAAGAAAGAAAGAAAACTAAAAAAAGCTTGATTGAATGCAAAAAAAAAAAAAAAATTGTCTCACTGATGGCATAGGAAAGCTATCCAGGCAATCGGAATTTAAGGGACCAAGATGCTGGAGAGAAGATAAACCCACTGAAATGAGCCTGGTGTTTTTGCTATTTTCTGTTGAGACACCACCAATTTCTAAAAGCACAGAGATGCTTTTACTGAGCAGAGCATGGTTGCTAAACTGCAGAGAAGCAGAATAGAACAGACTTAAAGAGTTACATGGCGCAGAGAAATGGAGCTTAGGACTACCAAACAGCCAGGACTTAAGAGGAAAAGATCGTGGAAAGGATATACAGAAACGAAAGCCCAACGATCTGAGCCAGTTTCCCCCCGAAGCCACTCGCAGCTTGGTTTGAGAGACAGGCAAGCTCGGTGAAAAGGTAAGCAGAGCTCTCATCGGTATCACTACGTGAGGGAGAAAAAAGTAAGAGCCAGTTCCCACTATGGTGGTGAGGTAATAAAAAATAGCCCAGGCTTTCATCTGAGGCCCCCAAAAGGTTATACTTTATAAGTAAGGGCAAACCAGAAATAGAGACCAGGCCTTATGAAGACTAAAACCCAGACTCAAATCAGCTTAATATCGTATTAGATTTAACTGATATACTATTATTCTCCTTGTCTGCCATACGCTATTAAAAACCTTCTCTGGAGAAAAATTATCAGCCAAAGCTTCCATAACTTTTCATACACAATTTCTAGCATTCCAATATAAATTAATACACATAAAAACAGATAGTGATAAAATAATATGTATTTTTAAAGACAGTCCCTAAGGGCCAGATATTGCAGTCATCAGAAACGGACTTTAAAATAATTATGATTAGTATATTTAAAAATTAGATGACAAGATTGGGAATTTTGCTAAAGAACTAGAAACAATAAAAGAAGAGTTCTAGAACTGAAAATACAATAACGGAAATTTAGAAAACAATAGATGAAATTAAAGATTAGACATAGCCGAAGAGATGATTTGTGAGTCTGATCTGTGAATAAGAAAATAGGTCAGCAGAAAGTGTCTAGACTGAAACAAAAAGAGGAAGGGGGATGAGAAATACGGAAAACAGTATAAAGGAAATATAGACCTTAAAACAGTCTAACATAGGTGCAGTTAGAGTCCTAGAAAAGAAGGAAACAGAAATTGAGGTAGGAGCAATATTTGAAGCCAATGTTCAAGAATTTTCCAAAAGTAATTCAAGCTTCTGATTCAAGAATCAATACAAATGACAAGAAGAAAAGCACGCCTTGCCAAATAGATAGTAAAACCCACTGAAAACCAATGACCAGACGAAATCTTAAAACCATCCAGAGGGAAGCAAAGGAACAAAAATAAAATTGGCAACTGACTTCTTACCAGTAACTGCCTAAGTCAGAAGACAATGAAATAATGTTTCAATGTTTCAAAACAAACAAAAAACCTAGAGTTCTACGTGCAGAAAAAAAAAAAATCTTTCAAAATTGAAGGTGCAATAAAGATATTTCCAGAAAAAAAAAAAAAAAAAAAACAACTGGGAGAACTTATCACAACAGATCCACATTCAAAGAAATACAAGCAAGGAGTTTTTCAGGCAGCAGAAAGGATCCCCAGATGGAGGAAGAGAAATGCAGGGAGATATGAAGGATATTGGAAAAGGAAAGGGAAGTGAGGAAATAGAAATAAGTATTTATTTTATTAAGCAATGAAACTACTGACTTCCAGGATTTAACATATATGAAAGCACAAAAGTTAAGAGTAAATAGAGCTAAGGTGCTCTAAGGTATCTGTATTTTCTAAAATTTGGTTAAAAACCACTAATATTAGATATCAATAAACCAAGCACGCCTAGGGTAATATATAAGATAAATCATGTATAACTAGTAAGCTAACTGAGAAGAGATCTTAATAATAATAATTAGCTGATGAGTCCAAAGGAAAGAAGAAAAAACAGTATATATAATGGTGGACGCAACAGAACACAAATAGGTCTTTGAGTGAGCAAATCGTAATTTGTCATCCCACACTTCTCTTTACAACCCCCTTGGTTTCCCCCTGCAGTCAGGACAAAAATTCTCATTTGAGTTATTGTAAGGGAGACAGAATAGACATAGTTTTCTCCAAGGAACAGAACTGTGAATAAGTGGAGGTCCAAGTGATGTGGTATACGGTACCATCAGAATTAGGATACTCCAAATGAAATACATTTGCGCCGGAAGCAGACAATTCATTGCTCATTGAGATGATGGAGGCTGATACCAGTTAGCCACCTACTAGGGATATTGTGCACAGCATTTCTGCCTAAGTGGGAAGTTGGAACGAAAGAGCTTTAAATCTCTTTTAACTTTGTTTCTATTCTATGCCCTATATAATAGTCTTTGCAGTTTAGTTTATACAAAGTAAACACCATCCATGGTAATGTTGATACTTTCCTTAGTCACAAAAGGTCATTATGGTATTCCTGCACTATTTTGCTTCCTTTCTAACTTTTTTAATGTCTGGTTTCCCCTATCTATTTAATAGATGAAGTATTTGGTAGGAGGCTTTCCAGAACTGTGTACCTCCTTTGCTGCTTCCCCATCCTATAGCCGGGTGCCTACTTCCAGCCTATGGCAGGGACCTTTTCAAATGAATCACAGCGGCTGCCTAATTTTGGATAAATCCAAAGACTACTTTATTCCGATTGTGCGGCACAAGGCTCACAAAATGTTAGCTGATAAATGGCCTGCTCCGTTCTTCCTGCCCATGGGGATGGGAGGGGGGAGGTTCTCTTGGCAAGGTGGATGTTTTGAGCACCGTTTTCTTAAGTAAACTTTATCACCCTTATCTGATGGCTGCTCAAGTATTATGGTAAAAATGATTTTTTTGGTCACTTCCTATGTCTTACCAGTGAGGGGATGTTGAAAGTTTACAGGAACAACACAAGCAGACACCTAGGGTTTTATGGGGATGAACATGCTGCCTTGTATGAAACTTGAGTCAGGAAGTTGGATCTTTCTAGTCTTTGATCTTTTGTTTTCCTCATCCCTCTGACCCACTTCCACTGCCCCAAATCAAGTTCTCATAACATCCTACATGTGCTAATGTATTTTTACTTTTCTCATTAACTGCTCTTAAGTCCCCAGTGTCTGTCCTAGTCTATTAACCCGACATACTGATTTGGTGTAACCTAACACACGCTCTGACTGGGTCACTCCCCGGCTCAGAACCTTCTGCCTTCTGTTTCCAGAGGCATGACGTCCAGACCTCCAGCCGAACATTCCAGACCTTTCCCAATCTGACCACCACTCACCAGTCCTGCCTTATCTGAGCTCATCCTTATCAAATTATAGGCGTCCCCAAATCCAGCCCCACCCCATCCCAGCTTTTGCTTATTCTCTTTCCTTTTTATCCTCATCTGTAAATCTTCCCTATATTGAAAGGAGAAGGAGAATGTGCCAGGGGATGCTTTGGATAGAATTCCTGCACGTGGAAGAAAATTAAAATTGGGGGTGGGGGAAGGGATGATGGAAGTTTTAGGGTAAAGATGCTAGGAAGAAAATTTGGATACATTTCAGAGAAACATGGTTTTCATATTTAGCCTAGTATAAAAGCATAAGGAATCGATTTCTGAATTATCTGCATACAGATGTTTGTAATCACTGTTGATTTCAGATGCAACTGAACAATGAATAAGCTTTTCTTATTATAATCACAGCACCTAAGACAGAAAAGCAGGCCTTTCCATGGTGCCCAATACCTCGCTAGTTAAGTGCTTATCACATAGTTAAGTGCTTTTTTACTTGCTGGTTCACCTGAACTGTTTAGTGGCGAGGGGCGATCAGTCATAACCCGAAACGGCCCATCCACCGTAGGGCTTTATCCCTGACAATTCTTTCTTTGTGTTCTAAAACGTCTAAAACAAGTCAGGCACCAGGGTTGCTGGGTTGCTTTGTCTCAGCACCATTTCACACACAGGATGACAGAGTCCTGCTTAGTCCCTGCTTCCCATTATCTTTTTCATCTAATTACCAGTTGTGGTGAGTGACTAATGAGGATTGCTGAACTCCAAGCAATCCTATTTTTCTTGTCATTGCTGTAAAATATTCAAAACTTAAAAAAAAAAAACAACAAAAAACTAAGCAGAATAGCACTATTTGGAGAGCTCTACACACACAGACACGCAAACACACAACTTGATTGGGTAGAAAGCCAGAAAGAAGAGAAATGGCAGATTTCCAATAAAACTTTCTCATTTTTAAAATAATTCTTATTGGAGTCTAGTTGATTTACAATGTTGTATTAGTTTCTGCTGTACAGCAAAGTGAATTAGCTATACGTATACACATATCCACTCTTTTTTAGATTCTTTTCCCATATAGGTTATCACAGAGTATCGAGTAGAGTTCCTCGTGCTATACAGTAGGTCCTTATTATCTATTTTATATATAGTCGTGTGTATATGTCAGTCCCAGTCTCCCAATTTATCCTTCCCTCCCCCTTTCCCCCCCTTGGGAACCGTAAGTTTGTTTTCTACATCTGTGACTCTATTTCTAAGACTTTCTCTTTTAATAGGCTCCTCATTTTTAGAGGTTTCTAAGGCAAATGCTAGTATCTTGTTTCATGGACCTCTTCTTGGCTCCTTAAGCATTTTATAGAAAAGGGAAGAGGCTGAGTCAGCCCGAGTAATTCTCAGTCATAAGCTTCCCCGAGTCCATCCCTGATTGTGTTCTCCCCCTTTACACTGAAACAAAACGTAAATAAAGGGGAAAACTAGCCCTTCTTTAAACTCCCCCTTGTTTAACTTAAATATAGTCAATCAACCCTGTTGTGTTTCAGCTTATTTGTGACAAATCTTACTTTAATGACATTTCAACCTGCATGTAAAAAACTAAAGCAATAAAGTACTTTTCTATTCTTTACTGTCCCTCTATCTCAAGAAAGAGACAGTCTTGCTTTACTTTAATTTAGTGCTCTGTTACAGACTAAACCAGTCCTTTCTACCCACAGAAGAGAAATTTGTAAGGAAAGTTAAATAATTTTCTTAGGGCTCTGAAGTAGGATATTTCCTGAGTGAATTTTTAAATTTAAATTACATTTAATGTTGTAAATTCCAAGAATATTAATAGATCTACCTTCAGTTCACGTACGTTTATTGAATAACCTCCTTGTTTCAAGCACAGCCCTAGAAACCAAGCAGCCAAGGATGAATAAGTTATGTGTCCGCCTTCAAGGAGCTCACAATCATGTTTGGGAAGCAAACATGTAGAGGAAAAAAATTACAATTCCATGCTATAAAGATTGTAACAGATTTCTGTACAAGGTGGATGCGAATATTGTAACGGAAACTCTGCTTGGGTGTGTCAGGGAAGGAGAGACTTCATAAAAAAGAGACACTTGAGCCCAGCCTTGACAGATTTTTAAGAATTTGGAGGAAGATGTTCCAAGGAGAGGGAAAGTGCATAATTGGCTCAGCAAACTAAAATCAGTTCCTTATGATTTCAGCATAAAACTTAGGGTTGAAAGCTGGTGTAAAGCATCCTGTGTGTCATTCTAAGAGGTCTGCACTTTATTTTGGCAGTTGGGGACCTTTCCTGGACGTTGAGAAGAGGGAATGTGGACTTATTTGTGTTTGAGAAGATGAGCTTGGGGTGGGTTCAGAATGGAATAGATAAAAGCTGACCTGAAAGTCTGGGTAACTAAGTGGGAAAATATCACAAAATTCCATAGGAGAGATGATAGAGGCTTCAGTACATGCAGTAACCATGGAGATGAAGAGGTAAACACAGACAGGGGCACAGTTAGGAATCAGAATCAGCAGTGCCACGTGAGAAATGAGCAGTGACAAGGAAGACAACTCAAAGTTTAAAAAACTCACAAAGTTTATAAAAGCACCATCAGCGTCACTGAAATGCAACGGTAATATCAGCAACTTTGAACCAGAATCATTCTTTTCAGCACAGTTTGAAATTGATTATTTCCTCCATAGCCACATGAGGCAGGGCTCAACTATCAAATCTACTTATTTTTAATAAATAGGGAAATGGACAGATCTGGGAAAAAAGGATGGCAGGTCAAGAGTGAAACAGTGTCTCATCACTCCCATCCTGGAGAGGTTTTCTGATTCTCACAGTTACTATTATTAGAGATGATAGTGTCTCCAGTTTGTGTTTCACAAATTACATTTCTGCAGAAGAGATTCTAGGGAAAAACATGAGTTTGGGCTCTTGGTTTCAAGAGAAAAAAATTATAAGGACACCAAGGTGTCTTCCAGAACTCAAGGGCAGGAATGCAGCTGATGGCGGGCAGGAACACCTGGGATCAAGATCTCCAAAATATCAGCACTGCCCACTTCTTCTCATCTATTTGAATCTTCTCCCTGTTCCTCTCTCTGAAGACTTGCTTTTATCAATGTCAGATTTCATTTTCTCTGAGGGCATTAATTATTTTTCAAAGAAAGGACAAATTATAGATACTGGGATTCTCTTAAATTGATATTCAATTTACTAAAGTAAAAAATTCTAAAACTTAGTTTCCCTTAAGCCCTTAATCATATATATATCTATATACATCATATACTTGTATTTATAAATTTAGTAGAATTTAACAATAACTTTCAAATTGGTCTTTGACTGCTCTTTGAGTCACTCAAGTTACAGAACTCACTAAACACGCAGGCTTCTCACAAATTAGTTAATTTAATTGCCTTCAACATTTTAGATGCATTCGTAAGATTAATACATTTGTTGCCTGATCTGACAAGTGAAGTTTCCCCCAAGTACTTTCTCAAGTATTTATACTACTGTAGTAAACCTAATATATTAAATTCATAAATATGATAAATCTGAAGTCCCCTCAAGCATCTCAGCAGTCTTTACAATCTTAGAAAAAAAGTCTCTCCTGTTTTTGCAACATACATCCCAAGTTCAAATCAGTTCTTTAATTATGATTTTAAATTAGAATTAAAAAACCTCAACTGTCAGATTCTCCAACAAGCTAAATGTGGTAGCAACCTTTAAGCTGGCCCCCCGTGACCCTCCCCTCCTGGTGGTATTCACATTCTTGTGCAATACCCTCCCCTTGGAGGGCTGGCATTTGGTGACTTCTAGTGGATAGAATGCAAGAGAAGTGATGCTATGTTACTTCCAAAATGAGTTTACGAGAACACTGCCTTCTGTCTTTGGTGACCTCCTACCTCTCTTGATCGCTCACTCTGAGGTAGCCAGCTGCTGTGTTGTGAGCTTCCCTATCGAAGACCCACGTGGCAGGGAACGGAGGGAAGCCCTCAGGCAACAGCCAGTGAGGAGCTGGGACAATCAGATCAACAAACCACGAGGAGCTGAATCTCGTGAGCAACCAGCTGAATGAACTTCGAAGCAGAACCGCCCTCTCCCTGCCCTCAGCTGAGCCTTCAAATGAGACTGCAGCCCCAGCTGACACCTCGATTGCAGCCTTGAAGAGACTTTGAAGCAGAGGTATTCAGCAGAGCTGCACCTTGATTCCTGATCTACAGAAACTGTGAGATAATAAATATTTGTGCCTTTAAGCCACTAAGTTTTGGAGTCATTTGTTATAAACATGTATTAGTCAGGGTTCTCCAGAAAAGCAGAACCAATAGCTTGTGTGTGCATGTGTGTGTGTGCAATGTGTACACAGAGAGAAAGAGAGACAGAGAGAACTGGCTAATCCAAAGGGCAGACTGACCAGACGGTAGTTCCAAAAAGAGTTCACGCTGCAGCCTTGAGTCCAAAAGCAGTCTGGCAGGGAGCATGTTGAGGGTGGGGTGGTTGGCAGAATTCCACCCTCTTTAGAGGACCTCAGTCTTTTCTCCTAAGGCCTTCAACGGAGGCCCATCCACTCTATGGAGGGTCCTCTGCTTTGCTCAAAGTCTACTGATTTAAATGTTAATCACATCTAAGAAATGCCTTCACAGCAACATCTAGACTGCTGTTTGACCAGACAGCTGGGCACCATAGCCAAGTCTCAAGCTGACATATGAAATCAACCATCATAGCATCAATAAATAATTTACATATATTAAAACTATAAATAATTTATTACCAAATATGAGCATATTTTTCCTACCTTAATACCAAAGTATGTACTTAACCATGTCTATATTTAACTTTAAACCTCTTCAAGGAGATTGTTTTGTTATTCAGAGAAGAACTGGTATTGTCATCTCAGTGTGTCAAGGTTGCTACTGACCTGTGTGATTTGGGGTCAGGATGAAAGGTCTGGGGCAGCAGACGTACAGACTGATACCGTTCCTGCCTCTGAAAGCAGGCTTCAGACATTCCTTTAGCTTATATTTCCATCTGATCCGGATAAATGGAATTTTGCCACCTGAGGCTTTAGCTACATTTTTTTCACCACTTAATCAGATTTTGTATTTTTTTGTTTGTTTCCTTTTAGATTTAGGTATATCTGTTGGAGCTTGCACATCCTTCATGATTTTGTTTGACTCAAATACCACAGTAGTAACTGCATCCTGGCTTGTCCTGTCCACAGAGTAGAAAATATGGCCACTAATAGCTCCCATGCTTCTACCTTTATACCTACATGTCCGGCATTCTGAAAGATATTAACTTCATTTCTATTTCTAAAACTCTTTTAAGGATTCCAGTTGATCTGGTTCAGGTATGTCCTATCCAATGAAAAAAGACACACAGCCAGGGCCAGATAGGCAAGGGCCAAACATATTACATTCTAAGCTTGGCACGTGATTTAAGTTTCATCTGAACAGCATGTTTTACTCTGTAGTCTGTATTAAGAATTCTAAAAAGTAACTTGCTGGGATAAGGTCTAAAAGCAAACAAGGAATGATCCTACAGATAAGAATTCTAGGCACTAGAGGAAGATAAAGAGGTACTTTTAGATGTAGAGACTCTGGTAGCCATAAAGTTGGGGAGTGGAGCATGGCTGCTCTAGGTCTACCTGTCAATACCAAGCAGAAAAATACTTATTTGCTGCTTTCTGCTACCTGGATTGTCTTAAATATTTGAACATGATGATCTGAAAGTTGAAGACAGGTTTTCTTCTTCCTTTTCCCTTCACTGTAATAAAGTAAGAGCTATCGTAAGGACATCACATTAAAATTTCTAACGATTGATTTTTAGAAGACATAGTAGCAATAGAATCAAGAAGAGAAATGAGAATAAAGGAAATAGATTCCTAGGCAACTCTTTAAGCACTGAATGGGTTCTTTCCTCAGAATTACCTTTGTATAAATAGGAGACACATACATGCCCTGCATTCAGTCTCAGGATGGGCACATAAATCTTACAGCAGTTATGTGGAATTCATAACTTTGGCTGGCTACCATCTTTTCCTCTTAAATTAATCATATGCGGCATCTCAGAACTTACCCACACAGCTGGGGGCTAGAAGTGTCATTTAACCATGTGCTCCTTGGAATCTCTCACATGATTAAGTATGTATATCCAGTTCTAAGAAGGAGTAAAGATTTGGTTACTAGAGTAGAATGGAGCTTTCTTCAATCTTGAGAAATAAAAACGAAGCTGGAAGAATCAGCCTCCCTGACTTCAGACTATACTACAAAGCTACAGTAATCAAGACAGTATGGTACTGGCACAAAAATAGAAATACAGATCAATGGGACAGGATAGAAAGCCGAGAGATAAACCCATGCACATATGGTCACCTTATCTTTGATAAAGGAGGCAAGAATATACAATGGAGAAAAGACAGCCTCTTCAATAAGTGGTGCTGGGAAAACTGGACAGCTACATGTAAAAGAATGAAATTAGAACACTCCTTAACAGCATACACAAAAATAAACTCAAAATGGATTCAAGACCTAAATGTAAGGCACACACTATAAAACTCTTAGAGGAAAACATAGGCAGAACACTCTATGACATAAATCACAGCAAGATCCTTTTTGACCCAGCTCCTAGAGAAATGGAAATAAAAACGCAAATAAACAAATGGGACCTAATGAAACTTAAAAGCTTTTGCACAGCAAAGGAAACCATAAACAAGACAAAAAGACAACCCTCAGAGTGGGAGAAAATATTTGCAAACGAAGCAACTGACAAACGAAGCAACTCCAAAATATACAAGCAGCTCATGCAGCTCAATATCAAAAAACAAACAACCCAATCCAAAAATGGGCAGAAGATCTAAACAGAAATTTCTCCAAAGAAGATATACAGATGGCCAACAAACACATGAAAGGATGCTCAGCATCACTAATCATTAGAGAAATGCAAATCAAAATTACAATGAGGTATCACCTCACACCAGTCAGAATGGCCATCAGCAAAAAATCTACAAACAATAAATGCTGGAGAGGGTGTGGAGAAAAGGGAACCCTCTTGCACTGTTGGTGGGAATGTAAATTGATACAGCCACTATGGAAAACAGTAGAGAGGTTCCTTAAAAAACTAAAAATAGAACTACCATATGACCCAGCAATCCCACTACTGGGCATATACCCTGAGAAAACCATAATTCAAAAAGAGTCATGTACCACAATGTTCACTGCAGCACTATTTATAATAG
Organism: Balaenoptera physalus; assembly: GCF_965194825.1. NCBI lineage: Eukaryota > Metazoa > Chordata > Mammalia > Artiodactyla > Balaenopteridae > Balaenoptera > Balaenoptera physalus. Next base: position 116,664,536 of record NC_138886.1, read on the forward strand.
CCAGGACATGGAAGCAATCTAAGTGTCCATCAACAGATGAATGGATAAAGAAGATGTGGCACATATATACAATGGAATATTACTCAGCCATAAAGAGAAACGAAATTGAGTTATTTGTAGTGAGCTGGATGGACCTAGAGTCTGTCATACAGAGTGAAGTAAGTTGGAAAGAGAAAAACAAATACTGTATGTTAACACATACATATGGCATCTAAAAAAAAAAAAGGTTCTGAAGAACCTAGGGGCAGGACAGGAATAAAGACGCAGATGTAGAGAATGGACTTGAGGACACGGGGACAGGGAAGGGTAAGCTGGGACGAAGTGAGAGAGTAGCACTGACATACATACACTACCAACTGTAAAACAGATAGCTAGTGGGAAGCAGCTGAATAGCACAGGGAGATCAGCTCGGTGCTTTGTGACCACCTAGAGGGATGGGATAGGGAGGGTGGGAGGGAGACACAAGAGGGAGGGGATATGGGGATATATGTATACGTATAAATGATTCACTTTGTTATACAGCAGAAACTAACACACCATTGTAAAGCAATTATACTCCAATAAAGATGTTAAAAAAAAAAAAGAAAGGAGCTTTCTTTGCTGAACTAGATATGAGTCACATACAATTTTCCTGTTTGACAAGCAATTAACTCAATACCTCTGTTTTCCTGTTCATTTGTCAAAAAGTTGAAAGAATGCACTCCACATAAAGGAACTTGGTGAATAATATTTGGTTACATACTTAGAATTGATTCCACTTTGGCAAATTGCCCTCAGATTCTCTCTGGAAACGTCCCTCACTCAGTACGCCATCCGCCATGAGCTTTGGACGGATTGACTCCATCCCAGCTCCAAGCTATATTATTTCTTCCCCACTTAAAACAAAGGTTGGTTCAATAGAGGCTTTCACCCAAACCCAGATCAATCAGCATTTGGCTTCTTCCTGGCCGCAGTGATTGGCCCAATCAGAGTAAATCTCAAGACTTTTATTAAATGGTTATAGGAGCGACAATCTCTCTCCCCTTGGATGTGAATCAAGTAACATGTTGCCCTGGTTGTTACTGGCAGCCATTCTGAGAATGTGATGGGAACCAGAGTGAGAACGGGATGAAGACAGCATGCAGAGGACAGCACAGCCAAGGGAATCACAGAAAACGGGGAGACCGCCTTAGTCAGGACACGCCCGGGCTTCTCAGACATGCGAGCCAGCAAATCTGTTTTGTTATGTATGCTAATTTGTGTTGGAGGTCTGTTACTTACAACCAAAAACATCCCAACTAATACATAAATCATCTGAGAAGGTGGACTTATCCAGAGAGCAAATACTAGAATACAGCAAAGGTTAAATTAATCACTACTGTTTATTTTCACTCACTGCAGCATTTCATGAATTCAAGAATATTAGATGGAAAGAAACTAAGTTTATCAGGACCAAGCACTCCTTTGATAGTATATATATATGTGGTCATCAATTCAAGTGCTTTTTAATAAATGTTGGATGCCAACTTTGAAAGTCTTGTTTGAAAAATATGGCCAGAAAGGGGAGTGCGCCATTGGGAGGTTGCTTCATCTAATATGTTCTCTCTACTAACCAGCTTCTCTATTCTATAAAATACCCAACATTAGTCATGCTTTCAAAGATAAAGCTTTGAAAGATCTTACTATTCAAAATTATAATCTTAGATGGGCAAAGTAGGGGCAATTATTTATTACTTAACAACTCAGCAGGCATTACCTTATCAGATTAGCTCCAGCAGAGAAATAACCCTCAGGAAATGGAATACAAACGTTATTAGGTGGAGGAACGGGGTGGAAGAGAGTTTTGGATCTTACGAGCCTACAGGGGAAAGGCAGGTCTCAGGGGAGACCAGATCATAAGGAAGGGGTGAGGAAAGAGTAGTAAAGTGACAAAGAGTATTCAAAAACCTAACCTCACTTTCTGTAATTATCTCCAGAGCCAGTCTATGTAGAGAACGTTGATAAATGATATCTTAATATTTGGACTATGTATGTCTATATTTGAGTATGAGCCCTGACACCAACAATTGGCAAAGTCCTAAGAACATGTCCTTGAAGTAGAAGAGGGTTCAAGCCAAAAACCTGCTACAAACAAACTGAACCAATGCCACCTTTTTAAACCTGAGGCTTCGCCTTCCTACCCCCTTTCCCCACCCCCTCACTTCACCTGATGCTGCCAGTCAACGACTTTCTTGGCAATCTGTCCTTACAAGATATTGACATGATTTCTCTGCTGCACTTTCCATCCAAACTGGAAAGGAACCAGCTTTGCGAAAGACTTCTACTTGTCTCACCGGACAAAAAGCAATGATTAACTACTAGAATTGCAACCAGACATAGTTAAAAGCTAGTTCAGCTTTCATTGAATAAACTTTGCTTTTCCAAAAGAAATGGGGTTCTTCTTTTTCCTTCCATTCTGTTATCTATCCACTACATCTTTAACTGCCTTTTTGTAACATATCAAATAAAAGGTCATTTGATTTAAGGGAGGTTTCCAAATATTTATGGAGTAGCTTGAAAGAAGAATGTCTATAAAATCAGTTTGGGAAAACCATTTTTTTCCCTACAGATAAAAGACCTTAAAAAAATATGTTTTAATTTCTTTCTAACCAAAAGAGAGAGAGAGATTATATTAAGGTATAAAACTACAACCTGACCACTTGGTATTGAGTTAATATTTTATATAGAAAAATGATAACAGTAACAAAACTCTCTGGTGTGTAAAATTAGAATATTAAGAAAAACTAATGCCATGTACAATTTTTGGAAGTGAAAACTCCTGTCCTATATATCTGGTTTATGGTTTGCTTTCAGGAAGAAAGGTATACCATTCAAGCCTCATTTGAACCATGGTACCAATTTACCAGTAGATTAATGTCATATCGTCTTATTTTTGAGATTCTGACCTTTTATTTTGTTTAATTGGGAAATATTTAAACTTACACTGTTTAGGCTTCTAGGTTTCACATCAGCTGGTTTGCCAGTAGCCTGTTCTCCTCCATAGGCGTTCTGGTAGAAGCCTGGTAGGATATCAAAGTTTATCAAGCCACAAGATCCACAGAGTCTAAATTTTCCCTCATTTCTCCCCAACCCACCCACTCCCACCCTAGAAATTAGTAATGCAATCCAGAGGGGAACCTTGAAGTTACTAAATCAGATAGAGGGCAGCAGAGAATCCTAGACTCAGCAGAAAGATCTATTTAAATTGGTTTATAAATCTCTAAAAAAAATTTCTAAGAATGATGCTGAAAAATTAATATTTAGAAAGTTCGTTAGTACACCATTCTCATGATGGCCCCTGTGATCAGTTGATAATTATACTTTATTCTTATAGCCAAAGAATCTGAATCCAACTTCTAGAAAATACATGAAGTAGTTATCAGAAAGAACTTGAAATAATGGTATAAGGCAAACTGAGGAACTTATTTTTTATTTCCCTCTCAAAATGTCTACCTCAAAGATAGAAGCTTTGATTGTGTAAATGACAGCCTTAAAATATGACATTTGCTAAAATCTTAGAGAAGTAATTCCTCAGTATGACTTCTAACCTTCAGTATAGTCATATTTCCAAGAGAAAAAAAAACAAAAACAAAATACAACTACAGAAGTCATGAGATTTTATACTGAAAAAATACTGAATACATTTAAATTTAAAAAAATAATTTATTACTCTTACCTTTCTAGCTACCCAAACATCGGTAGACAACTTCTAAATCCTAAAAAACAGATAAATAATAAATGTAGCTCAACGGCAACCTTTAGGTTTTGAATATCTAAATACTCCTGTATTTTCCGACCGTGCTGTTCTTGGATAACCCAGGTACCTACCTTCTTGTACTTCTCCTCTGGCTTTCTCACACATTTGCAAGGAAATGGACAAAAACATTCATTAAACACTGGGAAAATTAAGCTCCAGAGGAAATATTTTAGGACTAAAGCAATGGGTTTTATTTTCTTATTCTAAAAACAATAATGATAATATCTTGTGTTTAAAATGTCTTTCTTTGAAAGCATTTGAGCATGTTGTTTTTGTTTGTCCTGTTAATAGATTACCCACTGTTCCCATGACATTCTTCAAGCTACTTGACTCACTGGTAGAGCTAAGTCTAGAACCTCAGCCTCCCACATGGATGTCTAAAGTTCACTCCACTAGGTTATATATTGGCCAATTCATAAGGTAGCCACCTCAGACACAGAGTCCAAAGGCCTCTGAGTAACAGCAGAAGGTCAAAGCAATTAAGGTTACTTTCCTTCCCTCTGGGTGTGAGCTCTGTTCCTTCATGACAGAGCTAATTTTGATTTTTAAAATCAGCTCCTTGCTTTTCCCTGCATAATTATTATCTAAAGAAAGAACTGTCTTAGCTGTTGCCTTGGGGTCTAACTTCAAGTCCATCACTTGCTTAATATGGCCTTGAGTCTGCCAAATACGTTTTAGTACATTTCTTCCTACACAGAAAAGCAAGAGGACCTTAGCACAATCCAGGCCAGGAAGCCAGGTCTGGGTTAGTAATGAATGGGAGAATTTCCATTTACTATAAGTAACTAATTTCTTTCTACCTTAATTTTTTTTAATATAGAAAATTGGGTTAATCAAATTAATAATAACTATCTCACAGGATTCCTGTGAATTTTAAAGAGAAATTATATATATGCCATATATCATATATATATATATAACATAGTATATGTAGTATATTACCTATATGTATGTGTAAGTTTCATGAGTGCTCAAGTAATTTTATTTTATTCTTATTTTTTAATTTGTATCATTTATTTTTATCTTTATTAGCATTTATCCCAACAGGTCTAATACTGAGCTCAGAAACACCAGCTGGCCAGGTCAGGGACTGTCAGGGCCCCAGTGCAGACTGCATAGACCTTTACTCCTACCCTACCCCGCCCCTCCCAAGAAATGATTAGGAAATTTCGGCAGAATGACTGTGGTCATCCTAGCACATTTACTCAAAGCTGAAATTATTTGTGAATAGCCTGGCTGTTCCTGAATCTAAATATATATAAACTGTTGTAAAACTCATTCATGAATTTTTCTATTGAATTCTCAGAATATTTTCAAAATATGGGTGTTTGAAGATTATGTGAATATATATTCATATATTACATGTATATATGTATTATATATATATGTGTAATATATATTCAATAAAAATGTGAAAGAAATCTCCATGTATTAAATTGTCAAGAATTAAGAATGTTCAGCAATAATGAAATGAGTATGTTTAAATTACTGCATGCAGAAGATGATTATAAAAGAAAAGAAGCATTTGTTTTAAAGGTTAAATGGATTTCCTTTCAATATTTCAGTGTTAAATATGGCTTCACATACTATGTATAGTGTATAATACTGAACTTTTTAGTTCTCCATTCAAAATACATATATCTAACATTTTCCACTCCATTTTTTCTCTGGAAACACTAGTTTGTTATTTTTAAATTGTTGATATAGCCAAGATGGAATTGCAAAATCTTTAACTAAGGGCTTTTTCAGTCTTCCTTGTTTAAAGTGGATATTGTAAAACAAAAGAGCAAGTCTATGAAATTCATATACATGCTTTTGCTACAAGATAAAGTCAAGAGGCTTCAAAAATACTAAACTTTATATTGAAAAGGAAAGTTTTAATTTTTAGGAGTTAGAAGTTCTACGTTTATAAATTTATTCCACATAGTACGTATCTGGATTGATGAATGTCTGCCTTAGGTAAGCCGTCACAGTCTTAACTTGCTTATTCATACTGTTTCTTTCCTCTTTTTTTTTTTTGAGTTTTAACTTTAAACATAGTTTTATTGAATTGTATAGCAAAGACTCTAGGACACTAGCTGTTTGCAAATATATTGGATTTGAGATGACCTCAGAGGCTAGAGCTACATATAATTCAGACTGTGCTAAATCATATAAACATTTCAGTCTTTGTTTAAAAAAAGGTCATTTTTATTATATGCCTTTTTTTTTTTCTGGGCAGAGTGCCTTCACCTGCCCTGTTTTCTCCTATCAGTCTTCTTTATTTACATAACAGTTTCCTTCAACTTATAACTTACAAGTTGACTTGACACGAAGCCGTTTCTTTCTGGATCAGAAAAAGAAAATATGTCATGTATTCTTCTTCTTTTTTTATTAAACCATCTGGACATCTGGAAGCAGAGTCCAAACCTGTCAGCCTCGCATGTTATAAAGCAAATATGCATTATTCTATGGAGGAAACGAAAACAGAGGTGTTCTTTCCTCATCTCCCCACTTCATGGAAAGAAGTTTAATTTCTGGGAATTTCTGTGACAGACAGTCTGTACCAGAGAGGAAGGGCACAGCAATTACCTAAAGAAAACCAAAAAAACACAGAGTTTCATCAAACACCTCCCAGATCTTCGAGAGTTTGCTCAAACTCCATTTAATTTTTGACAGAGTGTTTAGATATATAGAAAGGGAAGGACAAGCTTCCAAGCCAAATGTTCTTAATGGAGGCCAACTGAGGGAGAAACAATGGTGTGTTGTTTCCTCGGCCATTCGGTCACGTTTGTACTGTAAGACTTAATAAATAAGGTGTGTTTACAGCACACAGTGGCTGTGAGACGTGCCAGGTGGCGTGTTAAATACACTCATACTTAGCTAAGGTGTTCCATTTCCTAATCTATGTGTCTCAGAGTAACAGGGTCACACCCTGGCATGGTGCTCTGAACAATTAAAAGCAACAGACAGACACTGGAGGTAACACGAATCAACCTATTTCAGTGTTTTCAGACAGCTGCTATTACACAACTGAAAAAAAATGCGTTCTTGGGTCCTCTGAGACTTAAAGGGACATAATATACATGAATCGTTTAGCCCACTAAATCCAAGGCTCAGTTATCAAGGTTTCAAAGAATCAGTCATAGGAGCTGAAATAGCCAATGCCCTTCCTTCTCTATGCTAACATAGAATTATTCTCTATGAGAGAATCACATCCAATCTTAAAAACGCAGCATTGTTTTTATATAAAGCTAATGCTTCCCACTCACCAACAGTATTTTCATAAACAGAATAGTTTTACTTTGTACGAAGCAATGGGTCTGTAAAGCATTCATGTCCACAACTGTAGCATACATAGACAATGATCTGGTACTTAACAGGCTTCTAAAAATGCCATTCAACCCTATTTATCTGGACAATTCTATGATTCTCAGAGTTGACCCAGGATGATTATTCTAGTCTACCACCTGTCACTCATACAAAATAATAGTGCATACCAAAACCAAACTTGAAGATGCTTCTCTTGATCTCTGTGGACTGACAGGCTGTCTTTTCCCACCTTTCACCTTGGTCAAGAGACTAGTTTCTTCTCCCCACTACTCCCACCGCCATTTCTAAGATCAAAGAAGCATTTGGGATTCTCTGTGACCCATTCTGCAGATTTGTCTGTTTTATGTCACCTTTTACTTGTGAGAAGCCTTGTGGCTGCAGTTCATGCTATAAAAACAAGACTCAGGTTTAGGAGAGCCTAGTCACACGCTAAACTCTCTTGCCAATATTTTAAAAATCCCCTCATTGTCTATAGCTTCCCTTGATAGCTGGACCCACGCCTGAGTGGCAGGTTAAGTCTTGTAGATCTCTGAGATTTTAGGCTCCCTCAGGCTAGATTTCTAGAACTTGGAGGCAATTTTGAGAAAGCAATTTCAAACCTTTGCTCTAAGAAAGAACTAACAGAATTTCCCATTATAACTATTCCAACATGCATCTTTAAAGAACCAAAGCCAATGGATTTTCATCAGGCTCAAAGAAAATACTGGTGCTTTTCAAAATCCATCAGAGTTCCTTTACAACCCAACTCTTTTCCTAGGCAAAATTCTCTGGCTTATATTCAGAACTTCCATAGATAGATTTTTAAATCACAGGTTGATGTGTTTTCATTTAAACGATAACTTCCCACATTTGCTATAGAACAAGATTTACCATTATCACTGGATGTCTGCACCTGAAAATAAACTTTATTTTAAGCCACACCTTTCTGTGAAGTTTGACAAAAGAAGGCAGCCAGATTTGGAAGGTTATGAATTCTGCCATGGAACTTGATTCATGGCTTCTAATAAAGATATTTTAATGCTCCTGCCAAGTTCAGCAACAAGGCTTGCCAGAACGTAGAATCTCAAGTAAGCCTACCCCTTAATCTTGTGTGAGAAGAGAAAACAAGCCCAACAGCAACAAGGGTTGGATATAAGGGTTCGTCTCTATTACCTTCCCCAGTAAAGGTCAGCTGTGCCCCCCCCCCGCCAAAAAAACCATATCAGTAATACCTGGCAGTGTTCAGAGTCAGCAAGAAGAGGGGGCTCTGATCAGTTGAGTATCTATCTACACAGGAAAGTCCCATATATTAACCCTCTTAATATATGTGCTTTCCCCATTAAACAGAGACAGCTTTTGATTACCCAAGTTAGTTGGGGTGAGAAGCATGGGGGAGGGAACAAGACCAATCAAAGTGACAGGCAATAAACTCAACTGTGGTTGGCTTTCGATTTTGTTTTTGTGCTTGTGTTGGAATACGGGTGTGTCTGGCATTCTGGGAATTTGCATTTCAGACAAAGTAATAAAAAGACCATAGAAACCTAACTCAGAAAAGCTGGAAAGTCATTTTCGCTCTCCATCTGCTCAGCTTCTGGTTACCCCATTCCCTGCTGGGCAGACAGTCATCTCCACTTCTCCAGTTATTATCTGACTTAATTAAGTGAAGTGGCGTATTTCTTGTTTCTCAACTACAAAATGAAAGCACAATTTTCCAGGGAATGATGATGTAAAACTTGAGCAATCAAGATATGACTGTTTCCTAAGAAAATCAGTGGAATAAAATCAATTTGATTCTTGGGAAATTGTAACTTGCCACACATTTCAGAGATATGTAGCCTAATGCACTTGATAATTGCATACATTTTGCAAAACAAGATCGCTTCTGGAACTTTTACCTACCTCCTCACACACATCCCCCATCTCTGAGACTGAGACTGGGACAAACATCCAGGTGGTGACGCAGAAGAATAAAAATCCAGGAAAAGCCAGTGGGACATCTGTTGCCGAGCAATGAAACAGGGAGCGACGACTCAAGAACATCTTTCACCTGGAAGGAAAAACCCTCCCCAATGCTGGGTCAATGACATTACAAGATAAAAATATTTTACAATTTATTTAACCTACACATTTTTCTCTTTTCCAAGAGGTAAACACATATATTTGGCAGGTGGAATAAACCAAATGTTCCCTTGCACAGATACTGCCATTTTTGTGGCCGCTTAAAAAATTTTTTTTAATGTATGATTTTGATGTTTTACAATCATTTCCCTAACGCCAAGTCCTTTGAATTACTGTTTGGGATGAACTGAACAGAGTGCACAGATTCCTGAAGCCTGGAAAACTGTTCACCAGAAAGCGTTTTATTTTAGTCAGAGTTGTCTCGGGAGGACAGATATCTCTAAACAATGCGAATTCGGGGACTTGGCTGATATACCGGATATGGAAAATCATGCTCTATCGCCAAGTTTCAGAGATCTTCGCACAATATCTAGATGATTGGATTATATACATGGCAAATCAAAGTGACAAATATCAGTTATACAAATTAATTTCTTAAAGGTATCTAATGATGGTACATTCTAAGTTAAAAATTAGAAATTCATCCCTTTTCTAAAATGAAAGCAACAAGTTAACATCATTTCTTGTTTTATCAATCCACGCAAAAGCAAACAATATAAAATATTGTTAAATTGTTAGACCCTACTAATTTTATAATTGATGCTTTCAACTAACATCTTTGTTGTAGAAAGTGATAGTATATGTTAGATAAGCACTCACAAGGTTATCAGTAAGATCCAGCTTGACTCAACCTGGCATTTTTACTCAAAGAAAAATATTTGTTCTGAAAAAACAGGTTAAGAAAAACAACAGAAATGGGGAAATATAATTGCATATTCATAAGCCAACACTAGATAGAAAATAATCAAAAAGAAATGCAAGTGCTCTCTGACATAGATGGCATAAATAATTACTGAACGTATGAGTCATAAACACAAAGTCAAAATAGATGAAACAGTGTGTATAAAAAAGATGGATATTTCTTCTATGATGCATCTAGAACTTACTGTGACAGACATTAGAAAAACACATTATATAACAAAAAGGAAAAGATGGTCATTATTTTTCAAAGGATTTGAATTTAGTCATCCAAAGGGTTATGTACAAACTACAGATTGTATACTATTTTTTTTTAGAAAATACCAGTTTAGATGATTCTTTCTTATATCCTTCAGTACCATTACATTGGAATAGCTGCACTTAAACTACAAATTTACACAGTAATAGGGCAATCAAAGCCGTATGTAATTTCAAATGACTTACTCTGGACTTTGGAATGTATTATAGGACTTTCAGCAGGTTCACAATCCCCATTATACTTTGTATTTACAAAAAGAAGGTTGTGGGCAGAAGAAGTCAGAGATTACAAGCAGGAGAAAGATTCCAATGCTCCCTTTCTGGCTTGAAGATGGCGGGTGGTGTGTCAAGGAATGCAAACAGCTTGTAGATGCACAGAGCAATCCTTGACTGGCAGCCAGCAAGGAATCAGGGACCTCAGTCCTACAATCACGGGAACTGAACTCTGCCAACAGTAAGAATGAAGTAAGGAGGTGGATTTTTCCCCCAGAAAAATCCAGATGACAACTCAACTCAGCCTACACCTTGATTTCAGCCTTGTGATACTCTGAACAGAGAACCCAGCCATGCCACACTGGATGTTGATTTACAGAACTGTGCTAGCTGTGGTCCTTTTGTTCCATTATTGCCCAGGGAGCCAAACTGTTCATGTAAGCATCTTGTCAATTCACAACCCTGGGAAACAGAGAGTCCTCATCATGTCAATGTTAGAGGAAGCAAACAAGAGATTAGGGTCTGCCTCTGAGGCTACACAATTTTTTATCTATTTGAATAATGAAATACTGACACATTTTCATTAAGTTTGTGAGCTGATTTGGTGCTTTAAGTATAAAATTGAAGTTGATGGGGAAGAAATAAAATGGAATAGGAGTTGCATAAGAGAACCAAGGAGAAAAAAAAAAAAAAACAACAATAGAAACGAAAGACAGGGAATAGGCTTTGAGTAAGTGTGACTGAAAGGCTCTGAAGATGAACCATGTTTTTATTGTCTTAAGAAACTACTGGTGCTACTTCCTTTGAAAGTCAGTGGTGCTATTATTGTACTATTATTGGAAGTTTAATATTTAAAATAGTTTGTGGCATAAGCAAACTGTAATTCTTTACTCACTAACAACCAGACTCTACGTCTAATTCTAATATTTTCAAAGTTAGAGAGAAGAAATTTGAAATAGTAGGTTGAACCATTGAAACTGTGAATACATAACAAGTTATGACCTATAAAAATGACAGTCTCATATGGTTCAATCTAATAGATTGTTAGGAGAATATTAAAAACGTGACATGACTATAGCCACATAATCTTGGTGAAGAGAAGCCTGAATAGTGACTGAACAACTGGTAGGTCTCTCCATTGAGAACATTAAAGGAAAAATTGGGCTTAGCCTTTAAAGAAAGGACCTTTACAATTTACATTTACAATAAAGAATATTGGAGAGAGGGATGCTATTTACTGTAATTGGCTACCTTTCTTGCAGCTTTTGAGCAAGATCGAATATTTCTGTGTGGCAACAGAATATTTTAAAGTAAAGAATTTTTTAGTTAAAGAAATAAGATTATATGGTTTGCACATACATTAAATGACAGCATAACAAGATAAACCAGAACATTTTACCCCATAGGAAGAAGGTACTATATCTCAGAGAACTCCCTCTAAGCTCTTCCTATGTCCTGTTGACGAAAAAAATAATGCAGGAGGCTGCAAATAAGAAAAGAGTTTATTTGGGGTATAAATAATTGCAACTCAGAAGGCACAGATTCAGGTAACCCTGAAAGAGTGTTCCGGGGAAGAGAAATAATCAGGGGCTTATAAAGACAAAAAGCCACGAGGTTGTTAAAAGTTGACTGGTGAGAATTGTGTTTGTCTCCGATGTGAGTCAGGAAATATTTGTCCTTAAGAATCACAAGTTATTTTAGGGTAGGGGTCTGATAAGTACATAGGCTGTTCCAAGGTATTTTAGAGTAAGGGTCCAATAACTATCTTGAGTTTCTGGCAGATGTTTTGGATGACATCATCAGGACAGTAAGTGGTCAAAAGGTCAGATCCATCCAGGCTGAGACATACATAAGTCACACATCATTAATGGCCTCCTGGCTCCATTTTAGAGATTCTTTTAGCAACACCGACTCCATTTTTATTTCCCTTCCACAGTCCTTTTGTATCTCTGCCCCATTTTTTATTGTCCCAGCCTAGCCTTCATGGTAAGTCGTTTCAGAGATGTCCAAAAATCAACGAAGAATACTTTTTTCCCCTGGCATTTTGTTATGCCAGCAATGATAATCCCCTATCTTGGGTTAATCCTATGGTTTCCATCGTTCTCATACCCATGACGGTTGATGGTACTCATTTAATATCATGCTAACTAAATTCAACCAGGCTTAAAATAGTTAGCAATCTTTTCTTCATTATTTCCCCTAGAGTCTATTTTAAATAATTTTCACATTCCTCAAATTCCTAGTATGTCTTCTACACCCAAACCCAGAGGCTATTTCACTGAAAAGGTTTAAGTCATTAATAAGCTTGATTGACTTCCTCTTTTCTAATCTGAAAAGTTTACCTTATTTCCTCCTATACACTTCTTCAATTTTGTCACAAAGAAAGAAATACCCTGCTCCCATTTTCAAAACTAATCCCTTCACCTGTCCTAACAACCCCATTTTCACCTGCCTCTCCTCCCTCCTTATTTATAAGGTATCTGTTGAATCTCAAGTAAATTATTCCCTGATGGCTTGATTCCAAGCTACTTCACTGCCCTAGTTTTACTCTGTCAGAATGGTATTCCTAGGTCTCCCTCACAGGCTTTACTCAGTCATTTTGATTCTTCCATGAGGGATTTCTTAGGAGATTTCTTTTGTGTTATCATCTCTCCAAATTCCCCACCTTGGTGTCTTCACGTCTAGACACTCTATTTTATGTACTTCTTCTGTGTAAACTGCCATGGCCTTTACAATGAGCTTTGTTAAGGAAAGCAACTCTTCTACTGTCACCAAACCAGCCTGAACTAGGAGAAATGGAGAGCCTAAAGTACCATCAACATGAGGTAGCTTCATATCTCTCAAACTGTTGGCTGGCCCCGCTTTCTGCATAGCTTTAGAAAGCCTGGTTTCAGACCAATACTTTTACAACCAGAGCATCATACTTGATAAAAATCCTCAAATTCTTACTGGTTTATGGTTAACCACAGGGAAAGTCTCATCATGCAGTTAGTTGGAAAAATATTTTACAATAATTATCTAGAGAAGTTCGTTTGAAATGATAATGGCCTAGGTTAGACAATCTTGGAGTATTTTATTGAAAATTCTTGTGGCTAAGATGGTCCTTTAGCTATTCTTGCTTGAAGTTTGTTCCCAGGTGAAAATGCCTTGGGTCGCTTCCCAAGAGACCTTGATTGTCCACTTGAGCTGACCAACAGTGAGAAGACATCTCATTCTAAAGCTAGTTCCTCAGGAGTCTTCTCTTCCTGTGGAACAAGGCAGGTTTCTGTCCTTCCCCAGTCACCCCGGAGGTCCTCTCAACTTCTCATCTTCCACGAAGCCATTCAGAACCAAGGAAGGTTTTCTTCCTCTTTGGAGAAAATTTCTTAAAAATGAAAGAATGTGAAGTAAAGGAATAGGGCTCCAAAAGTCAAGTGAAAGAATCACAGGACTCTCTTAGGGAATAAGGAATGAATATTCCATAAAAACACTAAATTATATTACAAAAAAAGTGCCATGGCTCTAAGGAAAGAATAGAACTGCTTTCTACCTCTTACCGTCAGCAAGCCTGTTATGTACCTTTAAGCTTTTCTTCCTTGTAATATTGTAGATGCAGTTAAACAACACGGTTTCTCGGATTTCCTCTAGAGCTAATATAATACATAAATTTACTCAGTAGTAAAATATTCTAATATTATAATGCAATATATATTTTGAAAATCTATTTATTTATTTATTATTTTTGGCTGCATTGGGTCTTCTTTGCTGTGCACAGGCTTTCTCTAGTTGCAGCAAGCGGGGCCTACTCTTTGTTGCGGTGCGCAGGCTTCTCATTGTGGTGGCTTCTCCTGTTGTGGAGCAAGGGCTCTAGGCGAGCAGGCTTCAGTAGTTCTGACAGGCAGACTCAGTAGTTGTGGCTCGTGGGCTCTAGAGCACAGTCTCAGTAGTTGTGGCACACAGGCTTAGCTGCTCCACGGCATGTGGGATCTTCCTGGATCAGGGCTCGAACCCGTGTCCCCTGCATTGGCAGGCGGATTCTTAACCACTGAGCTACCAGGGAAGTCCTATAATGCAATATTAAAAGGAAAAGTTCTTAAGTGTATTCTACATATATGGACATGTTCAACATGAAAGTATACTAACATAAACAGGCTGGATTATTTCTCAGTAGCATTATTAAGCACAAGAGCATTATAGAAGATTGTCTGCTCTTCTAAGAGTTTAGGTAAGACTGGGAGCTATAGAGCTACCTGCCATGCTTCTCACATTTCTAGGGAAATAAAAGGTCTGATGGTAAGAAAAACAGCGGCCAAAGCAAAAAATATGACAATAATTCAGTTTTATTTTTTAAGTCTTTCCACTTTACATTTCTAAAGTTGGCAGGTCTATTTCTGTAATTCCCAGAGTATGACTAGAATTGCCAAATTATTTAGTGTAACCCTGAAATTAATGAAGAAAAAGAAGGGGGTGGCAGTAATAATAGCAGGAGTAGGAAGGAGAGGGGGAGGGGAAAAAAGAGAATGGGGAGCAGAAGAGAGGGTGGGGGAGGAGGAAGAGATTACAAAGTAAATGGGAAAGTGAAGGTTCTTTTGTTTGTTCTTCTGGCACACTTCCAGAGGTAGGTTCAGACGACAAATAAGAGGGTGACAGCCAGCCCTCTGCTCTAGCTAACCATTATATAGAGTCAGAATTGTTTTCCAGGTGCTACCAATTGGCTTCCAGCTCTAGTTAACAAGCTTGTGTATGCTGGGAACAAAACTTGAGCATTCTGAAGGTGTCTGTTACCCCTTCTCTATAATCACTTGTTTTGGAGGTTAGAAATATTATTATGGGCAAACACGCTTGATGGAATTCTGCACCAAGCATTGTTAGAATTATACAAATATGGAAGGTACAGATTGTGATCTACTACCAGAGGTGAGAAAAGCATGAACACAAATCCATGTTATAAATACATTATGTTGACAGCTACATATATCCAATAGAAATGGTACAATAGGAAAAAAATAATTAACCATTGGACAAAAGTAGAAATTATAAAGGTAGGAAGCAGAAAAGACCAAAATTAAAAATCAGGGTAACGGGCAAAACTACAACTAGCAGACAGCTATCTGGAAACAAACCGAAAAACTTCTTGGAAGAAATGTGGCTCAAGCAGAAATCTGAGAAAGTAGAATGTGATTTGGAGTAGGCATTCCAATGAGGATACATTACATTTATAAGGAATTAGGAAAAAAGGGAAAAGGAAAATGGGAAACAGTAAATTCTATCACTATTTCTAGTAACAGAGATAAGCAGATTGGCCAATGAGTCAGCATGCCCCCGAGATACACGACGCCGTCACTCTTGTTCTGAGACTTGTTAGTAGTACCTATTACTCTAAAAATAAGTTTATTGCCCAATCGGTAAACTAAGAGAGATATGTGTTTTTGATTCAAAGCTTCTCAGAATTCAAATATTTTTTATAACAAATATTCATGGTGAATCTCTTAAAGGAAACTATGGTATATTAAGAATACTTAACCAGGATGTTGGATTTAGCTATTAGCTTATAAAAGCCATCTGTTAACATAGAAAACAAACTTATGGTAAACAAAGGGGAAGGAGGGGAGGATAAATTAGGAGTTTGGGATTAACAGATACACACTACTATATATAAAATAGATAATCAACAAGGACCTACTGTGTAGCACAGGGAACTAAATTCAGTATCTTGTAATAACCTATAATGGAAAAGAATCTGAAAAAGAATATATATATGTATGTATGTATGTGTGTATATATATATATATATTATATATGTATACCTGAATCACTGTGCTGTACACCTGAAACTAACACAACACGGGAAATCAACCACACTACTGTGAAAAGTGTCATGAATTGTGAAGGTCAGTTATTATACACAACCAGTATAAAAATTAAATCATATGAAATTACAAGTAAATAAATTATATTAAAAACTAAGGCAATGAATACTCAAAATTCATCACTTTCTAATTATCTTATGAAGAGTGGGAGAATATGTACCTCAAAATACACCTCTTTGGTGTGCTGATTATTTTGAGCTGTAGGCTCTCAAAAAAACGGCAAATGCAGGGAGGGGCTTTCTCTGAACTCTCATTTGCCAAAAGACAGGGCCTCCAAAAGGGACTCAGTTGTCACAGACCACCCTCCCCGGGAGCTTCATCAACTAGGAAGGAGGGACTCTTTTCACAGGAGAGAACAGAGGTCAACACCGCACCGAGTCAAACTTTGTCACAAACTCTCATACCTCCCACCCATTCTTTTAAGGGCCCATTCATCTTTCCTAACAATCATTTCCTCTCCCCTAAGAGGCCTACATCCCCTCTCCCCTTTCCCTACTGAGATGGCATTTAAACCTAAATGCTAAGCCATTTCGGGGAGTGACTCATTTTTCCCTGAGTATCTCCCATGTATTCCTGAGGTATCCATGTTCATAAACTTCTGTGTGTTTTCCTCTTGTTAATCTGTGTGGTAAAGCTCATAAGGTAGAGGGAAATGTGTTTTTCCTCCCATACAGTTCTGATCTTGAAGTTACTGATGTCTGTTATCTATGTGGTAGAAATACTATACAATGGGGTGCTACACCGCATCTCTTCCCAACAAATGCTATGAATCAGACTTTTAATTTTTCCAAGAAAGCCACCTGTTAACCATTTACCAGCTCACTACTGCCCATGGAAAAACGATGTTCTCTGAACAACAGGCAGGACCAGCGTCCTCAGAACACACTTTCAGAAATGCTGACTTACAGGAAAAAGCCCATTCCAGTTCTCTCTCCTAACAGTTCCTATATTTATCCTTTGCCACAGCACTAGCCAACTTGCCTGTTTTCCTCAACTCCTACTGATATAGATTCTATAAGTTTCAGCTCAGACACTGTCCTTTTTGTGGAACATTTTCTGATCTCTCTCTGCAGAAGAAAATAGACCCTAGCTGTCTTCACTGAAGCTTGAATGTGCCACATTGTCCTAGCTATGATTCAGTAGTTAATTCAACAAATATGTGTTCTCCCCCTATTATGTGTCAGGCATCGTGCTAGGTGGTGGGAATAAGATTGAACTGACAGCCATCGTCCATTCTCCAGTGAGGGAGATAAAATTGAACACTAAATCAATTACTTATCATTTTGACAAGTGCTAAGAAGAAAAGTATAATTGTCTAATGTCTATTTAATCTACAAGTCTGTGATTCCTTGCAATGTTAAAGGCCCATTTCTATCATCCTTCTCTTTTTACTATCAAGCGCCTCATAGAACATAAATGTTGGATAAATGTCCTGTGATACAGAAAAAAATAAGGCTTACTTACAGGTTGTTTGTATTTACTGATAAATATTAAAGGATCGTGAAATAGGTAGGTAGATAGATAGATAGATAGACAGGTGGGTAATAGATCAAGAATGCATGAGGAAGATAATACTTACTGCTCAGTGTAACTGAACTCACAGGAGGAAAGATGATGGGAAAAAATGGGAGGGCATTTAGAGAAGTAAGAGTAGTAGAGATGAAATGGAATTAAGACTAGATTGTGATTGTGGAAAGAAAAAGAGAAATCTAGAAAATATCTGCATGAAGAATGAGTTGGACATGATGATGGAGGAGAAGGTGAGAACAGTGATATGAGATGGAGCTGCCTCTAATAGATCAGAATATCATGACCTTGGAGCAATGGTTTCAGCCTTTGCAGTGATGCAGTCACAGTCACTGCTGTTGTTGCCTACAAAGAGAGTTTTGAGGACATTTGCACTGCAACGTGCATGTAAGACATCTTGGGGCTGAAAGAAAAATTGGCTTGGGAATCATTCAACCTGTCCCTGACCACCAACCAGCTAGACCACCATTCATTTCCTTGCATCCTCTAAATAACAAGTTGGTATATTTTCCCATGTACATAATGATAAGAATTCCCTAGCTTTCCAAAAACAGACAAGTTCCAAGTGTCCTGCTGGCAAATTCCCACTGAGAATAATAGAAGCATTCAGAAACTTTAAGGAAACTCCCTTATTTGCTGCCAGAATCTTTTTTTTTTTTCCAAAAAAAGTGATAAAGAGCTCCTGAAATGATTTTATGATTTCAACATGATGCACTTAATTGAGTTTGCAACCAAAAACACGAGCTTTACACATTGGGATCCCAAGCAAATCTGTCTTCTCAGGAACATTTTTTTAAAAAGCATCAACATATTGTGAGAAGTGAGAGCGCCCACGTGTCTGCAAGACAAACGATTCAACCATTCCTCGGGGGTTCTCACGGAGGACGTGTAGGCTTATCACATGAAATAAGGGCAAATGAAGAGACTTAAATGTATTACAACTGCACACACATTCAGATATAGTGATATCATGGGCTGCCCTCTCATATTTATTCACAGATTGGCTTTGAGGCTATTTGTCTTGAAATCCTATAACTATTAGTGCTTGGAAATTACACTGGGAAAAGGCTTTTCTTAATACATGTGACATTTAATCCTAGAATACTAGGATTATATACATAGGTATTCAACTCAGTTACGGCCTCTGAAATTATGTATTCTAATTTTGTTGACTTGTTTGTTGTCAGTCATTTTTGATCACAGACTTCTTTGGAAATCTGATACTATCTCTCAACTCTCTGCTTAGAAAACTGCACATATTCCACACGTCTGTCATACAGAAGTTTAGATTTGTCAACTCCCTGAAAGCTATTCATAAATGATGCAACTGCTGGGGTGGGAAGGGAGGGATCCCTGGACCTCAGGTGAGCCATCTCTGATTTGGCCCAAGCATCTTACCTGCAAAGGAGGAAGGGAAACCCAGAGAGGCTGAAAGAGAAGTCACCCAGCAAATGGGCAGCAGAGACACCATGGACATGGAACTTCCTCACTAACTCATGACCCCACACATTCCTACTACCTACTGGGAATTTATTTATTTATTTATTTAGTGGGTGGAGTAGCAAAGAATAGCTTTATTTCTCCACCAGGAAAAGGGGGACGCAGCAGGCTCATGAACCTCAAAACTGTGTGTCTCAACCTGGAGGAATCTGGTGAGAAGCTTTATAGCAATGGTTCAAGGATGGGGTGTTGGTAAGGATCAGGATGTGTGCAGAGCCTGCACTCCTTTAATCTGCCCTCGGGCGGTCTGATGAGTTTCTGTGCTTCCTTTAATCTGGTTGAAGAATGCTAACATCTTCCATTTGTTGGGGGTTTTAGTTCTGTAAAGAGCTCAAGGATATTGTTCCCTATATCCCTTGAGGCGGAACCAGGACCCGCCCCAAGGCTGCGATATTGTTTCTTGGCTGCTCCTCCCTTGTCTCTGCATCCCTTCCCTTCCCTGATTAGCAGCTGTCCGAATCTGCCCTGTGGGCCCTACTGGGAATTTAAATAACCACAAACAGTCACGATTTTGGATGTCTGTCCATACCTCTCCCCTCCAAGGCTGGAGAGTCATGGTCAAGAGAAAGTAAGGTCAGAAGTTGGAGAGACTTGGCTTTGTTCCTGGATTGACTGACTGATTATTGCAGGACTGGATATAAAGATTTTGTCTGCATCAGTTTATCTGCGAAGTAAAAACAATTATTTCTGGCCAATTCCAACCACTTTGGACTACTGCAAGAATCAGTAAGATAATATCTATAGCATATTTCTGTACACCTGACACTAATGGAACATTGTAAATCAACTATATTTCAATAAAAATAAATAAATTAGAGGCGGAGTCAAGATGGCAGTGTGGGAAGACACGGAGTTAGCGTCTCCCCACAACTAGGGCACCTGCCGGCCGCTGGTGGGGAACTCTAACACCCAAGGAGACGGGAGGAACCCCAAAGTGAACCAGTAGGATGTAGGAGGACTGAGCGGGGAGGAGAAGTGGAGGCCAGACAGGATCAGAGCCCCTGAGGCCGGGGAGATCAGGAGAGGCAGGCAGGAGGGGCCCTCCAGACCCCAGACCACAGGAGCAGGAGAGGAGGGTGTTTGCCCACCCACTCGAGCCCAGGAAGCCTGCTGGGCTCCCAGGTGAGGTGCCCTGCCCTCTGAGACCAGGAGTGGGGGGCACACCTGGGCCTCTTCTGTCCCTTGAGCCTAATCCTCACCCCCCACAGCCGCCAGGGCCTTTTCCAGCCCTGTGGGTCCTGAGCATTGGCCCCGCCCACCACCCAAAACTTGCTCTTGCTTAGGCCTTGCCCTCCACAGTCAAGGCACTGCCCCCACCCTTTTTTTTCTTTCTCTTCCTTCCTCCTCTTTTGTACTATTGTGGTACTGATGTACTTTCCAGTTGTTCATTCATCTATATTTTTAGTTTTATATTCCTTTTAACATATCTGTTAGTTTCCTAGTCTAATTTTATTTTTTATTTTTTTTAATTAAAAAAAATTTTTTTTTGGCCGCCCCACATGGCTTGCGGGATCTTGGTTCAGGAGCCCAGGGTCAGGCCGAAGCTCCTGCGCTGGGAGCTCCGAGTCCAAATCACTGGCCTAACAGAGAACCTCAGGCCCCAGGGAATAGTCATTGGAGTGAGGTCTCATGGAGTTCCTCATCTCAGCACCAAGACCCAGCTCTACCCAATAGCCTACAAACTCCAGTGTTGGAAGCCTCAGGCCAAATAACCAGTAAGACAGGAACACAATCCCACTCACAAAAAAAAAAAAAAAAAATGAGACGGCAAAAAAATATGTCACAGATGAAGGAGCAAGGTAAAAACCTACAACACCAAATAAATGAAGAGGAAATAGGCAATCTACCTGAAAAAGAATTCAGAGTAATGATAGTAGAGATGATCCAGAATCTCGGAAATAGAATGGAGGCACAGATTGAGAAAATACAAGAAGTGTTCAACAAAGAACTAGAAGAACTAGAGAACAAACAGAGAAGAACAACACAATAACTGAAATCAAAAATACACTAGAAGGAATCAATAACAGAATAACTGAAGCAGAAGAACGAATAAGTGAGCTGGAAGACAAAATGGTGGAAATAACTGCCAAGGAGCAGAATAAAGAAAAAACAATGAAAAGAATTGACGACAGTCTCAGAGACCTCTGGGACAACATGAAATGCACCAACATTCGAATTATAGGGGTCCCACAAGAAGAAGAGAAAAAGAAAGGGTCTGTGAAACCATTTGAAGAGTTTATAGTTGAAAATTTCCCTAACATGGGAGAGGAAATAGTCACCCAAGTCCAGGAAGCACAGAGAGTCCTATGCAGGATAAACCCTAGGAAAAACACACCAAGACACATATTAATCAAACTAACAAAAATTAAATTCAAAGAAAAAATATTAAAAGCAGCAAAGGAAAACAAAAAATAACATACAAAGGAATCCCCATAAGGTTATGAGCTGATTTTTCAGCAGAAACTCTGCGGGCCAGAAGGGAGTGGCAGGATATACTTAAAGTGATGAAAGAGAAAAACCTACAACCAAGATTAGTCTACCCAGCAAGGATCTCATTCAGATACGATGGAGAAGTCAAAAGCTTTTCAGACAAGCAAAAGCTAAGAGAATTCAGCACCAACAAAACAGCTTTACAACAAATGCTAAAGAAACTTCTCTAACAGGGAAACACAAGAGGAGAAAAAGACCCACAAAAACAAACCTAAAACAATTAAGAAAATGGTAATAGGAACATACATATGATAATAACCTTGAATGTAAATGGATTAAATGCCCCAAACGAAAGACACAGACTGGCTGAATGGATACAAAAACGAGACACGTATATATGCTGTCTACAAGAGACTCACTTCAGACCTAGGGACACAAACAGACTGAAAGTGAAGGGATGGAAAAAGATATTCCATTCAAATGGAAATCAAAACAAAGCTGGAGTAGCAATACTTGTTATCAGATAAAATAGACTTTAAAATAAAGACTGTTACAAGGGATAAGGAGGGACACTACATAATGATCAAAGGATCAATCCAAGAAGAAGATATAACAATTATAAATTTTTATGGACCCAACATAGGAGCACCTCAATACATAAGGCAAATGCTAACAACCATGAAAGGAGAAATTGACCGTAATACAATAATAGTAGGGAACTTTTAACACCCCACTGACATCAATGGGCAGATCATCCAAACAGAAAATAAATAAGGAAACACAAGCTTTAAATGTGTCTAAACAAAATAGACCCGATAGATCTAACTGATATTTATAGAACATTCCACCCAAAAGTGGCAGAATACACTTTCTTCTCAAGTGCACACGGAACATTCTCCAGGATAGATCACATCTTGGGTCAGAAATCAAGCCTCGGAAAATTTAAGAAAATTGAAATCGTATCAAGCATCTTTTCTGACCACAACGCTGTAAGACTGGAAATCAATTACAGGAAAAAAACTGTAAAAAAACATATACAGGGAGGCTAAACAGTGTGCTATAAATAACCAGGAGATCACTGAAAAAATCAAAGAAGAAATAAAAAAACACATAGAAACAAATGACGATGAAAACATGACAACCCAAAACTTATGGGACGCAGCAAAAGCAGTTCTAAGAGGGAAGTTTACAGCAATTCAATCTCACCTCAAGAAACAAGAAGTATCTCAAATAAACAATCTAACCCTACACTTAAAAGAACTAGAGAAAGAAGAACAAAGAAAACCCATAGTCAGTAGAAGGAAAGAAATCATAAAGATCAGAGCAGAAATAAATGAAATAGAAACGAAGAAAACAACAGCAAAGATCAATAAAACTAAAAGCTGGTTCTTTGAGAAGATAAACAAAGTTGATAAATCCTTAGCCAGATTCATCAAGAAAAAAAAGGAGAGGATGCAAATCAATAAACTTAGAAATGAAAAACCAGAAATCACAACTGACACTGCAGAAATACAAAGGATTATAAGAGACTACTACAAACAACTATATGCCAATAAAATTGACAATCACGAAGAAATGGACAAATTCTTAGAAAGGTACAATTTTCCAAGACTGAACCAGGAAGAATTAGAAAATATAAACAGACCTATCACAAGTAATGAAATTGAAACCTCAATTAAAAATCTTCCAACAAACAAAAGTCCAGGGCCAGACGGCTTCACAGGCAAATTCTATGAAACATTTAGAGAAGAGCTAACACCAATCCTTCTCAAACTATTCCAAAAAATTGCACAGGGAGAAACACTCCCAAATTCATTCTATGAAGCCACCATCACCCTGATACCAAAACCAGAAAAAGATAACACAAAAAAAGATAATTATAGACCAATATCACTGATGAACACAGATGCAAAAATCCTGAACAAAATACTAGCAAACAGAATCCAACAGCACACTGAAAGGATCATACACCATGATCAAGTGGGAATTATCCCAGGGATGCAAGGATTCTTCAATATACGCAAGTCAATCAATGTGATATACCACATTAACAAATGAAGTAACAAAAACCACATGATCATCTCAATAGATGAAGAAAAAGCTTTTGACAAAGTTCAACACCAATTTATGATAAAAACTCTCCAGAAAATGGGCATAGACGGAAACTACCTCAACATAATAAAGGCCATATATGACAAACCCACAGCAAGCATCATACTCAATGGTGAAAAACTGAAAGCATTTCCACTAAGATCAGGAACAAGACAAGGATGTCCACTCTCGCCACTCTGATTCAACATAGTTACTTGTAAGTCCTAGCCACGGCAATCAGGGAAGAAAAAAGAAATAAAAGGAATGTAAATTGGAAAAAAACAAGTAAAACTGTCACTGTTTTCTGATGACATGATACTATACATAGAAAATCCCAAAGATGTCACCAGAAAACTACTAGAACTAATCAATGAATTTGGTAAGGTTGCAGGATACAAAATTAATGCACAGAAATCTCTGGCATTCCTATACATTAATGATGAAAAATCAGAAAGAGAAATTAAGGAAACACTCCCACTTACCATTGCAACAAAAAGAATAAAATACCTAGGAATAAATCTGCCTAAGGAGGTGAAAGACTTGTACACAGAAAACTATAAAACACTGATGAAAGAAATCAAAGATGACATAAACGGTTGGAGAAATGTACCATGTTCTTGGATTGGAAGAATCAATATTGTGAAAATGACTATACCACCCAAAACAATCTACAGATTCAATGCGATCCCTATCAAACTACCAATGGCATTCTTCACAGAATTAGAACAAAAAATTTTACAATTCGCATGGAAATATAAAAGACCCTGAAGAGCCAAAGCAGTCTTGAGAAAGTAAAACAGAGTTGGAGGAATCAGGCTTCCTGACTTCAAACTATACCACAAAGCTACAGTAATCATGACAGTATGGTACTGGCACAAAAACAGAAACATAGATCAATGGTACAGGATAGAATGCCCAGTGATAAACCCATGCACATATGGGCACCTAATTTATGACAGAGGAGGCAAGAATATACAATGGAGAAAAGACAGCCTCTTCAATAAGTGCTGCTGGGAAAACTGAACAGCTAAATGTAAAAGAATGGAATTAGAACACTCCCTAACACCATACACAAAAATAAACTCACAATGGATTAAAGACCTAAATGTAAGGTCAGACACTATAAAACTCTTAGAGGAAAACATAGGCAGAACACTCTATGACATAAATCACAGGAAGATCCTTTTTGACCCACCTCCTAGAGAAATGGAAATAAAAAAAAAATAAACAAATGGGACCTAATGAAACTTAAAAGCTTTTGCACAGCAAAGGAAACCATAAATAAGACAAAAAGACAACCCTCAGAATGGGAGAAAATATTTGCTAATGAAACAACAGACAAAGGATTAATCTCCAAAATATATAAACAGCTCATGCGGCTCAATATCAAAAAAAACAAACAATCCACTTAAAAAATGGGTGGAAGACCTTAACAGACATTTCACATAGTAAGACATACAGATGGCCAAGAGGCACATGACAAGACGCTCAACATCACTAATTATTAGAGAAATGCAAATCAAAACTACAGCGAGGTATCACCTCACACCGGTCAGAATGGCCATCAGCAAAAAATCTACAAGCAATAAATACTGGAGAGGGTGTGGAGAAAAGGGAACCCTCTTGCACTGTTGGTGGGAATGTAAATTGATACAACCACTATGGAAAACAGTACGGAGGTTCCTTAAAAAACTAAAAATAGAACAACCATATGAGTCAGCAATCCCACTACTGGGCGTATACCCTGAGAAAACCATAATTCAGAAAGAGACATGTACCACAATGTTCATTGCAGCTCTATTTACAATAGCCAGGACATGGAAGCAACCTAAGTGTCCATCGACAGATGAATGGATAAAGAAGATGTGGCACATATATACAATGGAATATTACTCAGCCATAAAAAGATACGAAATTGAGTTATTTGTAGTGAGATGGATGGACCTAGAGTCTGTCAGACAGAGTGAAGTAAGTCAGAACGAGAAAAACTAATACCATATGCTAATGCATATATATGGAATGTTAAAAAAAAAAAATGGTACTGATGAACCTAGTGGCAGGGCAGGAATAAAGGGGCAGACATAGAGAATGGACTTGAGGACATGGGGTGGGAGGTCAAAGGTGGGGCAAAGTGAGAGTAGCATCGACATATATACAGTATGGAATGTAAAAAATAGTTGGCTGGTGGGAAGCAGCAGCATAGCACAGGGAGATCGGCTCGGTGCTTTGCAATGACCTAGAGGGATGGGTAGGGAGGGTGGGAGGGAGGCTCAAGAGGGAGGGGACATGGGGACATGTGTATGCATATGGCTAATTCACTTTCTTGTGCAACAGAAATTAACACAGTAATGTGAAGCAATTATACTCCAATAAAGATCTATTAAAAAAATTAAAAAATAATAAATAAATAAAATCACAGAATTAAAAAATATCTATGGCATATAATCGAAAGCATATAACTTCAGGGGGGAATGTCCTCAGAAAACAACAATAATAACTTGTGTTTTGCAGAGCCTTACAACCTAGTGTTTCAACTGTGAAGTAACAAGTTTGGTACAAATAAGTTCGCCCTTATTCTCATGTTCACTGCAGATGTGAATAAGACACTACACTTACTTAAAGTCTCAAGCTGTGCCCCGATGTTCTCCTATGAAAGCCATCCATCTCTGCTGCTGGAGCCTCCCCTCCTCCTTTGGCGCCATTCTCTCATGGGGAGGCATCTGAAACTGAGATGCCTTATCCCTGCTGCTGCTGCTTCTGCTTCCTACTCATACCATCTCCCCACCGAAGCGGTCATCAACGTCCCATGCTGGGGTGTGACTGGCACCATTTTTACTGAGATCCCAAAAGATGACCCAGTGTCACATTACCCCACTCTAGATTCACCCCATTGAAGGGCAGACCACACCCTATTTTATTCATCCCAAAGCAAGGCTACTTAGCATTCCTAATGTCCCAGAGATTTTTCTATTTCTAGTAGCTGGTGCATACTTGGTGTCAAATAAATGCTGGTGGCAATGCATTATGAAGAGTACTGACGTTGCAATATGATTATTGTTTCAATGTGGGAGTATAATCCCTGGACTATGTTGCCAGTAAACACATTGAGTCTGGATCATACTGGTGAAATAAATACAAAAATATCAGACTCCAAAATAGATTTATCTAAAATGATAATTAAATGTGTCAGCTTATAAAAATATTTTTCATTTCTTCAATTGCAATTTCTGAGAAAGTTCTTTGAGAAACTCTGTTGAATACATATAATTATTTAAATTGTGAACTTGGCTTCATGCTAGTAATACAATAATAGATATTTTTGCTCTGCACTGGGGATCTTTTGGACCAAAAGATATTAAACTGGAAAAATGGGATATTTCACAATGAAAATCCGTGTATGAGCTTAAGAAAGACATGGGGAAAGTCAGCTGCAAATGAATTTAGAGACGATATTCACAGTTAGGGTTTCCTTTCTTTACAAGTTTCATAACTGAGGTAATCACACTTAATCCAGAGAAAGAACTGGAAGTTTTTACTATTCCAATTTATTTCTCCAAGGTCTTAACAAACGTTTTACTCATGTATGGAACAAATATAAACAGAAGTATGTGTTAGACACAGCTGTTCACAGAGAATACAGTGCTGGACAAGCAAAAATGCAAACCACACTTCCGGGCAACCTGCAGTCACGTGAGAAATACAAATAGACAATTACCTGGTGACAAATGCTAAGACTGGGGCCTTATTCTTCCAGAAGGAAGTGCCAACTAAGGTTGAAAAATAATAGACTTTAGGCAAAGGAAGAAGGTGCTTAAAGTAGATAGTGTAGTGTGTGTACAAAGACCCAGAATTGAGAGTGAAGATTTGAAGAAGTAAAATCTCTTCTCTTTCAGGAGAAGCCCCCATGGGTACAATAGTGAAAAGAGGTGGTACCCAACCTCCCACTACAGAATCCAAAGGGAGAAGACATTTCACACACTGATGATTGGGACCCAGGCACAAGGGTCCCAATCAGTGGACTGTCTTACCTATTATTTTTAATTTGGACCAAATGAGACAATGAGTAAGGGATGATTAGGATTAATGGTGCAAAAATTAGACCCAATGGCACCAGCCACAGGCAAGCAGTGGCCGTGGTCCCAGCAGCTGTGGTCTGTAATTCCAAAACAGACTCACCTGCAGCTTTGATTCCATCTGTCAGGCTCTCTTCAATTCTCTGAACCCCTTGCATTATTCCAGAAAGTCCCAGTTTTGCCGTAAGACGGAGATTTGATTTCTCTTATGAGCAAAAATCCTGATTAATACAGATATGAATAATAGGAAGAGGGGTTCAAGAAATGAATATGTGGGGAATCTAGGATTTACTATCCAATTGAGGGGAGAATACAGAGAGGCAGTCTCCTTAATATTCCTGAATGGGAATCTGGCAGCCCATGGGAAACAGTGGTGAAACAGCTAAATGAATGCATCTATACCTTTCTTGATAGCTTCAATTTATTCCTGAAAACTTTGCCGCTAAATATAAAGCCATTAAGTTTTTTTAATTGTTATGAATTTCAATGGAACAAATTATGATTTATTTCATCCCAAACTAAGACACCCAATTTTCACTTGATAGAAAGATGTATCAACTGCACACTGAAAACAAGTTTATATAATGATAAAAATTGAAAATAAATATTCATAAAATTAGTGCAATGAAGGTTTAATATCCTCACCACAAAAGGAAGAGTAGACTAGGGCGTGGATGGCAAGTAGTGGAGGGAGGGTTTGAGGCAGCCATTCTTTGGAAGGTACACTCTTCTTTGGCGCCATTTATTCACTAGTTTTCAATGTCAAGCTGCACTGCAAAATTATGTTATACCATAGAAACCACTTTTAGAACAACAAAATTTTGTGCATGAGAGTTCTTTAAAGAACAGAAACAGTACCTGCACAGAACTGACTCATGAGTCACCCCCTTTCCCTTGGTGTACGTTCACAAAGAACAATTCTGAATTCATCTAAATGTTGTTCTATATAATATTCTATACAATATTCTCAGACACTCAACTGTTGTGTCAGTCTATGGTTGAGTATATCTTTGAAACTATAATGTGGAAATATTCCTTCTCGTAGTATATATCTTTAGCACATTTGGGGGAAAAAATAGTCATTGCACTAAAAAAGAAATGAGTCATTCACAAAGAGGTAAACTTTTTAAGAGGCGGTATAAAAAAAATTTATAAACAAACAGTTGTTAGGAGGAAAATGTGTAAGCCTGTGGTGTTCTAGGATGAAGTACCTTCTGGGGTAAGGCTTTGGGGGATCGAATTGCTCAGCCCATAGAATCCGTGAAGTGCATGCAGACTACAGACCGAGGGTGAGAAGGGTTAATCTATTGTCACCGGACAGTTTATTGAAGAGAACAGGATTCTGAAACAGGACTTGGATCCTGTTGTTCCAGAGGAGAAGCTGAGACTTGAAGATGAGAGAGCCGGGCATGGAGTTTTTGGGGGCCCCAGCAAGAGGTAGACCCACAAAGCTTCATGGATATACACAGAGATGCATGATAGGGTATTCACCAATGTCAGTGTTAGCTCAGGGTAAAGAGCTTTTGTATTATTTTTCCTTTCTACTTACATGTATCTGTAGTGATAATTTTTTTTACAATAAACTATATCACTCCTATAACGAAAAAAAATCATAACCCTTTTCAATTCTGAAATAGAATGTAAACAGAAAAATATCCGTTCACCGAAGAGTTTAAAAGCCTAAATTCTTGGCTCACCTCAAAGACATTCAGAAACCCAGGGACTTTCTAAAACCATTCAAAATGATTCTTTAGCTCAGGCAGCTGCAGGGCTGTAGTGGCCAAAGATTTATCCTGTGGGCTGTCAGACTGTAATATCAGTTGAATTCCGTCAGCCAAGTCGCATAAAGATCGTCATGGCTGGGCTTCCCTGGTACACAGTGGTTAAGAATCCGCCTGCCAATGCAGGGGACATGGATTCGAGTCCTGGTCCGGGAAGATCCCACATGCAGCAGAGCAACTAAGCCTGTGTGCCACAACTACTGAAGCCCATGTGCCTTAGAGACCATGATCCTCAACAAGAGAAGCCACCACAATGAGAAGCCCGCGCACCACAATGCAGAGTAGCCCCCGTTCGCTGCAATTAGAGAAAGCCCGTGCGCAGCAACGAAGACCCAACACAGCCAAAAATAAATAAATAAGCTAATGAAAAAAAAAAAAAAGATCGTCATGGCTGACACTTAGAAAATCCTATGTTTAGGGCACTGTGCTAAGTGCTATATTTGTATCATCATATTTAATATTCAGTAGAATCCTTTTAAGTATTATTGTCTTCTCTGTTGCACAGATTAGGAAACAAAGGCGCAGAGAACTTAAGTAAATTGCCATAGGTCAAATAGCTGGTAATGGTGGAGCTACGGTTAAAGCAATCAGACTGATTCCATAGTCCATATTCCTAACCATACATAATACAACACATGGGTCAGGATTAACTGAGCACTAGAGAACTGAAATGGGGTTATACAGAATTTGGAGTTCTGTGTGCTCCCTGAAACTCCAACCACCCAATGAGCCTCCTTTTGTCCATGGAATCGAAATTTAGACCTTTGTGTTATAAAGATGTTCTTCTCACGGGACTTCCCTGGTGGTCCAGTGGTTAGGACTCCCTGCTCCCAATACAGGCGGCCCGGGTTTGATCCCTGGGCAGGGAACTAGATCCTGCATGCTGCAACTAAAGATCCCACACGAGGCAAAGAAGGTCCCACGTGCCACAACTAAGACCCAGCACAGCCCAATAAATAAATAAATTTTAAAAAAGATGTTCTTCTCTTGCTTGAAAATGTTGCTGCAGCCTGATCTGAAGCAGTCTTCATGGTGAAAAAGCCAGTCCTCATGGTGAATCCCTCCTTGCCCCACTGGATTCCCATAACTAGAGTCAGCTGAAACAAGCCCCTCTTGACTTTCAGGATACCATGATGCCATTTTGGTTCTCTCTTATTTCCTCAACCTTTAAATATTAGAGTGTCTCACAGCCCTCTCTAGCCCTCTTCCCTTTCCTATCCACGTTCTCTCCCTAAGTGGTCCTAACCAGTTCCCTGCCTAAAAATACCATCTACCTGCTGAACCGCAAACCCACATACCCAAACCCACACCTAACTTCCTGACACTTCCTTTACAAGGTCCAGCAGGCATCTCAAACCACACTTGTGCAAATTTGAGTTCCTGATAATCGCTCCCCAAATAGCTCCTCATACAGTCTCCCCATTTCAGTAAAGGAATTCATCATTTTTTCACTTACTCAGCCAAAATTCCTGAGGTCCTCTTGGACACCTCTCTTTCTGTTACACCCCCCACGTGAAGCCTGTTAGCTCCTTTTTCAATATATGTCTAGAATCTGAGACTCCTAACTACCCCCACTGCCACGACACTGGTCCGGGCCACCATAATCTCTTTACTGAAGTACTGCAATAACCTCCTGATGGTCTCCCTAGTCCTGCACTTGGTCAACTTTACCGCCCCTCTCCCCAGCTCCAAAACACACTCTAGTCTCATAAGAGCAGCAAGGACAATCCTGACAGATGTAAATCATATCATGTCACTCCTTTGCTCAAAACCTTCCCCATGGCTTCCTGTCTCAAGCAGAACATAAGCCGAAGTCCTTACTAGGACTTATAAGGCCCTACATGATCTGGTCCCCACTACCTTTCGGATTTCGTGTCCTAATTCTTTCCTCTAATTCATTCTGTTTAAAGCACATTGGCCTATTTAACATTCCCCTAATTTATAGGCACACTCCCACCCCAGGGCCTTTGCACTTGACATTCCCTCTACCATATATACCTCAGATACACATGTGGCTAACTATCTCATGTCTTTCTTTTTTCACTCAAAACTCACATTCTCTCAATGTGAGCTTTCCTGGGGGCCACCCTGCTTAAAATGTCACATTTATCCCTTACATTTCCTTCCATGCATTATTTCTCTCCTTAGCTCTTAGAGCCATCAAATATAACATGATACACATTTTATTTGTTTGTCTTGTTTATTGTGTCTCCTCCACTATAACAAAAGTTTCATGAGGACAGGGATTTGTACTCACTCTGTTTCTTTTCGTATTTCCACTTCTGAGAATGTACCTGGCATGGGGTTGGCACGTCAAAGATAGGTGTTGACTTCATAAAGAGATGCTCCACAATGTCGATTACAGAACCAAACCTCACAGTGTGATAAATATATTTATTGAGGACATCTCAACCTTTGAAAGTCAGGCAAAATTGTGTCAAGCCCTGTATCCCGTGTTCTGTGAGAATCTAGCGCCCTCAACAAGATTTCCGAGAACTCCCCGGTGTTAATACCTTCCCGGTTACTCTGGATTTGCCTACCTGCCTCCCTGGACTGTTGATGTTATTGCCATTTGATCCCCTATAACTATTCTCTGTCCCCTGCTCTGTGACAAACCGAGACACAGAAAGCAACAACTTCCGCTTCACACCCCTACAAATGCTGACCCATTGTGTGTGTATCTGTAATATGTTTAACTTATAATTTGCAATGACAGAAGTGTATTTACGCGGCTTCAAAAAAAGTTAACATTTAATATTAGACATCCTCAATCTTTATACTTCTTCGACCTGCCTTCAACACTGTCTCACTGTCCGTTTTCCTCCATGGCCGTCTGTCATGCTACTGGGCCATTTCTCCGTTCCTTTCTCCTCAATTCTCTCACTCTTTTCACCATTCTTTTCCTAACATCTGTTCTTTGTTTTTCGAGAGAATATTGCCTCTCCCTCTTTGTATTTTCTTATGATCCATGCCATTAAGTTTTCACATTATACTAAAAAATAGCTTCTCAAGTTTTATCATTTTACGCAAAAGACAATTCCTCTTCATCAAGGGAAATTCAATGCCAGCTTTTAAAAGTCTTTGCATCCAAGAGTCCTGGGCAGTAGAGGCAATGGCAGCTGCCTAAGCAAAATCTCTTCAAACAACCTCCAAACGACAAGAAGAATAAATGACACCACACAAAACTCACACCTTTGGCGTAACTAGAAGACAGACAATCTTACACGCTGCAGATTACCTGTAAGTAGGAAAACAAGCACCAACTTCCAGCAGAGTCAACTTCACAGAGAGCAAAGGGGTTCTGAAAAAAATGCACAAGAAAGATAAGAGAGGAGTGAGAGAAAACCACTCCCGGGGGGACGGGCGGGGAGGCGGCGGCGGGGGCGAGGGCTGGCCCGGGGTTCCCAGGGTCCCAGGACCGGGGCGGGGCCAGGCGGAGGGCGGGAGGAACGAACCAGAAACCGCCTTTCGCACAAAGGAGCGCCAGAGCCCGAACCCGCCGCCGTCTCCAGAAAGTTCTCCGCCCGCGTCCTTCGCAGCCGGCCGGCTCCTCCCAGCCTCTTCCCCCCGCCCCCCTCCGGTGGGACCAATCGCTCCCCGGGCCGCCCAAGACCCGCCTCCTGCGCCCGCTGCCCGGGAAACGGCGCGATGACCGCCGAGGGGCCGAAGGCTGCCGAGAGCCGGGCGCAGTCGGCGCCGCTGCCCCTCGAGGGGGTGGACCTCAGCCCCAAGCAGGATGAGGGCGTGCTTCAGGTCCTCGAGCGAGAGGGCACAGGCACAGGGATGCCCATGATCGGGGACCGAGTCTCTGTCCACTACACGGGCTGGCTGTTCGATGGCACCAAGTTCGACTCCAGCCTGGACCGCAAGGACAGAGTCTCCTTTGACCTGGGGAAAGGGGAAGTCATCAAGGCTTGGGCTATTGCTGGAGCGACCATGAAGGAGGGGGAAGTGTGCCACATCCCCTGCGAGCCAGAATACACCTGCGGTTCTGCGGGCAGCGCTCCCGAGATCCCTCCCCAGGCCACGCTTGTGTTCCAGGTGGAGTGGCGCCGTCGTGGAGGTTGCACTGGAAGGTACTCCAGAGACCAGATCTTTGACCGCCGGGAGGTCGGCGAGGCCGAGAGTGTGGATCTGCCTTGTGGGCTGGAGAAAGCCATTCAGCGCAAGGAAAAAGGAGAACATTCCATTGTGTGTCTCAAGCCCAGCTATGCTTTTGGCAGTGTTGGGAAAGAAAAGTTCCAGATCCCCCCAAATGCTGAGCTGAAGTATAACTCAAGAGTTTTGGGAAGGCCAAGGAGTCCCAGGAGATGAGTTCAGAGAAGCTGGAGCAGAGCACCATAGTGAAGGAGCAGGGCACCGTGGGCTTCCAGGAAGGCAAGTACAAGCAAGCTCTGCTGCGGTACAAGAAGATTGTGTCCTGGCTGGAATTTGAGTCGACTTCCTCTAATGAGGACGCACAGGAGGCACAGGCTCTTCGGCTGGCCTCGCACCTCAGCCTGGCATGTGTCATGTGAAGCGGCAAGCCTTGTCTGCTGCCGCTGAAAATTGTAACAAGGCCCTGGAACCGCGCAGCAACCATGAGAAGGGCCTTTTCCGCCAGGGTGAGGCCCACCTGGCGGTGAACGGCTTTGACTTGGCACGGGCTGACTTCCAGAAGGTCCTGCAGCTCTACCGCAGCCGCAAAGCTGCCAAGGCCCAGCAGCGGATCCGCAAGGAGCTCGAATGGGAGAAGAAGCTCTATGACAACATATTTGAGAGGCTAGCTGGGGAGGAGAGCAAGGCCAAGGCCACGGTCGCTGCAGGAGACCAGCCCGCTGACACGGAGGTGAAGGACGGGCCGAAGAACCGTGTGGCAGGGGGCCAGCCTCAGGTGGAGGCAGAAGTGTGGCCTTGCCCAGCCCTGCTCCCGGCTGCCTGCCCCCCAGCTCCCTACCCTACTCCCCCCTGTTGGTTCTGTAAAAACTGAAGAATTTTGAGTGAATTAGACCTTTATTTTTCTAAAAAACAAAAAACGAAAAAAGCACCCCCAAAGAAAGAACGTGTATCCTTAAGTGTGAAAATATTGAAGAAAGAATCCTGATGTTGATGGTAACAGATTCAATGTGTACATTGAATTCAGTGAGAGTTCATGAATCCATATATATATTAATTAATTAATTAAAACTAAACAAATGGGAGGTGGGGGAGGAAGTCTTACTCCTTTAACTAGAATATCAACTGATAAATGTGGGAGGAACGATAGAAAAATGACCATTTTGCAACCATTATAATAAAAATTGATTTAAGCAGAAGCTATCAACGAATGCTTAGAGTAGGTGAAAGTTTGGGGAATAAAGGATATTTACATTGCCTTAAAATATTTATTTTCAAATTATGTATTAATTAACCAAGGAGGAAATAGTGACTTGACGGTGGAGAAACCTGGCAGAGCCATCACAGCCATGTGATTACAGCCAACACCACCAATAATGGAACAAATGACATCGAGTGCCTCTTGATGTGATGCCCTGAGAAGGACACAATGTCACATCTGTTTGCTTATACAACGTGTATAACCTGAATCTCATCAGAGGAAACCTCAGGGAAACTCAAATTGATGGCCGTTCTACAAATAATAGGTGCTCTTTGAAACTGCCAACATTATGAGAGAAAAAGGAAGACTGGTGGGTGTTATTCCAGATAAAAGGACACGTAAGACACATGACAACTAAGGGTAATTCATAACTCTGGGTATCTTAGGCCAGGAAAAAACAGTTAGCTCTTATACGACATTACTGGGATAGTGGATAAGATTCAAATACGGGCTCTGGACAAACAAGCACTCTTGTGTATCCTGGCAATAGGACAGCTGTGATTAAAAAAGAAAATAGACTTTTAATATTCTAGAGGAATCTACAATGTAGGAAATCCAGAAATAGATAAGAGTAATTAACTTTGAAAAATTAAAAGGATGGACTGGGGCAGAGGAATAAAAACCCCAAATGCTGTATATTTGATTTTGAAGTTTAGGTCTTTTTTCTATTTCAATGAAAAAATCTCATAACGAGATTCAAAGATCGAGAAATCAAATCCTTGTTAATAGTATTTGTTTTGAAAGTCTTAAAGTTGGTTTTCGTATTGAACTGTCAGGAAGTTAACTAGCTACCCATCACTTTCAGACACAGTAGCTCTGTTTACACGGCCACTGCCAACACATGAGTCACAGGATCAGACCATAACATGCCCACAGCTTGTCTTATTATTTAACTCATCGCTTCAGGGAACACATGGGGAAAAATACACTCTCTACAGGCCAACCATTTTAGCACAAACGTAAAATTGCACAGAACAGAAAAAGTTGCATTTCTTAAGTGGTCTGACTAGCAAATTCAATGGTTCTATGCAAGTCTGGACCATGTTTTTGAAAGAAACGCTTTTGCAGAAATTTTGTTTCTCCTTCACACGGAGCCTGAAAAAGCTGGCAAACTGCCAAACCAGAAATTCTGAAGACTCGAAATGCAACCTGCGTCATTTGTATTGATTGTAATCCATAGCGTGTATGCATGTGGTCATGCCGGTGATTCACAGATAACACTGTGAATCATAATTAAAACTGCACAAGTAGGCTTTGATAAAATATGATTTAATGAAATGCAAAAATCACATTTTAGCAAGCTGGTATTGTCCTCTACTTAATGTGTTTCCTTCCTCCCCCCCACCCCCACTCCTTTCCCTCTTCCTCTCTCTCCTTTTTTTCCTATCAAAGCTCACACTGGGGACTTCCCTGGTGGCGCAGTGGCTAAGAACCCGCCTGCCAGTGCAGGGGACACAGGATCGATCCCTGGTCCGGGAAGATCCCACGTTCCATAGAGCAACTAAGCTTGCATGCCACACCTACGGAACCCACGCGCCTAGAGCCTGTGCTCTGCAACAAGAGAAGCCACCGCAGTGAGAAGCCCAGGCACCGCAATGAAGTGTAGTCCCCACTCGCCGCAACTACAGAAAAGCCCACGCGCAGCAACGAAGACCCAACGCAGCCATAAATAAATAAATTAATTAATTAATTAATTAAAAAATAAAAAGCAACTCGCATTGGTTTCAGGTTTCAGCCAAAGTTTGAGGGTTAAATGTTACATACCTTGAGAAAAGCTTTTGCCATGTTACCAGTTATTTCAAGGCAATTTTAGGTAAGAATCCAAAATTAAATATGACCTATGGGTATTGTGACCTATGGGTATTTTACCTGGAAAAAAATGCAAACAGAAGTGTTTTGACAGGGCTCCCCACTTTATGAAAATCTAGACCCTTCTAATTTGTCAAGGAGGTGGAGGACTATTAAAAGTGTTTGTCTAAATTATGGAAAGGACCAATTTAGTGGACTTGCTAAAAAAGAAATGAAAATGTTATAATCAAGTCAAAACCTTTAATCATTCATTTTTTAAAAAATTAACTTCTCTCCTAAAATTAAAGTTGTTTTCCTTTCTTTTCTTCTCCAAAGATTGGGTCTAGCTGAGGTTCTGGAAAGAACTTTGTGGTTTACTTTAGGTTAAATAAGCTGAAAATTCACTAGATATCAGCATAAAATCTTTTAATGAAACATTTTGCATAGGAACATATTTTTAATTTCCATAAATCTAATCTACTAAAGTCTAAAAGCCAGCTCAGAGTTTTTCTTGGCAGATTCGTACAGAGAAAAAGGAAAGCAACGAGTTTGTTTTCTTGCGCCTGTATAAATGCACCACCCCTGCACAGCACATCGTAAAGCCTGTTACATCTGAGGAACACAATTAGTAATTGTAATGACATTTATGTCTGATGAATGAAAATATGTTCATGCTACTGCAAAATAATTTAAGCGAACTCATGTGTGTATGTGAAGCAAATCAAACACAAGAAACATGGTCTTCCTGTTCTGGAAGAATAAACAGAAAATAAATAAACATGGAACAAAATAAAAAGTAATTAAATACTTTCTCATTAGAAATGAATATATAACAATAAATATAAAAGAAAACACTATGCAAGAAAAATACTTCTTTACTCAACCACATCCTCCGGGCAATATTGTGAGAAACGTCCCCACTAAACCCAAGAAAGAGACTGAAGTAAATGAAGTATTAACTGCCCATTTCCTGTGTGTTGAATCAGTAAAGGTGTATTAAATTCCACATAAACTTTAAAGTGACACCGTCCCTGCATTCCTGGAGCTCTCATGGTACAGGAGAGAGACATGCACACTCATAACACACCTACGTAAGTGTGTAAGTACAACCGCTGAGGTGTTGTCCAGGTCCAATGGGATCACCGAAGTGGAAATCTCACCTTGCCTGGAGATATCACAGAATATTTCATGAAGGAGGTACATTTTAGCTGAGTAACAAATGACTACAAGGAACTCCCTGGACAGTTGCAAGGAGAACACTTGCAAAGGTGTGGAAGAGAAAAAGAGCATACAATATTTTGGAAAGCTAAATGTTTCAGCAGAGCTGGAGTATGAAAGGGAGAAGTTAACAATTTACCCATTATATTAAGGGTATTTAGGAGTCACTGAAATACTTTCAGTGATTTTTTTTTTTTGCTATCAAATTAATTCACATTCATCAATAAATGTTTTTAAACGGGGAAAACATAAAGAAGAAAATTAAGTCTACTTTACATCCTATTGGTAAATAATCATGTGACTTGACACATATTTTATGCCACAGCCCTGCTTCTAAATATCTTGTCCACTTATTTTCCACAACAATGAATTCTCCTCTCAGTTTTGGTTCCTTCAGGTTGATTCAATTTTCCCTAGACTTTGCAGAGATTTCTTTGATTTTGTGGTACGTAGTTGCCGTTTTCTTCTCTTGGCACTAATAAACATAGTTTTCTTTTTCCGTTACTGTTTCCTCCTCTTGTTTTCCTTCTACCAGATTGATCAGTTGTTGAGAAGGGTTTTTAGAGGTTTGCTCATAGAAGCAGCGGTGTTGGAAACCCAGAGCAAATTTTCCAGTTTTCGTTCAGAGTAAGTACATGTAAGTGGCACTGCTGGGCCAACAAGTACTGTTTAAAGGTGTCTGGTTCACAGGGCGAATTGCTTTCTGGAGAAATAACAATTTTCATTCCCATTAGTAATGGATGAATGCTACTTTCTGGCATTCTTACTAACACTGAGTGTCATCTTTCATCTTTGCAAACAGCTGAGGGATTTAAAAGAGCCATGCGATAAAATCAGGATTGCCCTTTATTCCTATCGCATTTCCTGCAGTGTGTGAGACAGATAGGAGATGCGGGAGTGCGGTGCCTTTGTAGTCAGGAAGACAAGGAGGTTAGTGAAATAATCTAGATGAGAAATTAACCACGGAAGTGACAAGAAGAAGAAGAAATAAGGAAACGGATATGAGAGATAATAAGAAAGTACAAATACTGTAACCAAGAACATGTTGCTAAGGGAGAGATGAAGAATCATTCTGAAAATGACCGTTATCTATAAGACACGTTACGCACATGGGCGCATATAAATCTCACAACAGATTTAGGAAATAAGTGTTATTATTCTGATCGTTCGGATTTGTAAAATAGATTGAAGTACACATTTAGAAAGTTGCTTTGCAAGGATCCCACTCGTGACTAATCCACACTCCCCCCACAGCACACTGTACTACACTAGCTTCTGAAATGCTGCCTACTTTGCTAACGTGAGCATCTTGGTATTGAAAGAAATTTCTAGCTCCATCTCCACTTCCCTGGAAGTGCCTTCCTTTCCTTAGATTTCAGGCCAGTTTGTCACCCTGCTGTCTCAGTTTTGTGATGCGCTCAAAAACCACGTATCACTTGTACAGTTTTGTCTTTCTTGTTGTTAGGATAGGAGTGACGCTCTTTCCAGCTTTCTACATCCTGAGCAGAAGCTAACGTCTCTCCATTCATTTTCAGCCTCTGTGACCCTTCAAGGTTCTTAACATGTCTACTTCCACCCCCCCTATCACTTACCTCTCCTTATATACTTTCCACCTCTTTATCTATGCGGGATGCCTTCTGGGAGAGTTCCTTGGACTAATTTTCCTCGTCACGAATTCATTTCTTATTAATTCTGCCCACTCCCCTATCCCAATTCCTGCTCTTTTCCAAAGATTCCACGATTTTCTTCTTTTTATTTATTTTTGTTGTTGTTTTTCCATTGGACAATTTTCCTCTTTAATTGTAATCTCACCCGTGGAGTATGGCAGATGTGAGAAGGAATGATAAGGACCTGCTTGGAGTCCCACTGGCCTGCCTAGAGTTCCCTAGCCCAGCGGGCTCTGGCTTTCCTGTCTTGTAAGCAGTTAGACAGGCAACCATCCACCTCCAGAGCGATGGTAGGACATAAAAGACCTGGACTCTCAATCTTATCCTATTATCCATGGTGTGCCAGGTCCTCTGCTGTCCCAGGCTTCGACTTCACTCACACACGGGGCATATATGCCTTCCCAGATGAATACTCTTCGATTTTATATTACATTTTCACCCTCTTACTTTTGCAGCATCTTGAGAGTTGGGTTCAGGAAAGGAGATGATTGCCCTTGTTTATTCACCATCTAATGTGAAATACTTTTATTACTTTTTCATGGGAAGGCATTTTATTTTAAATAGAGCACTGTGTACATGTCAGTCCCAAACTCCCAATCTATCCCTCCTCCCCACTCATCCCCCCTGGTAACCATAAGTTTCTTCTCTAAGTCTATGAATCTGTTTCTGTTTTGTAAATAAGTTCAACTGCATCATTTTTTTTTTGGATTCCCCATATAAGCGATATCATATATTTGTCTTTCTCTGTCTGACTTACTTCACTTAATATGATAATCTCTAGGTCCATCCATGTTGCTGAAAATGGCATTATTTCATTCATTTTAATGGCTGAGTAATATTACATTTTATATATATATATATATATACACACACACACACACACACACACACACACACACACACACATATCACATCTTCTTTATCTATTCATCTGTCGATGGACACTTAGGTTGCTTCCATGTCCTGACTATTGTAAATAGAGCTGCAATGAACATTGGGGTGCATGTGTCTTTTTGAATTATGGTTTTCTCTGGATATATGCCCAGTAGTGGGATTGCTGGATCATCTGGTAGCTCTATTTTTAGTTTTTTAAGGAACCTCCATACTGTTCTCCATAGTGGCTGCACCAATTTACGTTCCCACCAACAGTGTAGGAGGGTTCCCTTTTCTCCACACCCTCTCCAGCATTTATTGTTTGCAGATTTTTTGATGATGGCCTTTCTGACTGGTGTGATATCTCATTGTAGTTTTGATTTGCATTTCTCTAATAATTAGCGATGTTGAGCATCTTTTCATGTGCCTCTTGGCCATCTGTATGTCTTCTTTGGAAAAATATCTCTTTAGGTTTTCTGCCCATTCTTGGATTGGGTTGTTTGTTTTTGTGATATTGAGCTGCATGAGCTGTTTGTAAATTTCAGAGACTAATCCCTTGTTTGTCCCATCGTTTGCAAATATTTTCTCCCATTCTGTGGGTTGTCCTTTTGTTTTGTTTATGGTTTCCTTTGCTGTGCAAAAGCTTTTGAGTTTAATTAGGTTTAATACTAATTAATTTAGTACTAAGTTTAATTACAACTGAGGTAATTGAGGTTAATACTATTAAATAACAATGAACAAGGCACTTTTGTTGAACACCAAAAAAATCTTTCAGAATATAGCTTTTTACATTTCAAAAATATACATTGTGGCTCAGTTTAGCACCCAAATGTCAGAGGAAAATAGATCAGAAATGTAGCTTTAAAATCCAGTCCCAGCAGTAAATAAGTGATTTTGATAAAGCAACATAAAAATTCTGGCAGCCTAACCAGGATGACAATTTCTATCACATCAGTATGTAGCAAAAGACCAGAGCAGCAAGCAAAATACCTAGTCATGCGCATCTTTGCCTTGGCTTTAAGGCTAATAATGAAAGGCTTTATGAACAACAACAAAAAATTGGTAGTGATTTGGAATTTCGATGTTGATTAAATTTGGTTATCGAATGAGTGAATACCAGTATATTGTTAGGAACCAATCTGACACTTTATTCCACATTAAAATTTTACCTTCTTATTTCTTCTTTCCAAGTTTTTCAAATATAACTAGCAAGTCAGACATTTGACTTACTTTTTGTTAAAACAAAAAAACTCATTTCATATACGAGAATATCTAAAATCAAGCCAGTATAAGTCAATGCTCCCTTTATTGACAATTTATTTGGAGTCAAATCAGCTCTATCAGAAGTACCAGCAGGAAAACATGTTCCAATGCATCCAAGACTCAAAATGGTAGCTGGGTTCACCCTCTATCCTTTGGGAAATATTAATTTCCTACAAAATGTAAAAACTCATTGCAGATAATTATATTCCCAGAGAAACTAAAATATTGTATTACAAGACTTTCCAAGGTAAACTGTGATGTATACTTTCAGGGAAAATAAGATGTTTTTGAGTTTAGGTTTAAGTGGAAAGGATGAAATTGAGATCTTTCCCCACCACGTTTCACAAGTGCCACATCTGTCCAGCTCACCAAAGACAGGGGAACCCAAGTCATTCATCCGATGTTCAGTCAACCAGGCAGACTCCAAAATCAGAAAACCTGATTAGAAAAAAAATTCAAGTTGTTTTACAAGTTGTTTAGTTACAAGTGCAGCAAAATTTAAATCTTGACTATTTATACTAACAAATAAGTGATCAGATAACAAATTATAGAAAAATCATAGTTACATAAACATGGATTAGATCCTTTCAAAGGGAAACCCTAGATTCCTGACCAGACCCCAACTGTGGTGTGATGTGAGACCCCCCCCCCCATCTCTTTACTAAAACACTGTGAACTCAAGAACCGGAGGACAGCCTTATTAAGCTAAACTAACCTGTTTTTTTGACAAATGATCACCTCTAATCCTGATGCTTGATTTGTGGGACTGAATTTTTTAACCACCATATTTTACTTATACCAGAATCCATACACTTCTAAAAGCAGAGTCTCTGATGTACTGTAAATTAGGAGCTGAGTTCACATCTTCAGGCACTTTCAGTGAATTATGAGACTAGAAATGAACTTCAAAGTTCATCTAGTTCTGTGCCCTTGGTCATGTCTCAGTGAGGACTGCTAAGATGAAAGGAGGTCTATTTCTTAGCTTTTTACTCAAATAAGTCTGATTCAAACATAGGATCACCTTCATTTCAGAAACTTTTAAAGTAACTTCACAAATATTTTAAGTGAAAGCTTAAATAATGAACAAAAATTAGCCAAGTGAAAGTAAAATATACTGTAATTTTATTTCTGCATTTAATTATTGGACAATGTTAGCCTTTTACAAAATGTAAAATAATATTCTTATATTTAAAAAGTTAATTTAAGAAAAAAGTATATACAGTTTTTTAACATTTAAAATATCTATATTTTATTGTTAAAATAATCACAATTAAAAATGTGATGTGTATATGTCTAAATTAGACCATAACAAAAATTATACACTTTAGAATTAAAAACTGGGGTATAAATAAAAATTAAAATTTAAATTAAAAAGCTGGGGTATAGGTGTAAAAGTGTAGCTTTAAATAAAAATTGGACCAAAATGTACATACCATGTTGTATCCTGTTTCCTTCACTTAGATATTATGAACATTTTCTGTGTTAAAAAATATTTACCTACAATATCATTCAGTGGCTGTAAGTAGACCATTTAATGTATACACCATAATTTACTTAACCAAATCCTTTATTATTGGTCATTTAGATATTTTTCATGTTTACTTACTGTAAAGATTTCTTCTGTTGTACATTCTATATTTAAGTAGCTGCCTATAACCTTAATAATTTATTTAGAATGATTTTGAAATAAAGGAATTACTAGGGCAAAGTGTATTTTTTAAGCATTTGATATCATTTTTGCCTAAGAACAGGTAATAGAAATTAGTCCACCTTCACTTATCAAATTCTACGATAATCTACCACAAAAAAAATTTCTGAGGAGTATGGACATCGGAGAGCCCCAGTTTGACAGAGCAAATAATAGGAAATAGCATTCTAGCTTTTATTTGGAGAGTTTTGACTTAATGTCACTGCTACCAAGTAGAAAAAAGCCACTTCAATACACACCATGTTTTCTTCCTCTAAATTTGTTTCCTTCCTTATAAAGAAATTACCACTTGATGAGGGCAAGACAACCAAGAAGAATGAAACCTATTTGATCTGACTGTTTTTAAGCCTTTTAAATGCCAAGTCTATGAGTTATCTAACGAAGGATTGAAAGGATATGAAAATTGAAGATATTTTCTTTGGAAGTGCATTTGACCTTATGAATCAATGCTTTCTTAGCTATTTTCCTGTCACTCTTTATCTTTACACACTCACTTTCTCCTATTGCTCCCCGTCGGTTTCCACTGAAATCAGAGAAGTCTGATTGAGAAGTAGTTATGTCTTTAGTCTCATATACACAATTATAAATTAAATCGTTTGCACTTGCTATTTGCTTCAGCGTATTTTCACAGGGAGGGAAAAAGAGGAACCTACAGAAAGAAAGTTTTTAAAAACTAAACTGATTCACTGAACTAGAGTGCTGGCAAATTTTTTTCTAAAGAGCCAAATAGAAAATATTTTTATCTTTGAAGTCCATAAAGTCTTTGTTACAACTACTAAAGTGTGCCCCAGCCACAGTCAAGACAGACACAAATGGGTGAAGCTGTGTTCTAATAAAACTTTATTAACAAAAACAGGTGGTGGGCTGATTTGTTTACCCTATCTGCACTAAACTCTCTTTCCATTTCAAACTTTCCAAAAACTTAATCACAACAGTTTCCATTATTGGACTAACAACCATTTTCATTTTTCATTTTCTTTTCTGGAATGATTCTCACAACTTTATCTACAGGAAGAGAAAAGAAAATGTGGACGAA
Organism: Balaenoptera physalus; assembly: GCF_965194825.1. Classification (NCBI taxonomy): domain Eukaryota; kingdom Metazoa; phylum Chordata; class Mammalia; order Artiodactyla; family Balaenopteridae; genus Balaenoptera; species Balaenoptera physalus. The sequence continues at coordinate 116,709,110 of NC_138886.1, forward strand.
ATAAGAGTGACATTCGTCTCTTTTTTTCTTTTCCAATGATCCTCATAAGAGCTCTCTGTGATTTTTATGCACCTTGTATCAGAGCTGATTTGTGTTTACTCACATGGAAAGTCTTCACCAACTGCATATCCTGATGGAATTTGTCACCTCTTGAGATCGTCAATGGTGGCCCCTGACTTTCCAGTCTGAATCTCCACATAGTTCCAAAATCTCTGAATTGATTCAACCTGGACAGTCATTGAGGTTTCTGGTCCCATTGGGAGGCAGGGTCTGTCCAAGTACAGCATATTCCTGGCCCTTTCTAGGCTCAACAGTGATACCCTATGTTATTCTGATGCAACACTTTGTGTGTGGTAGAAATTATATCTCATGTTTTTCTAGACCTGCCAGAAATGGGTCAAGACTAATTTTGCTCTCATTCGTGTAACATATCTAACTAGTTGATACCACAGACTTCTTTACTTAACCCAGAACAAGAAATTTGCTTTGCTGCCTTTAGCTGTTTAACATAATCCTCAATACTTTTACTCAGAAAGTTGAAGACTTTCACCACGAAATGCGTAACAAATGGATGGCTATGCTCCAAAATGTCCAATTTCAAACATCTTGTCAACAATGAAATCCAAACAAAGTTTATATTAAGGACATTATGAGCCAAAATAAATTTCATGCCTAACTTAAATGTTCTACAATGTTTGACAGATAATGGAAACTGCTTGAAAATAGAATACTGTTGTCATACTTAGCATGATTTCCTGACGTTTGATTTTACCCACATGTTAGAAAATCACATATATTTCAGAATATAAAGATTTGAACATTTTTCTTCAATTACACTGGTGTCTTCAACCACTCACTTTCTACTGATCGTTTTGTGTAAGTATGAAGCATGTTTGAGCATCTCCTACATTAAAAGTAAAAAAATTGCTAATGGCACACTCCCTTCCAGCTATCCCCCTATCTCTCTTCCTGTTCAACTAAGCGTCTTATAAAAGTTATGTATTTTAATCCCCATTCCCTGGTATCCCACTGCAATCCAGCTTTCTTCCCTGCTGGAACCACTACTGTCAAGGTGACTGGCAAATTTCTTTTGACAGATCTGCTGGGGACTTTTCACCACTTGTTGACCATTCCTTTCTTGAAACACTTTCTTCCATTGATTTTCATAATCCTAACCTCTTTTCCTTTCAGATATTTTTTAAAGGTCCTCTTCTCATGCTTGCCCTCTAAATATGAATCATTTCCTCACGGTTTAGTCCTACCGAGGCCATCGTCTCTTCTTGCTCTGCACAGGCACTCCTGGTGATTTTTACCGACTCCATGGTTATAAATCTCAAATCTTTGTGCCCGATTTCTCTGTGAAGCCTCCTACCTGCGTGCATGCCTGCCTATTGGACTCTGCTACTTTGCTGGCTTCTGGGCATTTTAAGCTCAGTGTATCCCAAACTGAACTCCATCATCTTCACCTTTTCTCCAACCAGCTTCTTCCTACGTGTTCCCCACTGCCCACGCCAGAAACTTCAAAGTCTCCTTTGACTCTTTTCTGTCCTTCATTCCCACGTTTGGTCAAAAATCAAATCTTGTTTAACCTACTTTCTAATCATTTTTAGACTTTTCTCTTTTCCCAACGGCCCCACTCCTGTCCGATTTCAAGTCATCCTAGCTACTCATTTGGCTTACTTAAACTGTCTGACTTGTTTACCTCTATCTTTTCCCCCAGGTCTTTCTCAAAAAGAAGCCCAAGTACCTGGATGAGTTTCTGTGATCCTTTGAATCCTAATTTATAACATTTCAATGACTTTTCTGATGCCCCTAAGAGCTCAGAGATGGCTCACAACACCCTTCCTATCTGTCCAGTCTCCTTTTTTGTCACTCACCTCACACACCAAGCACCATCCACGTTGAACCGAATCATAAGCATAGTATAATAGTATACTATATATTATACATAGTATAATATATAGTATATAATATAGTATAATTCTTTTACCATCTCTCCCCTCTTCCAGAAATATTCTTAGCTATCTTCATTGCCTGGTTAGCATTTGTTCACCTTTTAAGTTTCGGCTTATGTATCATTTACACCAGAAAGTCTTTTCTGACCTAACCCAATCCCTCAGGCTGGCTAGCTGTTTCTTCCATGCACCCCCATGGCGTTACTGTCTCTAAAATTGCAACTCATACTTTATGTTATTACCTGTTTGATTTTGAAAATTTTTTCCTAGTAAACTGTAAGGTCCATGTGGTCAGGAAACATTTTTATCTTGTTCAAGAAGTATGAGTAAAAAATAATGGCTGGATAAACTGATATGCTCTCTGTCCTCATACAGCTAATAGTTTAATAGAAGAAACAGGTATTCAGCAAATAAACATATAGATTAAATAAATAATAACATGTGACTGAGGAAAGTTCTATCAAGTAAAACTGAGTGCTTTGAAACACAGAGTCCTGGAGCCACTGAAGCATATAATCAGGGAGTGGCATGATATGGCACCATTTAAAAATTTTTTGAATCATTCTTTCTGCTACATGAAGAAAAAAAGTAACAGCCATGACCAGGAGTTATGGTATGGATGAAAACACTTGAGAATTTGGAGGATTCACTGCTTATGTCTTCAGTATTCACTTAAGGCAATCATGGGATTACATAACTCTTCACCAGTGTGGCGGCCCAGGGTTGTTGCTTGGGTGTAGCAGGCGATGACTAACTAACCAGATCATTGAAAGATGGTATTTTGTCAGGAAATTCATTCCCAACATCAGAGCCCATTTCTAATTAAAGCATTCTAGGCATACCGCCTGTACCTCCTTGAAAGTTCAAGTTCACTTGGATAAGAATCCTTCCCATTTCTCCCCTGAGATCTTCTTTATTTTTTTCCCAGCCTCATACATTTATTGCGAGAATAAAATAATATAATGCACTGAGAACCGTGCCTGGCCCACAGAAAGGACTGAATGAAGGTTAGCTGTCGTTGAGCTGGCTGGTCTGGAGGTGGCTGCTATGGTTATTAGATGTACAGGTGACGGAGTCCAGAGGCACCACTCCTGAAATGGTTTCTTTCTTCTCTGACCTGCTCTCCCATTTGTCCACACACTCATTCTCACTCTCGGTCGTACTGTTTCCCAATTTCTGGAACAGAGACTTGTCGCTCTCTTTCAGCATTTTCTCGTGAACTTTGGTCTCGTACTCAGGCTGGTCCTCTGTAGATAAAAGAACGGACTAATCTTCCCCCAACCTCTATACTGTCCACCTACTCATCAGCACCACCTCCACCATCTGATTTTCAGACAGGGTGAAGGTGTAAATGAATTCCCTCTGCCCCAGCTTAATGGCTGGTGATGTCTCTTTCCCATCTATATGGTCTATGTTGGAAAGTTTTCTCTCCTGAATATCTAGCACTCGGGGTGGCAGTTGGTTTGGTTTTTGCATTCTCCCTTTATTGAGGTCACTCAGCCTAAGACATTTATCTTCTTTTCTTTTCTCTCCTTTCCTCTTCTCTTCTAATTCACAGAGCGGCAGCAAACACATTAGGCTTCTAAACAGTCATCCTAATACACAGCTGGTGAGAGAAAATCAAAGACTTTCCTGCAGGAGCTGAGAGCACTTATAATACTCAGCGTCATACTGACCATTCTTTATAACCTTAACCAGCTAGTAGAAATTATCTGATTCTAACTTCACTAGCTATATGGCTTGAAAAATTATAGTGTCGATTCCTAATTATGTCTGGCCAGAAGCTCGTCTTAGACAATATGGTGTTTATGTTGTTTATAAGAACATTTGAAAAGATAAGTCTGTTTGATAAATTAAACTTTCTTAGCTGAGCTTCTCCAACCCAATAAGTAAATGACTACAGAAATCTCAGGGAACGTTATCAAATGACACTGTCACTCGCACCCTGGCATCTGAGCTTCGTCCTTGTCTTTGATTATAAGTTTCCTCAAACTCTCTTGCAAATTGTTCATTTGTTACAATGATAAAGTAAACGAGGCTTTCCTGTAATGAATTTAATTTTACAATTTGTTCCTGGAATTAATCGTTGATTAAAAGGCTTGTTGTGATCTTTGTAAGTCCCTTAGTGTTTCATTATTATAGAAACTCAGGAAACATTTATCAAAGAGTTCTTGTGCTTTAGGAATCATTCCATGTCAGGTTTGAATATGTCAATAATGCTTGATAAAAAACGTACAATCTCATAACCAACAAACAACCAGTGTTTACACTATCCATCCGCCTTTTTTTTTTTTTAACATCTTTATTGGAGTATAATTGCTTTACAATGGTGTGTTAGTTTCTGCTTTATAACAAAGTGAATCAGTTATACATATACATATGTTCCCATATCTCTTCCCTCTTGCATCTCCCTCCCTCCCACCCTCCCCATCCCACCCCTCTAGGTGGTCACAAAGCACCGAGCTGATCTCCCTGTGCTATGTGGCTACTTCCCACTAGCTATCTATTTTACATTTGGTAGTGTTTATATGTCCATGCCACTCTCTCACCCTGTCACATCTTACCCCTCCCCCTCCCCATATCCTCAAGTCCATTCTCTGGTAGGTCTGTGTCTATTCCCGTCTTGCCACTAGGTTCTTCATGACCTTTTTTTTTTCCCCTTAGATTCCATATATATGTGTTAGCATACTGTATTTGTTTTTCTCTTTCTGACTTACTTCACTCTGTATGGCAGACTCTATCCGCCTTTTAACTCCACCCGTAACTCCTATACAATCCAGATCCAAGACTCCTGCAGCAATAAACAATCTTGACTCAGACCTCCAATTTTATAGCCTCTCAGTTCACACTCTTCATCAAAACCTATGAACCCTCAAGGGCTTATCCAGCCGGGTGTTTTAGAAAAAAAGTTGCATTTCTCCCTTAGAAGAATTCTCATATCAGCCACTAAGAATACATTTTGTTACTGGAATATTTTGGGTGACTAGTAATCATATGTGCCACTTTGACTATCCAATAAAGACTTAAAATCCTAGTGAAACATTTCATACTGATAGGAATCCATCCTCCCGATTTTCCAAATCCCAAAGTAAAGTTTCATTTGCCCCATTTCTGAGTTCATTCCTCAGGTTTAGGATCAGATCGGGTTAAAGATTAATCTTTCCTTAGCCAAGAACTCGCACAGCTAATGCTTGCAATACCGACTCATATTTTTAAAGTCATGCACGAAAATGGCAGAGTGGGTACTGTTACGCCATAGAGGGAAGGAATCCGGGGCAGAGAGTGTGCCATCCCTGCCTCTGGCCATGACATGTAAACTGGGCTTCACAGCTGTACAGCTCAGAAGAGTCCCAGGTCTGGCATCACAGTGGAGGCAAAGCCTTGGACGGCTCTCTGCAGGTCTTCGTGATCCCCTCGCTCCCACGGAGAGACTTGGCTTCCCCGGACCCCTCCTCCTCGAACTGTGTGCCCAGATCCCTTCACGGTCACTCTTTCTCCTCCATCAGTCTTTATTCAAATCACACCTTCTCAACGAGACCCACCCTGACAGCCTGTGAACATTTACGTCCCATCCTACCTGCCCCTGCATCCCAACCTCTCTTACTCCACTCTCCTCTCTCCTTTTTTCATACTCCTAAGTAAGTTACTCATTCACTGTGGTTGAGATGTTTTGAGGGCCCGCCCGCCCCTGCTAGGGTGTGAGCTCCGCAAGGGCACGATCTGTCGTCTGCACAAACCATTCTCTGCTTCTTCCTTTTACTCGACAATTTCCCTCTCTAACCACGACGTTCTGACCTGGTATCTTCCACACACTCCTGTTCCTGGACTTGTTCTCCTAGCACGCCAGCCAGCCCTTTCATCCCTCCGCTTTACCTAGCTCGTCGGCGCCTTTATGACTTCAATGCCACCCGCTCAGCCTGAAACACTCAGCGGCAACCTTAAAGTGGCTTAATCAGGGTTCCAGACACGTTCTATCCTTTAATTTCCGGTTCTGCCCATCCCCAGCCCTGGGAAACGTATTTTCTGCAATCTTACGATTCGCCCCCGAACCTTAAAGTAGAAGCCATAAAGCTGCGCGTTCAGGACCACTGAGACCCTTGCCATCTAGGGTCATCTCTTTGCTGTTAAATGCACCCTCACAGCAGCTCACCCTTCCTTTGACTGACTCTCCATCCCCTGCTTAAGACCCTTCCCTCCGTCCTCAGCCTTTAGCCCAAACACTCAGTCTGGATCTTGCCTCCACACTGACTCAGAAGATAAATCCTTTGCCACAAAGGCCCTCATCTGCCCTTTCCTCACCTCACACCACCTCTGCGTCTGTAACCTCCATCTCCAAGTTATTCTATATTTTCAGGTTCCAACTAAGATCCCATGTGCCTTGGGATCTTCCTTCCCTCTATGGCGTAGTAGTACCCACTCTGCTATTTTTGTACATGACTTTAAAAAAGTAAATAAATTAAACAAATAAACCTCACCCCTTTTTTCAGAGAAAGAGGCACCCTTCTCCTTGCCCGAAACATCCTCTTGGTCTACAATAGGGGTGTTTGCCTCTTGCACCTCTTCTGGAACCTCCTTCTTTCAGATAAATCCTCTTTCCCAAATCTTCAGTCTCTTGTTCTTCTCCAGTCTACAAACATGCTTATACAGCCCTAATCCCACAAAATCCCACAAATCTCTCATTCTAATATATCCTTGGACTACCTACACTCACCATTTCTCCCCTTCTGTATCCATTTTCTTATACATAATTAATTCCTTGAGCTTTTTCCCCTGTACTTTAAGTCTTTCCTATATAAAGATTTTTGTTGTTAAATCTCATGGTCATTTCTCAATCCCCACCTTGATGTCTGTGGCATTTGCCACTTTTAATCAGACCTGCTTCCTCTCCTCTGGCTTCAGCCCCAGGCTCTTTCCTATTCCTCTCCTACTTCACTACCCAGTTCTTCTTTGTGGGCTTCCTTCATGGTTTCTCCTCTTCATCCCACACCATAAATCAAGACGTACCATGAAGCTTAATCATTGACTTCCAGTTCCTTGCCAGCTTTCCTGTTCTGTGTCAATTTCTCCTTGAGATTTTTGTTGTCATTGTTCTGGTCAATGGTACCATTATTCTCTCAGGAACTGGCTATTCTAGGCTATTCCAGAATCTTTCAGATTCCATTGTCTGATGTCCCTTCAGGATGAACACCGGGCACAAGCATGTTCTTGTAACCACAGAGAGGAAGCATTGATCTTAGGGATCTGAAACATTCTGAAAGCTAACGTGTCTATTCCTTTGGCCATAATGCTCTCCTGAGTGCACCAGAGAGTAACAGAGTATCAGAGCTGGAAGCAATGTTGGGGGTTACCTCATCACCTCGTCCTACATTCCCACTGGAGAGGTGAAAAGGCAAAGCCCACTGACACCGGAGAACTGAGGATGAGAACTCAGGATTCCTGGTATCTCCCATGCGACTAAGTCAAAAGTAATAGCCTGGATGAAAGGACTTGATTTTCTCACCCCACTTCTGTAACTAACATATTGCGACTTTTGTAAAATCATTAAACTTCCCTAAACCTTAACTTCCACTATCTCTTGGATAAGAAATTTTTAACACAGTGGCCTCTGAAGTCCTTCAAACATTAATTTTTCACTGATTTATGTGTCTTTGATACCTGCTGCAGGATATGACCTCAGGACCACAGCCAAGTATGTAAAGGCAAATAATTTATTTTCCTTTTCTGGGAAATGTCAGTGTCTCCTTAGGATTTTCTTGTCCTGATCAATGGCACCATCATTCTCTCAGGGTCTGACTATTCCAGACCCAATTTTGCTCTTCTCCAGATTCGCTGGACCATAGTTTTCAGATGTCCCTCCAGGACGAGCGTCTGGCACCAGCATATTCTTGTAACGACGGAGGAGGCTTTGATCTCCCTGGAGAGAGGCTCACGGAGCGCTATTTCCTTCATAGTAGAGGCCAGTCCGTAGAGCATATGGTGCTCTCAGGTCTCTTGAGAGGCATTCTAGGTGCACTTTGTCCAATGCCCCTCACTGCACACCTGTAACCTCCCACCTGGGTTCTCTTGCTGCTCTCCAAGCAGGAGAAAACGAGGACCACGTGAAGTCCACGCACGTGCATTGGCTCACCCAGCAGGCCCGAGGCAGATGGGCAGGCAGGGAGGGAGGCGTCTCGAACCCTGAGCCCCAGGCACCATCTCAGGGTCCTGGGATCTGGCTTCCCAAAGGCGGCCCGAGGGCAGGGGAATCAACACCCTGTGGGATGAACCTGGACCAGTAAGAGAAGAAGGAGAGCATGTGGCTGGCAGATAAAGTCGACTTGGTTCCCTCCCCCACCCCCCGCATCAGACCCCTGAAGTCAAAGTGATGCCATACAGCCTTTCCAGAAACGTCCCAGGTGACTGAGCAACCATCTGTGCTTCCTGTAAAGCTGTGGTCACCTGGCATTTGATCTTTTTCCCTCCTTGTCTATCTTTCTATTTTCCCTCATTTTTCCTTCTCTGAGAATTCATGCCCAAATAAAGAGTTACCATGGAAGTTTTGCCTCAAGCTTCTACTTTCTAGGAAAACCAGGCTTAGACAGATAGGCAGTAAGCCTCCATCCCTCTCTGACCCTCAACCCAGTCAGTCAATTATTCAGTCACTAAGTTCTGGTTACTTTTCCTTGTATTATCATTCTCTTTCATTCCTTCCTTTGCTTCTTTGGAGTCACCATCTTAGCCCCTGTCCTTACCACCTTACACCTGGGATACTACCGAAAAGATCTCTTAACTAGCTGTATTAGTCAGAGTTCTCCAGAGAAACAGAACCAGTAGGATATGTACTTCCAGTCTGAAGCCTGGCAGGCTCAAGACAAAGGAAGGGCTGATGTTTCAGTTAGACTGAAAAGACAAGAAAAACCGATGTCCCATCTGAAGGTGATCAAGCTGGAGGATATTTCCTCTTACTCACAGAAGCGTCAGCTTTTTTTGGTCTATTCAGACCTTCAACTGATTGGACGAGGCCCACCCATATCTGTTTAGTCAGTCTGCAAATTCAAATGTTTACCTCATCCAGAAACACCCTCACAGACACACCCAGAATAATGTTTCACCAAATGTTTGGGCACCCCATGATCTAGTCAAGTTGACACATAAAATTAACCATCACTCTGGTATTTTCCCCTCCATTCTCTGATCCCCTAAATCCTCTGCATGCTATATCTAGTTTAATTTTCTCAAAGACCCCATCTCCATCTTTCCAGTAGACTTTAGCCACTCCTTATTTTTAGTAGAATGCCCAAATACCTTTTCCTGGGATAGAAGAGTCTTCATTTTATTTCTCCTACTAACTGACACAATTATCCCATCATTCCTGTTCGTTTTTTCTTAGTTCTAGAGTTACTCATTGAATACTCATTTTTATCTGATGAACGAGCTACACCTCTGCATCATTGTACACATCAACCTTTCTCTTGGATGTTCCTTCCCACTGTCTATTTCATCTAACCTCCCACAGAATGTAAGCGCCTTAAGGGCAGAGGCCATATCTATCTTGTGCCCCCTTACACAGGGCTAAGCATTCGTACTGTGCGGGATAATGACCCTCTGCCTTGAAACCTTGTGTGGACCCAAACCATAGGGAAATAAGACATGGGAAAATGTAACCTGGCACAGCACTGATTTCCTCACATGGTGATGGGGTGGACCCTGCAATGCCAACGTGGCTCCTTATACCCATAACACTGCAAAAAGTGCTCATCTGACTTGATGGATTTCTCATTTTCTGTGAGCTGAAAATCAGCAACCTCTTTGGAGGCATAGGGAGCCTCTACCACTCATGTCTGTTCTTGGCCTCACGCCCAACCCTTACCCTTCTAGTTTGCTGATATGGTAGCAGTTTGAAGTGAAGGCAACTAAACTAAGTCTGAGTCGTCATTCTCACCTATCTTCAAACCTGGACCAAACTATGTGGTCTGCAATATTTCCAATACATAACCAATAAATATTTGTTAAATGAAGGAGGTAAAGTGAATGAATGAGGCCCCCATCTTCTCTAAAAGAACAGCTTAAATCCTAGCTCCTTCATGAAAGCTTTCCTTACTGCCTTTGTACTGTAGACCAAAGTGAGCTCCTCTAAATTCCCTTGCAAGTTTTGTGTGTGGCCCTTATTTGTCCTTAATGATTTGTTTCCTTGTATTGAAATCATTTCTTGAGGAATATGTCTTGCTTATATAACCATACTACAAGCTGTTCGAAGAAAAATCCATATTTTATACCTCTTTGTTTTCCCAGAGTTAATACAATGTTTGCACAAAATAAGTACTCAAATGTTTTTCTCCCTTTCTTTCCTTTTTCTTTCTTTCTTTCCTCTCTTTCTCTCTTTCCTTCCTTCCTTCTTCCCTCCTTCCTTCCTCCCTCCTTTCCTTTCCTTTCCTTCCGTTCCTTCCTTCCTTCCTTCTTTTAAAAATAATACCATGTAGTGACCCTGGAACTTAGGAATAATGGAGAGGTGATGTTGACACAGACTTCATTTCTGAACTTCTATAAGCCATGCAAATTTGGCTTATTATTATTCTTTTTAGGCTTTGCAGAACCACATGGAAAATTTGTAAGTAAGTTGGTAAAATAAGGCTGGTTGAATTTTGAAGCATGAAAAAAAAAAGCAGGATGCTAAGAAATGCTGATTCCTTTCAAATCACCCAAGAAGAGATTATTAACAACTAGAGAGAAATATAACAAAAACTGAACTATAAGCAAGGGAGTCATGGATGATTTTAATTCTTCGTTAAATTTTATAATTGTTTTGATATGTCTACAACTTAACAAGTATTTCCTTCATGGTCAAAAAGACATTAAATGTTATTTTCAAAAGAAAGAAGTTTTAAATGAGTTTTTACTATGTGTCTTCAATCATAATAAGCCTTTAGGGCAGAAGATACTCTGCAGATCTACTTTAAAACTATTAAAGCAATTATACTCCAATAAAGATGTTAAAAAAAAAGAAAGAAAAGTAGGCTCCTAAAATGGTACAGATGAACCGGTTTGCAGGGCAGAAATAGAGACACAGATGTAGAGAACAAACGTATGGACACCAAGGGGGGAAAGTGTGGGGGTGGTGGTGGTGGGATGAATTGGGAGATTGGGATTGACATGTATACACTAATATGTATAAAATGGATAACTAATAAGAACCTGCTGTATAACAAATAAATAAAATAAAATTCAAAAATTCAAAAAAAAAAGAAAGATAAAATAAAACTATTAAAGAATCAAGGAGTCAGGATTCTGGGCATCTAGTCCCAGCATTCCTATGACTGAAGTCAATATCTGGGGCCATGATTCTTTCTTATTTGAAAAGAACTGAGTAATCTCACATCCAGCACCCTAATGATTTGATTTTACTGTCTTTCTTTAGGATGATGTGGTAACGTCCACAATGCATACTATGACTGTATTCTTTACCCTCAGTTCCTATTAGTTCTAAAATACTGGATTTGATTTTGAAAGTAAGGATCTAGGAGAATAATTTAGAAGTTCTCTGATTAGGAGCCAACTTCCCAGAACAACATGGAATAAACAGTTGTTGTCATTTCTTAGTGTTATCCTACTTGGAGGTGAGAATTATATTTAATATTGAAGTATATGAATGAGTTTTAACTGAAGTACTGTCTCGGTTAAAAAAAAGAAAAAGATTTTTCAGTGTTCTTTGTATGATACTGTTAAAGACCTATGAATTAGCATTGGAATATCTAAGACCTTATGGTCCTGGGAGCCAACTGGTGACTCATGCTCTGTAATAAACAGATGATACTAATAAAACATCATTTCATAGGAGTTGTACATACTGAAGCAACACATGGTCAGAATGAACTGGAATTAAAAATGAGCAATGAGAATGTGGGTTCACAGCTCCCAGAAAAGCAATGCCAGAGACGTTCTAATTCAGTTCTCCTTGTGTCTGGATGAATTTTCAAAGACTCATATCAGACTTCCGGAGGACTTCAAAGTTACGCGTGTTCTTCAGTGACTGCAGCATGCGTAAGATTAACTGGAATTGCTCATGAAAGCTGAATTAGAAAGTCAATATTTACAATTCCATCAGTATGGTAAGCAGAACAACGGCTTCCCAAAGATGTCTGCATGCTAATCCTTGGATCCCGTGACTACGTTATGCTACAAGGCAAGGGGGGGGATCAAGGTTGCTGATGGAATTAAGATTGCTAATAATTGACTTTGAGATGGGGGACCATCCTGGATTATCTGGGTGAACCCAAGGTAATAATAAGCGTCCTTACAAGTGAGGGAGGGAGTGAGAATAGTGAGCGTCAGTGCAATGTGACGTCACAAATACCTGACCGGCCATCACTGGCTTTGAAGATGGAAGAGGCCATGAGCCAAGGAATGTGGGCAGCTCTCGAAGCTGGAAAAAAGGCAAGAAAATGTGTTCTTTCCTAAAGCCTCCAGAAAGAAACACAGCCCTTCCAACACATGGATTTTAGCCCTCTTAAGACCCATTTTGACTTTTGACTTTGGAACTGTAAAATTTTTACTTGTGATGGTTTACTCCTGTAAGTTTGTGGTAATTCGTTAGAGCAATAGTAAACTAACATAATCAGAAAATATTCGAAATCTCTGAATCCCTTTCTTTGAATACATATTTTTTATTTGCTACTACATAACTGTTGAACTCACATTACGTATTTGTCTGCAAAACTTGCCACACTTGTTGAGGAACAGGGATGTGATTTGTTTTCGTATCCTTAGCAACTAATGCTTACCCTGGTTCACAGAAGTCAAATAAACTAGTAGCCTTTTGCTTATCTCACATGGCAACAGTATGTCATCTGTCAGCTGACAATCACGCACAGCTCCATCCTTATGGGACTTGAGAATGTGTACCAGAGAACTTCTGTGTAATAATTCATCTCAAGCGTCACCTCATTTCTCTCTGGTTTTTACTCTCATCATAGAATTTTAGAGCTGGACATGCTAAACTGTGTCCACTGCCCTCATTTTAGATTAGGGCACTGAGGCACAGATTGGCGAATTGTTCTATTCATTATTGGTTCTATGCAGTATTAGATCGTGAATCAGTCTTGTTTCTAAAACAAAATGCTGATTTTATGCATTAAAACTTATCTCAACTGACAAGTGAGAGAACACTAATGATATTTCGAGTCTGGACAGCAAACTATCAAAATGACCTAATGAACATTAATAAAATCACAACCTTTTCATCAAAAAGGAGCAGCCCATGTGGGGCGGGGGAGAAATTTTATCAATGTGATATGGCAAAGTGCCACTTGTCTAGAGTAAGTATTTATATAGAAAAGGAGTAAGAGGACATTATATATAATTTGGTTATTATATAACGAATCGTCCTCCAGGTGATTTGGTTTAAAACATACAGTATTTACTTTCAAAACTAAACTGTTGTGCCACTTTCTCTGATTCAATCTTTGAGCTGTAGAAAAACAGAAATGATCCTCAAATACCAACTGCTCACCAGTGAATTATTTGAAAAAGACAACGGGCTGTCTAAACTTACCATCAAAAAATGCCTTCAAGATGAAGTGTGTCCTGTCACTGTAAACCTCAAATAGAATTCTCTTATATTGGGTATTTGTAGTCAATCTCGAATTCAATTTTCTGTTCTTGGGTCGAGTCAGGAAGAACAAAACAGATTCACTAGGTGTTTCGTGAGGTCAAAGATTGTTTTCTAAAAAATAAAATGACATGTGCAGCTGGTCTTAGAATGTTGTCATCAACTTGAAACGTGTACACATTTTCCTCCCTTCTTCCTCTCTCATCTTAGACCCTTCCTTTCACCGTTGGTTGTTTCTGCCTCTTCCCTCTTCACCCTTCTCCCTTTTTTATTACTGACCACGACTGAAGAGGGTCGAATTGACAATTGTTGTGCTTTTAATAGTCAGCAAATACCCAAAAACCAATTTGACCCTGAAACATGCTGACATGGAAAAAGATGGGAGTTTGGGAAATTGTTTTTGTCTAGATGGATGGAGGAGGATTGTTTTGGGTTTTGTTTTTTAAAGAAACACTTAGAGACTTTTTTTCTACCCTTCCACATTCTCACCATCAGAATGTTCTCACCTTCTATAGAGAGAGCTAGTTACCTTACATAACTTATTTTATTAGTATTTTTGTGTTTTCATGTAATAATTAACTAACAGTACTGATGACTTGCTTTTTAAATGAAGTGGACAATATTTCACTGCAATATTTTATTTACATCTATTCATTGTAATAGTTTAATTACCTTCAGAGCAAAACAAATTCCACCAGATTTCAGATAGACCACAAATATATAACTTATATAAAAATCTAGGTATTCAGAGCCAAATTCAGTGGGGGAAGAAGCAATCCTCAAAGTTAAAATAAAAGAATCATGCTTTGGAGTTGCCGTCAAGGTCAGGTAGCCATCAAGGTCATCCAGTCAAACTGCACTGGTTTGTAATTTAAAAAACTGGGGCCCATAAAACTTAAATGAGGAGCTCAAAGCTACAAAATTAGTTGCAGGCAGAAATGGAACTGAGGTCTGTCCCTCTCACTCTCAGGTCAGTGAAATGTTAATTACAGAATATTAATCATGGTCTTGGCTGCTGTGGAGGAGAAACAAGTGTCCTTAGGTTCACTGGGAACAGGAAGAGAGATTTGCAATCCCTCAGAATGTAACTCCAGAGGAACGCAGACATCATATCATGGTTCCAGCACAGTTTTATTCAACTTTGGATGTTCCAGTCATCCAGTAAAATCCCCTGATATAGTCTTAAAGGCATGAAAATTCCACCCTCAATCATGGGAATAAGCTGCAGAAAAACTAGTATCTACATGATTTCTGAACATTCCCAAATATGGCCTGGCTATTTGAAGAATAGAAAAACCAAAGGAAATTGGGGCTAAATAGGAAGTCCAAGGATCCAGCCGCCTACAGACTGCTAAATTCAGGTTAGAATTTTATGATGACTCTTGGTGCCATTTCCATGCAGGAAAGGGGCTTCTTAATTCTTTAGTCTGTCTATGTACAAGTGCTCATGTGGTAACAGATGGGACTGCTTTGGGGGGGGGGGTCTCCCTGTGACTTTTTCTCATCTCAAATATCAGTTACTCAAGTTATGCTCCTGGCTATATAGACACCAGATATGCATTTCATACAGATAAAAGGATTAGAGATAACCACTGGCTCTGACCCATTGTGACCCCTGGCTGGCACTGGATTCTCTCCGACAATGGCATATAGTAGGACACATCATTTTTTTTCTGTAAAGAGCTAGATAGTAACTATTCTAGGCGTTGCGGCCTATATAGTCTCTATCAAAATTGCTTAACTCTGCCCACGTAGTAAAAGACCAGACCTAGACAGTAAGTGAATGAATGAGTGCAGTTGTGTGCCAATCAAACTTGATTTATGGGCCTGAAACTCGAATTTCAAATACTTCTCAAGTGTCATGAAATATTCTTCTTCTTTTGATTTATTTTAGCCATTTAACAATATAGAAACAATTCTTAGCCCCAAGGCCATCCAAAAACAGGCAGCAGTCGGATTTGGCCTGTAAGCCACTGTTTGCCAACCCCAGCATAAAGGGACATTTTGCAATTTGTATTGGGTAATTATTTTCTGTGCTGTAATCCAAATATCTAACTGGTGCTTCAACAATTCCACACCATCCTGAACTCATCTGTGCTTTGAGTATCCACATCTTTATTTTCTGGGGTGATATATGATCAGAATCAAGAAGTAACTCCCAAGGCTTTGATGTCTGAGATTTGGTGGAGAAATCCCACTGTCACTTTGGAGTTTAGTGATTCACTGTGACAATTAAACTCGTGGAGCTGGTCTATTCAGAAGGGGTATCCTGAAGAATCATCCTGGGGGTGCATCATCTGGCTCCCAGAGGCCCCTCCTCCAGCAAAACACCCATTTGAAGTCAATGCTGTAGTAAACCCTAATCATATATAATGTATGGAAGAATATAAATGGGGATATAGCAATGCTAAAGTTTACATATCACTTACAGGGAATTCTCTGCCAGTCCAGTGGTTAGGACTCAGCACTCTCACTGCCGAGGGCATGGGTTCGATACCTGGTCAGGGAACTAAGATCCCACAAGCTGCAAAGTGCAGCCAAAATAATAATAATAATAAATAAATAAAACTAGACTCTTTAAAAAAAACATATTATCACTTACAAGTTTCTGGAAAGGCCATCAGACCATAAGTTAGTCATTTGTAAAAAATATTTAGTGTAAAGAACTATGATATAGAACTTAAAATAGCAATCCCCAAAATTTCTGTTTGGGACTATCAAAATATAATCATGATTTTGATTTTTTTCACCAGTGATTATGACAAGTGGAAAAATGAAACAATATCTGTCTTTCTAATTTCTCTTTGCTCTTTGACCTTCTCAAGTGTGGGCTGTAACTTTTTTTTTTTAAAGCACGTTTTATGTCCATTTGTAAATTCATTTCAACACTTTTTTCTTTGGCCCCGTGGTTTGTGGAATCTTAGTTCCCTGACCAGGGATGGAACCCGTGCCCCCTACATTGGAAGTGCAGAGTCCTAACCACTGGACCACCGGGGAAGTCCCTGTAAATGTTGCTTTCAATTCAGATTGAACACCTATTCTGTCAGGCACCTACACACTGCAGACACACAAAAGTGACTAAAGTATCCATGGGCTCTTCAAGTTGTTCAGAATCTACATAGAAGGCAGACACGCCTTGCTCCAGTCATGCCAACATGAACTGAGGTGACCGACCGCCCCGGACATTCCAGACCTCCTGTCCCTCTCTGGTCCTACCAGCCCCACCCCATGGCCTCAGCATTTCTACTGTGCTCCACGGATTCTTTCCCTCAGTGTCTCCAACTCTCTGTGAGTGCCATGAATTCCCAAAACCAATGTCATAAGGAGGAAGATTTAGCTGGGAAGGGTCCTGGGGACCTCGGACCTGTTCCAAACTGATGGCTTAGCACACACTCCCCATATTTATCCAAAGCACCAACATAACACCCTACGAGGAGAGAGCACAGAACAGGTGTTAAGATACCAAATAAAGGTTACTACCCAGCAACTCTGACCTGAAATAGCATATTTATGCAAGCAGGGCTGAGTTTGGCGGATTCAACTCATTTCAAGGTAGACAAACCTTTATTGCAGTTCCAATAAGATGCCCGTTGAAATCATACCCTGAACTGAAACACATAAAGCATAAAGACCTAGATTCAGGGGACTCAACTTTCTAGATTTTTCTGAACAAGGAGTCTATTCTAATTTTGTTCTCATAGCGGTCACCATGCTGGCCCCCAGCAGAAGCCCAGGACTCTACTTTTGACATGTCGTAAACTACTTTTAGGAACAGATAGCTTTCCAGCAGCTACAGAGGAGAAACTTTCTCCTCACTCTCCTGGGAGAGCACTTGCACAGAATACTCTGAATTTTAATGCAGAATAAAATACAGTGAGTCCTCTACATACAAAACGAGTTCCATTTCGAGAGCATGTTCGTTAAGTCCAACAAAGTTAGCCTAGGTACCCAACTAACACAGTTGGCTATACAGTACTGTACTGTAATAGGTTTAAAATACTTTTCACACAAACAATACATAAAAAGCAAACAAACACAAAAAATAAAGAAAACATTTTTAATCTTACAGTACGGTGCCTTGAAAAATACGCCAGACACATGAACTAACTTACTGATTGGATGTTCGAGGGCACGTTCCCATCTTTGAAAGTTCTCAACTTGAAGGTTCGTATGTAGGGGACTTATTGTAAAATGTAACAGACATCCTTTGAAATGCAAAGCTAACCTGTGGAAGAAAAGTTAGGGAAATCATCAGCAACGAAAAACAAGAAGGAAAAAGGAAACCAGAATGATTAATGAAACGGGCTGCTGGCCCAGAGCATTTTTAATTCCTTGTGTTTTTTAAAGATTAACTTTAAATTGTGTTTACTCAGCTATCTATGTTGATATTCTACAGGTAATCACTAAAAAGTTAAAATAAAGTATGTATCTTCTAGTGGGATAAGTTGAATTAGAACAAAAAAAAAAACCCTCATTGCTCCATAAGCAATAAGGAAAGAAGAAAAAGGCATATTTTTTAAAAAAACACACATTTAAAGGGGAAAATTCAATATATATGCATAATCATAATAAAAACCAATGGGTTAAATTTGTCAAAGGGCAAAGATTTTCAGATTGGAATTAAAAAAAAAAGCAGCTACATGCTGTTTCTAAAAGATATATGTAAACAAAAAGAATGAGAAAAATTAAAACAAAGCATAGAATAAGACTTACAGACATATATTTTTTAAAAGGATATGCAAGATATACACAGAAAAAGATACACTAACCAAAAAAAGTTAAAATAGTTATATTAATTTCAAACAAAACAGACATTAAGGCAAAAAGGTTTTGAAGGGTAAAATATAATATAATGAAAACAGTTCTAGTTGCAATTTAGGCTACATACTGTATGATTTCAACTATATGCCATTCTGGGGAATTCCCTGGCAGTCCAGTGGTTAGGACTCCTCACTTCCACTACAGGGAGCACAGGTTTGATTCCAGGTCAGGGAACTAAGATCCTGAACGCCACACAGCGTGGCCAAAAAAACGAAAAACAGAAAACTGAATCACCGTGTGCTGTACACCTGAAACTAACACAACATTGTAAATCAACTATACTTCAATAAAATTAAATTTAAAAAAATTAAAATTAAAAAACAAAAAAACCCTATATAACATTCTGTAAAAGGCAAATCTATAGAGACAGTAAAAAAAATATCAGTGGTTGCCAGAAGATGAATGGGTGGAACACAGAAGATTTTTAGGGCAGTGATATTATAATTATGGGTACACCTCATTATACATTTGCCTAAACCCGTAGACTATACAACACCAGGAATGGACCCTAATGTAAACTATGGACTTTGAGTGATTATGATGTGTCAGTGTAGGTTCATTGGTTGCAACAAATGTCTCTGGTGAGTGATGTTGATAATAGGGGAGGCTATGCATGTGTGTAGGTGGAGGGTATATGAGAAATCGCTGTATCTCCTGCTCAGTTATGCTGTGAACCCAACACTGTTCTAAAAAAAAAAAAAAAAAAAAAAGATCTGTTAACCTAGAAATCAAAAGAACAAATTATAACCACGATATCATTTCACATTCATCAGAATGACAAATGTTAAAAAAAACCCCAACAATGCCACGTATTACTAAGCAAAGCTTCTACTGGCAGTGGGTGTGAAAGCAAGGAATTGGAACAATGTTCATCAACAGACAAATGGATACATATATTTTATTTTGGTGAATGTGTTCCCATTCAACAATGAAACAAATGACCTAGTCCTATAGGTGTTAATATGGTTGATTCTTACAAACATAATACCAAGTTACAGAAAAATACAGTACAACTTTATTCATATAAAGTTTAAAGATGTGCAAAATGGTTACATATTTTTAGCAGTACTTATATATGTCACAGTGAAGTTGGGGAAGAAACACAAACAGCCACTGCAGTACTGGTAAGTTTTGTTTCCTAAACTGGATGATCTGGACAAGGATATTTATGTATTACTTTTTATACTGTTTGGCATGTTTCATTTCACATTATTAATTTTCTGTATATTATATATACAAACTGAAATATATATGTATTTATATATTTTTACAATATATCTTTTAAGTAAATAAGTTGACATTAAATGCCCTCTATTTCCCATATTAATAATTGCCCTGGGGGTTTTCTGAAATGGTAAATACACTTGCCACAATGAAGAGAGCAGACAACATGCAAGTGTCACAGAATGCCATAAGAGAAAGCTCTATTTAACAGTTAAAAATAAATTAGTTCCAACTGGTTTAGCTTGAATAAAACTATTGAAAAAAATACTTTACAACATCAGTGGGATACTTGCAGGTATTAGATCTTCACTGGCTGCTTTGATTTTAGTTAGGACCACAGATGGTAAGTAGCATGGAAAGCTGGTGGGGACTCTAAAATGCACTGTTTGTAACAATGAAAATTGGACCAATTATATCCCCAATTCTTGAGTGTTATGGTGGCTACAATCTCAGAACATCAAGGCAGAGAGAGAGGGTGACTTGTTCTGGGCAATACGGAGGTAAGGCCAGCTTCTTCCGTTTATACCGTGTCTTCAGGCAATTACTTTCTTGAAAGATAATTTTAGTAGGTCTGATTATTGTCAAAAACCCGTTTTCAAGAGATTAAATTTTGTATGATCATAAGTTGAATATTCAAATGGGATGAGCCTAATTGATTTTAGGGTACATTGTCTTTTTGAGATAATATGACAGCTGCCAGTATTGGCTCTGCTACTTAAAATGTATGATTAACAGAAGCATTCAAATGTTTAAACATTTAAGCAACAAATGTTTAAACGTTGGAATTGGAAGTTAAAAATGTATTTAAATTAAGCAAAGACAATATCTTGGGTAGTCCTGTGTGTCCCGTAAGTGAAAAGTCATCAGTTAGCAGCATGAAATTCTAAGTGGTGACTTTTTCCTCTTAAGATAAGACAGTCCCTTTGATCTGTCATCTGATATGCCAGCTAGAAAGATGGGTTGGTCCCCTCCTCTTTCCTAGCTGTAAAGATGATCCCAAACTGAGAGCCCCTGACTGTCAGAATACACCTTCTCCATCTTTCTCACACTGGGAAGGTAAAATTGCTGACAACTGAAAAATGAAAGTGTGTTGTGATGTATCTTGTGCAGATCTTTGTATTAGTTGAGAGAGAGGCCGTTATGCTAAGGTAACAAATATTACACATCATTTCCATCCACAGCTATTGGCCACAACTAGTCACAAAGTCCTGCGTAATCGCAAAGAGGCTGACAAATGTTAGCACTCTTTCTCCAGTACAACCCTTAACACACTCTTAAAGAAGGATGCCAGCAATAGTGTGTGTGTGTGTGTGTGTGTTTGTGTATGCTCACTTGCCCCTCTTGAATCACTGTCTCGTGGTGCCACAGAAACCAGGAACAAGGTTTAATAAAAGAAGACTAGTGCCTCAGTGGTACTGCTGAAAGATAAACTGAGACATATTAACATTGCTAAGAGTTTATTTGAACAAACATCAGTGTGAATGGGGCAGTGCCAACGCAGAAGTGGTTAGGAGTACTCCACAGAGAGGAGCTGGGGCAAGGGTTTTGTGGAGAAAATGCAGAAGCAAAGTAAGTAACTCATCTGACCTGCTACAGCTTCGCGCTTGCATTATTTGGGAAAGCGGAGCTGGCGGGTTGCGATTGGTAGTTCTTCCCCTGCAGGCATTCACAGGAATTGCTGGTGGCTTAGGTCTCGGTGGCATACAGAGGCTGCTAAGGCATTAGGCCCCCTCATTCTAATGGTTTCCTTGTTTAATTAATTTAACAGTACGATTGGAAGGAATCTTAAAATGTCTGGACAAATACTTTTTAAAACATTCTTTTTTTAAAAATTGAAGTATAGTTGATTTACAATGCTGTGTTAGGTTCAGGTGTACAGCAAAATGATTCAGTTATATATATATTCAGTTATGTATACATATACATAACTGAATATATATATATATATTCTTTTTCAGATTCTTTTCTCTTATAGGTTACTACAAAATGCAGAGTATACCTCCCTGAAAAAAAATTCTTAAGTTTTGAAATAAAAAAAGAAAACTAGAATGTGCTCACAATAAATAATCACACTTTACCTGCTCTTCCCTTCTATAAATACACATATTTTATATGTTTATAAAAATTAGATTCAAAGTTCTCTATACCACACAAGCACATGTGTGTAATATTGAGAATTCCTACTTGGATAATGGAAATCCTTTCCCAATAAGAATCACAATAAATGAGAATTCTGACATCAGCTTTGGTGGGTGGGGAAAGCAGGTTGCATATTTTCTCCACAGTATTTAACAAATGAATTAGAGCTTCTAGATACTCAAAAATCCCCAATAAAATTCTTTTTGTGATTCTCTTCTTGTTTTTGCTTCCATTAACCCTATGGCTTTTCCTGAATCGTCCTCTTTTAGTCAGACTCACACTGCTGATTCCCTGCATGTACTAGGAGTTCAGAGTTAAAAATAAGATACTCTTCATTTTCGAGTATAAACCAATACCTTAAAATTTCTCAGGGGAGTTAATGAAGATTCCATGAGCAATGATAGCCCCTAAGACTTTCCCACAACAGAGAGAGAGAGAGAGAGAGAGAGAGTGTGTGTGTGTGTATATATACATGCAGAGGGCAGGGAGGATGTGATACATGAACAGTAAATTTGGTAAATGTTTTCACAGGGTTTGTAAATTTATTCCAGAGACAAAACAGAAACAGAATGACCTCTCCCCAGCCCCCTTGCTCCTCATTGACTGAGTGATATAGAAAAGGTCTGGACAAGTTCTCTGTCACTAGACCCCATGTCCAGAGATTGAAGACAAGCAGCCATCGTGAAGGGCTTCCTTTAACGAACAGACGAAGGGGTGAAGATGTGCTTGGAGAGAATTCATTCCAGTTAGTGTAGAAACAGTCTGTTAAAAACAGACCGCTAGGATTCTTTTGGGTAGCTCGGCCTGACTTCAAAAGAGAAGGGCCTGAATATGTATATGTATATGTATATGTATTATATATACATAACTGAATCACTTTGCTATATACCTGAAACTAACACAACACTGTAAATCAACTATATTTCAATAGAAATAAATTTAAAAATAAATAAATAAAAATAAAATAAAAGAAAGAAAGAGGAGGGCTCTGTGATTGCGGAGAGGCAAGTTGGACCCCAGTGCTCAGCTGCACCCGTCCTCCCCCGCCTCCAGGTTACCCCAGTGCCCCACTCTCACCCCATATAGGTAGGTTTCTCCATGTGAGACACACATGAAAGTTTCTATTTGAGTAGCACGGAAATTGTACTTTGTTAATTAAAGGTCTTTAAGTTCATGGATTTTGTTCATTAAGAAAAAGCCTATCCAACAAGGAACACCCAATCAAAGTGATAGTTTCCCAATAACAGTAAATTAAGTGAAGTCTCCCCAAACTGACACTGTTACGGATTGAATTATGCACCCCCCCCCCAAATTCATATGATGGAGTCATTGCTCCCAATCCCTCAGAATGTGACCTATTTGAAAACAGAGCGGTTGCGAGTGTAATTAGTCAAAATGAGGTCATACTGGAGAGGGGTGAGCGCCACCCAATGTGCCTGGTGTCCTCACAAAAGGGGGAAATTTGAACACAGACACACACAGGGAGAACAGCACGCAAAGATAAAGGCAAAGATTGCGGTGAAGCTTCTGCAAGCCAAGGAACACCAACGATGGCCAGCAAACCAGCAGAAGCTAGAAAGATTCTTCCTCTCAGTTCTCAGAAAGAACCAACTCTGCTGACACCTTGATCTCAGACTTCCAGCCTCCAGAACTGAGACAGTAAATCTTGGTTATTTACGGCACCCCGTCTATGGTATTTTGTCGTGGCAGCCCTAGCAGACTAGTGCAGGCCCTGAGAACAAGCACGCTGTGTGTCTGCTTTAATCCTGTGTTTTCCACAAAACCACCTACATCGCAGAGTGTAGCCGCAGACACTAACAGCTGGCCGGAAACACAAGCCACAGGGATTTCTCAGTCTTGGAAGACATCTCACTTAAGTATATCTACCGCCATCAGCATCGCATCCTAGACTCATAACAAGGATGTCGTGAAGCAACGTGGATTTCTAGAATCCTGGCAGGTTAAAACAAGGTCGTTTTCTGAGATAATATTATCAAAAAGAAAATCGTTAAGGAAAGAAGATGTGGAAGAGTCTTGGGAGAAAAGAGTCTTGTCTCCATGGTTACTTCACTACGTACTGTCTCTACTGCACACGTTTTTCTCCATCACTGACCCCGCAGTCCAGACAAATCCCTTCACCCTACCAGCTCATCCATCCACTCTGGCTCTGCAGTCATTCATACTTTCACCAGCTTTCATACACTTCTTTCTTCTTGTAATCCCTTTGTCTTTCCCCGCTACTCTCTTACACAGTTTTTAAGCAAACGCTTTTCCAAAGCTGCAGAAATAGCTGCTATTAACTTCGGAGGAGGTCAAGTGTACGCAGAAGTGGCTGTAGGGTCAGTTTTGCGGCTCCCATTTAGCTACTGGATTTCTAGCAGGTCAAGGAAACGATGAAGGAGATTTGGGGCTTGGTTTCTGGCAGCAAACTCCACAACCATAACTCTTGCTGGATTTAGTGGAGCAGAGAAGCATGAATTCGTAAGTCAGGCTGGGATCAAGTCTGAGGAAGATTAGATTAGACCAAGAAGGAAGTGGATGGTGGTGGGAATTGGGAGGAGGGGGTGAGGAATGAAGGGTATTAAAGATGTTAAATTCAACAATAATGACAATGATAACTAAAACTGATCACTCTCATGCTTAGTGCATTGTCTCCATAAGAACCTAGGACATCAGTAAGTATGTAAAAAACAATGGTAATATTTAAATGCATTTCTGCAACCTCTAGAAAATGGTTTAAATATGGACAAGGGATTATTTTATTTTCCTGATTGTTCAATAAACATTTTGCTAAACAATTTTTTTAAGGTATTGAATTTCCCTAAAGTGATCTCTTCTAAAAACTATTCTACTCACCAGACAAAATGGTTTAAAATTTCAGGCATTATCAAAAATCTTTTTCTTTTCCTTTTTCTTTTTTTTTTTTTGCATGAGATACTTTGATTACATGCTTCCCCACATTGATGCAAACGGAAGGACACCAAAGCCATGGCCTTATTTTCAAAATTTATTTTGGAACTATTTAACGGGAGGACGATGAACTTGACAGTAAGGTTTTTATAAGCTATCAACCTCTGCTTCTGTGCTGTCAACCTCTAGCTCTTCCAGGCACTCCTGGTTATGTCAGAATTCTCCCACCACAGCAACTTTTTGGTCGATGTGCCGTAGTCATAGGGACCTGAACTAACCAGGGATGTCTGGAAGAGGGGGCGTCTGACCAAGCTGGAAATTCCAGGAAAATTACCAAAAAAGAACACATTAAATGCTTGTTAATTCACCCAATATTTCATGGACACCAGCATTCTGGAAGATTCTTTGTTGTGCTTGAGGGTAAAAATGAGTAAGATACCCCTCCAGCCCTTGAAGAGCTGATACTGTCTCTGGTTACAGCCCAGAGAGGATGAGTTGCAATCCTTAGAGCACATTCTAAATCAACGCCTGAAAATACTTCGGAGAAAGAAAATGCTGATTTTTCTACTCAGGCGTCACTCTTTTACATTTTTATTTCTCCTAATTGAAGAATGTTCATTAGAAATTATCTGGGGAAAAAAATAGGCTTATTTCTCCGGACATGTTATCCCTCTTTAATTTTTACTTAGCAAACCCACAGCTCTTACTAGGTTCCAAGCCTTACTATAGTCACTTTTTGAAAATTAACCCATTACTTATGATAACAATCCTGGGAAGTATTTATTATTATTTTCTCCTATTTTATAGATGAGGAAACTGAAGCCCAGAGCTAGTAAGTAGCGTGCTCAGGTTTACATAGCTAGCAAGTAGGTTACTTTTAAGTAAGATAATCAAAGATAAAATTTTTTTAAAACTATCAAAATAAAAAGGAAAAAAATCATATTCTATATTCAGGATTTAAAGTAAATCAGAACAAGTTTCTCTAACATTTTTCAGTGCCATACTAATTAGGACAAAATGTTCTGTCCTTGATATCTAAAGATGTGTATGAGAGAATAAAATGTGGAAAAATAAAATATCCTCCCCCCAAAATCAGGTTATCTTATTGTCCTTTTCAGACTAGGTAAAGAGCAATTAATTAATCTATGTGAATCTTTCTTGGATCTATTAAAATGTTTGGCCTATGCACCCTCTATTGGGGAAAATATTTAACCACAAGCTCTCGTGATAAATACCATTAGATATGGTTTACTCATCTGAAAAGTGTAGATAATACCTCTGATGAGTACCTGCATCAGAGGATTATGAAAGGATTTCTCCTTTTGTGATGTGAGCGTATGACATCCAGGTAGGACACCTGGATACTGGAAAGGAACACTCCTCAGCACGGCCCTTACGCTTTGCTATGAACAAAGTATAGCTATAAAGAAAAAGGAAACCTTAACAGCCACACAATCAAAAGTAAATGCCAACATGTAAATCGCCAGTAAACCAATGTAGGCTCAAAGACAGCTTCCCACACTTCGTCAGCCCAGCAAAAAAGGTTACTTTTCTCAGGTTAGCAAATTGGCTTCCAGATCACTCTGATCTTAAAGGTTTAAAAAAACAACAACAACAAAACTTTTTGCTTCAAAGTAATATGAGACAAAGTCCTACTTATTTTGGAAGACCTTACAGAACTCGTTATGTACTTCTGACTTCTTGGTAAAATGATTAAATCAGTACTTCTGGGATAAGAGATTGGGCTGTCAGACAGCAGAACAATTAACCCAACAATCGCATCTATGAAGGAAGCTCAAGTTTTCAGCTTTATTACATCTTGGAATGGGAAAGTCATCCACAAGTCTGTCTGATTATGATGTCCTGATACATAAGCTTTAATTAACAAGCTTCACTTTAAGAGTTCTTAATTCCAGTATCTTAGTGCAGATTAGGAAAGCAGGATATAAACTGAACCCTCTATTGAAACACTGATGCGTCCCTTGAGCGCATTATCAAAGCAAACTTAATCTAGACCAAGATGCTTTAGGAACTGAGTCAAATGATTCCATTGATAATCATCAGATTCACAGGATTCCCCAAACTCACGGAAATATATTTTTAGTTTTAATTTTGTAAGACTGCTCATCAGACCTTAACACTGACTAAATTGGACGATCTCTTTGTGTTGAGCTCCCTATGTAATTGGCTTTCCAGTCCACAGTTCCCCTTTTTGGAAACCCAGACTAGTCTGCATTCCTCTTTCCGGGGGGCCTGCTGGCTTGGCCCTTTCCCCTGTCCCAAGCTCCTGCCGGTGATGCCCACAGGGCCTTCTCTTGGATACTCTGCAGTAACATTTCTTGGTCACTGCTGGTGTGCTAAGGTGCATACATTTGTTTGTTTTGTTTTGTGTAGATCCTCAAATCCTAAAAAGTTAAGCATATCACCTTCTGACACACCTACATATTTTATGTCTAAGAACTATGGTCCCAGAAACTGTAGATATCTACAAAAATGACAAAAATCTTACTAAAAACAACCTAGAATTACAAGGCTGTTATGGGAAACATTCCAATTAGACAAGATCCTTTACTTAAGAAGTGCACTCAAAAGCAAGGACTCCAAAATCAAGCAAACAGAATGGAATGCCTGTATTAATTGGCATACAGAAGCCTCCAGAAAGGCTTCAAAATTCCAAAATAGCTTCATTAAAAATTTTGTTGCGGGGACTTGCCTGGTGGTCCAGTGGTTAAGACTCTGTGCTTCCACTGCAGGGGGTGCGGGTTCAATGTCTGGTCGGGGAACTGGATCCCACATACCTCGCGGTGTGGCCCAAAACATGAATAAATAAAATAAAATAAAGTAAAATAAAATAAAATAAAAATTTTGTTGCTAAAGGCTAATGAAAAATTAAAGACACAAGAGGTACCTAAAATGAAAGGTTGAAGACTGACATAACTCCTACTGCCCGCCTCTATCCTCCTGTGTTTAAGTACTCATTCTAGCAATTCTCTGTCTGAATTGTCTTTCCACTCTGAAGAGACTACGTGACAATAAACAGAAGTCCGTCAAGTTAGTTGTCTTACAGTTGCCCCTAGATATACCCTTGAAGGAGGGCACTCATATGGGTCTCTCCCAGGGTTGATGGGACTCTGAGGAATTTTCTGGTAAGCTGTTACATTATTCCCTTAAATAGCCAAAGAAACTAAAATTAATGAAAAATCTTGCGTATCCTTGGAAAGCTGGCAGAAGCCAGGTAAGGTTAAAATTCTTGCCAAAGTCAGCTCTCTCAGATGTCTGTCTCAGTGCCCAGTCTAGAGAGAAAAATAAAAATTTCCATTGTCCCCTCCTTTCCAAGTCCAGATCCATTGTGCAACTGAGTCCCCCTAAAATCGAGCTCCTCTGCCGAGTGTATGAATAACATCTCCATCCGTTATTCCCTTTCTTGTCCAACACTTGCTCTCCTCATGATTGATGAGTATCAAAGAAAAGGGGGGATTGAAACTAGATAAGACCCCGTGGGTCCCTCCCAGATAAAAATCCTTTCCTTGTCCCCCATTTCTTCTTTGGTCTGTTTTCCTGTCTCTGGCTAACACCCCAAACTTGGTGAACATTGCCTCTAGGCTCTATAAAAAGAAAAGGACCAAAAGACAAGGGTAACTAGAACAAAACTGCCTGTGTGGTCTACAGACCCTAAAATTTTGACTGGCATCCATGGCTGTCACTTTTTCAGTCCTGATTCAAACAGGAATTACCAGGAGGCATTTGTGATTCAGGACTCTCTTCCTCTTGTTGGGCCCTACTTCCCTGACCAACACCACCTGCTGCTCCTGGATTAACATTTCTGGGGAAGTTGAAACTCAGTTACATAAGATCACTGAGCAAGCCACTGGGCTTAAAAAGGTGACTCCTTCAGTGGAGTCCTTCTTGGACTTACTTGATTTAGGTTTGGGTCTTGGAGCCTATGCCTCTGACATGCACTCCAGACATTGGGAATTGTCCTACCTATAATAGTCCTAGTAGTCTCCCTGGCATGCTAAATGCCACTAACCACCAAGCGAGTGATCTCCCTAAGACTGGAACATCAAAAAAGGAATGAAGAGAAAGACCAACTTAAAAATTGTGAACCTGGGGACTTCCTTGATGGTCCAGTGATTAAGACTCCATGCTTCCAACGCAGGGGGCGTGGGTTCAATCTCCGGTTAGGGAACAGCCCACTGCAGGGAGAAAAAAAAAAAAAAATGGGAACCTGAAGTCATGGCCTGTGAATATCACAGAGATTAAGCACAAAAACATCATGACCTATGACTATCACACAAGGATCCATAAAAACTGCAAGAACTTCAGAACGGTACCTGGAAATGGCCCTAATGCCATCTCTCAGTGAAGCTGAGAGTCTGATCAAAAGGGGGGAATTGCTAAAAAAAAAAAAAAAAAAAGAAAGAGAAGCCCAGAATGAGGTCACTTACCCCACGACAGCAAACCAAGATTTAATATCCAACCTAATTACAGTTTCAGCCGCTCCCAGAAATGTGACCTTTAACCAGTCAATCTGGAATTACCTGACCAGTACTGGTGAGGTCACCGGCAGGATAGAACCCTGCCTGTCTCCCAAAGGAAGGTGACCTTGCCTGAGACAATCCACTCGTTGTGAGAAACTTCCTCTTTCTATCCCCTTCTGCCTGTAAAAGCCTTCCATTTTGTACAGCTCCTCAGAACTCCCTTTTGCTTGTTAGATGGGATGTTCCCTGATTCATGAATCGTTGGATAAAGCTAATTAGATCTTCAAATTTACTCAGTTGGGTTTCGTTTTTTAACACAACAAATACCTCAAAACCAGTGCACTACAGAAAAGGCAGTAATTTACTTCCTGAGGAATACTATACTAAGTACTTCAGATACGTTTTCTTATACCACACTATCTTTATTCATTCATCTGTCAGTACACACAGAAGTTGTTTTCATACACTGGCTATTGTGAATACTGCTGCAGTGAACTTGGGAGTGCAGATATCTCTTTCAGATACTGATTTAATTTCCTTTGGGTATGTACCCCAAAGACGGATGGCTGGATCACGTTAGTTCTATTTTTAGCTTTCTGAAGTATTTGCACACTGTTTCCCATGGTGGTTGTACCAGTTTACATTCCCACCAACAGTGCACAAGGGTTCCAAAAAGGGCTAGGTCTTGAGGCAGACAAATCAGGGTTTAAAACCGTGTTCTACCTGCTCCAAGCTATGTGAACTTAAGTCATATCACCTTTCTGAATTCCCGCTTCCTTGTGTGTAAAAAGAAATTTACACCATAGCGTTGTAAAGATTTGATAATAAAAAAGGGTTTTATAGTGCCTAGCACAGCGCCAATCATGTACTAGGTATTGAAACAATTTTAGATCTTTCTTTCTTTCTTCCTTGTTTCTCCTACCTTCCCTGATTTCCACCCAGTTGTGAATTTGGTAGCACTGATTAATCGTCTGCTCACAGAAGTAAATAGCACTTTGGTATGTATAGCCAAATGCTTCTCAAGGGTTTAGGAACCATCGACCCCAGCACCTTCTAACTCTCTGGTTTAATGTTGGCATTCATAAAAATGGAGTATCTACCTCTTGCTACCCTGCTGAGGAGGCAGAGATGAGGTTGAGTGTAATGCTGCTCAAAACCCGATCTGAGCAATTAAAGATAGTTTCCACGTAAACCACAAGTGCTGGCAGTCAGGTCACTCTGTGGGCATGCTTGGAGGAGAACACTGTGACTTATCTCTTACTATTTTAAAGCGTAAAGTATTGAAATTTGCAGTGAGATTTGTTCCAGAAAGCCTCTTCTTTACGATGCAGTGGACAATTTCTTTCCTACAAATATTCAGGCAATTTCTCAGGACTGTGCTGCTTTGGGTATCAATGCTGAGCACATGAACCAAATTCACTCCTATAATAAAACATTAATCTATCCCCCTGGTGCTTTTCCTAAAAGTATTAAAAAAACAAGTCACTTAAGAGCTGTTGCTAGGAGGTTCTAGAG
Organism: Balaenoptera physalus; assembly: GCF_965194825.1. Classification (NCBI taxonomy): domain Eukaryota; kingdom Metazoa; phylum Chordata; class Mammalia; order Artiodactyla; family Balaenopteridae; genus Balaenoptera; species Balaenoptera physalus. The sequence continues at coordinate 116,739,739 of NC_138886.1, forward strand.
ACCCACTTCAAGAAACAAAGTTCAGGGGCTTCCCTGGTGGCGCAGTGGTTAAGAATCCGCCTGCCAATGCAGGAGACACGGGTTTGAGCCCTGGTCTGGGAAGATCCCACGTGCCGTGGAGCAACCGAGCCCGTGCGCCACAACTGCTGAGCCTGCACTCTAGAGCCCGCGAGCCACAACTGCTGAGCCCACGTGCCACGGCTGCTGAAGCCCGTCTGCCTAGAGCCCGTGCTCTACATGCAACAAGAGAAGCCACTGCAATGTGAAGCCCACACGCCGCAACTAGAGGAAGCCCACTCACAGCAACGAAGACCCAATGCAGCCAAAAATAAATAAATTTAAAAAAAAAAAGAAAGATTTAAGGAGAAACAAGATATTTGCATGATGGCCCAAGTTTCTCTCCCAAGATATCTACTAAATACAAAAAAAAAAAAAAGAAACAAAGTTCAACTTCCAATCAACTGGGTAAGGTCCAAGTTTTATCTGAATGTGATGATATTTAACCCTGACAAGTTTGATATATATTCGTCTTCATAAAATACAACACCGAGATTCTGAGCTCCAAGGCCTGTCTGTCGCTATCTCTATTACATATATCCTCCAAGAGTTCACTCGGATCAAGGATAGATTTTTCAAGTGGAAACATCATCAGCAAAGAAAAAACAGAAAAATTCAGGGATTGAAAGGATTGGAGACAGTAGAGTGAAGAGAATTGAAAAATACATTTTGTGCAAGATTATCAAGTGCCTTAGACTGTGTCACGTTTTTGAGAAAAATAAAACTGAAGGGAGACATGATAAAAAGTATACAGCCCAGTGGATTTGTAAGAATCACTATTAATTATTGATCTCTATGCATTAGCTTCAGTAGCCCCAGAGAATTTTCTTCAGGAAACATTCTAATGTCAAAATCCAAGATCCTGTTTGTTATCAAAGCTAAAGAAAAAGTAGAAAACTGATAAACGTTGAAGGGGTGATGACATTTTAAATGCTTCATTCATCACATTATCAAACAGTTGTAGCAAACTTACTCATATTATTCAAGAATTAACTATTTTATTATTGACTTACAGAACTAAAGAGAAAATAAACAATCTTATTCTTCTACAGAAATATAGAACTTACAGACACCCACATTCCTTGGAAAGCTTGTTTTGCTATTTATATCAAAGGTGGGTATACAGAAGTACTACTATGTCATGAAAATCGGAATTCTTAAGGTTTGCTGATGTGGATAAAGTAAATGAGAGAATGTTAGATATTTCTCTCTACTAAGACATTAAGAATACTTCTTTATTTTTGAACAATCTACTGTGTTGAGAATCTACCTTGAATTAGCATCATCTGATCTCGCCCAGGTTCACAGCCAATAGTATTTACTGATCACCTGCTCTGGGGTGGGAACGCCAGCCCTTTCCTTCCTGGCGCTTTCACACTCCAACCCCACGATGGCGCTGTCCTGTGTTACCATCCCAGTCTCACTGTGGATGTCTCCTTATAGAAATTTCACTCCATCATCTAGCATCCATAAGGTTTAGGTGACATTGTAGCAGGCAGACTATAAGTTGCACCACTTGTTTGTAAAAATTGTTCTGATGCCTGACTCGTGGAAATTTGCTTTGACACTTCCGTGAATATTCCACCAAGATTTTGAATGTGTCTCTCCTACACAGAGAGCCCCAGACATAATACATATTGTTTCATTTCATCTGACATTAAGGTGACACAGAAGAATAGTAACATATGCTAATAAATACCTCAGAAATATCCTTTAAAAAAAAATTTACTTATTTATTTTGGCTGTGCTGGGTCTTAGTTGCGGCACGAGAGATCTTTGTTGCGGCATGCATGTGGGATCTGGTTCCCCGACCAGGGATTGAACCTGGACCCCCTGAACTAGGAGCACGGAGTCTTACCCACTGGACCACCAGGGATGTCCCCTTAGAAATATTCTTGATGACAATATATAGTTAGAATGAGAGGCATGAATGGGTTAACCCCATCAATTAACCTCTAGGAAGAAAAGCATAAGATCTCTCTCTCTCTCTCTTTTTTTTTTAACCTAGAAAGCCTTTAATTAAAGACCAGGATGGACAGCTCAGGGGTCCCCTCTGCCCCCTCCTCCCCACGACACTCCCCCATGTCTTGAAACTTGATATTAAGTCAATGTTTCAATTTGTCTCTAGCAAGTAAATTTCACAGAAAATCCAGCAAATGATATATTCTCTCAGCTTTATCAAGATGAAAAGATACTGAGTATTTTGAAATGTGATAACACAAAAACAGCAGAATTTTGTTCTTCTGCCTCATATGGCTTTAATCTGTAATCTAAAAAAGGAAGACTTTCCCAGTTTAGAAATGACGGGGCGGCGGGGTGGTGGGGGGGGATAAATTAGGATTTTAGGATTAACATACACGCACTGCTATATATAAAATAGATAATCAACAAGGACCTACTGCAGAGCACAGGGAACTCTACTCAATGTTCTGTAATAACCTAAATGGGAAAAGAATCTGAAAAAGAAGAAATGTATATATATGTACAACTGAATCACTTTGCTGTACACCTGAAATTAACACAACATTGTAAATCCACTATACTCCAATATAAAATAAAAATTTTAATAAATTAAATTAAAAAGAAATGAGTAGCTGAATTTTGTGTAGTTATTAGTAGGAAGAGGCAGAAATAAAAGAGTTGCTTAAAATTTCTGAAAGCCATTAAGATTTTGAACCAGGAAATCCCAATTGCCACTACAGAGCTCAATGCCAAACTTTTTTTTCTCTAAAATTGTTCATTTTCATCCAGACTGTTAGCCCAAGATTTATTTTACAAAGTGTACTCTGCCCATCATCTTTCACAGTGTGTGTTATTTATTGCAGGTTTTATTTATCTTACACCAACATTGATTTTTTTTGAATGATTGTATTTGCAGCTTAAGCCTTGCTAATCACCAGTAATGTCTCTCATTACAGATATTTTTTTATTTGGTTCTGAGAGCAGAACCAAATTTGTCCCTTATTTTCTCAGCCTCCTCCCATCCCACCTCCGCCCCCCAAAAAAAACAAACACCAAGTGAACAAAAATACGAACCTTTACTGCCATCCAGTGGTGGCTCTGAATTTTTTCAAATAAAACATCTCTGGTGCAGCAAGCCATGACTAGCAGTTTTAAAAGATTCTTTCCCTTAAATTGTTAGAATGTTTTAGATATTTTAATCTGAAACAACTAGAGATAAAAACTTTAAAAAGAAAACTCTGCATGTCTATTATATGTACATTATTATCAACAATATCATGTTTACCACTGCAACAAGATAATGAATGCAGTGATGGCCCATTCCCATCTTACTATGTTGAACGTGTGGCTTCTTTAACTTTTTATCATGGAATAGAGATTCACGTGAAGTTGCAATAATAGCATATAGATTCCCATGGAAAAACTGCCAAACTCTTTTAGGAGTGGTTGTACCATTTTAGATCCGTACCATCAGTGTGTGAGAAGTTCAGGTTCTCAGCATTCTGGCCAGCATTTGGTCTTAGTACTGTGTTTTATTTTACATACTGATAGGTGTATAGTGATGTCTCGTTGTGGCTTTAAGGTGCATTTCCCTAGTAGCTAACGATGCCAAATTTCTTTTCGTGTGCTTACATGCTATCTACATCTTCTCTCTGTGAAATATCTGTTTATATCTTTTGCCCATTTTCTAACTTTTTTTTTTTTTTTTTGCTGCTGACTTTTGGAAGTTCTTTGTATATTCTAGATGTAATTCCTTTGTCAGATATGCAGTTTGAAAATATTACCTACCAGTGTGTAGCTTGTCTTTTCATTCTATTAACAGGGTCTTTCACGGAGCAAAAGATTTTTATTTTGATGAAGTCCAATTTCGCAAATAGTTTTTATGTATCATGCTTTTGATGTCATGTCCAAGGGCCCTGCCCAGCCCTGTGTCCTGAAGATATTCCCCCTTGCTTTTGTTTCTAAATGTTTTATATTCTTACATTTTATATTTAAATCTCTGATCCATTTTGAGTTCATTTTTGAATAAGGCGTGAGGTTTAGGTTGAGCTTCACTTTTTAGGATGTTCGATTGCTCCAGCACCATTTGCTGAAAAGAATATCCTTCCTCCATGGAATTATTTCTGCACCTTTGTCAAAAGTCAGTCAGAGTGTTTGTGTATAACATAGGACTTTTATTTTGCTTTATAGTTAAATATATTACATGAGGACTCCCAAGCGCAATCTTTTGGTGAAACTAATACGAAAAAAATGAAAAGAGACAATTTGATAAAAATGAAAAGGGAAGCTCAATAACATTAAATGACCTTGGCTAGGAATACACAGAAAATTATTCAAGATGAGGAATGGAATCTTACATAATCTTAACCTCACCAGCTGAATTAAAACCTAATTTTCAATGAAAAGCTGTATAACAAAACAGCAGAGAGCAGGGCTTTGCAATGGCTTCCATAGTTTAAATCCTGGAGAGGCCCTTTATCAGCAACAGGACCCTGAGGCCCCAGCAAATAAACCTTTCAATTTCTGCATTTTTCATCTTTGAAATATAAGTAATAATCCACGTCTCTCCTTGTGCTGCTGTGAGGCTGAATTAATACACGTGAAACACTTAGAACAGCATTTGACATATGAGGAATGCAATCAATGTCAGCTATCATTAATCAGATCTGACATAAAAAGTGATTATTCCAGTGACGGCATGAGTCAAGTCTATCTTTCAAGATGAGCTGTATTAATCTTGAACCTAAAGCAGTTTCCCTACTCCAAGTTCATTTCTTCCTCATAAAATGGGATGGTTGCAAGGAACAAATGAGCTAAAGTAGCAGGAGGTTGTATTACCATGGTCAGTTACTGCTTTAGTAAAGACTACTCCTAAGATTTAAAATACTGGTTATCACAATGAGGTATCACCTCACACCAGTCAGAATGGCCATCAGCAAAAAATCTGCAAACAATAAATGCTGGAGAGGGTGTGGAGAAAAGGGAACCCTCTTGCACTGTTGGTGGGAATGTAAATGGATACAGCCACTACGGAGAACAGTATGGAGGTTCCTTCAAAAACTAATAATAGAACTACCATACGACCCAGCAATCCCACTACTGGGCATATACCCTGAGAAAACCATAATTCAAAAAGAGTCACATACCACAGTGTTCATTGCAGCTCTATTTACAATAGCCAGGACATGGAAGCAACCTACGTGTCCATCGATAGATGAATGGATAAAGAAGATGTGGCACATATATACAATGGAATATTACTCAACCATAAAAAGAAACGAAATTGAGTTATTTGTAGTGAGGCAGACAGACCTAGAGACTGTCATACAGAGTGAAGTAAGTCAGAAATAGAAAAACAAATACCAGATGCTAACGCATATATATGGAATTAAAAAAAAAAAAGGTTCTGAAGAACCTGGGGGCAGGGCAGGAATAAAGATGCAGACAAAGAGAATGGACTTGAGGACACGGGGAGGGGGAAGGGTAAGCTGGGACGAAGTGAGAGAGTGGCATGGACATATATACACTACCAAATGTAAAATAGATAGCTAGTGGGAAGCAGCCGCATAGCACAGGGAGATCAGCTCGGTGCTTTGTGACCACCTAGAGGGGTGGGATAGGGAGGGTGGGAGGGAGACGCAAGAGGGAGGGTATATGGCGATATATGTATATGTATAACTGATTCACTTTGTTATACAGCAGAAACTAACACACCATTGTAAAGCAATTATACTCCAATAAAGATATTAAAAAATAAAATAATAAAATAAAATAAAATACTGGTTATCATCATTTACTGTTATCAATAATATCAAGTGTTTCTGGAGCCCTGATGTGTATAGAAAGTACTGTGGTGGCTACTAGGGTTAAAAAGCAATAAAAGCAGTCATTATGCTAGATTGCATCTTACAGTTCACAAGCAAAAGTAGGCCATTCAAAATAGAAAAGGGAGGGAAGCTACAGCTCCCAGAGGCTTATGAGACTGACCAGGTTCAGTATCCATCAAGCCCAAATGTGGCTGGAGGGCTGGGGAATTTCAACTCCAGCAACTCTATTGACCTAGTTTTTAAAGACAGGGCCAACTTTGTGCAAACTCATGCAAATGAAGTTTCTCTGCTCTCCTAAGAGAGAGAAACACAGATTAAGGATATCTCCAGCTACAGAAGCGCAGCAGAGTTTGATCAACTTAATTAGCATACACGAGAATTAATCATCGACAAAGAAAACTCTGTATGGTGCATTCAGGCACCGCGGATAGTTATTTCTCATGAAGATAATGACCTAATACATAATATTATTTTTTAAATATATCATTATTTTGAAAGAAAGGTAGCACAGGCTGCTTGTCTGCAAGTTCCTGGAACCTCTGGTAACATCCTAGGGTGAGCCAAATCACTGTTCCCACCACCGCTGCCTCCTGACAATGCACCAATTTTCAGCAGATAGAGAGTGACATCTTGTTGATTCAGCCCACCTCACTGATGGCAAATACCTCCCTGATGGCAAATACCTCCCTTGTCCAGAGAAGCAAGAGGACTCAGAGAAGCCAACTGAACTCACTGTAAGCAAAGCCATAGCCCGCTCAGGGGAGCAGTCGCTGCAACAAAAGCATAAGTGGCTTAGCAAGTTTAGATTGAAAAGAAAAAAAGTTGTTCATATTCTTGCAATAAGTAAGTAGATTCAACTTGGAAATCAACGTCTCCTCTTGACCTTATAACATCACTCTCTCCATCCTAGTCTATTAACTTTTTTTGAAAAATCATAATAACACTGTACTTTTTCCTATGGATTAATTTGTTGTGTATTTAGTATTTTGAAGACAAGAAATTTTAGCATTGTTATTTATTTATTTTCAGGATCATGTCCATGTCTTTTCAAAAGAAAGTCCCAGTAACATAGCCAAGACCGGAATGGCTCCCTGAAGCTGAACCATTTTCAGCATGGGAGCAGGAAAGAGAATTCACTCAGTGGCGCAGTGCAAACCCTGAACTGTCCTGAAACACTTTGGGAGTGACCTGAAATGCCCGTGCATCTGTTTCCTTTGATCAGTGACAAGCTGTCTCTCTTTTTCCTTTCCACCTAAATATAGTTTATGGACCTGAGGAAGCGTGATCATGACCAATTTGGAGGGAGAAGGGATGTAGGAATTGGATCCAAGATTGCTGTTACCCTGTGGGATGAAGGGGTATTGTTTGTTTTTGGCATTTTGAAAGTAGCTCGTAAAGCCAGAGAAGGGACCAGCTTCAACCAAGGGCGTGTGGGTGTTTTACTGCAATATCATCACAGGACTGTCCACGGGTAAAGGTTGCTCACGACAGTAAGTAACTTACACTCTTGCAGCTGGCTCAGTCTGGAATTGCTCTGAATGTGAGCTTCTCCCACATCTCCAATTCTAATTACAAAGACTGTCAGAGAAGGAATCAGGAGCCTGGAGCAAAATTCAGCAGGGAGATCTCAGAGAAGAAGGGAGGAAAGCAGTTCTGTCTAAATAAAAGACAGAACATCACTGGATTCAGGAAGAAAAGTTTTCGCTGAATAAAATTTTTAAAAATGACAACACTTGACTTTATAGTTGAAGTGGCAAAGAACAGACCAGTGAATTATAACTTTAAAAATACCTGTGTGAGAATGCTGCAAAAATAGTTTTATAAGGCATCTCCATTTAAAGAATATTATATCATCGTGATCCCTGGTAGAGCAATTTTACTTTTCTGTTCTGAAGACCATGTAGGCGAGAATCATAGATCCATAGGGATGTATGGTCAAGCTGAGGTAGTGTAGGTGAACAAAGAAGATCTGGAATACGATTGGTTTAAGTGGAAGGTTTTAAATTAGATGTCAAAAATAACTGCCCGGTAATGGAGCCAACTTCGAACCAATGTGAACTCTTTCCTGGTGTCTTTATAAATTGGTGTAAGTCATGTGCCATATGGGAGCTCATCTGACCCTTGGTGAGCTGGGTAAACCTGGACTTGAACCCTACATTTCCACTTGTTGCAGAAGTCCAAAGTCATCCTATGACCGTCGGCGAATGTCTGGACGTTTGCTCTCTCATGGCTTCCTCTGCTTCCTGGGCTCTTGTTCCACACAGGCTGACTGGGTGTCCCCTCTTATTGACCTGGATATCAAACTGCTCCTGTATTGTCTGCCTCAAAATTTGAACCAAAGCATTTGTAAACGTGTGATTTTACTGATGATCGGAAAGGCTGGGGGACAAAAACATATCACTTATTAGATCGCCCTGTTCTCCAGGTCCATTTTTACCGCTCAGCACCAGAAGTTTCTCTCCTGGCTTTTTCTCTGCAGCACCTGCTCCTCTGTTTTGCTGGCTTGTCTCTCCTCTTCTGCCCACCTCTTTACTCCCTCTCCCCCCCGACCCTGTCCTTCTCGGTAGGAAACAGCACATTCTTCCCTTACCTCATGCACAGCGACCTCCCTGGCCTCTGAAGTCACCAGCCAGTGCACTCCCAGCATTTATGAACTTGTTTTCTGAGCAGAAAGGGCTCATAGAGAAGAATTCTGGACCAAATGTTAGGATAATATTTTCTAACTGTATCATGTTATGTCTGTATTTGAATGAAAGACGTTTGGTGTGGTGATGTTGAAAATCATTAGAATGGAACACATGACTTCTCGACAGTTTATCCCATTTAATCCTTAGCAGGTGTAGGGAAGGAAAAACTTTTCCTCTACCTTCCTGGGCTCAGTAACTGAGAACCTGTAGCGCACTTACTGGTTTAGACATATTCCACTACTAGACTGTAATCTTCTCGCACAATTGTTCTTTCAAAAAATAGTTCTGGAATAATGAAGTAAGTAGCAATCTTATTTTAGTGAAATTACTAAAGAAAGTTCCTCAGTTTTCCTCAATAGGCTTAATATCCAACCAAAGTCGTTGGTTGAATGAATCAGAATGAGTTGACCTTGAGTCCAAATGGGGTAGGATGTCTATCTCACAGTCTTACATTCATGTTTCATTAAGTGTTATCAACTTACCCCAAGGAATGTGAACCCTCATTATTTAGTAATGATTTTTCCCTAAATTCTGTCATATGCTCCCATAGCCACAAAACCTGTCTGCGTTGGTTGGGTTAGACTAACTTGTTTTCACAATAATTTCCTTGATTGATGTGTAGCTCAGAGAAGTAAAGTGAGCTTCCTAGTTCATCACTATGATTATCAAAATAATGTTCAGCTTTTCTAGCAAGAGCATCCCTGGTGCCAGCCGGAGTACCTGGGACATAGCAGATGATTACTTAAAATGCGTTGAATGAATAAATGAACACATTAAAGCACAAGGGGTTTAACTCCTAAAAATACAAACACTTTTTCATTCATTTAAGCCAATCTGGCCTCATTCTCCCTGAAACAGTGACAAGAATTAGTCAATCAGCATCAACCCCAAATCTCCAGCTATGCAGGAGAGGAATGGGCAGTTCTCCGAGTAACTTTTTTCTAAAACAAAGGCCAAAACAGACCGATTATCTACCTGGGTCTTTTTTTGTTTTGTTTTTTTGGCTGCACCTCACAGCATGTAGGATCTTAGTTCCCTGACCAGGGATGGAGATTTCAGCCCCTGCAGTGGAAGCCCGGAGTCTTAACCACTGGCCCGCCAGGGAAGTCCCTAGCTTATCATTTTTAACTGTGGCCAGTTTCCTTAATTGTGACTCCAGACATCTCATCAGTGAACACTTGCCACTAGGTCTCCCTCGTGGGGAGGTTGTCCATCAGCGGAGGACGTGTACTTTCTCCGTCACGCCGCAGGGCACCGAACAACACCCGGGCCACCCCGATGCTTACAAAAAGATCACAAGGAGCTCTCTTATCCTCACCTGATTTTCTGAGCTAAACTGCAAGGGTTGCAGAGCAAGTGATGAAAACGGAGAAAGCCTGTTGATGAGAAACATTCAGCCCCACCTCACACACAGGAGGCAGAGCTCAGCCTGCTGCCAGCGCCACTGCCTCTTCCCCAGGGTGTGCGCTTTGCCTGGGGAGCGCGCCCCTCTCAGAGCACCACTGGGAGGAAACGAGTGAGAGCAGGATTCTGGGCTGACGTTCATCGCTGACTTTCATGACCTCTTTCCAAGGCTGGAAAAGACAGCCATGAACAAGGCTTCTCCGGGAAAAGAGAAGCTGCCGCCTTCCGTGCTTCCCATGCAGACCATCTTAGCCTAATTCCTACCTCTGTTTTTAAAGGTTAGGAATGAGGCTGATTCTTCTCCTGCATCAGAATAATCATAACAGATACACCAGGGGCTTCCCTGGTGGCGCAGTGGTTAAGAATCCGCCTGCCAACGCAGGGGACAGGGGTTCGAGCCCTGGTCCGGGAAGATCCCACATGCCGCGGAGCAACTAAGTCCATGCACCACAACTACTGAGGCCCGCGCACCTAGAGCCTGCGAGCCACAACTACGGAGCTCGCATGCCACAACTACTGAAGCCCGCGCACCTAGAGTCCGTGCTCCACAACGAGAAGCCACCGCAATGAGAAGCCCGCGCACTGCAACGAAGGCCCAATACAGCCAAAAATAAATAAATAAGTAAATAAATTTTAAAAATTAAAAAAAAAATAGATACACCTACAGAATAGGCAAAATTTGGGGCAAACATTTGGATCTGCTGAGAGAAGTCACATTTCTGATAACTGGTTAACAACTATTGGCCAGTGGGGGAGGCAAGGGGCTCAAGTGAAGAGCCCTTGTGGGATGAGGTACCGTCTGCCTTTGACAGACGGAAGAGGACGCTTCAGAGTCTGCCGGGAAAGAAGTACTGTGCTATCCGGCCTCGGGGGCCACCCTGGCAGGTCCAGACACATGAGCAGCTGACGTTTGCTGTGGTGATCAGTACTGATCTTGATCAGTGCCTCCAGCTGTCTCCAAACATGTCCTCTTCCCAGCTGCTGCGGCTCCAATAGCTTCGGTTTTATGTATTTCTTTAAGAACAGATCCCCTGTTATTATCTTGAAACGGAACATCAGAAACACATCAGTTTTATGTCTCTCACTCATCTGGAGTTCAAAGTATTGCAACAGTTCTGTTTCTTTTCTGTAAGAAATCACGGCAGGTGACCCTGAGGTTTCCCAACTTGAAGTAAGTGCATTGAACAGTCAGGGGTTTCAAAGATTTAGCTCATGAATGAAAAGTCCACACTAACCATGTATCGGGTCGGAATGACTTGCTGTTGGAAAATAAACTGCTATAATAGCTCAGAGCGAACACTGAGTTTTGTCAAAAATCTGTCACTTTCAAGGACAGTGAAGATTGCATTTAAGGAGTCACTCTGCTTCTGCCTTTGCAGATGTGGTTTCCTACATATCCTATAAAATGAATCTGTGGAAGTAATCAAGGAATATCCACGACCCAATGATGAAATAAAAAGATCACTCAAGAATTATTAGCTTATTTTTTTGTTAGATATTAATCAAAAAATTCCAACCTGCTTTATTGATAATTGATATCATCTATTTTGACTTAATTCTTTAATTTCATTTCTTGGAAACAAGGTACATGATTTTCTCTGTAAAAGTTCAATTACCAGTTGAAACTGCATTAAGTTTTTAAGCTACTGAATTAAATTAGGTGCTTTGATACAGTTATTGACTGAACAGTTTAACATCAAGCTATAAGAACACGGAGACATTTACAATGAATCAATAGTATTGGCAAAGCCACCTGCCAGCTGACCTGCAAATAGCAAATTTCAGCTCCCATTTTGTGAAAACTGATGTATTTTCACACCTAAAGTTGCCTCTTTTTTTTTTCTTTTTTCCCCAAATGTTCATCTTAAGGAATTAAATCTGAGAAAGGGGGGAGGGTTGTGTTTTAAGGAAAGAGGTCACCAAACAGACTCCAAACCCTGAGGTGAGGCAGTAAGGCCTCCTTTGCTCAATTCCTTCTCTTCACCCACAGTGTCCCCTCACCTGAGAACAGAAATCAGATTTAAAACAAGACAAAACACACAAACAAACAAAAAAACCAGGAGAGGGAATTAAAATAGCTGCAGCTAAAGCAATGGATTTTTGAACAGTAGAGAGAAATCACTGGGAAATATTATTATCCTTGTTGTCAGAAACTTGGGGTCACATAGGAAGTTGTATCAAGGGGCCTCTGGGATCCAGGGATAAAGCAGGACTAGAAAAAAACATTTGGCAAGAATGTGGGAGGAATCAGGCTGCCACTCAAAAAATTACTGTCCTTTTATTACTCAAGTGGCCCAAATAGGAAATGGATTCCTCTGATATGTGATAAAGACCTTTATAAGGTTGTAATAGTGGCCAGGTTTCTTGTTTACCATTACCGTACCGAGTAGAAATATTTTCACTTCAAAGATATTTTTCCGACTGTCTTAAATCCTGTGTGTAAAGAGGAAGCAAAAAAAGAAGAGAAAAACAGAAAGCGGTAAGCTAGGCCACAAGGGTAAAAAAGACAAAAAAATATGGTCTGTGTAGGTACAGAACACGTAGTCTTTGGAGGAAAATATTATAAAAATAAATTAAAATGTAACATGGTAAATGCTATTACAGAGATGCCGATAAAACGCGGATGGAGGACAGGGCAAGGTCGGAATCCTTACGGCATTTGAGATGGGAATTGAAGAAATAACAGCAGTTTGCCAAGAAGCAAGAAAAATGCAAGTGTGGTACTCCAGTCAGGAAGAACAGTGCTGGAGCCTGGCATTTACAGGATGAGACGGTCAATGAGAGAAGAGTATACAGTGCATGGAAGATACAAACGCAAGAGAGGCTGCAAAGTCTGCGAGGAGCCAGAACAAAGGGCCCTTCTCCCACCCTGCCCAGGCAGTGCTTCTCCAGCTTTCACTTGAACCTGAATCACCTAGAGGAGGGCTTGATCCATCACAGGGCAGGGGAACTAAGAGTTTTGCTTTCAGTAGGTCGGTGGGAGAGGGGGGGTTAGATGGGGCGTTTGGATTGGAGGTGAGGATGGGGGTGAGGCAAGACTTTGCTAATTCTGCAGAGCCAGGGACCACCCTGCCAGGTAACACTGAGATAAGGTGCTCTGATTTCATCCTGAGGGCGATGGAGCGACCGCAACGACAGACCATAGAGCACTATGAATGGAGAGACATGCGTATCACTGGCTTTGGTTTACAGAGGGGCGTATTACCCAAGTATGAAAGTCTGGTAATGGGAAAATCAATATGGGATTACTAAATATTCTAATTGAGAGATAAACAAAAATCTCAGTTCCCTGACCAGGGATTGAACCTGGCCATGGCAGCGATTGTGCCGAATCCTAACCACTAGATCACCAGGGAACTCCCGAGAGCTTCCTATCCTGGTAGAAACTGAAATAAAGAGGAATGGCAAAGAAACATGTCTTAGGTAGAAGCAATAGGATTGGGCATCCTCTTGGATTTGAGAGTCACCATAAAGAAAGAAATAAGGAAGGACAAAGTAAGTCTTAGCCCAGGAGAACAGGCGCATAATAGAGGCATTAACGGAAGCATAGAATATAAAACACTGGAGCAGGTCTCAAGAAGGTGGGGTACTGTGACTTCTATTTCCAGCAATATTGCTTTTTTTTAAAAGATATTTTTTGATGTGGACCATTTTTCAAGTCTTTATAGAATTTGTTACAATATTGCTTCTGTTTTGTGTTTTGTTTTTTTGGCTGTGAGGCATGTGGGATCTTAGCTGCCCAACCAGGGTTCAAACCCACACCCCCTGCATTGGAAGGCGAAGTCCCAACCACTGGACCACCAGGGAAGTCCCCCAGCAATATTGCTTTATAGATAATTTAAAAAACATCCTGTACAATGCTGGATTAAAAAACAAATCCTTTTTAGGGCAGTGAAAATACCCTATATGATACTATAATGATGGATACATTTCACTAGACATTTGTGCAACCCATAGAATGTACAGCCCACAGAGTGGATCCTAAGGTCAACTACAGACTTTGGGTGATTACGACATGTCTATGTAGGATCATCCTTGGTAAAATGTACCATATGGTGAAGGATGTTGATAACAGGGGAGACCGTGCATGTGTGGGGCAGGGGGTACATGGGAATCTCTGTACTTCCCTCTCAACTTTGTTGTAAGCCTTAAGCTGCTCTAAAAATACATATAAAGTCTTTTGAAAAAACCAAATCTTTTTGACATTTAGGAAGGCACACAGTGTCTGATGCTGCTCAAAGATTAAATAGGACAAAAAAAAAAAAAGATTAAATGGAATACAGAACAAATCTTTTCAGATTTGGCAGCCGGAGATCATTCATTATCTTCCTAGTGAAAGTAGTTTCCCTCAACAGGGAGAGAATAAGCCCAAGTGTAATCAGTTGAGGGGTGCGTGGAAGTTCAGAACGTGGGCACACCAAGTGTGACTGCACTCCTGAGAAACGTGATAGTGAAGAGAAGGGAGGTTACACGAACTTGGTGGAATGTTTGGATCGAGAGAAATTGGTGGTGGTTGTTTAAGGATAAGAGGAATTTTTAGCCTGTTTGGAGGCAGTTGCCAATGGAAAGGAAAGATCCAAAATTCTTGAGATTGGCTATAACTGGTGAAGCAAGGCCCACAAGTAGGCAGGAAGTATTAAGAGATGTCAGCCAGAGGATGTTCCGTTTTCCTCTTTCTTCCGTATCAGTAAGAGCTAAATAATTGTCACTGATGACACTTTGTGAGTAAGTATTGGATGTGAATCTCATGTTACCAGCTGAGTTGCACCTGCTCTATTTATTTTCATTATTTTTTTTTTATAAATCAACTTAATTTCAGTTTCCAAGCCCCACTGGGCTACTGTGAAACTTACCGGTCCTTCTGAGAGTCTTTCCCTGCCCCACCCAGAGTATTGCTCTGGTTCTGGGGTCACGTGAAATGATATTACAGGCTCTGGCCATCTGCGACCATCCTCCCAATGACAAGAGGGATCCCCTGAGCCTGTCGGTGTGGCTCCTTCAGCTTTGGCCGATCTTTACTATTCTTCCTTATCCTTAGGAGCCCACTGTGATCCTGTCCAGGCCCCCCTGCCCGAGGCTCTGTGATGGCCCTCCTCTTGGGGGTCTTCCCAGCTTTCCAGGCTCTGCCCCGAAGCATGCAGACCCCTCTGCTCTCAGGATTCCCAGCCCCCTCCTCCTCTCTCTCTGCTTGGGGACCTTCTGTGTCCTCTGGAGGAGCATGTGTTCCTTTATGCTTTTTCAAGACACTCTATCTCTGTCTTCAAATTACAACCACCCCCCCACCCCCGACCTCACTTCCTGCTTCCTTCAAAACCTAAATTCTCGGAAGGTTTGAGCCTTTGAAAAATAAAAGAATGATTTTCAAGCCAGTTGCACTTTTCTGTCCTGCTCTAAATTGCTTGAAATGTTGGTGTGGTGGGCGGAGGACAGAAAGAAAGTAGAAGATACGGAGGGGAGATAGTCAAACACACGCAAGCACACACGCACATCATGTGCCAGTACATATGCCAAACATTTTACATGTACTGGAGCATTTAAACCTCATACAACCACACGAGAGAGTATTATCTCCATTTTACAAGTGAGAAAACTGAGCCTTTGGGAGATTAAGTTATTTGTCCAGGTTTTAAAAACTAGTACATAATAAAAGTAAGAATTCAACTAAAAAACCTCAGCCCCAAATCCACCCAATTAATCACTTTACTAACCTCTGCCTAATGATAAGTTTTCTAAAGATAAAATAATATGGACCTTTACATAGATCTACTGAAACAGCAAGAGGCTTCAGAAAGGTCTGCCTTTTATTTATAGTTATGTAGAGTTTAAAGACATGATTAGCCCCATTTCCCAGAGAAATATATGAAAATGAACTTTAACATGGGTATAATAACACCAAATATTTATTTAAGACTTAGCCTTGACTTTAGACTTTTTAAGGACAGGGTAAACACTTCTATTTCCCCTCAAAATGCCTAACACATTCCCTATAAAGAGTAAATAATAAATAGTAATCTATATTCCCACCTATAAATAGATCTGGCAGTTGCTCAGTGAGGCTCATACAGGGCTCAGGGCAGAATAACTGTCCTGGGAAAGCAGATCTTTAGATACTAGATACTTACTGCCAGGAAACCTTGTGTTCATCTTGAGACCCGAGTGCTTTTTTATTTTAGGGGCCCTCTCAATTGTGTTATTGATTCATAGTATCGGAGGGTAGGCAGTCTGGTACCTACCCCAAGAAAATGCAGGGATAGAGTGGCAAGGTATAGAAAATTGTGACCACCTTTTAGAAAAGGGATTTAAATATATGTATCAGATTTTTTAAAAAAAAATTCCATTCCCTTTGACTCAGTCATTCTACTTCTGAAAATTTAACCCTGATCGTCTTTGGATGGGTCAACTTCGCTAAGCTACAGTCCCAGTTATTCATGAGCACTTATCTGCCATGAAGGTATTTTTTTTAGATGTGATTAAAGTAAAAACTCAATCGACTGTGAGTAAGAGATTATCCTAGATATCCTTAGTAGGCCTTATTCCATCAGCTAAAAGGCCTGAAATGCGGCTGAGGTTTCTCAGAAGAAGCCGTTCTGCTTGTGGACGGACGGCAGTTCCAGGCCAGCCCAGAGGGCGCCAGCCCGCTCTTCCTAACGTCCTGCCCTGAGATTCCATGCTCGCCTCGCGGGCCTCCACGAGGTGAGCCAGCTCCTTGAACTCTATCTCTTAGCATACATCTCCTACCGCTTCTGCTTCTCTGGGGGAGCCCTGACTGATACTCGAAAAAGAAATAATCTGAAATTTGTGAAAGGTTCATGTAATGAGGTGACCACAAGAGCATTCTTATAATAGCAATCTTAAACGTGCACTATTACGAGTTCAACTAAAGTAATTATGGCACAGTCACTGGTTAGATGTCTACACATGAAATTTTGGTAATAGTATAAGAAAAGCTTATGTTTACGTTTAAAATGTAGGATAGATTACTCAGCCATAAAAAGAAACGAAATTGAGTTATTTGTAGTGAGGTGGATGGACCTAGAGTCTGTCATACAGAGTGAAGTACGTCAGAAAGAGAAAAACAAATACCGTATGCTAACACATATATATGGAATCTAAAAAAAAAAAAGAAATGGTCATGAAGAACCTAGGGGCAAGATGGGAATAAAGACACAGACCTGCTAGAGAATGGACTTGAGGATATGGGGAGGGGGAAGGGTAAGCTGGGACAAAGTGAGAAAGTGGCATGGACATATATACACTACCAAACGTAAAATAGTTAGCTAGTGGGAAGCAGCTGCATAGCACAGGGAGATCAGCTCGGTGCTTTGTGACCACCTAGAGGGGTGGGATAGGGAGGGTGGGAGGGAGGCAGACGCAAGAGGGAAGAGATATGGGGACATATGTATATGTATACATATACATATGATTCACTTTGTTATAAAGCAGAAACTAACACACCATTGTAAAGCAATTATATTCCAATAAAGATGTTAAAAAAAAAAAGGAAGGATAGAAACTATAGAGAGTATGGTCCCAATTATGTAAAAGCGTATCCAAAAAAAAGCTTAGAAGGGAACTTGTATTAAAAGACATTGTCTTTGGGAGGTAGAACTATTTATTATATTTTAAACTGAGAAAAAGCAAAGTAAATTTTAATACTTAAAAAAAAAACTAGCAGTTTATGTGGCACATTCTTTCAGAATTAAGGATATTTCCAAATATACATAATTTTAA
Organism: Balaenoptera physalus; assembly: GCF_965194825.1. Classification (NCBI taxonomy): domain Eukaryota; kingdom Metazoa; phylum Chordata; class Mammalia; order Artiodactyla; family Balaenopteridae; genus Balaenoptera; species Balaenoptera physalus. The sequence continues at coordinate 116,757,407 of NC_138886.1, forward strand.
AACTACTGCTTTTAAATTCATGGGCATTTTTCCAAGAAATCTGGTGCTTTAAGATTTTATGCAATGATAATATATTCTTACATAATACCTACACTTGAATAACTTTATTGCAAATCTGGTGAGCTGCTTGATTCTAGGTCCAATGGCATAAATGAGATGAAGCCAGGAATCATTGCGAAGGAAGGAATGAGCACTCTGAAGTTTCAAATACTTTGAATAACAGAGCAAAGCAAGTTTGAATAACTTGTTCTTATTCAAGTCACAAGTTGTGCTACATTCTGTACCGCGCTAGTAAAGGCTTACTATACCTAGCACAACCTGTCAGAAACTATGCACATAAAAAGTACAGATAAGATAGTTATTGTGATCCTGCTTGCTGAATAGTTGCCTGAAATTAGATTTTGAGCTGGACGTCTTTCTATCAAAACGAACTATAATTTTAGCAGTTGTTATAACAGGCATATATTTTAACACTTATATATCTGCTTCTTTGCAAAAAAGAAAAATATGACGGATGCTTCTCACAAGCCCACGCTTCCTTCACCACCACCGCCCCCCCTTACCCCACCATCTGCGTGTGCACATGTGTCTGAACACATCTTTCCTGTCCTAAGGCACCTTTGAAAATCAACGGTTTTTGTCAGAAAAGGAGTCAGACAAAAGAGATAGATGGAATCAGGGCTATAGACCCATGAGATATTGTACGTAATTAAATCTGATGTGTGTGCAGAAATGAGGTATAAAGTGAATTTTCTGTCTTCTAGGATTTGTCCAATGAGGATAAAAACTCGGTAATATTCCTTAGTCCTAGCTGCCACATTCAGTAATTGACCGCCTAATCTATTATCACTTCTTTTTTTTTTTTTTTAACATCTTTATTGGAGTAAAATTGCTTTACAATGGTGTGCTAGCTTCTGCTTTATAACAAAGTGAATCAGCTATACATATACATATATCCCCATATCCCCTCCCTCTTGCGTCTCCCTCCCACCCTCCCTATCCCACCCCTCTAGGTGGTCACAAAGCACCGAGCTGATCTCCCTGTGCTATGCGGCTGCTTCCCACTAGCTATCTATTTTACATTTGGTAGTATATGTAAGTCCATGCCACTCTCTCACTTTGTCCTATTATCACTTCTTAAACATATTTTGTACACACATTTAAACAGACTTTAAGTCTAAAGCAAATACCTCTAGAGCAGCAACTATTTTTTTACGTTATTTTGTATTTTATGGTGTGTAAGAACCCATCGTTTCTTATACAGGAGGACTATTGATATTTCAGTAGGTTACATTTGAAAATATATACTTTAAAGGCACAAGAATGTGGATACTAAATACAGGGTCAGTGGGTTTCCTTTTCTGCTTGCCTTGTGTCTCTAGTTCTGGCGTGACTCCAGATTCTCAGATTTGAAAGAAGTCAAACTTTGGAGATTCTGAGATCATAAAGCAGGCTATAGGTTACGGACATCCTCCAATACCTGTGTGTGCTTCCCTCCCCCAGCACTCCTGGGGGTACCAACTTCTTTGAAAAAAACATCCTGGGGAGGCATGCTCTTTAGCCCAAAGTCCTGAACGCTATGAGATCATAATCATAATTTCATACAGAAATTTTGGAAGACGTCAATAAAGTTTGGCAATGTGCTGTGGGCATATGTGCTTGTTAGAGAAAACATGTAGTGACTGTGAAGAGTTGATGACAATTCTGGATCCTTTTCTTTGAAGCATCTGTTTTCATTTACATTCAGTTGTTCATCTGCTATTCATTCAGGAAGGATTTTTAGTAGCTTAGACATATATAAGCAGTTGAATAGTTGAATCTATATGGAAAGCTAATAATACAGTCAATGATGAGAAAAGGTTAACGCAGAGTTTATTATATGTGTGTGTGTGTGTATACAAATATATATATTTGGCAATTTCTCCTTTTACTTGTAGCCTAATCGCTTTTACTTGTACTAGAACTTATTATGAATGATAATGTTGTTAGTTGCTGAGGCAAGTGGCCATTCAGATCTCTGATTCTCAACCTAGAGTTCTTATGTTCTGAAGATGTGCAATTCTGTGCCACGGAATAAACGTGGGTTTCTATCCTGGAGCATTAGATAAGCCCTCTCTTATGTAAGGCATTATTTTTATGTGAAGGCAAGTAAGATTATTAAGTAGAATGCAAAATCCATTTATTTATTTATTTATTTATGGCTGCATTGGGTCTTTGTTGCTGCGTGCGGGCTTTTCTCTAGTTGCGGCGAGCAGGGGCTACTCTTCATTGTGGTGCGTGGGCTTCTCGTTGCGGTGGCTTCTCTTGTTGCGGAGGCTTCTCTTGTTGCGGAGCACAGGCTCTAGGCGTGCGGGCTTCAGTAGTTGTGGCGCACGGGCTTAGTCGCTCCACGGCATGTGGGATCTTCCCAGACGAGGGCTCAAACCCGTGTCCCCTGCATTGGCAGGTGCATTCTTAACCACTGTGCCACCAGGGAAGTCCCCAAAATTCGTTTTTAAATAAAACACTTGGACCACCTCAAGCTATACCCTTAGACTTCTAGGGCTACACTTCTCATTCACACATTTTTAAACAGAACACCAAAGGCGCAAGACATGAAAAAAAAAAAATTAGACTTCATCAAAATGAAAAACGTTTGCTCTCTAAAAAAAAAAAAAAAACGCCATTAAGAAAATAAAGGAAAGCCAAAAACTGGGAGAAAATATACATGACACATATGTCAGACGAAAAACTTGTATCCAGAATATAGAAAGAACTCTTATAATTTAATAACAAGAAGACAAACAACTCAAAAAATGCCGAACTGTTTCCCAAGGTGGCGTACAATGCCCCCCTGCCGTGTATGAAAGTCAAGTTACTTACTAACTTGTGTGATCTTTGGCAAGTCACGACACCTCTCTCAGACTCAGAAACAGCAGTAGAATGCAAAAATAGTTACAGTGAAGCTCCTTCCAAGACGTGGAGTCTTTTCCCCCAAACTTTGAAACCTGGCAGGCCTTGTGACCTGCACTGACCAACAGAATGCCCTAGAAATGAGGCTGAGCTAGTTCCAAGCCTGGGCCCCAGGAGGTCTTGGAATTTCCACTCTGCAGCTTTTGGAATCTGGAGGGCATCCCATGAACAAGCCTGGGTTTCTAGGCTAGAGAAGAGCCCTGTTGTCTCAGCTAAGGCCCTTCTAGACTAGGAAGCCTCAAGTTCACAGCTCTGCCAGATCACCTAGACCAGGTCAAGACCAAGAATCAGCCAGCGAAGCCCTGCCTAAATCACTATCCACAGAATCACATTCAGGGTTGATAGTTTCAGCCGATAATTTTGGAGGGAGTTTGTTAATCACAACAGATAATTGATAAGAGATAGCTCACCAGTGAAATGGGATAACACAAGTTATCTACCTAATAGGACTATTGGGAGATTTATTTATTTTTATTAATGAATTTTTTTATTGGAGTTTAGTTGATTTACAATGTTGTGTTAGTTTCTGCTGTACAGCAAAGTGTGTCAGTTATACATACACATCTATCCACTTTTTTAGATTCTATTCCCATACAGGTCATTACAGAGTAGTGAATAGAGTTCCCCGTGCTATACAGTAAGTCCTTGTTAGTTACCTGTTCTTGGGAGATTTAATGAGATAATATATATATAATCCACTCTGGCCGGTCAGAGTGAGTACTCAGATAGGTTAGCCATGATTAGTTATTCTTATTATCATAATCTTTAGCTTGTGGGAGAGGGGACTTTTTCAAAAGTCTGACACTTCATGTGGCTAATATGTTATTTCATAGCCTATGAAACTTCCCACTTTGAAAAAATATTTACATCATGAGCTACAGTGTAGCCCTCCTACTACACTGGCTGAAAATTACCCTTCCTGACAAGAAAGGTGGAGGCGCTTGTCCAGACCATGGCTGTTAATGCAAATACGTTGCTGGTTCAGAGAGGAAGAAACTTGATGGTTCTTCTCCCTACTAATCTATCAGCTCCTGTTCTTCTATCAAATGACGTGAGCTTTTTGTCTTGTGTGGCGTCACACTGGACCGATTAGGTGTAAGGGAGGGAGAGAGGAGAGCGTCCAAATACTATCAAAGAGACAGAGGTTCCAAGAGGACCACACAGAGCCACTTGAGTACAATAATCTCATCGACTGTTGCTTTGACATTAGCTGGGACGCTGAGCTCCATTCCATGAATATTACCACAAATGATGATGCTTGTCTGAATATAAGATTTAGGATTTTGTTCCAACGCGTGTTGTCTTCATGTTCCCAAGCCCCCAAGTATAAAAGATGTAAATATTTCTAAAAAACATATTCTAAAAAATATTCCTAAACCTACAGAGGCTGATCAAACACTAATCCTTTTTAATCTTCCCTTTAATTTTTTGGCATAATTTTCAAAATTTTTACAAAATCTTTCTCAGAAGTATATTAACTGTTACGCTAACAAGTGTTAATTTAGTTCCTGTCTTTCCCCGAAAGGACTATAAAACTGCACGGCTCTTAGGATTTAAGGCACGGGATAGAAATACTCAATCCAGGTGTTTCTAAATCACCTTCCACAATCTCAAACGATGCTGTACTTGAATAACTCTGGCAAAATGTCTTAGGGCGTCGTCTGTGTTACGCAACATCAAGTTATGCCACATCCAGAATAAATGCATAAAATAAAGCAAAGCCTGCTGACATATTTATTTTCAGGACACTCTGTCATATGAATTTTATAATCATATTTGGAAATCCAGCTGTAAAGGTATGTGTACTAGATAAATGGCTGTTGGGCATTTGACAGACCACAAGATTGAACTGTACATAGTAAAGAAAAATTCTAAACCAATGTTGGAGCAATTCATCCTTTCAAGTTAAAATCTTCAATTAATCACCTAATTTCTGTCAGTAGCAATATAACAATCCTTTTTATGCCTATTACTAATAAAAAAAGATTACATTTTTCTGAAATCTCCCTAAAAGTGATTTCTGGCTTTTAAAAGTCTTGTCTTATCTAAAGTGTTTCTATAAATATAAATGTCCTCTGTGCCCAGTGTAATCAATTTTCCACTTTCAGTAAATTCCAGAGAACTCTGCCCTCTGCAGGAAGTGTTGGCTCGACATCCTGGTGGACTGCTTGTTTCTATTAGCGACCGTGTTCTTTAGAGAGGAATGTCTCCATGTGTGCTAGACTTCAGTTCCAGGAAGGCAACAGGTTCAAGCCTAAGCATTATTTCTCTCCAATTAGGAACAAACTTGTGTTTATTACCCACAAAATACCTTGCTTGAGCCGGAATTTATGGATCTGCCTAACTGGAAGAATCTTTTTTTTAGGCCGAGGCACTCTCTGATCGTAGCTCTATGCTTTGAGCAAACATCTGAACACGAACTCCAAGTGGTCGTGATTAACGCATACATCGCGGGAGATCCCTGGCAGTTCAAATGTGAAGCACGTAAAATCTCTGCCACTTTGAAACCCAAGACTGCTTGGGGAGATATTTGCTGTTTTAAAAATGGTCATAAAAATGAAAGTGAATTCTATTTGATGAAAATGATGTGAAAAAAAAATTATACGTTAGCTATTTGAGGAGTCAACAAAGGGGCTGAATGGAACCAAGGCCTATTACATGTGGTCTCTGGAAATGTGTTTACAAGATGCGGTTGATGCAATTAATAGAATGAATCGAGTGTTGCCAACGCTGCAGGCTCACACAACGAGCACATGCCACCCCCATTATTTTCCCTTCTTTCCTTTGCCACTGCTTTCTCCTGCTCCACTGAAACTAGTGACATGGTGCAGCTTAGAACATATAATCAACCCAGGAGTGGGGATCTTAGATACAGGAACTCAACTGTCTTCTCCTTGTTGCCCCAGCTTATGTGAACACTGTGCCCTTAGGCTACCAACCCTACAGAAAACTGTCCTATTTGCCCTGCCCAGCTCCTTCCCTAGTTTTCACTGTTGAGCTACGTCTTAATTCCTACCTCCTCAGCCCATGTTTGTCCCTTTCACTATTCTGGGTACGTAACACTTTACCTCTTTGTGGACTTCATGAGTGATGGGAGGAAAGTAGGGATGGGCTACTTTGGTACTTGGCGACATCTGAATATTTCTCTAGTGATCTTGCACTAATTTTGTACTTTTTTTTCTAAAGTCAAGGAAAATATTTAAGTGAATGAAGCAGGTCTTCTATTTTCAGAAAGCACGTATTTTTCCACCCTCTATAGCCCCCATTTACCATGACAAAGGGATGTGAACGTTATAAACCCACATGAAGGGTACGGGCGAGGGGCTGTCAGCAGAGGCTTTTACAAACTGCTGGGAAATGGAAATCAGATGGACAAGTGCGATGCAGCAGGAAGGAAAAGCTGTGGATGGAGATCCACCCAGTGAGGGAGCTGCAGCTGGAGAGGAACTCTGGGTTTAGTGGAGGAGCTCCACTAAAACATCTGCGTGCAGCAAGGAAAGGGGGACAAGGGATCCCAGAAATGAAGACGGAACCCAGGAGAGGGGCCCAGGAGAGTCCAGGGCGAATGGGATGGAGCGGCCTAAAGCGCAGCCGGCCCGGGTGGGAACAAGAGGATGGGACACTCCACGTGGGAAGGTTCTAGAAAGAAAACAAAACATGATAGAGTACAATAGTATATAAGCAGATTAGTAGGATGGGTACATAGAAGTTAGCGTGCTAGTTCTTCCTCTTTCATGACAGGTGGTCCAGAGATAATGCCTAAAATGGACCAAATAAAAAAAACTAACCATATTATTTAGAAATACACAGACACCGTAGAAACAGTTAAAATGGTCAAGATTTTTTCCTCTGGGGAGTGGGACTCAGGTGAAGAGCGGTGGGGATAAGAAACCTCAGCAATTGTCTTAATCTAACAACAAAAAATTAGTAATAAATACAATGATGAAATAATGTAGGTACAAATTAGTAGAGATTTACAAAGTGACTATATTCAATTGTGGCAAGTGTATACTTAAAGACTCCTGTAGAAGATATAACTTTTGTGGACATAAAGTCAGAAATAGATACCAATTACCTTAGTCACTGCACACTTGAAAAACATATCCTAAGGAAATAATACATATCATCAAAGATTTACATGTAGGAATGTTTATCATTGCGCTTTTTATATTTAGGAACTTTATAAACCAGTAAAATGCACAATAGAGAAATTATTTAAAAGATTATGGTGTTATGCCTGGCACACTGAAGGAGGTCAAATGATTATTAAACTTCTAGGAGAGAATAGTGTGTAGCTATTAAAATCCAGATTTTGCACTCGGAAACGTATATAATGATATGGAAAATGCTCGTGAGTTCCATGAAAAAATTAAAATTATGTCTAAAATATAATCTCCATTTTTTAATAACCCACACAACCCACTTAAATGTGCACGTAGATTGAAAAATAAAAAAGATAACACCAAAATATTAACAAAGTTTATTTCTGGGTGCAATGTGCTCTTTGTACTTTTAAAAAATTTCAAAATGAAACTAAAATGGGCTTCCCTGGTGGCGCAGTGGTTGAGAGTCTGCCTGCCAATGCAGGGGACACGGGTTCGAGCCCTGGTCTGGGAAGATCCCACATGCCACGGAGCAACTGGGCCCGTGCACCACAGCTGCTGGGCCTGCGCGTCTGGAGCTTGTGCTCCGCAACAAGAGAGGCCGTGACAGTGAGAGGCCTGTGCACCGCGATGAAGGGTGGCCCCCGCTCGCGGCAACTAGAGAAAGCCCTCACACAGAAACGAAGACCCAACACAGCCAAAAATAAATAAATAAATAAATTTAAAAAACAAACAAACCAGAAAAACCCACCAGCTTAAAAATAATGATAATAATAAAATAAATAAATTAAAAAAAAAATGAAACTAAAATGAACATGTGTTACTTTGAATATGTTAAAAAGGGAGAGTGGTATGTATTCAGAATAAAACCATAAAAGATTGTATATTCTTACACAGTCATTTTAATAGGAAGTATGAAAGTTGAAACTATAATAAGTATTCTTATCTAAAAAATTTGAGTTTACATATTCTTTTTGACCTCAGGGTAAAGGATGTTATTTGTAACTCCTCCAAACTCATCTTTTAAAATTTAACAAGACAGTTCAGTAGTCTATTTTTACCATAAATCTCTCTGGAGCAAGAATGCGGATAACCTGAAGGTTAACATATATTCATTAGCATTTTTTTTACTAAATCAGAGAACAACATAATCCAAACAGTCTTATCCTTTTTCAAAACCTAAAAAAAAAAAGTCATGGACTACCTTTTGAACTTTTTCCCTTCAGTTTCTCGTAACAGCCTTCGTTCCCATGAGTAAAGTACATTCTTAAAGCTATAAAGTGTGAGAACATTATCCTGGAAGCAAAATGTTATTGTTAAACTAACAAATATATTTTAACGCTGACTACTTTATAACTTTTATAGCTTTGAAGATACACCAAAAACAATTTAAAAACACATGTCTCCTTTAACTTTAGCTTTTACAACTTAAAAATCAACTAAAACTGTACTAAGAGGGGAAGAGGTAGTGACTTTTCTGAAAATTCTTATGACCAGCTCTTGTTAAAATGTAATTTTTTTGTGTTTGAGCAAAGTGATTTCCTGTGTATTTTCCTACTCATCCTGATTCACTTTCCTAATAAAATGGGAAAGTGTAGTTGCCATTACTCTTTACATCCTAACCATTGGTGAGAATTGGTGGCACAGTGGTTAAGAATCTGCCTGCCAGTGCAGGGGACATGGGTTCGAGCCCTGGTCCGGGAAGATCCCACATGCTGCAGAGCAACTAAGCCCGTGCGCCACAACTACTGAGCCTGCGCTCTAGAGCCTGTGTGCCACAACTACTGAGCCCGCATGCCACAACTACTGAAGCCCACACGCCTAGAGCCTGTGCTTCTCAACAAGAGAAGCTACCGCAATGAGAAGCCCACGCACCGCAACCAAGATTAGCCCCCGCTCGCCACAACTAGAGAAAGCCCACATGCAGCAACGAAGACCCAATGCAGCCAAAAACAACTAAATAAAATAAATAAATTTATTTTTTAAAAAAAGAAATAAGTTTGATTTTTCCTGAGAATTACACACAATTTTCTGGGTACATCATTATACCCATAAAGTCTCTAATAATAATAGCAGTATACTGGGTCATGGAAATGAACAGTCCTCACGGGGACCTGGCTTTGGAAGAAGCTCCCACCGGATCCTAAACGCTGTCTTACCACGTACCTTCCTCCGTGGGTTCCACGAGGCAGCTTTCCACTTAGGCACAAACAAGCGTATCAACTCCGGAGCCACACCTTCACACGGCACTGGAAAGAGTAAGAGTCATTTCTGGTAGCTACAGTGGAAAGGGAAAGAAGCTTGTTTTCCCCAGAAGCTTGTCTGCTCATCTGTCAATCAGTGTCTGGGAATCAGTAGAATGAATTATGAGTGGGCTCATACCTGAAGTCACTTCACTTGAAGCTACATGGCTCAGAGAGGGAACGTATTGTTAACCACTAGAAATTTGGGTAAATTCCCCAAAGGGAGTGAAGTGTGACAGCAGACAGCAAACATGTCTACTATCCCCATCATGATTAAGTAGATTATTCCACATCAATAATTGTTATTGTTCCTCACTTTTCAGAGAAAACAAACCAAACCAAAAAAACAAAAACAAAAACAAACAAAAACCAGTTCTGTGATCTTTGATTCCAAAACCAAAATGAACAGCGTAATATGTTTTTGACTTGAAGATAGGCCCCAGTTGATGAATCCACACACAAAGGCTGCTTTTTGATATCATTGGGAGAACAGAGAAAACAGGGATGATCCCAGGACATATCAGAGATCATCGTAGGTAGTACATATTAAGGAAAAGGGCTGTAATTGAGTCTTTTCGAACTTCATAAAACTACTGCCAGAAAATTGATTGCTACTACGAAGCAACTAAACCATTGTTTGAGGTCGACGTTATACTAAATTCATATCAACCACATATAAACAAGTCCATCCAACAAGCCAATGTATTTATTTATCTGAAATTCTAGGTTGGAGGTTATTAATCCTGTTGGAACCATTTGAAGATAGGGCTCTTTAAAGTGACTCCACGGGACTACTGTCAACGTCCTCTGGTGACTATCATCCATCCGAGACAGAAACGTCCCTTCTTTCTCCTTTTCTGTCCCCCCTTCGTCTCCAATGCTCTTTCTTTACCTTGAGCCTCGTTTCTCTCCTGGACCCTATGAGGTTCCCTAACCAGTCCCCCTCCCTCCAGCTTTGTCCTCTTCTACTTCCCCCTCTAAAACACCACCAGGGTAATCTTCATAAAATGGAATTCTGGTCTCCATGGCTTCCCAGTATTTCACAAGGTAAACCTCCTTAGGATGATATACAAGATTCTACCTCTTCAGCCTCAATTCTCACCAATGGTTACTGACAATTTTTGCTGGCAATTTCATGCAATGCTACTATAAACACTATGAATATTCTTGGGGTTTTTTAAAGATTTTTTTTGATGTGGATCATTTTTAAAGTCTTTATTGAATTTGTTACAATATTGCTTCTATTTTATGTTTTGGGTTTTTTTTTGTTTTTTGTTTTTGTTTGTTTTTAAACATCTTTATTGGAGTATAATTGCTTTACAATGGTGTGTTAGTTTCTGCTTTATAACAAGGTGAATCAGTTATACATATACATATGTTCCCATGTCTCTTCCCTCTTGCGTCTCCCTCCCACCCTCCCTATCCCACCCCTCTAGGTGGTCACAAAGCACCAAGCTGATCTCCCTGTGCTATGCGGCTGCTTCCCACTAGCTATCTATTTTACATTTGGTAGTGTATATATGTCCATGCCACTCTCTCACCCTGTCACATCTTACCGCTCCCCCTCCCCATATCCTCAAGTCCATTCTCTAGTAGGTCTGTGTCTTTATTCCTGTCTTGCCACTAGGTTCTTCATGACCTTTTTTTTTTTTTTTCCTTAGATTCCATATATATGTGTTAGCATACTGTATTTGTTTTTCTCTTTCTGACTTACTTCACTCTGTATGACAGACTCTAACTCCATTCACCTCACTACAAATACCTCCATTTCATTTCTTTTTATGGCTGAGTAATATTCCATTGTATATATGTGCTACATCTTCTTTATCCATTCATCCGATGATGGGCATGTAGGTTGCTTCCATGTCCTGGCTATTGTAAATAGAGCTGCAATGAACATTTTGGTACATGACTCTTTTTGAATTATGGTTTTCTCAGGGTATATGCCCAGTAGTGGGATTGCTGGGTCGTATGGTAGTTTTATTTTTAGTTTTTTAAGGAACCTCCATACTGTTCTCCATAGTGGCTGTATCCATTTACTTTCCCACCAACAGTGCAAGAGTGTTCCCTTTTCTCCACACCCTCTCCAGCATTTATTGTTTGTAGATTTTTTGATGATGGCCATTCTGACTGGTGTGAGATGATATCTCATTGTAGTTTTGATTTGCATTTCTCTAATGATTAATGATGTTGAGCATTCTTTCATGTGTCTGTTGGCAATCTGTATATCTTCTTCGGAGAAATGTCTGTTTAGGTCTTCTGCCCATTTTTGGATTGGGTTGTTTGTTTTTTTGTTATTGAGCTGCATGAGATGCTTGTAAATCTTGGAGATGAATCCTTTGTCAGTTGCTTCATTTGCAAATATTTTCTCCCATTCTGAGGGTTGTCTTTTGGTCTTGTTTATGGTTTCCTTTGCTGTGCAAAAGCTTTTAAGTTTCATTAGGTCCCATTTGTTTGCGTTTTTATTTCCATTTCTCTAGGAGCTGGGTCAAAAAGGATCTTGCTGTGATTTATGTCATAGAGTGTTCTGCCTATGTTTTCCTCTAAGAGTTTGATAGTGTCTGGCCTTTCACTTAGGTCTTTAATCCATTCTGAGTTTATTTTTGTGTATGGTGTCAGGGAGTGTTCTAATTTCATACTTTTACATGTACCTGTCCAGTTTTCCCAGCACCACTTATTGAAGAGGCTGTCTTTTCTCCACTGTACATGCTTGCCTCCTTTATCAAAGATAAGGTGACCATATGTGCCTGGGTTTATCTCTGGGCTTTCCATCCTGTTCCATTGATCTATGTTTCTGCTTTTGTGCCTATGTTTTGGTTTTTTATTGGCTCCGAGGCACGTGGGATCTTAGCTCTGCCACCAGGGATTGAACCCACACCCTTTGCATCGGAAGGCGAAGTCTTAACCACTGGACCGTCGGGGAAGTCCCTATCAGTACTTGTGAGGCAATTTATCTAAGTGTGGCATTGCTACTTCTTAGGATATGCACATCTTACTAGATTTTTGCCAAACTATTTGCAAAGTCGTTGTACCGACTGCACTCCAGTCAGAAGTATTTAAGACTTCCTGTTGACTACAACCTTAACAAAACTTAATATTGACTTTTAAAATTTTGCACGTCTAGTGGGTATGTCAACTGTATATTTTCATTGTATATTGCTTACTCAGGATGCCTTTTCTCAGTAACTTATTATCTTTTGTATTCTTTCTATTGGATTATTTATTTATAGATGCTCTTTTTATATTCTGAATACTAACTTGTTGGTTATTCCTATTGAAAAAAAATTCTTTGTCTTCTCACATTTTCTTTTGATGGACTGAAATATTTTTTAAGGGATTCTCAAATTTTTATTTCAGAGATGAAATCACATGGGAATAAATCATATAAAAATAAAATTTACAAATGGAGAGTGAGGCATCAGCTGGGAGTCATGGGGGATGAATGCTCAGAGCCCCTAGGGTTCCTCTTAGAACTTCCATGCTTCCTACCTAAGCCCTCCAGTAAGTTCTGGAACCTCCAAAAGTTCCGTGGTGCCAAGTTTGAGGACCAGTGCCCTGGGCCAAACTTCCCTGCACAGGGGAAGAAACTAAGCTTAGAGGTTGAGCTACTTGTCCCCAAGAACCCTGGTGGTGGCCCCCTCCACCACTGCCATCAGGAAGAAAAGGATGGGGAAGTATTCTGGAGTGGCAGGGTGCTTGGATGGTGGCCTCGGTCTCAGAGGACTTGCTCTCCTTCTCCAGCACGGCCACTCCAGTTGTTTGGCTCCCAGATGTGCAAATTGAGGGTTTCAGCCAGTGCTACCCCAGAGCTGACCTTGCACCCTTGGCATCCAGGTGGCCAGCTCACCTTTGCAATCTCATTGGATCCACTGTGGACATTTTAAGTGACATCAAAGAAGAAATATGAGCACTGGAACCATTTACTTCACGTGCTCTGTTGGGGACAATCAGGGCTCACAGAGTGGGTGGTGTGGATAAGGACAAGGTAGACAATATAGATGTGAAATGGCCATTCTCCATGACTGGCAGTTTGATCTCTCGCCGGTTGAGGTGGAAGAGGCTTTCCAGGTTGCAGGTGCATCTCCAGTTGGTATAAAGCAGCTGAACAGCTCCCTGGGGATGGAGGTCTGGCTTGACAGTCAAGGAACCACCAGCAGTAACTCATGCCTCTTTGAACTCATCCTGAGTTTTGTCCGCATGAACATCGAAATCATCTTCTGAGACACACAAAGGGTGTTGGCTTTGGAGCCGTTAAACCCCTCTAATATTGACAACATTTCCTCAGACAGGTCTAGACAGTTGTTCCTCAGCATACATACCTGGGCTTTGTGGGCAGATGTCCTGTGGGATGGTGGGGGGTGGAGGGGAGGCAGTGAGGCAGTCACGAGCCCCAGCTGCATCTCCTTCACACACACCGTGGCTGCCCACGCTGGCCTGAGCCCCAGTGTCCGATTCTCATCCCCTTCTGGACTGGAATGGCTGCACGGCCACCGCTGTTTCCTCCTCCTTCTTGGTGAGATTTCTGGGCTCTGCCATGTCTACGGTTCCCTTTGCCCATCACACCGATGGGCCAGTAAATGTCTTTTCCTGCTTAAGCCGGTTTAAGTTAAGCCATCTGTGCAGGAGATGCAGGATGCTGGGGCTGCTCTCCAAGCACCTTCCAGCGGACGTATTCGCAGGGAGGGCTACCTGCTGCGTGAACAGCCAACCCTTCAGGAACCCACCATCTTTCTAGCCAGTAATCCAAGTACGGTATGCCAAATTGATGTTTTCTTTCATGGCTTGTGCATTTTGAGTTGACAACTATTTCCCCAAAGATCATCTCCTTTACCAGTGTTCCCCCAGTGTTCGTATCCGTATTTTTAAATGCAGATTTAGCTCGTGGGTGATGCCGGTGCTGCGGCTCACAGACCTCACTTCCATTTCTATTTCCATATTTATGTCTTTAACCTACCTGTAAATGATTGAGTGGTGTAAAATAAGGCTCTAAGTTAATCCACCGCCCCCCCCGCCCCGTTGACAGCCAGGTATTCCTAGAACTATTTACTGACTAATCCATCCTTTTCCCACTAGTCAGCAATGCAGTATTTGTCATACTTCTTATTCTATGTAGAGTCCGGTAGGAGGCTCTCTACTCTGCTCCAATAGCCTATTTGTCTGCCCTGCACTATTGCAACTGCTTGACAATTGTAATTACTGTTATATTACTACAGTTTTATAATAATTTCAAATATCTTATAGGAAACCTCTTTAAAAAAATAAAGGAATGTTTAAAGCAAAAATAATGACAATGTTTTGTGGAGCTATAACATACGTAGAAGTAAAATGCTTAACAAAAAAGGCTTGAGGGGGAATGGAAATATAATGTTACAATGCTCGTATACTATACTTGAAGTGGTATAATATTACTTGAAGGTAGCCCGTGGTAAGTTAAAGATGTATACTGCAAACCTGTAGCAACCACCCGCGTTATAAATATAAGATATATTGTACTTAATAAGCCAAGAAAAGAGATAAAATAGAAATACAAAAAATACTCAACTAATGCAATATAATGCATAAAAAGAGGTTAAAAAAAGAACTAAGGCCAAACAGGAAAAAGGAAAACAAATAAGATGGTAGATTTAAACCCAACCACGTCCATAATCAAATTAAATGTAAATGATCTAAACACTCCAGAGATTTTCAGATCAGATGAAAGAGCAAGGCTGAAGTATATATTATCTTCAGGAAAACCACTTCAAGTACAGACACAGATATATTAAAAGTAAAAAGATCAGGAGTAATACCATAATAATACTTCCTGAAAGAAAGCTGGAGTGGCTATATTAATGTCAGACAAAGTAGATTTCAGAAGAGAGAAATTATTTGAGATAAAGAGGGCCATTTCATAATGATAAAGGGGTCAATTTATCATGAGGAAATAATAGTCCAAAATGTTTATGCATCTAATAACAGATTCAAAATACATGACAGAACTCAAAAAAGAAAATCAGAATTTTTTGTGGCCTCCAGCTACAATCATAGTTGGAAATTTCAACACCCCTCTTTCAACAACTAATAAGTTGATCAACTGGATGTTATTAAAATTTAAAACTTCTGCTCTTTAAAAGTACACAGTGAGGGAAATGAATGGGAAGTCAGAGAGTGGGAGAAAATCTTTGCAAAACATGTATTCAACAAGGGACTCTTTCAACTCAGTAGGAAGACAAACAACCCAGATCACAAAATAGGGAAGAGCACTGAACAAACCTTCACCAAAGCAGATATACAGATAGCAAATAAGGACACGATGCTCAACATCCTAGAGAAATGTAAACTTACACCACCACGAGATACCATTACACACTGTCACCTCCTATTCACTATTCACCGGTGACGGGCAGAGTCCCACCGTAGGGTGATGGGGATGGCTGAGCACAGGACAGGTGAGATCCTTGAACAGTTTATAAGTTACGTGTACTCACCACCTGTGGGAGGACAGTGCTGCAGGCCAAGCAGGGCCATGTGGGAGTTGCACGTGGGCACAGTGGCCAGCTGGGGGCTGTAAGAAGCATGCTTTGTAGCAGTATGAGGGTGAGGTGACCCCTGGTTGCTGCAGGAAGATGTGATTGGTTTCTTTGAATAACTCTGTGGCTGACATGGAACTAAAAGCAGCCACTCAGGGACAAGCAGGAACTGTGCCTGCCCCCCTGATAAGGAGGCTCGTTTGGCTAGAGAACCTTTTCCGCGGTAGCAGAATGGGGAGGGGAACTTGTGGTGAGGCCGCGTGAGACCCTCCCAATCTTACCAGGTGTCAAGGCAGCACATAATGTTAAGCCTTAACTTTCCGTCTTTCACCACACACACCCACCCAAAGACTGACAAAACCAAGCGTGGGTGAGCATGCAGAGCAAGTGGACCTCTCAGATGACTGGTGGGGAAAGTAACAGGGCACAGGCGCTTTGGAAAAGTGTAGCAGCAGCTCCTTGTAGAGTTAAACACAACCTATCACATGACCCAGCCATTCCATTGCTAGGTATTTAATATTCACCCAAGAGAAGCACAAGTGTCTGTTCAGATAGACTTGCGTCCTAATGTCCACGGCAGCTTTCTTCATAACATTCCTAAACCAGAAATAACCCAATGTCCATCAACTGATGAGTCATAAAGAAATTGTGGTATTTCCACATAATGAAATATGGCTCAGCAATATAAAGGGATGAACTAATACAACGTGGGTGAATCTCAAAAGGAAGACACGGTAGAGATTACATTTACATGAAATTTTAGAAATGGCAACCTTAAAATGACAGCATGTAAATCAGTGGTTGTTAAGGGGCCAGGGATGGAGGGGGAGGACGGCTGCAGAGGGGCACGTTCTGGATCCTGATTAAGGAGGTCGTTCACATGAACGTATGTATTTGTAAAAACTCACTGAATTATGCACGTAAACTGGCGAATTTATTGTATGTAAATTATTCCACAATAAGGCTGAGGGGAAAACATGAGGAAAAAACCCTCAAGGCCTTAGGTTCCTACTGTCAGCAAACTAACTCAGGGCAGCTGCAAGCTTAATACTTGGAATTCTGCTTCCTCTTCTTTTGGTTCTTAGGAATTTCTTTTAATTTCTTATGATAAGTATTTAGTGTATTTCCTCCAGAATATTTGATGATTTGTTGCAGGAGTTCTTAAAATTTTTTAATAGCCTGTCTGCCGTATTGCTGCAAGCAAAAAATCTCATTTTCTGTAAAAATTCACTGGCTTTTAGTGCTTTAAATGAGACCTAGGTAGTTTTGTGCAAACTTTTAAAAACATGGTAGTTCCTAAAAATTGCTCACCTTTTTTATTGGGAGAAACTCACTGTATTAAGGCTCAAAAATATTATTGCTTAAAGTATGGGAAATTATGTTAAAAGTTACCAACTTAGAAATTAATGCTACATATTTTTTTCCACATTTAAATATATTACCAGATAGAGCAATGTGATATAACATCTAAATAAAGTTGATATTAATGAAATTAATTTAGGATGTCGGATTTAGAAATCAGTAAAAGTTGCCTCCAATTTCGAATTATATAAATATGGGGGGGAGCGGTTAGAGGGGGTCTTAAAGTGTTCATCTATCAAACCACAAAATGAATTGAGAATGTCCTATGTAGCAGGTTTTGTGCTGGGGATGGAGGACACATCAGTAAACAAAACTCACATCCCTTCTCACGTGAAACATAGCAGGGAGGAGAGACCCCATGCAGTAACTGCAAATAAGGCCTTTAATAATGTACAAATTGAAATGCAGGGAAATTACAGGGTGCTTTAACAGTATGTCATAGGGAGTCTAAAATATGCTGGGGAATTAGTGGATGTGACTGGAAGGAAGTTATATTTGATCTGAAAGCCGTGGGATGAAGAGAAGTAAGCTAGACCTGGTGCAGAGGGCAGGAAACAGAGAGGAGGGTAAGGAGCATTTCAGGTGGACGGAACAGAATGGATAAGGTCGTGGAAAGCCCAGCACAGTATGTGAAGAGGGAAAGTAGAAGAGAACACAGTGATTCAAGAAAGTTGCAAATTTGAGAAAAGAATAATGGAATACTGAGAAGGTTTCAAATTTTAAACACTCATTAAAGTCTTCAGCTGTGGTGTTCAGTTTTCTAGTTTGAACTTCAACAGACTACCACTTAACAGAATTTGAAAACACAAATGAGATCCTAGACTAGTAAGAGGACACGGTAAAGCTGATGAACTCCTAGTGGCTTGCACCTTCCTTTCCTCTCCTCTCCTCAGACCCGATCCATCTATTGACACTGCTTCCTAAATATGTTTCTTAAATCTAAATCTGCATCTTGTTCCTCTCTCATTTTAACACTTCTCAAATTGGGCTGTACTTAATAAATTTTTTCTTTCTTTAAGCATTCGTAAGGGATTCCCTGGCGTTCCAGTGGTTAGGACTTGGCACTCTCACTGCCAGGGGCCCAGGTTTGATCACTGGTTGGGGAACTAAGATCCAGCAAGCCACGCGGCGCGGCCAAAAAAAAAAAAAAATTCGTAAGACCATATATCACTGAATATAAATTTACGTGTAAAATATAGATTGCTAATAATCACTTTCCATGATTTCAAAAAGGTGACTCTGTGACATAATACTGAAAAGTTTCTACGTATGCAGAAGAAGATTGCCCATTACACTTTGGGCAACATATTAAGGTAAAAAACTAGGAATTTCTCAGCATACATGCAGATATTTCAGACAGAAGATACTGGTATGTCCCACACATGCTTAGTGAGGGACCACTGCTGATGAGACACCAAACATTAATTTGTACAAAGTTTACACCTAATTTTAGAGAAAGGATGTTTTAACTCATAGTTATATGTAATTCAGCTGACTTTTAAAAAATCATTTCAATGAATGCATTCAAAAGCCTAAAGCCATCCATTCAAACGGGAAAATGTCCAAGATATTGAACACGGACTATAAAAAGTTGTGTTTAGATGAAAGCAACTCAAAAGAATCTGAATTTAAGGCTCAGACCAAATGTTGATTATGATAATGAAGCAAGAGCTTTGTAAATGTAAATTAGTGTTCCTCAAATTAAAGGTCGCTACAAATTACTTTGGGTTCTTGGTGCAATGCAGAGTTTGACTCAGTAGGTCAGGAGAGAGGCTGAAGATTTGTATTTCTAATAAGATTGTAGATCCAGGACTAACTAGGCAAAGTATTACACTAAACATTAGCGTGGTATCATCCCCCATCTCCCAAAGCAGATACCAAATCGGATAGTCCTTAAATTGGACTTATTGAGCTTCTTATTTAAGACAGCCGTCAAGGGAAAAAATACATTCTCTCAAACCCCATTATGTCCTTCCATCTCTTCTGCCATCATAATTTGAGTCACGCTTACCATCTTTCTTAGATTACTGCAATAGTCTCCTAATGGTTCCTCTCCCTCTAGCCCTGCCACCTCTCATTCATTCTCCATACCAAAGCGCTAAATCAAATCCTTCAAAAACCCAACTCTGGTTGGTATTCTGCTGGGGCCTGGATAAACTGATCTTCAGCCGCTGTACCGCCGCCTCCCACACCTACGCACACTCTGCATGTCAGCCCTAGTGAACTTCTTCCCAGCGGCCTTCCTCTCCAGCCTTTGAGTTTTTTCATGCTACTCTTTCTGCTTACCCCTTCTTCCCTGGCTACCCGCCCCATCACTCATCCTTCAGGACTCAGGTTAACGCCACTTCCTCCACCCCAGATTCCTCAGATGCATGCCAGTTCCCTTTTAGAACTTACTAGACACTGTTATTGCTTATCTGTCTCCCCTGCTCAGCTGTTAGTTCAGGAGAACAGGAATCACGCTTATACCTGTGCTCTGCTTATGGCCAGTGCCTGGAACCCTAACTGGCACCTAGTAAACACCTGAAGCGTCATTCTAAAAGTATTCATCAGCATACATATAAGGTATGATAACCCTTGTCTAGAACGTGTACTGACTGTTATCTCTCCTCTGTCAATACATTCCTTCCACAGAAAGGATGTAGCAGGACTGACCAGACCACAGCTTCAACCTGATAAAATCTTACTTATCAGGAAACCTTGATTATAATTTATAATTTCATTATAATTTGATATTAATTTGGCCACCAGATAAATATTAACTAGCACTTATTTTGAACAAATGCTAGGCACTAAGGGAAATAAACATTGGAAGGAAGATTGAAAACCAAAACCCTCAAAAACAGAAGTAATGGATATTAACTTCATATAAACAAGTAAGAGCTATGAAATTGGTGTAAAAATAAGAAATATAAACAAGGTACTATAAAGTAGCAAAGAGAGAGAATATAATTTGGCTTCTGTAATTGTGAGAAGTCTTTCCAAGGAAGGTACAGTGTCTTAGAGGATAAGCAGAAACTTTCCAGATGGAAGGGGAAGTCACTCTCAGCAAAAGAAAGTGTGCAAAAGCACGATTTAAGAGAGGTCAGGGCTTCCCTGGTGGCGCAGTGGTTGAGAATCTGCCTGCCAATGCAGGGGACACGGGTTCGAGCCCTGGTCTGGGAAGATCCCACATGCCACGGAGCAACTGGGCCCGTGAGCCACAACTACTGAGCCTGCGCGTCTGGAGCCTGTGCTCCGCAATGGGAGAGGCCGCGATAGTGAGAGGCCCGCGCACCGCGATGAAGAGTGGCCCCCGCTTGCCACAACTAGAGAAAGCCCTCGCACAGAAACGAAGACCCAACACAGCCATAAATAAATAAATAAATTAAAATAAAAAAAAAAAAAAAGAGAGGCCAATCCACAGAGACAATCAAGACACGTCTTTCAGGATTTCAACACCAAACGAATTGAAGAGCTCTGCCCCGTGATTTAGCAAGTTGATTACACTCCAAGTACATAGCAATTTAAGTGAACTGAAGGATTATATCTACAAATTAGGACTTACTAGGTGCCAGTTAGTGTTCCAAAATATTCAGTCTTCCTATCACTCTAATCCCCACCTTTCAACCTTCCTGGGTAACTAAAATTATGATTCTCTCCTTTTTCTTAACACCCATCTATAATGTATAATTCAAATAACTTACACATTCGGGATACTTATTGAATAAGTGCTCTGGTTCTTAATTTTAAAATGCTGAGTTGAATACTTTGCATTAAAAAATTTTTTAATCGAATAATTTCTATTAGTGATTTAGTGGACTTCAGAGAAAAATAAGACATACATACTATACAGTACCCATTCCTACATGTATTAGAAATAAATAAAAACCATGATAAAATGAGTATGGAGTTTTAAAAATCCCCTCCCACCCCAATACATCTGCACGTTCTCAGTGTCGCTACTGCTTTCTTCACTCTTTGAGTGAGTAGTATAAACAACCTGACATTTTTACTAGGTGAACCTTGGGATTATTAAAAAGTAAAAATTAAATATATAATGTTATTGGAGCTCAAAAAGTGTTGTAGCTTGTAAAATTGACAGGGTTCTTTTGCTCTTTAACGCTTCCCCAAGTGCCTGTCAATGATGTAAAGCTATGAGGAATGAGTAGCGTGAAACGCAGCTCCAAAGGCTTGAAGTTTTATTTTTTAGGGAATGTATTACATGTTAAAACATTACATTAAAAAGCATTAAAGTAAAACAAACAAACAAATATAGAACTAATTTTTCCAACTTAATAGTCCTTGGCTTTGCCTAGAATTTTCATACAGTTGACTTTACTTCTTCTTACTTCACCTTACGCATTCTTAGTGTTTCTATTTGACCTCTGTGCAGTTGTATTCACAGCGCACAGTACAAGTAGGGCCGCACCAGCTGCTGACGCCTTTGTGGGCAGTATAACACATTACCTTTCATCCCACTTATGGGAGAATTAAGGGGATGGAGTTAGTGAAAATTCCAGTTAACTACGGGTTTAATTATGTAGCTCCAAATCTCTCCAGGACCCCCCTCCCTTACTTTCTCAAGACCTTCAAGTTAATCAAAAGGGGCTGGTCTGTGGTTACCAACTACTAATTACCTAAGAGGGAAAATTTTTTCTACTATTTCTAAGAGAGTTAGAATAATAAATAATTGCTCTCTCTTCAATAACTTCAGTGAAGTCAAATTTGCTTTCTTTTTCCCCAAAGATTACGTTGTCAAAGTAGTACAGTGAGATTCTTTGTAAGTATAAATGTCTGGTGGTGTTATGTGTTGATGTCATTAGTTCCTGTTTAAGTTGTTAGATAAAAGTATGAAAAAAATTTGGATTCCAAATTTCCACTAGATAATATAAGACATCTTTTACTGTATTTTCAATAGAAACTTATACTTGGCACACTTAATGTATATCAGGAAATTTAAAATGTTTAAAATCATCTAATTGGTATATATGTACACTAACATAAAGGGAAAAGGAGAGGGAGGGGAAAAAGAGACCGTGGGAAAAGAAGATGATTTTTTCTTCTCTCTTGTACAAAAAAGAAAATTTCAAAACCACTTCTTTTTAAAATTGGAATTGAGTTTTTCAAAGGGGAAAATATGATCCTATGTTTTATGGGAAATCACATATCTTAATAAAAGGTAAAATACTGGCATGTAAACCACAAGGTGGTGCTACAACTCCATGCTGATGCTGAATTTTTAGAAGTTTAATTGACAAAGTAGTTTCTTTTGTAATCTCTTGATTTATAATTTTTTACAATTGGAAAAATAAAGCTAATTGGATTCATTAATTCTAGAAATGTTTACTGAAACTACTAAATTCAAAGCTGTATGCTAACTTCAAAAGTTCATAATTTTAAAGTATGACGACTACACATGTGCCTGTAGTAGAATATTAAAAATGCCTTCTTAAAAGTTATCTCTACTTAGAATTTTAACTTACTATTAATGTTTCATAGGTGACAAGTATCAAATTACATTTATATAAACATAGGAATAAATAAAAGAATTTATCTAGTATTTTTAAATGAATTTCATTTTTCTCTTAATTTAACTTCCTCTAAGACTTCTTTCTCTCTCTAGAAAGACATATAACTTCCTATCATTTAAAAAAACAAGAAACAAAAAAACCCTCACTGTGTATCTTGTAACGCAGGAATGGCCACCATCTGGGTCCGAGCTGCTGCTCTTCAAATGTGTTACGGAGTAGAGCACTAAAATACTCGGCCCATTTTCACCACTGTCCAGCCTGCTTTCAAATACAAAAGGAGAACCATGCCCTAACTTCCTCAACGTTAACTGCAAACGTGTTGCTGCCTTTTGACTGAGCGTGAAATAGCTGTATTTTCGCTGTATTTCAGTCTCAATGAGCATATTTAACTTTTCACTGCAAGATATTCGTCAGTACAGATGGCAAGATGGTATGTACGAGAGTCTCCTGGGGACAATATGCAAGTCCCAGGTGGAGTGTTTCCAGCCGGATGTAAACCACGGTCCTCAAGCCTGTACTTTAAAAAACTACTTAGTACGCTGCCAACAAATGTCAACACAAAAATACAGTGCTGGAATGACTTCACGCTGCAAAAGAAATGTACTGGCACCTAAGTTTTCCTAAGAATAGTAAAAGAGTAAAGCGGTATAATCACAGCACAAAAATATTTACGTATTTATTCAACATTGAATGAAAAAGCTAATATACCAAATGGAATTCAAATTCTAATAAAAATATTACAGTATACTAAAATTGCAGAGAGAACTCTTTAAGATATACAACATGTACAGGAGCCAAAGTCCTAGAGAAGTTCATGCAGAAAATTCTATAATTAGTGATTTGGACATTTCAGTAACTCTGCAGTTTCTTCAAACCTGGAATATAATACGTAAATAATATATTAAGTAAATAACAAATTCATAGTGAGGCATAGGAATTAGGTTGCTGCAGTTATGCTTTTGAGCCTTAAATAAATTTCACTGCTTATTTATAGGTAGTTACTGTTAATAAGTATACTATGGCCAGAAGAGGAGGAAAAACAACTAGAGTCAATTATGCGTCTTTAATTCTTGAAGCATAAGTTATTTCAGCACATCTCAAATTTCCAAAAAAAAAAAATTATAGTCTTTTAAAGTAGCAGGCTGCATGATAATCTTACACAATTTCATTTCATATTTTCTTTCAACTGTTCTTTAAAAAAATCATGTAATTTCATATTTGTACTAGATAAAAGTATCATATTTAGTACTACCATACCAACAATTTTCTGAAAAGGACTAGCAACACTTTCACAATACTTAAAATGTCTCCAAACCATCCATCTACATACACAACTTAATATTTTGATAAAGTAGTTATCGAAAATAGATAACTTCTTGATTAACTATCAACCAAAAATATCACTGCACTCTTTAATCTGCAATTAATTCCATTGACAATGTTTTACATCACTTGCTGGAAACAAAAACAGTGACTCGTCTCACAAACACATAACTGGAGGTGGATTTATTATCCACTGGAGTCCTGAAGGAAATTCCACACCTGATTGAGAGGCCTTCAAGGTTTGAAACACACATGCACGTTCTTTATATATTGTAATCCAACACGATTCCCTATAGAGAAATGACTTTCTGGTGCCCCTTTCTGTTACTTACATTTTTTTCATCCTTTCCATTTTCTGAATTGTTGTTTCCTTTAATTTAAAAAGCAACAAATTTAGGCCATTTCTCAAAGTAAACCATAATCAAAGAAGGACCGTGAACATATAAAACACAGTCTAAAACATTGCATTAAGTACCGTTTATTTATCACAAAGAATTTTTATGAGATTAAGATTTACAGCTTCACTATTTTTCTTGCCCGTGGCTTCTACAACTAAATCTAATGCTTGCTCGTTCTCCTGACCTTACAAAGGAAATCACCTAAGTAGTTGTCAGTTCTTCTTACCTCCGAAATCTCTCTCAAACCACAGTAATTAACAGTTGAGGCTCTGGGAGTTGAATCGGATGATACCATACTATAACCAGAGGACAAAGGAATATTTGCTTGCCTTTCCTCTTTGCTTTTTCTATCTGTGGAGAAATTAATTTTTACGTTACCATTTCCTTTCATAGTAGAGTCAAATATCTAAAATTGTATGTATAGAGGGAAGAAATGTAAACATCTCAATATAAAATGCCTATGGTCTAGATGAGTTTTTAATATTCTTTTAGGATAATGACCTGCATATGGAGATCTGGATGTTAAAAACTGGTCAACAAAAATCACAAAAAGTAATATTATCTTTATCATGATAGCAATCAACTGAATATGCAGGTTAATGTATTTTTACATAAGCTACTGATCCGTGTATATTCTTTTCTTAAAATGGTGGCAACTATTAGTAAAACTGACTATATGTACTTCCTAAAAATCAGGAAACATTCTACCCTGAGTTGATATGTATGGAAAAAAATTGCTTAAAATTCAGGTTCACAGATTTATTACTCTAAAGAACTGAACAACTTTCCATTTCCAGTATCCTGATATTATTCAACAAAATGATGGCAAGTCTTTCCTACCATCGAATTGAATACAGAACATCACAGAGAAGACAAGTTCCTGTCCAAACAATCCCATAAGCCCTATGTTTTTAGTCCACGGTACATTTGGCTGCAAAAACAAGGCCAAAAAAAAAAAAAAAATCAGGTACCCATTTAAACTGGTTTACGTAGTTTAACTGTAAGCCTACACAGACAACCTCAGTCAGGGAACAAAGTGTCAGCACATGAGGACTCTGGTCTCTCATGGAGCCACAGTCTCTCCTGTCTCCTTCTCTTGCCTGTTTGCTCCATTCCTCTACTTACTAATGGGCATGAACTTCACCAAAAGCATTCCCAACTTAACATGATCCTCAGATCAGACTGGTGAACTGTCGCTCTCAACATCAAAAGGAATTCAAACCCTCTGCTTCCAGGTAGCATGGAGAGGTAAGGTGTAATGCGTCAGGCTTTATAAATTTGACTCAATTGATCCGGGTCAGATTATACGTTTTTTGAGACTAGGTATTCAGCTCATTCATAATCTATAATCCATTTCAGATAGTGGTCTATCTGCTCATCACTCTTAAGTCCTAGCATAGGACTAATGTGTTAAAAGTATGTTCTGTAACCTGTTATTTAAAAAGTACTAAGCCCAAACAGGTGAAATCGAACTTGGAAAAGGCAGTGTTTTGCAAATAGCAGGCTTCGGTATTCTTTCAATGCATAAAAACTTGATTTCTACCATATACAGATAGATACTGGTGACAGAAGCACAGACGTTATGCTAGACAGACCATAAGATAAAGTTCTTGCTCTCAAGGATCTTAGAGTTGAGCTTTGAAATTTGTTGAGTAATGAATGAAGGATAAATGGAAAAAAGTCAACTTTTACCAAATCTGATTTGTAGTCTATAATAAATCTACTGCCAGAAGCAGCATCTCAAATAATTATATTTAATAACCTAATTACTGAACTTGTTTTCTGTGCAATGAAACTGGCACGTGCACTGAATATGTAGTGTTGAAGAGAAAACGTCAAAGCTAATTTGCCTCTTTTCAAACATGTCCCATCGTTCAACAGCTGTGTGGCCTTTGGCAGTTATTTAATCTCTCTTCCTCATCTGTAAAATATGGATAATAATAGCACTTATCTTGCTTTGAGAAGTAAATGTTTTACTATCGCAGTTGGAACAGTGCAGGCCCGTAGTTACCACTACAATGTGTTGTTGTTAAATTGTTATACACATAGTAGCTGAAAGATTTAATGAGGTTAAACACCCACAGATTTTAAAATTTAGCTTCATTATGAATTCTCAACTGGACAAAATATCTCTTCTGCAAATATGATTTAATTACAAACACGACAAAATTTAGACCTTTGCCTTTTCAAAAAGTATAAGAATCAAAAAAATTAAAGCTTTAACTGAAAAGCAGCTCAGAAATCTTATCCCTGCTGCTCCGTCACAATGAAAATGTCAGTAGCCTAGTGAGGTTAAGTGACACAGAGAAGGTTTGTCCTAATTTTAGGTCCTTCTCATTTTATTACCATCAGTGAACTGTTGAAATGCAAGAGGTTTGTAACACTTTACAGGTTACTGACAAATGTGTTTTTTTTCTCTTACATATATTATTTACATATGCAAAAGTTACTACTTAAGTCTAAACTAGAAACTTAGGAGGTCCATTTATTATTCTAAAGCACTTTGCAATTAAAAGAGTAAAACATCTCTAAAAGTTTGCAATTTTGTACACTGGAATTTATTCAACTACTACATGTAAGACATGTAAGTTGGCTTTTCTAGCAATCCTTGACTTATAGTCTGTAAGTTTGATATTTTCTTTGTTTTTAGGAGCTTTGCAATTTCTAAAAAAATGAGGTTTGAGGATAATTAAAATGACCAAATACTATAAAACCGTTTTTGTGAAAACTCCTTACCGTATCACCAATTCCAGTACGCCAAGAACTTACCCGGATTGAGACTATCCGTGTCGCTACTAGAAGCACAGTCTTCGCTCATCTCATTAAACTCTATATATTCATCATTCTGGAATGATACAGTTTAGTATTTAGAATAAAATAAAAAGATATGTTCTCATTTTATGCTCTTACTGCTAAGCATAAAATATATAGATGACATAATAAATACTTACTTTTGATTATTTTATTTACAAGCAAAACATAAATATCCCTACATATAAAAAATGATCTTTTAAATGTGGAAGGAGAGAGAAAACTTGAATCTACTAACTTTCTAGGAAGGAGAGACAGACTAGGACCAGAAATGATGTAACTGTCTCTAAAAGCTCAGCTTACAAGTCTGTCAGACTATCTTATTTGATGAA
The DNA here is from genome assembly GCF_965194825.1 of Balaenoptera physalus. Lineage (NCBI taxonomy): Eukaryota > Metazoa > Chordata > Mammalia > Artiodactyla > Balaenopteridae > Balaenoptera > Balaenoptera physalus. The sequence goes on from NC_138886.1 coordinate 116,784,953, forward strand.
GAGAAAAGCAATAGTCACAACAACCATCACCAAACAGGGTGTTCCTAAACAGGACTTCATCCCAACTGAACACTTCCCATTACCTAAGTATTCTCTTATTTAACATTCCAAATAAGAGAATAATAATGAACAAAGGAATTACTTTATTGTATCTTGAGATATTCTATAAATGTAAAGGAAAGAAAATACCTTTTTAGATAAAAGCATTTCTGTTTCAAGAAGAGTGACACGACTTAGAAGATCAGCCCAGGTTTTTTCATTCACCATCACTTTCCCTTTCATTTTTTCTTCCAAAGATTCTAATCTACTTTCTATGCAAGTCAGTTTCTTCAGCTTTTCTTGGCATTCAGCAAGCATAGTCTGTAGTGCAATAATCTCAGGATTGACTTCTGTATCCTAGAATGATTAGAAAGATTAAAAATATTACGCAGATTAAAATTCCCATAATTCAGTGTATTCCCATTTCCACGAGTTGTTTCAATAGTTACAACAGGCAGGACAGCATGAGAGTTAAGAGTGCTACTTCTGGAGCAGGCACCTCGGACACTTAAACTAGCTCATGCAAGATGCCCGATGCCTCAATTTCCTTAAATAAAAAAAAAAAAGATGACAAGAGTGCCAACTTCATTTGGGTCTTGTAAGATTAAATAGATTAATTTGCATAAAGCTCTTAGAACAGTATCAGTTTGTACAATAAAACTGTAAGTAACTAGCTTCTTATAACTAGATCTAGCAGAAAGCTAAGAGGAAATGACCGAGAAATGAGATTTCCGTTTGCTATAAACAGGAAGTAAGCCTAATGGTCATCTGGTAGTTTTTAAATGCCAACTGTATACCAACATGTATAGAAGTCACAAGACATAGAAGACGGACAGAAAAAGAAGTTTTAACAGAAGCAGTAGAGACGAGACACTATAATGGGGTCTGTGGCAACAAAGTAATAGCAATGATATCCCGAGAGAGAGAGAGAGAGCAAAGGACAGCAAGGGCCCCAAAAGGAAAATGAAAAGGTGGTAATGCACCATTTTTTTCCATTCATCAATATGGGGAAGAGGTGATAAAGAACCTTCACTAAACAAAGTAGTATATCTCTATCTCTCACCAGACTGTCAATTCCTCGAAGCCAAGTCCTATGTCTTATTCATCTTTGCATTACCCATGACATCTCTCCTAGTACCCTAAACATAAGCAGCAAATAATATCTTCTGAATTATATTCAGTAAGACTTATTGATTCTTAAGTAATGGTAACAAAGGTAACATGTCATGATCAATAATTTAAAAGGCTAGAAATGTTCCAAAGATTATATCTGAAATAATCATGTATATCAAAGCAAGAAATATTGGCATCTGTTAAAGAAGTCCCAGATTCTTACTTGCTGCTCACACTTAATTTCAGGAACCTGTAATTCAGGAATCTTTATTTCAGCAGCCTTTAAGTCACAAATATCAAATGCTTCATTAACATCTGTTACTGTATCTTCAGGAATGTTAGCGCCATCTTCATTGTACAGATGCCGGATCACCACAGCTTTCTTCTGCACAGAGAAAAACATGTCAGAGATGCTTCCGTGTTCTCCACCATTATTTTAAACATACACGTAGTAATTTTTCAAAAGAAACATCCTATCTCCCATTTAAGATTTACAGAAGTTTAAATTACCACATATGCATATACCAAATATTACAAACTTATTATTTTAGGTGTGATGATACAATTGTGGTCATGATTTTTAAAAAGCATTCTTATATTTTACAAAAATATTTAAATATTTATTCAATGATGTCTGGGACTTGTTTCAAATGGTTTCAGGTTTGGGAGAAAAGATGTTGGGAAAAGTGGTTACAATTAAGATGAAACAAGATTAGCAAAGAGTTGACAAATTGCTGAATCACAGAATGGATACTTTTGTACAGGTTTGGAATGTTCCATAAGAAGAAGTTATTTTTAAAAGGTTAACACACTATTCACAGGTAGATAATCAAGAACTGGCTTTATGAGTAGGACTCATTACAATTTTTTTTTTCTATTAAACAAACCACAAAACGTAAGACTGTCAATAACAATTCAAACTAAGGGAAAGTCCTGAGAGTAAAGGCACCAGGTCAAACCGCATTTACGTAGGACTCTTCTGCCTACTTCCTTTTCTATGGGCAATCTGCGTATGAACATGAACTCGGCACATGTGACAAAGAAGTCACAACTACCACCCCAGAGAAGGCACTGGGGAGGAGACAACTTGTTTCAGTATTGACTCAGTTTTTCATGTAAACAAAGGAATGCACTTACTACTCCATCTTTTTCTAAACTGGAATACTTTTAATAACTATTCAGATTTCTGAGAATTAAGAATTTGTTGCAATTTACAAAATTTTGATGGATAACAAAGGAAACATTATTTTACGAAAATTAAAAAGTCTAATGTCTTCAAATTTTGTATCTTCCTTTGTTAGGACAATTTAGATCACCCCTCAGCCCCCATACTGAAATAGAAGATTGAAAAATGCACTCAGTTCTATCAACTCATACTTAGTAAGTCCTTACAATGGACCTAATCCTGTGCTAAGCACAAGGAATATAAAAAAAATCAGTATAAGAAAATCCCTGTTTAGATCAATTCTAGTTGGGAAAGGATACAAGACACTTACATTCCTTTTCATATTGCCCTCATCACCAGGAGCAAAACCGGCATATTTTTTTTTTAAAGTTACTGACATAAGAGCCTTTTTCTTACAGTTAAATGTCACTACTTTTTATAATGGCATAAAGTATAAATATCTTCACAGATTCTGTTTATATAACTCATATTTTGAATTGGGGAAAAATAATTCCCTAGGTTTTACTTCAGCCAAAAAATACTCACATTCCTTTATCTAATGACACATCAGTTATTCATCTGGTAGTCTATCCTTCAATCTCAAAGGGCTTGCCCAAGGTGGAAGACAGCTGAAAGTATATTTACCATTATAAAATAATATTTTGGCTTCATTCTCCCTTGGAGATGGAAAAACTATCCCTAAAGGCATTGGACTCATTCAGCCACAGGTGCTTGAAGCAGACAAGGGCAGGGAAGATATCTACCACCAAAGAGAAAATATTCAAAACACTACCCCAAAACCCGATTATAGATTTAAGGAACTATCAATCATTGGATAATTCACGGTCCTGGTATAGAAATATGAATGTATGTAAATCATGACCTATCACTGTAAGTAAAGGGAGGGTCTTTAGGAAGACTAGATACGTAATTCAGTGCAAATGTTCATGACCGCAAGAGGCAGAATTAAAGATTAGAAATATAAAGAGAAAGCCTGTTCAGTTGTACGTTTCTACCCTCTTCTCATAACTTTAGGAATGTTCCCAGATAATATATGATATGCACTGTTAAAGATCCTTACACTCTAATGTCTAAGCAGAATGTTTTACCAGATGCTAGTCAGAAAAGTGAACCTTCTACGTTGGATTGACTAGGTAGGTAACTCTTAACACTACATGACACATTCTCTTTGTATTTTCCCACCTTTCCTGAAGTCATAAACCTGCCAGTGACGTCAATGCCCACAGGTTCAGATGATGTCTTCTCAGCGCTTGAACAAGGTTCTGACTTAGCAGAACTGATTTTTTTCCTTTGTTGTGATGGAGTCTAAAAAAAAGGTATTAAGATGTCATAAATTGTGTGGGAAAGCATGATGTATATATTAAATTACTCTATCACTTAAATTTTCATATGAAATGTGACTGCCAAATAATGCCGAGTCTAATGAGACGACACGTCTTTTGAAAATTACAAAGTGATGAAAATGTATTATGTTTGAACTATTAGTTTAGGACTAGTAGCTCCAAGTCACAAGTGTGCAAATACAAGTCACTAGTATTTAAAGCAAACATCAGGCATTGTAAGGTTACCCAAACCTGTGAGTAGCGCAGTAATTGCACTATGCATTCATTTGCTGACTAGGGTATTGACTTTATACATTAAAATATAGCAGCTTAGCCTAAGTTAAAATCTATTAATAAAATTACCTTCTCAAGACCACTCAACTCCTTGTGCTTTTTCATCACACAATTCAAAATATCACATATAATTTGGATTTTCCATTCTGCAAATCCACACTGGAGAAACTGCTTTTTCGTCAAGATTGGTTTATAATTAAATTGATTACGAAGAAGCTGTAAAGAGGAAACAGATCAATGTAATAATTGGGAGCAATTTCTTTCAAAAATCCAAAATTATAAACGACCACCTGGTCAGGGATGTACTGCCATTTTTGAGAGGAGAGAGGAGAGGATTAAGCCATTATATATCGGGCACTAAAGAAACCTATAGGGGTGCTGTGAGTCCTGACCAGGTAGGAGAACAGGTAGGAAACAGTTAGCTAGGGATGTACCAGAGTATAGATAGCTGTCCAGAGAGACGGAAAAAGATATAAAAAGTTCAAATAGCCTCACAGGTACTAAAAAAAAAAAAAAAAAAACAACTCCTTAGCTCGCTGAACAAGATTACTATAGCAGATATCAGAAAACCACTGTTCTATTTGTTTATAGAAATCATGACTTGATTTTTAGACAAGCTGGTATGCTACTGAGTTTCGATTTCTCATGTATAAAATGAGAGATACAGATTAAACCAGTAATTTTCAAAACCTACTCTGTGGACCCTGGGATTTCCTAGAAGTGTCTCTCAGGCTTCCATGGAAGCTTTCTGAAGTGAGAGACAAAGAAAGGGAAGATTAAACACAGACTATATTTAAAGGCTACCATTTCATCAAACTCTACCTAAAAAAGACAAAAATCAAGATTTGATTTGATAAATGGACTTTACTATTTTTTTAAAAAGGTTAAGAAAACCACAGTACATGAGCAAAAATTAATGATACAAAGTAGGGTTCTGAAAAATCAAACATGAGATTAAGTTCAGGATACATATAGTACAAGTGCAGGTACTAGAATAGATAATAAGACATGGTTTCAGACCTCAAGGAACACAAGTTGTTCCAACATAAGTTGTAGTTCCTTCTTATAAACAACTAAATTAACTCACAGTTTTCTGAACCACAAACTTTACTCACTAAAACCACATTCTCTCTAACTTCTGCCAGTATACCAAATTTTACTAAAGTGTGATATAAAAACCAATGACATGGTTAACCAATGATATGATACCAATGATATGATAACCAATATGATTGATAATGATATGATAACCAATGACAATTACCAGTCCTCATATTTATTAGAGTATGAAACATACAGCAAACTTGAATTGCATCTTTTTTTTTTTAATTTTAGCAATTTCATGTATCTTTATTTATTTATTTTATTTATATATGGCTGTGCTGGGTCTTCGTTTCTGTGCGAGGGCTTTCTCCAGTTGCGGCGAGTGGGGGCCACCCTTCATCGCGGTGCACGGGCCTCCCACCATCGCGGCCTCTCTTGTTGCGGAGCACAGGCTGCAGATGCACAGGCTCAGTAATTGTGGCTCACGGGCCTAGTTGCTCCACGGCATGTGGGATCTTCCCAGACCAGGGCTCGAACCCGTGTCCCCTGCATTGGCAGGCAGACTCCCAACCACTGCGCCACCAGGGAAGCCCTTGAATTGCATCTTGATTATAACAGGGACAGCATTTACATGAGATAAATGTATCTGAAAATACTCTGTCAACTATGTATGCGGCATATATTTGAGTTATAATAACATTAATCTTAAGAAAACCATTCAGTGACTTCTAAAAGAATTACTGTTTCATAAATTCAAAATACCTTGTAGACAGTATCTATGAAGCGTAAGTCATTCTTTGCTATGAGCTCTACATTGGAGTCCACCAGAAGTTCTGCTACATAAGGTGAATATGAGGTAAGGGAATAGCTGATGATGGGCAGAGAGGCTGCTGTGTCTCCCTTTACCAAACTGTCAGGAAAAACAGAAAAAGCTTTTTAATAAGCTTAATTCCACAAAGTTGGATAATCAGGGAAATAAAAGAAATGCTGTCAAAAACTCATAATTTAACACAATAGCCATAATAATTAGGTGATGCACAAGACCCTTTAGATTCCATCCCCTACTCTAAACCAGTGTAGGCAAATTAACTATGAAACAAAAACTCTTTAGTACCAACAGTCTATTTACCACAGTATTCATTGATTTTCCAAAGCTTAGCCTTACTCGATCTTGTCCATTTTCTCCTACTAATAAAGCAAATGTACGGCCTTACAGTACACAAGTAGGCTTTATGGTTTTGCAAACACTTCTCACATTACCTCACTTGCTCTTTATCACAAAGCTGCAAAGGGAAAATATTAGGAATTCTAAGTTACAGATGAGGAAAACAGGGCTGGAAAAGGTATCAACTGTGACTAAGCTGACCAGTTTACTATCTTCCCCTGACATCAGGCCCATTTGGAATCTACCTTATTAGCTTACGCTAATTCCTCCAGCCTAGAAAGGTATCCTACTCTTCTGTTATCTGTCATTCATTCTTTATGAATCATCAGTCAAATCTCAAGCCTCCCATGAAGCCATCTTTCTGATCCACAAGGATCTCTCTCAGAACGACTCCCCAGGTGTTCAGTATCTGACACCTGATGCTCTGCCTTGTACTGTTGTCTAATTGTCTCCACACACAGATCTTGTTTCTCAAGAAGTGCCTTCACTGATTCTCTCACAAGGCACAGAAAGTATTTGTTCAACTGATGCGATAATATACTTACTTAAAACATTTGTTTTCCACAAAATTCAAACATATACAAAAATCTCCCCATTCTTGCCCAATTTTTTTCAATAAGGCAGGGAACAAATATGATAAGATTATATTTTGTTTTTTGCAGGACAAACATAAATTGTTTCTCTTTTATGTTTATGGGTAAAATTATAATTCACCCAATGAGAAAACTGCTCTAGCAACCTTGTCTCTCTGTAAGACAGTTCAAAACAGGAAATGAAAAAGTACTTTTTTAGAGCAAAATGTGTCCATTTTATCCACATTATGAATAGAAAACAGCCAGGTCTGCATTTAATACCTCTTATGTTAAACAATCTCAAAAATCTTGGTTACCTAGTTTCTAAGGACTTGGACCAGAAACAGTAAGAGAAACAGATATTATAAACTGACAGGCCAACACGAAAAACAGCAGATGTCAGGAAAAAATTTTAAAATGGCAAAAAGTATAAAGAATCAACATACGCGGAGGGTGTATTTGTACGTGTACGTGTGCGTGTCGGATCCGGGAGAGCAATCTGAAGCAGCAGCAAGTAGCACTGCCCGTCTCAATAAACCCTGCAGACATTACTATCTTATAAGGTAATGTAAACTTGTGCTTAATGATACTCTTGGGTCAATAAGAAAATCAAATGTTTGAATGCTGTATTCAGAAGACAGGAGAATCATCAGTATCTTTTAGAATTATTCCTATGCAAAATGTCTTTTAAAATGTTAATACTTAAAGTGGGAAGAAGAAAACTTGGCTACTCACACTGATTCAGCCGCTGCCCGTCTGGAGAGTAGAGATTTCCCTGTTTTGAGGAACCGGTACATGACTGGTACACACTGTGGGAGCAGACTAGGGAATGCCTTCTGCTTCTCACATATGATGCTCGTAATAACAGTCATCAGAGCTAAACTTTCCCTAGTCTCCTCACTATCCATTCACTCGCAGCCTTCTCTTGGTTAGCTTTCCCTAGTTGACAAGACTATCTAGGATTCTACTGGGTTAAACCAACCCAGTTTCATTCACTACTTGAACATATGCCTAATCTGGACTTGTCCCTCGACACAGTCATTGAATAAATGTCTAATTAGCTTCTAAGATGTGCCAGGCAGTTCTAGATGTGGGGGTGCTGCAGTGAACTAAACAAAAGCCCCCGATGTAAAGCTGCATTCTAGTGGGGGGAACATTTAACCAGTCAGCCATCCCAGGGAGGAAGAAAAAGAGGTACTAAACAATAAGAGGATGATGGGAGTACTGTATTAGGTTGGCAGAATTAGAGAAGAAATGTACCTTGCGACATTCTACAAAGGCAAGTAAGTCACATTTGGAAAGTGGAAACTAAAGCAAAAGGTTTAAGTGAGATAGCTTAATAACAATCTTCAAGCATGGTATAAATTGTCATAAGAAATCTATTAACTAGAATCTTCCAAATCAAAAAGGAATACCACCCAACTAAATGTGTGAGGGTGGTAAATTACAGAACTAATGAAATCCATTACACTTCCATGAGATTAAACGTTGTACAGAGACCACACCTGATTCTAACAATATTGTGCTTCTACTTCTAAAAGTTGTTTTAAATCTCTTGAGTTGGAATTTTTCATTAATTCCTACTTAGAAACAAACTCCTTCCTAACTGCTTTCTAAAATACCTTAGTCATTTCAAGGAAAAAATTTAAAGGACCCAGATAAAATCTGGATTTTTATTTAGATACTCCCCTCATGTCAAGCATTACCTCACATCATTACTGAAAATAATACAAAGAAGTTTGATATTGTAGCTCACCCTATACAATCCACCTCTCTAGGATAATTTAGCGAGCGAAGCACTTGTTCTAGGTTCCGTAAGCTTCTTTTTAAGTCACCTGTTGCCATTATTTAACATTCGATTCAGCTCCAGCTTTGGAAATTATCTAATTTTTCACCTAAAAAAAAAAAAAAATCCATGAAACACTGTTCAACTCTTTGTATTTTTGAAGCTTCTCTAATCTCTTTTGTTTAATCTCATACACACTTACCATATTTATCTTAGTTACTTCTCCCCTAATTTATCTTCCCTACTGGTCTAGTACTGTCTTGTATCGTCCATATATTCCTGAATGTCAGGTGCACTTTTCCCCTCAATATTTTTTCATTAAAAAAAGAAGTTTGCCTTATGCTCATCTTCTAACAATGTGTCTGATATTATACGACACTCTCCCAAACACTTAATGGTACAACAAAGTACAATTTGGGAAGACATATCACCCTAAAATCATCTCCATCAATGGCTATTTTGGATGCTTATAAAGGGTACATAATACAAATCAGTAAGAAATGGAGACAAAGAAATTTAGCACAGATTTGGTCAGTATTCCCAGGGTTCCGAACTTACATAGTTGTAAATCAGATCGTTTGCTTAAAAAATAAAAATAGATAAGTTAAAAAAAATTCAGAATTCAGCTGGTTAAATATGGCAGCTGGTTAGATGCATGTCACCTTCATTCCCTTTTCTAAACACCACTAAAATGAAAGTAAATGATTAGAAACCATATATACTCATCAGGGTAAAGAAAACTAGAGGGGATTCCACATGACAAAGGATGTGTCTACAAAATTTTGGAAGATGGAGAACAGATGGATGAGTGATAACCAACCTAGCAGAGCAAAGGTAGGTCAATCCCATCCTCCTATTTAGGAGGAAGCCAACAACAGCAACAGCTTCAGAAATGAGGGGACCTGATACTTCTGAGGGGCTGAAGGGTAAGGCCAGGGCCTTGAAAGAAGAATGATTATTTGAAAGTCCGTATGAGAAGCTGCTGAACCCTGGATTTTCACTTTCCCTCTGCTTCCCCTCCCACCCCCCCACCCCCAGACACATATAACTTGCTCAGCTAGGCAAATACCTCTGATTCCCCTCCCACCTCCCACCCCCAGACACATATAACTTGCTCAGCTAGGCAACTACCTCTGATTCCCCAGGTTTAGCAATGAGTTTTTAGAAAATGTCACCACAACCCATAAAAAAATTGAGTTGGAATTCATTAAGATTAAACTTCTGTTCTACAAAATACACTGTTAAGAAAATGAAAAGACAGGCTGCAGACAGAATATTTATAAAACACATACTGGATAAAAGACTTGTTTCCAAAGTATACAAAGAATTCTTAAATGTTAAGAGTAAGAAAACAAACAACCCAATTTAAAAATGGGCAAAATATCTGAAAATCTCATTAAAGGAGATACACAGATGGCAAATAAGCATATAAGATGCTCAACATCAAATGTCTTTAAGTAATTACAAATTTAAAAAATGATACCACTGCATATCTATTACAATGGTTAGAATCCAAAAAACTGACAGTACCAAATGCTTATGAGCATACGGAGCAACAGGAACTCTCATTTTTGGTGGGTGGGAACGCGAATCGCATAGCCATTTTGGAAGACAGTTTGGCAGACTCTTACAAAGCTAAACACCATACAATCAGCAATCGTGCTTATAGCTATTTACCCAAGTGATCTGAAAATTTAGTGTACATACAAGATACTGCACGCAAATGTTTACAGCAGCTCTGTTCCTAATCACCCAAAACTGCAAGCAATCAGGATGTCCTTCAATAGCCAAATGAATTTAAAAAACGAACACATCCACACAACACGACATTATTCAGCAATAAAGAAAGAGCTATAAAGCCACAAAAAGACATGAATGAACCTTAATGCATACTGCTAAGCAAAAGGAACCAGTCTGAAAGGGGTACATATTGTTTGGTTTCCATTTTACGATATTCTGGAAAAGGCAAAACTGTAGAGACAATAAAAACTATAGAGATCACGGCTGCAAGGATTCAGAGGTAAGAGGGAGGGTCACATACAGTTAATGTGCAAAGCTACCTCACAGAGGGGGTGGATGGAAAAGCTGCTAAGTAACTTTGGGAATGAGTGGAGCCTGTGAGACTAAAGGCAAAATGAGCTGCACAGAAACACTGTACTCTAGTGTATAAAGTTGTTTCCCATGTACGTATGGGTTAATTCTACATATATGCTGGAATTGAACAATTAAGTAAATGGATGGCTAAACAGTAGAAGCCAGGATTCTCACTGCTGGAGTGGGAATTTACAGATAAGCAAGGGGACGAGACTGGAATGAGCCATGCCTCATGGTTTAGAGTTAGACACGCAAGTATGAACTCATGTTTAGCTTAATATAGATGCAGAATATGTGTAATGCTGGCTCCCTGGAGAAATGGCCAATTCTAGGACTGGGGCAGGAAATATACGACATGAGCCTGAGGCATTATATAATTCTAGAATGTAAGAAATTACACACAAAACAAACAAACCAATCCCATACGTATGTCATAGGGACACAGGAACCAAATGAAACCGCTTCCAGTGGTCAAAGCTGAAACAATTTGAACAGCAAAAACAACAAAATCAGGCATTTGATAAAATTCAACATTTAGGATATAATTCTTAGGACATTAGGAATAGAAGGGAACTGCCTGCAGTCATCTACAGGATATCTACAAAAAATTTACTGCAAACATCATATGTAAAGGTGAAGTATTGAAAGCTTTCTTCCTGAGACTGGGAAAAGGCAAGCTTATCCACTCTCACCATTTCTATTCAATACTGTGCTAGAGGTCTTAGACAGTACAAAAATACAAGAAAAAGAAATGAAAGGAATAAAGGCTAAAAAGGAAGAAATAAAAATGTCACTAGTCACAGACAACATAATTGTATTTGAAAAAATCCAAAAGAAATCAAATGAATTTAGCACGGTTGCTGGACAGCAGGCCAATATACAAGTATCAATTGTATTTCTCTGTATTACCCAAATAATTTCTAAATTATGTTTAAATATGTTAAAAAAATATGTGTAAATAATTCACTAGCCTCCAATATCATAAATATGTGAATAAATCTAAAACGGATCTGTAAGACCTCAAAACAAAAAAAAAACAGAAAACTTCACTGAGATAAATTAAAGAAGCCCTAAATAAGAGGTCTACATCCTGAGCAAGGATTTAAAGACTCAATAAGTCGATCCATAATTCAATGTATTCCCTCCATGCCATGCCTCCCCAAAACTCCCTGCAGTTTTTTAAAGGTGGAAATTGACAAGCTGATTCCAAAATTTGCATAGATATGCAAAAGATAAACAATAAATAACACAATGCTGAAGAAGACCAAAATTGGAAAATTCAACCACTGGATAATGAGACTCATTATAAAGTTAAATTTAGAATTATTGAAAATATCTACAAACAGAACAATGGAATGGAATAACGTACAGATATAGACCGTGCATACATTGACACTAGACTTATGACAAAATTGATGCAGAGTAGCCCTGGAAAACGGATGGTCTTTTTCAATAAATGGTACTGTGTCGACTGAATATCCAAATGGGATAAATAAATCTTGACCCCTTGATGTAAAGGGTACCTCACATCCTTCACAATTAATTCCAGGTTTGTTGTTGAAGATCTACATGTAAAATGTAAGACAAATAGGCTTTCTGGAGATCACAGAGTAGAATATCTTTATGATCTTCAGGTAGAAAAAGATTTCTTGTCTTATAACTGATAAAATGAACCACATTAAACTTACTAACTTCTGTTCATCAAAAGATACCCTGAAGAGAGTGGAAAGAAAAGCCACTGAGTGGAAGTTGATACTGTCAATATACGTAACCAACAAAAAGATTCATAGCTAAAAGAAAACCCTATAAGGTAATAAGAAAAAGAAAGACAACTCAATAGAAAAATGGTAAAGAGCTCTGAACAGGAACTTTACAAAAGAGTAAATGTGAAAAGATACGCAACCTCATTAATCATTAGGAAATCACAAAGTAAATCCAAAATGTGAGGTTGCAGAGCATTTGAAACAAACCACAATGCTGTGAAAGGGTAAATTAGTACAATTACTTAGGGAAACTTATTAGTGATATCTGCTCACATACTCAGGGCCCATGAAACAGCAATATGATGCCAATGAACACGAATAACAGAATACGTGTGTACACTTATGTGCACCAAAAGACATGAACAGTATTGGGGATTTTAAATTAAATGGTTCATTTTTTTAAATCTCAAAGAAAATGATACCATGGAATTATACTTTTAAATGACTCATTTTATTGCATTGGGTAGGGCTTTCACTAGAGTCTCAAAGGAGGTTATTCCCAAGGGAGCTTCCTAAACTAAACAGGTAAATAGATGGTTAAGAACTTTTGCTAGAAAGAGACAAAGGGCGTCTAAACTGTAAGTCAATCAGCCAGTGAGGCAAAGCTCAATAACACACTTAAAAATAGCTAGTATTTGTAACTGTCCATGGACAACACCTTGAGTACTGAATCCTCTGGGAATGAAGCTCCTCTAAAATGAAGTCACTGACATTAAAAACAAAACAGAACAACCCATAAATCGGGTGAAGTAGAGTTAGTACGGTCATTTCCCCCTAGTCAACACCCCAGCAGCTGCCTAGGATACAAATCACCTTCTTACACACCTTCCCTATATCTATATATAACCAGAGGTGGGCTAGCAATTTGCAAAATCCTAAATTTAGTAAGCTTTCTATTTTAAGCCACTGGCCACCCAGCTCTGTACCCTTTCCTACTCTTAAAGAACATGGAATCTTCCTGTTCCAAGCTTCCTCTCCTTTATCAACACGGTAAAGAACACGTTCTTGAATATACTTTTAAATGCTCACGCGTGGGTTTTAGTCAATATTTTTCAGCCAATCAATTACTTCAACTAAACACATTTTTAGGCAGAGGGAATTTCAAGTAGTGTCAAACGGGAGGGAACTAGAAAAAAGAGGAAGTGATCCTAAAAATCACATTCTACAATATACTGGCCAAGAAGGGTAAACCTTCTTTAACATCTTTTAGGATGACTGGGGGATTTATGTGCATGTGGAAGCAGTTAAAGATGACTTCCCAAGACCAGCCTTTATTTTCCTGGGAAAGACAAAGTGGGAACTAATCTGGCTGTTGAATGCAAAAAATATATATTCTTGGGTGTTGCCCATGGCCAATATAGTAGGTGTTAGCTTGTTTTAAGTTTCATACCCACGTATCATAACACAATTCTTCTAAGGGGACCTTTTCTCCTAAGACATTCTATAACTTTAATATAAATTTTATCTCTTCCCACAGACTTCCTTTAATCCTTTCAGATATATGTTCCATCTTTGTGGTACATGGAATTTTTGTTTTATTTAACACTTTACGGTATCTTTCCATCCTTCCTTTCTCTGAAGTCCTGTAACATATACCAATGTCTCATTATTTCTACCTTTGGTAATGGAATTTCTGACAACAAAGTATGTCCCTGGAACACATCCTCTTCAGTACCAGCAGAATAAATATTCTGAAGAAGAGTAAGATACAAGTACAGCTGGGATCTGTAGGTGAAGGAGATAAGTGATAAACAGGATAGAAAAAATAAAGGGGTTAAAAATTTTTTGAGTATTATAGAAAAAAATTACAGCTACTGCTCTACATTTTTATGAAAGGCTTTACTGTTCTATTATAAAACTGAACAAAACACTAGAAATTAAGACATTAAAATGAAAGCCAATTTAGGACTTGTGCACATTTTAACATAGTTTCAGACATGAAAAGTAACTTTTTAAGAAATCGCTTAACATTTTCGCTTTATAACCCTTATAAAAAGAAATTAAAAGACAAAAGCATATATCACTCAGCTTGTAGCACAAAATCAACCATTAAGATGGTCTCAGTATTGCTTCCTAGCTTCCTCCAGAGAGTTCTCTGCTACTAGTTAGGTCTGCCCCACTGAATTTATTACAGGAGACATCGTGGAAATGGTATAAAATAGCATTTTTAAGATTTTTAATCTAGTTGAATCTCACTGCTGTTAGAGGTCATTAAATGATGCCTCCCAATGGAATGCCATTGAACTCAGTGATTTTTGTTCAGAATGAAGCAACTACACCGACTGGTGTAATGATGACGGTCGATGGCTGAGAGTTTGTGACAGCTCATAACGCTAAATATTATCTATCAAAAATAGAGGAGAAAACTGGGGAAAACGGGGAGTAAGGGTCAAGTATATAACTCTGTAGGATTGCTGTGTTCACATATAAAACCGTTAAAAGGTTTGTGGATAATTTTAGAAAAATAGTCTACTACAGCCCTAATTCCGGAATCCAAATTTCAAGATTGATTTTTTTTTACAGTAAGGGAAAAATCTATAGTCCTGTAGGAAAGTGGAGAAACACTGAAACACTAGGGAAATGTAAAGCAAGGGAAACATCAACTATTCTCAGCTCTTCCTTCTCATCAGCCGGATTGCTCCTCAGCTCAGAGGCTCCAACAGCAGGAATCGGTCCGTCTAGGATTTCCCCACCCTAAGTCACAGCCTCATCTGAGAAGATGAGCTCTTCCCACTTCGTCGTTATCAAAAGGATATCCCAGTCGGGTTCATGGGCAAGGCACGTCTAGCGCTCTCCTCCCATGCACTTGATTTAAAAGGATGAAAAGGCAGCCCTGGTAACTCGCCCCACCCGGGGCCTCGGTTAGGGAAGCGGAGAGAGGCGACCCCGGCCCATCCCGGGGCGCAGCCCCGCCTGCTCCCTCGCGCTCACCTAGCAGCGGCCGAGCAAAGAACGGGCTCCCAAAGGCCTCCGGCCCCGCACAACGGGCAGAGGAGGTGGTAGCATGTGCAATCCGAGAGCCCCGGGAGCCCAGCCTCCAGCACCGACTCCCTGCGGCCCGACGCCGATGCCGGGGCGCGCTTCTCCCGCCGACCGTTTGTATTCGGAGCAGCGGGTGGAAGCCCGCCACGCACCGCGGCAGAACCTTCCAAGCTGCCGGCTCCCCTGCGCTCCTGGATTCCCCGCTGCAGATTCCCCAGCACGTTCGTACAGAGCCCTAGGAAGACTGACCCTGCCGAGAGTCTTTTCTACGTCCAGTCCGATTCCAAGGTGCAGATTCGAAGTCTGCCCGGTTCTGAGGCTCAGAGGGGCTCGGACTGCGAAGTGAGAGACCGGGACTCTGTGGCGAACCGTAGATCAAGGGGATAAAAATACTTCTTCTTGAAGCACCCCGAATCCGGACGTCACTTCCGGCAACAATAGGAAACGTCAAAACTCGGAGAGTCGGCCGCTCAGGCTGCTGCAGCCTGAGGCACGCTGAGTTCGGAGGGATCAGGTGCTGTTTCTGGGATTCTCCCCGACCTCACCTCCACCGGCGTGAACAAATAAAGTTTGAACCGGCTTCTCCATGGCCTGGGCACCCCTTCCCGGCTGAGCCATTTTCTTTTTGGCTGAAAGCCCCCGCCCAGAGGCCGATTCGTCGCGGCGGCGGTGGGGAATCGCAGGTCGCTCAGGTAAGGGTGTCACCCGAGATATTTCAGAGTTCTTGCCTCTCTTCCCTGTACACCCCTACTTTTCTTCTCGGGAATGGTGACCACCGGTGCTCCAGTTGGCAGAAACTTGCCAACCAGCGAGACTTTGGGGCCAATGACTGTGCGAAGCACCTTGAGTGACAGCGGTACTGGCTAATTAAAATGAGGAATCCGTGTCAGGAGGCGGGAGCAGGTGTGCTTCTTGTGTTCCTGGGTCACTGGGGACCCCTAGGTCAGCTTGGGAGCCCAAGTAGGACCCGGCTTCACTCTGAAATAAGGCCGGGGAACAGCAGAGGTTACGCTCTTCTAGCCCAGGTGTTGCTTTTCAAGTAGAGTGTATTTTTGGTGCATAGGCAGTGTTTTTGGCTCTTAGCATACTTTTTACAGTAACGTGAATGCAAACACATCCAGTTAAGGTCACGATGGAGTGCCAGGTGCTTCAGCTGTTAAACTTGGGTTATAAACTCGGCAGACTCTTAACTTGTCTCTTGCTTGTTTCTCCGTGACTAGGCTCCAGTTTCTTATATGGCGAGTGCTCACTTAATTATTATTAAAATTGGGAGAAATCAGAAATGGATCCCAATCCTCCGTCGTTGAAGGGTTTTATTGTTAGGTTCTGTATGTATTTAGTAATTTAATAATTGGATCTACTTCTTTTAACAAGTGGAGTCTTCATTTTCAAGGCTCCCAGGTATTTCCATATCCATATATTATGACCTTTATTGCTGCGAAAAGTGAAGCTAATTTACGTTTTCCATTTCAGCTTTCCATATTTTTTCTTAATGTTGCAGCTGGTGACCGTATTCCTGGGATAGGGAGGATTTTTACCCCCTAAGGAAATGGTTCACAAACTTGAGCAGATATCAGAATTAAGAATAAATTTTCTTCTCTTTTCAGGTTGAGTAGGAAGCTCGCCATTTTTATCCAGTTAACTTGACAGTTCGTCTGAGATACTGTATACAGTTTGGCAGCTGCGTTTCGCTCAAGGGAGCAATCCAAGAGCGAGCACCCAAGACTCTCTCTAGTCTTCTGTAAGCTAATCCCAGACGTGGCACCCCAGCACTACTGCCGTATTCTGTTGATAGGAGTCAGTAAATCCAACTCAATCACTGTGGAGAGGATTACACAAGGGCGTGAATCCCGAAACGCAAGGGTCTGTGGGAGCCATCTTAGAGGTGGCCTAACACAGACACCCTGGCTGATAACTTTTAGGAGTTAGTAGATAGAAATAACTGAGCAAAAATATGCCTGATTGTAATGAAATAGACAAACTTACACAAGGATTTTCTTTCTTGGAAAGTTTTTTTTTTTTTCTGGGGGGGGGGGGGTGTCTTTTTTTTTCTACTAAGTACCTGAAGAGAGGCTTATTATTTTTCTTGGAAAGCTTTGCTTGAGGAATGACATGTGTGAGAGGAAGGTTTGTGTTTTTCAGGTGTACATGAACAGAGCACATCACAACTGGAGACTGTGTATTCCTTACCCATTGCCATTTTATATGGTTGAAATGGTTTCAAAATAAACATGAGCAAAGATAGCTTTTAAGGTGGAAAGAAGTTAGGAAAGGCTAGAGGTAAGCCCTTCTAGTGTAGAAAGAACGCGGCAGTCTCTATGTTGGTATGAGAGCACACAGGGATGGGAGAGGCCTGTCTGAGAACAGAAACGTGTTTGTGTGTTTGTTTTTAAGCATCATTAGATGCCAGTACCACCTTCTGTCAGGTACCTGATGTGCTGACGCACATCACCAGCACAGCTTTTGTCAGTGAACCAAATGAGCTTATTGGAAATGAAAGGTACGGGCTTCAGGGTTTATTGTGACACTGTTTTGGCCTTGACCCACTGTAAAATTGCCTATGCTTCTTCCAGGTTTGAAAGATGTTGTCATCTTTTATACCTCAGGTGCTTAACGCCAGCTCGACTGTGTCAATCCTCAAGTTGTAGATTTGGCTTTTAAATCGGTACTCCCTATCAGGTTAACATAGTTCATCTATAGTAGGTTACAGCCAATTAACTAGTGTAGTTTTGGGCCCTTAGATGTCTGCTAAATTTAGTTTTGGCCCCTTAGATGTCTGCCAGATTTTAAACAGGTGCTTGCTAAAATAACACAATTGAAATACTTCATTCACAAGATATCTTATGGTAATAACTAGATAAGCTAAACCATGCCTTGTAATTTATTACACTTATTATCAGTTTAATAGGGAATGTGTGTTTATTGTGCTTAGAATTGCATAAATTAAAAGATAGTTATTTTCCTTATTTCACAATATAAAAACATGAATTACCAAGAAATTACCTTTTCTTTGATCACAAAGCATTGAAATTAGTCATTCAAATTTATGATTTTATCGTTCATTACTTAACCAACTGCTATGTATTGATACAACTCTCTTTTTTTCCTACATTTTGATTCAGATTTGGAAACTGAGGCTAATCCATTGGCTGACCTATGATAATGTGTCAAAATCATTAACATGAAGTCTATGAATTATACATCTAACTCATGTTGCCTTTCCACTGAATTATTTTACTTACTATTTTAAAACAACTTTAATGAAGTATATCCACGTCTAGAAATTTATATTCCCCATTTCTTTATTTTTTTCTCGTGGTTTTGTTTTTCTGACATTTATTGACATAGAGTCTCCAGTGAAACTTGAATGAGTTTATATTCTGTTTAGGGCAAGTGCTTTTGTGATGTAGATAGAGATGAGATAAGATATTTGCTTTCAAGTTTAGGCTGTTTGAGAGTTTAGCTCTGTGATCAGCAGTTTGTGTATTCTGCAAGAACAGATTGCAGGGGATTTCATAAGCTATTTGAAAGAAGGAACAAGATTTTAGCAAGTGAGCCACGCTTGGAGAGCCCCTATCTGCTCATCCTGAGCAGTGATTTGTAGAAGTCATGGGCATGGGGGGAAAGAGATGGAAAGGACAGATGCTAAATACACATGCACAGGCACACACACGTCCATCTCCATCACCTCTTCCTTTTATTTTAATTTTTTAGGATTTTCTCATTTTTATAGGATCATAGAATTTTATAGCAAAAAGAGAACTTGGGGATCATCAAGTTCAAAACCCGCTTTTTACTAGTGAGGAAAGTGAGGCTTTGAGTATTGTGCCCTCTACTCACAACTAGTTGAAGGAGCCTGAATCAAGCGCATGTTTTGTGTCAGTCTGTTTTCATTGTTAGATGTTTTCTCATCTCACTTCTGACTTTCCTATTGGCTGCTGTCAATATTTATTTTATGTTAGTACCTTGTCTTATTTGTGTAAAAGCAATTCAGTGAGAATTACAGTTTTTGTTTTGGTTTTTTTTCCCCATTTTTTTTTATTATGGTGAAATATGCATAACATGAAATTTACCATCTTAGCCATTTTTAAGTGTACAGTTTAGTGGCATTAATAAACACATCGTTTTGTTTTTTAATTCCACAGCTCTCATAGGAACGGCCTTGCAGTCAGTGGGCGTGGAGTGTGGTGTGCCCTGAGGAGGTGGGTTGGGATGTGCTGCCGTGACCACTGCTGACTGCAGTTGGGTTGAGGAAAGAGTGCAGTTAAAGGATCAGTGTAATTAAAAATAATGCCAGTGAGAAATTTAATAAATTTATTTTATTTGAAAGTTAAAACAGACAGTGGAACATCTCTTGCAAAAGAAGCTGAAGAAATAAGTGAAATGAAATAAGCCCCCAATTCTCTGCTTTTTGGTTACATTTTAAGTGACATCTTAATGTTTACATTTGTTTAGATGCCATTTGGTAACACTCATTACAGAATCAAATTAAAGAACAGGAAAAAAACCTTCAGAAAACAAAGTAATATTGTAAATCTTTTTTGAGTTAAAAAAAAAACCTACAAATGGTATGCTTTTTAGTAGCAAAAACTGCTCTTGCAGGACCAGATCTTTAAATTTAATGACTGGTTTTTTTGTTTGTTTGTTTGTTTTGTTTTTTAATGTGTTTAATGTACCCTGTGACCTCTTAGTACTTAGCTATTTCCCTTTTCTCCTGAAAAAGACCTCCTTGTGGACTTACCCTTCCTTCATTTCTCTACAGTTGTTGCCTTTCAATGTTAGAAGTGTGATTGGTTATCAGGTTTTTTTCTTTTCTTTTTTTCCTCTCTACTCAGTCTGTTCTAAACTACTTTGGTGGTCTGCTCTTTTGGAAGTAGAGAAGTAAATGTTGGGCTGCCAATTTGGTTATAAATGTATAAAATATTTTCTCACAGAATCTCCCATGTTCTTATGCCTTTGAGTAATATCACATGATAACACTTAAAAAGATTTTTAAAACCTAAAGTAACCAAAAATCTAGCTGTTACTTTCTCATTGGAAAAAAATTGAAAATCTCCAAGAAGATATAAATGAGTGAATTTCCTCATCTTTAAGGCAGTAGAATTTGCATGTTAGAGATAACTCTTTTGGTACACATTTTAGATCTTTATCTGAGATAGGAAATTTCTTATTTGTAAACCCCACTATTTAGACACTTAAGAAATATTGATGAAAACTAACCATTTATAGTGAGTATTTAAAGTAGCTCATTCATGTCACTCATCACAAACCCGCGATTTAACACTGCTTGCTCAGGAAGAGACTTTATGGAATCTCGTTTGCTTCAAACACAAGTGTCTAAAGCAGAATGCTTTCCTGAGGCCTCCAGGCTGCTTTGTGTTCTTCCCATCTTCCACTGCGTGTCATCCATCCATCTAAATGGTGCATTATCCATTCTTTATTACATATATTTGTTTCCACAGCATGTGCTATTTGAATGCTTAGTGCCATAAAATTGCTAAAAGCAGTGGTACAGTGTGTTCTTCTAGAATAGTACTTTATTTGATGTTTAACTTGTTACATAGGGATGTTTTGATTAAAGCTGCTTAATATATTTTAAAGATAATTTTATATTAGATATACCAACAGGTATTAATAAAGTAATCTCTATCATTCTTTTTGTGGAAATACTCTACTCTTGAAAAGAGAACAAGACATTACAATAACAGAAAAGTTTTGTTCTCATAAACGTTAATAATTAACTTGATAGAGTTCTTGGTAATTAATCTAATCTATGCTGCGTCCTAAGTGGAAGTGCCTTTGTGCTATGTTACAACAGATTTGTTTAGACTACCACTGTATTTCTTTTTTAAAAAATGAGAAAAGTACATCCAAAATATGTCAGAAAAATATAGCTGTTTCTCAGATTTTTGCATTAGAAAAAAGGAAATGAGTCAAGGCGTACATACGGCTTTGCCAATTAAAAGATGCTTTTATATATGTTATCTCAGTTAAGGCTCATAGCAATCCTGTAAAATAGATAGGAGTGATTTCCCCTATTTTGTAGGTAACCGAAGATCAGAAACCTCGTTTGAAATATCTAAGGTCATACAGCATATGGCATAACTGGAACTCCAACTTTAAATTCAGTCTCCAAAGTAGCAGTGTCAAGAAAACCTACACATTTCTCTCAAGCACACATCATAGAGCCCACATTCTCTAGTCTCAGCATAATAAAGCTAGATATTAATTTTAAAAACCAAAAGGCCTAAATACTTAGATTAAAAAAAACAGACTTCTAAATTATCCAGTCAATGTGTAAAAAAAGTACTATTATTATTGTCACTGTTATCTTCATAGAAACAAGGATATCTATGTAGTAAGGAGATAAAACAACTTACTGATTTTTAAAATAGTTTTACCAAATTAGATCATTATTCCCACAAATCAGAAATATTATAAAATTTGAATTGAAGCAATCCAAATTAAATCACATTAGTTTATGTACTTTGATTTTTAATGAGTAGTTAAACCAATTTTGTTTAATGTATTTTGCATTTATGCTGGGTTTTGTTTTATTAGACCAAGTAACAGGCACACATCAGTCCTTTTGCATTTATACCGTTACTCAATTATTGATACTTCCTAGGTAAAGAGTCAGAACATTATTATAGATCTGTATCCTTAAGGATTCCTATTCCTAGATTCTGTCTTCTTTTAATCTATACAGTACATTCCACGAAGTCAGAGATGATTCATAGGTCATAGATTTTTAATAATTAGTTGGATATCCTTAAATCTAAAATAGTTAACTATTTGTCATAGACACTAGACTTGCTGTGTCCTTGGTCACCCTCTTTAGAGTGTTTATTAGAGTCTCTAGTTCTTTGAAGAACTATATTGTGGTATCATTTACATACCGTAAAATTCACCCATTTTAAGTGTACAATACTCTGTCCTTTTTTTTTTTCCAGTTAATTGTAGATACACATGCAGTTGCAAGAAATATACCAAGAGATCTCTTGTACACTTTGCCTAGTTTCCCTAGGCAGTGACGTATTGCATAATCATTATATACTAGCACAACTAGGATATTGACATTAATACATTGCACCTATCTTATTCAGAATTCCCCAGTTTATTTTTGCTCAAATGTGTATCTGTGTGTATGAGATTCTGTGCAGATTCACATATCCAGCACCACAGTCAAGACACTGAACCGTTCAAACATCACCGGGATCCCTGGTGCTGCCCTTTTATAACTACACCCACCTCCCTCCTGGGTAATGATGCTGAACGTCTATCATGTGATTGTATACCATTTGTATGTCCTCTTTGCCGAAATATCTGTGCATGTCTTATGTTCATTTTTTCTTTTTTAACATCTTTATTGGAGTATAATTGCTTTACAATGGTGTGTTAGTTTCTGCTTTATAACAAAGTGAATCAGCTATACGTATACATATATCCGCATATCTCCTCGCTTTTGCATCTCCCTCCCACCCTCCCTATCCCACCCCTCTAGGTGGACACAAAGCACAGAGCTCATCTCCCTGTGCTATGCGGGTGCTTCCCACTATCTATTTTACATTTGGTAGTATATATAAGTCCATCCACTCTCTTACTTCGTCCCAGCTTACCCTTCCCCCCCCAACCCATGTCCTCAAGTCCATTCTCTATGTCTTCATCTTTATTCCTGTCCTGCCCCTAGGTTCTTCAGAACCATTTTTTTTTTTTAGATTCCATATATATGTGTTAGCATACGGTATTTATTTTTCTCTTTCTGACTTCACTCTGTATGACAGACTCTAGGTCCATCCACCTCACTACAAATAACTCAATTTCGTTTCTTTATATGGCTGAGTAATATTTCATTGTATATATGTGCCACATCTTCTTTATCCATTTATCTGTTGATGGAAATTTAGGTTGTTTCCATGTCCTGGCTATTATAAATATTATATTCATTTTTTAATTGAATTGTTTGACTTTTTTGCTGTTGAGTTCGAAAATTGTTTATATATTCTCGATACTAGTCCTTTGTCAGATATGTGGTTTGGAAATATTTTCTCTCAGTCTGTAGCTTGTGTTTTTGTCTTCTTCACATGGGCTTTCAAAGAGCAAAAGTTTTAATATTGATGAGGTCGACTTTATCAACTTTTACTTTTATGGATCGTACTTTTGATGAACTCTCTTTGCCTAGACATAGATCCCTAAGATTTCCTTCTCTGTATTTTTCTAAAAGTTTTATTCTTTTATGCTTTACATTTAAGTCTATGATCCATTCTGATGATTTTTTGAAAGATGTGAAATTTAGGTCGAGGTTCATCTAATTCAGTTTTTCTTATTGTTTACCATTCATCCATTCTTGCAGTCAACAAATATTTACTGAGTGCTTTGCAGGTCTGAGGCACTGTGTTTGACATTGGATTTTTCCATGTAGCCTACTGTGTTGAATCAGTCCCCCATCTCAGTACTTACAGGCAGTGCTTATTCTGCACAGTACCATGTAAACTGAAATGCATGAGTGTTAGGACTGTGGCCTTGCTGTGCACAGTCCCATGGAACTGTCATCCAGTAGTTAGCCTGGTACTGTACAAGGCAAGGACTACCTGTATATATTTGTAAATTTTTATTGCTTTTAATAAACAATAATAAAGCACAGTATGAGAGGTGAGTTCCAAAATTATTGTCATCTTAAGGAACATATGTTTGAGTAATTCGTATTTTATTTTATTTTTATTTTTTTAATTAATTAATTTATTTATTATTTATCTTTGGCTGCATTGGGTCTTTGTTGCTGTGCGTGGGCTTTCTCTAGTTGCGGCGAGTGGGGGCTACTCTTTGTTGTGGTGCGCAGGCTTCTCATTGTGGTGGCTTCTCTTGTTGCGGAGCACAGGCTCTAGGCGCGCGGGCTTCAGTAGTTGTGGCACGCAGGCTCAGTAGTTGCGGCTCGTGGGCTCTAGAGCGCAGTCTCAGTAGTTGTGGTGCACAGGCTTAGTTGCTCCGCGGCATGTGGGATCTTCCCAGACCAGGGCTCGAACCCATGTCCCCTGCATTGGCAGGCAGATTCTTAACCACTGCGCCACCAGGGAAGCCCCTAATTCGTATTTTATAATCAAGAAATATGCTTTAAAAATATAGATCTCAACAGTTGTAACATTGATTTCAAAGATCCAAGAAATTGACAGTCTATCCATAAAGCTCTTTATAATTCAAGTTCCTGGGGATGTGAAGATGTCTTAAAGATCTAGAGTAGAACTTTCTTATTAATCGATTTATTTTGTGATACCGCCATAAGGACTCTTAATATGTTGAATCTTCCCATGAAGCCTTAACGTTTTCATTTCTAGAAACATGTCTATAGTGATTAAAGGTGATGGTAGTACTTACCTGCCAAAAAGGTATCTCTGTTATCACTGACTGATAACTAAATACTTGACCTTATTTGCCAAGCTAAGAGTGTCAGTCTAAGCAAAGTTAGTTTCTTCTAACTTTATATATTTACTAGTTGTTATTTTTTTCTCCTAGCAAAGATAAATGGCATCTCCAAATTCACAGATCCTCAATTAATGGAATTTGGAACCACGATTATAACTACTCAGATCATTAGGTCCAGAATAATCAGGTGCACTCTGAAGTGGGAGAACCAAAATAAATAAGAGTCATCATTTAAAGGGGACTGAGTGGTGACTACAAAACCACCTGTTATGATAAATTCCTTATGGCTTAGGTTCTCTTAACCCCTCTAAGTTCTATGGGATAAGACTTATTCACTGTTTATCTGGTGAGGAAAATGAGTACCACAGACTATAAGCTAAACAGATTCTGTGTGGTAGTTTGAACTTTTTTCACATCAAAGTGTATGTGCTTTCCACAAGAACAGTAGCCTAAAGAGAGGCTGCAGCTGGGAGCAGCGTGGAGGTAATAAGCAGTGACAGAGGGAGAAGAGATGAGAGCTAGTGATGAAGAAGCAGGTGGTGGATCGTCTTTGCCAGTTCTGGGCATAAGATTTGGTGGTTAAGACTAACCTTTGGACTCAGACAGACCTGAGATGGAATCCTAAGTTTTCCATTTGCCAGCTCTGAGATCTTGAGCAAAGTTGCTTAATCTCTCTGAGTCACTATTTCTTCAGCTATAAAATTAGAATACTATCTACCTATGAAGGTTGTTTTGAGGACAAAAATGAGATAATGTATTAAAACTTCCACAGTGCTTAGCATAGAGTAAGTACTAAATAAATTGTGGTTTAGAGTACAATAACAATATTATGGTTTAATATTTATATTATTAAATATTATGTTAAAAATACTGTGCACATAATATTATGTATGAAAGGAGGGAACACAGCCAGGAATTCCAAGCCTTAAATCTGCACACGCAAAGTTAAAGGGGTATTTTTTTTCCCCTACTTTCTTTAAAAATACTTCTTCAGCCTTTAAAAGAAAATTTTCTATCACAACTGGCAAGAATAATTCTTAGTATTTTGATGTTTGCCTTGACAGGGGTCTCCTACTACTCTTAAACTGTGATGCTGAGCATTTATCTCCTTAGTGATGGTTTTCAGTCTGTAAGACGCTAAGCTCGTAGGGCAGTAATTCTTATACTTAGTGCACATCAAACTCAGTTATTTTCAAATTTCACATGCTTGGATTCCTCAATCAGGAGATTTCTGTTTACAGAAAGGTTGTACTATTAATAAAAACAACTGGTGTGTACCTTTTACCCAGATTCACCAATTTTAAACATTTTGCAACATTGCGTTAACATTCTCTCTGCATAGAGACAGATGTTTCTGTTTTTCTGAACCATTTGAGACTAAGTCGTATACATTATGCCTTAATAATTCAGTGTTTTTCCTAAAGAACAAGAATATACTCTGACAAAACCGCTGTACAGTTATCAAATTCAGAAAAGTTGACATTCATATAAGTATTTTTATCCAATCTACAGCCCATATGTCTAGTTTTTCAGTTATCCCAATAATGTCCTTTCTAGCACTTTCTTTTCACTGTAAGATCCAGTCCACACACTGCATTTAGACGTCATGCTTTTCAGTCTCCTTTAATCTGGAATGATTCCTTTCTTTATCTTCACAGCACTGGCAATTTTGAAGGAAAAAAAAAGATTATTTATAGACTCTTGGGTTTCTCTGATATTCCTCATGATTAGATAAATGTTATACATTTTTGGCCGGAGTACTGTATAATTGTTATATCCTTCTCAGGGTGTCATGTCCAGAGAGGCATATATGTCCATTTGTCTCTTATTGGTAAATGTTAAGTTTGAACACTTGGTTAAATATTGTCTGATTTCTTAATTTCTTTTTGTAATTAATGAGTAATATATGTGGGGAGGTACTTTGAGACTCTGTAAATCTTCCATTCTTTATCAAACTCCAGATTCAGCACCCACTGATAATTCTTGCCTTAAGAATTAGTTTTTCTACGATGGTAGTTAAATGATGATTTTTCTAACTCATTATTCAGAATTTTACTATAAGGAAGAGCTTTCCTTTCTTTATGTAATATTTAGTGATCATCAGTGTAGACTCACTCATGGATTTGTTTTTTTATGTGATAATTGAAGAATCATTCAATAAGTTTTACTGAAATGCTCATCATTTTCACTCTATGAAAATATGGTTTTGTCAAAACAAGTGAGCTAACATTTTATTATTAGCTGTGAAGTGCACTTTATATGTAATATTTAATACAACAGCCCTCTGAGCTATGTGTATTACCACTATATTATGTGCAAATTATCACCTTAAATATGAGGAAAGCAAAGCTTAGACTAGTCAAGTAAATTCCCTCATCAGTGAAGTCAGGACTTGAACTCAAGTCTGTTCAACTTCAGAGTCCACAGCACTATGCTCCCTCCGTGACTCGCTTCACAACTTCTGTAGTGGATCTCATGTCTTTTTGAGAGTTTTATCACTTTTCTGACAGTTCTACCCACATTCCACACCACTATTACCCTAAGGAAGACTGGGAGTGGGGTGGAACACTGTAGACGTGCTTTCCTTTCTCCAAAGGATAAATATATGATAGCAATCCTTCTCAAGTGATTTATCATACTGTGTTCTTGCTCCGTATCAAGAACTGCTTTAAAGGGAAAAAGACGTCCCACAAGGGTAATTTGCAGTATTATTTAGCAGTAGAAGAATAGAGAATGCAGTTTTCTTTGTCTGAATCACGTGTAGATGAGCCTCAAACCTCCACCCTCCCCATCAACTTTTTTTAATCCTAAGAACCAGCTGTTGGCTTAACCTCTTTTCTACCTGCTGGATGCTTTCCGAATCACTTTATCCAGTGCTCTATTTAAGTGATCCCCATTAAAGTCCAGAGCCTGGGGAAATCACCCTGGTTCTGTGTTACCTAGCAACATCCCTGAGAGTAATAACAGCTGCCTAACCATATGCCACTAGAAAGATGTTGTAGGGAAAGTGCATACAAAATTGATGTTAAATGCCCTAAATCTTGAGGCTTCAGACATCACAGTCACCATGTTTGATTATTTACCTTTAGTGCTGCAAATGCAAAAGAGAAGAATAAATATAATTATCTAAAATGACAACAGATATACTGGATGAGCTTAGCAATCAGTTCAATTTCTAGATATTTTCTTGCTAAGATAAACAGAGAAATGGCTATGATAAAAATTTTAAAATGTTTATGAGTCTTTTGTGTCAAAATTAAGTTGTACTTATGTTGTAACATGACATAGCATATTTAAACATTAAGGAAACTTATAGCTCCTTACAAATTTTTGTTGATATTCTGTATTTTTTTCTGTGTTAATTTACTGTCTGTAGTTTTGCCTTTTCTAGAATGTCTTATAATTGGAATCACATATTACATAGCATTTTCAGATCAGCTGCTTTCACTTAGTAATATCCATTTAAGTTTCTTCCATATCTTTTCATGGCTTGATAGCTCATTTCTTTCTAGCACTAAACATTCCATTGTCTGGATGTACCACAGTAAATTATCCATTCACCTGCTGAAGGACAGCTTGATTGCTTATAAGTTTTGGTAATTATGACTAAAGCTGCAGGTTTGTGTGCAGGTTTTTGTGTGGACATGAGTTCCCAACTTATTTGGGTAGATACCAAGGAGCATAAATGCTGGACCATATGGTAAAAGTATGTTTATTTTTGTAAGAAACTGTCAAACTGTCTTCCAAAGTGACTGTACCATTTTGAATTCACACGTCCTTGCCAGCATTTGGTGTTGTCAGTTTGGGATTTCAATCATTCTAATAGAAAATAAGAATTTAATTATTAATAGCTTAACCACTACTTCAGGAACTGCTACCATTATGGTAGTATGTGTCGTAGGGAGGAAAAGTTACTACCTTTTGTGGTTTCTTTGCAAAAACAAACTTCCCCACATTTAAAAATTACTAATATGTTCCTTCTCTCTGTATCCTCCCTCCTGCATCTCTTTATAGCTTAAGCTTTTGGATTTCCAAGCAGTTCACAGTAAGGACAAAGAGTGAAAAATTATCCTGGACTGTTTTTTCTGTTTTAATCAACAAGTAGCCTGTTACAGTGGCCATTATCCAACTAATAGACAATAATTCAATAAATATACATGCCTTTTTAAATACTGAAAAAATAATCTGTGACTTTCTTTGAAATTCTACTCAATTTTCAAATTATTCCTAATAATTTTCAGAATTTCTGGTCACCAGTGGACTTGGGGAGGGGTTGCTTTTTTATTTTTTGATTATTACTCCTTATTGTAAGCAGCCAATTAAAACAATACTATATTTTAAGGTTAGGTCACGCTCTGAAATTTATTTTAATGATTTTGAACAAAAATCCATTTCTTCCTCCAAATTTTTAAAACACACACGTCCCAGTAGTCAACTTGGGCTTTTAAAACAAGAATATTTTGTTTGTAAAAGAGATCATGAAAATAATTATTTGTGTTAGTTAAAAGCTCTTCCTGGTTTCATTTTTCTCAGTGAATTTATTTGCCCAGGAAAAGTTACTTATTTGCAAAACCAAGTGACATAGAAAGTCTAGGCCAATAGTCTTCTAAATATTTGTATATGAGGAAGTCTGATACTGTAAGAGATAACTGTAGAGCTACCTTGGTTGGAGGTCAAGTGGAGAGAGAAGAGACGACAGCACTCGCATCCCTTCTCCTGCCTTCTCCCAGGTACCTCTGAGGAGTCCATAGGGCTCCTGGAGAAGAACTGGAAAATTAGTCTAAATTATGATTTGTATTTAAAGCAGCAACAGAACCAAATAGTCACTACTGAGCTCTTTATCATGGAGTCCTACGTGTCTAATTTATAAGGTTTCTGAATTAGACTTCAGGGCCTATGTTACATTTTATTACAGCCTACAACTTAAGAGCAGACTGGCAAGAATTAAACGAAAAGCCTGTTTCACAGCTGTTATGCATCTGGGAATTTGGTTAAAAGGGCCTAGCTTAGCTTAGCCTGGGTTGTGATAAAAAGCAGGGTGTACAGGTCTTTTAAGTGAAGTCCTGTGCTCTGATCAGAGTTGTATTTAATACTGGCCCATAAGTCCACATAATTATAATTTGTAAGAGTCTTTAAGACGTCAGTAACTTTTAAATCTTACCTCGTGAAAAATGATTATGTCACCTGTGGACTTTAAAAGTGGTTAGCAAACTGAGATAAAGGTGATAATCAAACTAAATAGTTCTCCATCCAAGTTTCATACTTACTGTGTTCCAACTATTCGTAATTTCCTACTCCATTTAATATGCTTTAATGAGCAGTGTTAATTCTGATAAATGAATGCTTCATGTAGACGTGTTGTACCGCAGGGAGAGGTGGATTACTTTCCTAATGTCGCCTTCTTACTCCATTCTGGCTTTCTCCCAGGCTCGCAGATGGGTCAGGGGCTGTGGAGAGTGGCCAGAAACCAGCAGCTACAGCAGCAAGGCTACAGTGAGCAAGGCTACCTCAGCAGAGAGCAGGGCAGGAGGATGGCTGCCAGCAGCCTCGCCAACACCAGTCATCGCAAACAAGTCCAAGGGGGCATTGATATATATCATCTTTTGAAGACAAGGAAATCGAAAGAACAGGAAGGGTTCATTAATTTGGAAATGCTGCCTCCCGAGCTAAGCCTTACCATCTTGTCCTACCTGAATGCAACTGATCTCTGCTTAGCTTCCTGTGTTTGGCAGGACCTGGCCAATGACGAGCTTCTCTGGCAAGGGTAAGTTCAGCCCACCGTGTTTGATCCAGATAGCTCTAAGTAGAATCTTGCCTACAGGTTGTGGGTTTTTTGCTTTTTGTGTTTGTTTGTTTGTTTGTTTTGGGGGGGGGGGGTTGGTGCTGCTTGTTAGCATAAACTTTACCTGGTGAATATTTCATCTACTTTTTATATTTTCTAACCACTATTTGTTCAATGAATTAGGCAAATATTAGAAAGCAAAGAGATAATCTACTTGCTGAAGTGAAAGTAGACTGTAGAAATTTCAGCAGTTCTTTTACCAGTTTAAATTTAAGCTATAAATCTAAGAACTTTTGGTGCAATAGAATCTATGGAACCTAAGTTACTCCTTAATAGATAGTATACATGAGTCATGAAAATGAAAGAATCATTGAATCTTGGGTTTTCTAGCATTCTTTACCAAAGTTTATTTAAGTCTCATTATTTTAAAATGAAACTTCTGAACAGAGTAAAACATGTCTAAAAACAGGTTTTCTGAGACTTTAAAACCATTTTTTTCAATGAAAATTTATGGAGAGAATCAATTACCTAAATAGCCAAACTTTAGTAAAAATGTATTACCAACAACGACATTTTTAACTCAGGCTTCCCGATGCTACAGAATTATAGTATTAATTATGTAGTTCATTTCTCAACCTTCAAATAACTAAAACTCATCAGTATCATCTTGTTATTCTTCCCTTGTCTTGTCATAATGAAGTTACTGTGGAAGTGAGAGGAAATTCTATTAGTAATGTTTAAAGTATAGTTATTAATTTTTAATTGTTCAGTGTAAGAGGAAAGTAAAGTACTTTAAAACTGGCTCACTTTTATTTATAACCTCTTTTCTACACTTTAGTATTCCCATCAAACTTAATTTATGATCCTATATTTGAACTTTGTAGAAGAGTTTATTTTTGTGCTTATATGAACTCAATCAGAATGTAGTTTTCATTTGGGATTTAAATTTGGATTGTTCATATTTAAAAGAAATGCTTCCTTTAGTGTTAACCACATAATTATGCCTATATATCTGACGCTTGGATTTTTTTTTTTTCTTAGTGATAAATTAAAGGCTAGCTTAGTTTTTTGTTTTTTTAATTTGGATGTTGAGAGGTTCTGTTGCTTTCACGTAGCTTAGTAATAAAATCAAAAGCATGGTACTAGATTAAAGAGACTGCTAAAATAGTGATAATTTTCTAAACAAGTTACTAAACTCATTGTTATGAGATCAGTGATTTCATTTGGATGGTAAAAATAATGCAAGGATATAAATTAACTATTAAGAAGATATTCCCATATAAAATTAGATATTTTACCCACTATCCTCAGAAATTTTGATGTTACAGGCTGAGATGGTAACTTTCTTGTTTTCTTGTAAGCTGTGTGTGTGAGAAAAGAGGGAAGTTTGAGCCAGAAATCAATGATGAATATCAGAAAGTGAAAATATGGTATACATCCAGAATTTCCAGGCATTGTAATAAGATGAAACGTTAGCTTTCAAATAACAACCAGGAGCTAATGCCTCAAACAGAGTTGGAAACAGGTATACCAGTGTCTAGAAACAGTGTGTTTTGAGGTATGAACCATTAGCATTTTAAGTGTTACAGATTTTGTAAACAATCATATATAGTTGTGATAGTAAACAAACAGCGTTTTGAAGCAGTATCTTAAAAACTGCTAAGCTTAATGTTGCAACTTTTCATTTAAGTATTGAAGTTATAGCATTACAATTTCTCCCTCTGCCCAGCAACCTTCCTCCTTCCACCGATTCAGTTATATTTCGCAATAGAGCACATAGTTGCTTAATTCTGTTTAAACTCTTGGTTAAGACTGCAAACTCAGGAGTAAGCTCCTTGGATTCAGATCAAGCTGTGTTTCCCTGGGCAGCTTTTTTATGGTGTCTGTTTCTTTATCTGTAGCACCAAATCATGGGATTGTTGTAAAGACTGAGCAAGTTAATACTATTGAAATGCTTTAAATAGTGCCTGGCATCTAGTAAGCACTTGGTAAATGTTGGCTATCATCATCATCATCATTATTTATGTTTAACTTCAGTAGGACTCACGAATATTACTAATCTTTGTAACTCACATTTATTAAGTGCTGTCAAAATTGCTAAATTGAAGGCATTTGTCTATCTTACTCTGGTAAACAAATAAAACAAGTATAAAAGTAAACATTTTATACATTAGAGCTGTAAAATCCAATTTTATGTTATTTCATATCACTATTTTATCATATATATACATGTTTAACTTAGAAGAATTCAATATGGTCATGTTTTCTCATCCGATTTTATCTTACTTACAGGTTGTGTAAATCCACTTGGGGTCACTGTTCCATATACAATAAGAACCCACCTCTAGGATTTTCTTTTAGAAAATTGTACATGCAGCTGGATGAAGGCAGCCTCACCTTTAATGCCAACCCAGATGAGGTCAGTGAAGAATTTGAATATTTGTAACAGTTGAACTTTATTGTTGTCTTGCGGCAGCTTTCCAACATAATAAACTTGCAAGTAAATTACAAGTCACTGAACATGACTTTTCAATCACTGCAAAGCCCGGTATTTGAAGTTATTGCTGTGTGACTTAGTCATTTCTTTTTACCTTACCATGTCATGTTCTAACCTTGCTACCGGCTCACTTTGTATGGCAGCTTCCATGACATATATGCAGCCCTCCACTGGACTTGGTTGAGATACTACTACATTATAAGTCGAGAGCACAAAATATGTTCATCAAACTTTATCTGCAGCATTTACTTTGTTTCATCATGTCCATTTAGTAACAATGCTATTTTTATCAGAGATAATCACAAAGGACATTTTTCTAGTTTGTGACACATCAAAATGTCTTTAAATAATGCCTTTAACAATCTAATACATGATGGCATAGAAACAACTTATAGATTCTGTTATAAAACTGAATAATTTTGCATTAATTCTTTTTTTTTTTCCAATTCCTAAATGTGTTTATTTCTTTTTTGCATTAATTCTTTAATTCTTTTTTTCTTAAGACAATAAGCAAACACAAATAGAGAGCAGAGAGAGTGGGAGAAGCAAAAAGAACTGTTTGAAATTAACTAATTATTTAATTATTTCTTAACATAATATATGAGTGATCAAAATGTGAAGACAGTTCTTTCTCTGATTCCCCCTCACCCCTGTTCTTATTTTAATATATTCTGGAAAGGTTCAGAGTTTCAGAAATATTTAAGTATCTACTAGACTTATTCTTAGAAATCTAATAGAAATTATGTAACACTCAGAACTAATACTTATGGGTCGATCATTTTCTATGGAAAAATTTATCTGGCAGTTATTTTAATTTATTTAATTTTCAAAAACCAACTTTCTTCATTTGTTGTAGAGGTATTAAGGACTCCCTAGTTACCTTAATATTAATATTCTTTTATTAATATTAAAGAGCTACTGATCTTATAAATATGCACATAATAATACAAATGACATTTTGTAATTAAATTTACTTTTGCTTATTATATATGATTTCTCTGTTAAATTTTTCTTGTACATGAATAAAAATATAACACTGCTACAAAGGTTTACTAATACATATACATCATCAGTTAAGTCTTAGCCCAAATACAGCAAAGTATATATGTTATAAAGCAAATATGTTATAAGCAACAAATATGTTATATTTGTTCTCTTTCACCAGTTTTTACTTTCAGTGAATAGAAGACTGATACTTTTAATGAAAGTAGAATGATTTATAAGAAGTTAAAGTTCAAATTACAGATTTGAAACCAATATAATATGGATGTTGCTAATTAAAACAGTTCATATGACTAGCAGTATAATAAGAAATATTTTGCATCAGTATCTTGAGTTAATTGAATGATGATTACTGGAGAAGAACTGGGGCAGAGTAATACAGTGTTTTACTCCAGATACGCAGGAATCAGGAAAGGCAGCTATTACATGCCCTGTCTTATGCCCAGTTTATCAAGGCATACTGGCTCCAGTCATGAATTAACACCAGTGTTGAGTAAAACTGTCATCTTCAATTCATATCACTTGCAAATGTTTACATTCTAAGGAAAGTGTAACTTGGTAAGTACTGAGTTATAGATTTTCAAAGTCAGACAAGTTGGATGTGATTGCTCATATTGATTATGGTAAGTAGTCATTCCTCACTAAAAGAGTACCAATTATTAAACAAGTTATAAAACATCCTTAATATGCAAAGATGAAACTGTAGATAGGCCCTTCTATACTAGAATATGATATGGGTAGTTTTAAATATCTAAATTGGGAAAGCTAGATGTCAAAATATGTTTCCATCTTTGCAGCTACATATATCAGACTATAGAGTTCTTGTTACACCTCCTCTAGAGTGTTTGGGCGGGGGGCCAGAGAAAAGAGGCAAAATTAAAGTCCTCTTTTTATCTGACAAAAAAATATATAAAAATTTAAGTCAAATATTTACTTAAAGAGGGGATTCAATTTACTAATTAAAATAAGATTTTTAGATCTTCAGATTTTTACTTATCCATCCTACCTACCATTGTTATTGAGAGTTGGCTGTATTTTTTTCTTTACTCCCTGGCCTGATTCAGGGATATCCTGGAGCATTCCAGAAGTATTGAATTTACTGTTCTGAAAGGGGCACATACTGCTGCCAGGCGGCATGGAACTGAACCATTCAAAGTGACTTTTGGTTCCAGAATTCTGCTTCTATGCTTTTATGGACATAAGTAACTCAGCAAGCAGCTGTCGCCTAATAACAAAATAGAATTCTCTCTTTACCAGAATATACTTAGGACATAAAAAAAGCATGGAAGGACATTGAAATACACTTGTAGGTGCAGGGAAATGAGGAGAAGTATTTTGATAACTATTCCACACTTGCTCTCATTGACTAATAAATAATCAGTATCAATTTGGTTGTTTATCCAACCAAAATATAATTGAAAGATTATCCTAATAGGTGTTTTTATATAGAACTTACCTACAATGAGTCATACTTTAGCCAGGTCTTAAGAATGACTCTTGCCATGATTTTTTAGTGCCAGCAATCAGGAAGTACTTTATGGAGGTTGATTTTTTTTTCCCCCTTCACTGGAGCACTGTCATCAGATGTGTTATTTGGGTTCGTTTAAGCCTGAGAAGTAAATTATTTTTGATGATATGTTTAAATGTAAGTGGTGTTTATTGTAAGTACCTGAGATTAAGATGTATATAATTGTTCAGCATTGTAACAAGTCTACTTTTCCATAATTTCTAGTTCTGTACTTAACATTTTGATAGCAAGCATCATTAAAATATTATAAAAATAAGAATACTTACAGCCACAGGGAACGAGATTCTCCAAAGGACATCGTTCATGTCACGGATATGGGTAACCAAACTCCACAGCAGCTGCTGGCAGTGGCTTATGGGGTGGGGGAGAACTTCCGCACAGTTTGTGGTACGATTGTCTAGCACGCTGCTGTTATATGCATGACATTGTGATCTCAGCTGTATGTAAAGTCTTGATCTTATGCATGAGCTTGTGTACTTGTGGCAGGTGACCACATTCTAGTAAAGGAATGTGCTAAAAACCATCTGTTTACATTAGGCTGTATTTCCCCTGCATGTACAAGTTACGTGTGTGATTTTATTCCACAGCAGTATTATAATAAAGTAATTTTACTTATCGGCCAGTAAGCTATATTCCCTGTGCTCCATTTAGTATTAAACTTTTTCTTGACATAGTTATTTTTAAAACTAGAGTTTCTGAAATTGGTAGTGAATGTGGTTTAACTTTATTTTATAGGTTTATTTTTTTTCATATTTCTATAAATATGTTTATAAATTTTAAAAATTATATCCTCATTGGGGTCAGGTAAAAGAAGTCTTTTTTAGAACTATGTAAGCACATTTTTCCTGTGTTCATATAGAAAGACCCGTATGCATTCTATTAGATTGATCTGGACTAGAATCTATTAGAAGAAACATTTTAAATTTGACCTAAACATATGTTTTAGATGGAAATGTATGCACAAACTGCTTTTGAGATATCGTCTTCTTTTTGTTGTTGGACCAGCTAAAATATAAACAGGAAACTTGGAGGAGTTCTCCGTTATAGAAAAGATCTCAGGTGTTTATACTCAGATTTTACAGTATCTTGTATATTAAATCTTACTTTTTGCTCCAGTATACAGCAGCAAAATGTTCATTGCCGTTACTTCATAGCATAGAAACAATGATGAAAAATAACTTTGATTCCTGGAGATACAAAACCCTGATATCATCAGAATTTACACATTTCCCAAATGTATTCTTTGTAATAATTATTCCACAGGATAATGGACCTAGTCAAAGGATTTCCCAAGTCTAATAAATTTGACCATGATAGGTTGTGATTAGTTGGCTTCTTTACAGAATAACTTGTCAAAGCCTGTAATATACTGATGCACATTGTGAATATCTAAGAGGAGGGTATTGTATGCAGTATTATGCAGGTTTATTTGACATAGTGTCTTTTTGGCAGGTGGGCGGGGTGGGGGGAGTATAAAGTAACATTCCAGGGAACACATTCTGAGATACACTAGTGTAGATTATCTGCAGTCTTTCTATGTGTAAATGAATATGTGTTCTTAAATGCATAGACACCTGGCTTGAATGATTGAAATATCCTGTTGTTCACTGACAGCTATCTGATGTTTATTTTACCTGTAATCTTCTTTTTATTGAAAGTCTATGGATCTATAATTATTTGTTCTCTTTCTTTTGGTCTGAGAGTATCAATTACAAAAAAATAAAATAAAACAGAGTTGAGTCTTGACAACCAAGACTCTTCTGTCTGTATTCTGTCTGTTCTGTATTTTGATTGTAGTCTAACATGTTAAGGAAAACGTTAGTTTGGAAAGTAAGAGTAGGATGACAAACCTGATAACAATATTGTATTCAAGTAACTACATGTAGACATTGATTAAGTATCTGTGTCAAATAACTTGGAACAGATCATTCATCATTATATCCTTGGTATCTCGTTCTCTACACTAACTCTATTAAGTCTCCTGCAACACAGGAGTATTCCCAGGGAAGGTTGACAGGCTGCTAGATGCTTTTTAGTTCGGCAAACGTACTGCCTTTTGAGGTTTTATCCTTAGTTCTACAGGTCTAGAAATTTGACTTTATCTTTCCACTGAAATTAGATCAGTCTCTCAGGAATAAACTTAAGCTGTAGATAGTAGAACCTGAGCCAGGTTGACAATAAAATGGGTATACTTTGAACAGTGCCTCATAGCATGAAGAAAGAGAGAATGCCTAAGTTCTTAGCTAATATTAAAAACTAAAATATATCTAGGACCTAAATGTAAGGCCAGACATTATAAACTCCTGGAGGAAAACATAGGCAGAACACTCTATGACATAAATCACAGCAAGATCCTTTTTGACTCACCTCCTAGAGAAGTGGAAATAAAAACAAAAATAAACGAATGGGACCTAATCAAACTTAAAAGCTTTTACACAGCAAAGGAAACCATAAACAAGATGAAAAGACAACATGCACAATGGGAGAAAATATTTGCAAATGAAGCAACTGACAAAGGATTAATTTCCAAAATATACAAGCAGCTCATGCAGCTCAATATCAAAAAAACAAACAACCCAATCCAAAAATGGGTGGAAGACCTAAATAGACATTTCTCCAAAGAAGATAAACAGATTGCCAACAAACACATGAAAGGATGCTCAACATCACTAATCATTAGAGAAATGTAAATCAAAACTACAATGAGGTATCACCTCACACCGGTCAGAATGGCCATCATCAAAAAGTCTACAAACGATAAATGCTGGAAAGGGTGCGGAGAAAAGGGAACCCTCTTGGCACTGTTGGTGGGAATGTAAATTGATACAGCCACTATGGAGAACAGTATGGAGGTTCCTTAAAAAACTAAA
This sequence comes from Balaenoptera physalus, assembly GCF_965194825.1. Classification (NCBI taxonomy): domain Eukaryota; kingdom Metazoa; phylum Chordata; class Mammalia; order Artiodactyla; family Balaenopteridae; genus Balaenoptera; species Balaenoptera physalus. The sequence continues at coordinate 116,823,412 of NC_138886.1, forward strand.
AATAGAACTACCGTACGACCCAGCAATCCCACTACTGGGCATATACCCTGAGAAAACCATAATTCAAAAAGAGTCATGCACCACAGTGTTCATTGCAGCTCTATTTACAATAACCAGGACATGGAAGCAACCTAAGTGTCCATCGACAGATGAATGGATAAAGAAGATGTGGCACGTATATACAATGGAATATTACTCAGCCATAAAAAGAAACGAAATTGAGTTGTTTGTAGTGAGGTGGATGGACCTAGAGACTGTCATACAGAGTAAAGTAAGTCAGAAAGAGAAAAACAAATACTGTATGCTAACGCATATATATGGAATCTAAAAAAAAAAAAAAAGGTTCTGAAGAACTTAGGGACAGGACAAGAATAAAGACACAGACATAGAGAATGGACTTGAGGACACGGGGAGGGGGAAGGGTAAGCTGGAACGAAGTGAGAGAGTAGCAAGGACTTATTATATACACTACCAAATGTAAAATAGATAGCTAGTGGGAAGCAGCCGCATAGCACAGGGAGATCAGCTCGGTGCTTTGTATCCACCTAGAGGGGTGGGCTAGGGAGGGTGGGAGGGAGATGCAAGAAGGAGATATGGGGATGTATGTATACGTATAGCTGATACACTTTGTTATACAGCAGAAACTAACACACCATTGTAAAGCAATTATACTCCAATAAAGATGTTTTAAAAATTAATTAAAAAAAAATATATAGGAATAATTGGGTCCTCAGTGCCCTGCACTAGGCTGCTCCACTCAGTATGATCTGCTACCTGTAGTACCCACCTTCCCTGTATGTTTCATCTAGGGTGTTTTTGGCTTGAAAGAAGAGAGAACCTAATAATGGCTTAAACCATATAAATTTATTTACTTCAGAGGACACCCAGAATGGGTATCCCAGAGTTATTTCAGTGATACAGTGATCTCACCATGGGACCTCAGTGTGTTGACTTTTGCCCTCTCTTGATAACAAAGTAGCTGCCACTACTCAAGATATCACATTCTCATATGAAAGTACCCTCAGCACAAAGAAAGGGGGCAAACTCCCTCCTCAAATTCCTTATGCTTATTAGAGAGAAAAAATTCTTTTCGGGAGCCTTCAGTTCACGAGAACTGAATCACATGAACACCCGTAGACCAGTAGAGAACAGAATAGAAAGGGTTATGTGATTGGCTTAGACTTAACATGATTTAGCAACTGTGGCTGAGATGCTAGAAGCAGTGAAGGAGCGAGACGGCCTTTGGGAAGGCATCCAAGCATCTGCACCACTATTTTCACTAGTGAGCCACTTGAAAAATTTGTGATTTTCCTTCGCTTATTTCTGGGGCTCTGCTGGTTTAGAGACCTTAATACTCAAGGCAGGAATACTGACACCAGAGTCACAACAATTCAAACTGCTTGCGGAGGCTACCTTCTTGCCATTTTAGTCCTCCTGCCACTGAGCAAACAGACCAAAAGGAAAAAATTAAAAAGGTATGAGGGTAGATAATTATGTTGTGGTTGAAGTGACTGAGCCTGATTACCAGAAGGAAATAGTTACTGCTACCCAGTGTGGAAAAACAAAAGGATATAAGTGGAACTCAGGAGATGTCTAGAGTTCTTCTAATTCCATTATATTCAATTGTGAAAGTTATTTTTGAAAAATCACAGTAGTCCTGTAGGGGCAGTGTTTAAATCCCATCACTTAACACTCCTCACTAGATAAAGAACCTCGACCAGCTGAGAGGCTGGCTTCATTCCTCAGGAGCTAAATATAGATTATCCCAAGCTAATCATGTCACTTCCATTCCCCTTGGCTTCCATGACATCCGTGTAATCCAGTTCTGACCTATGACACAGACCCTGTGACAAAAGAGTACTGTATATGCACACGCAAAGTTCTGGACATCGGTATATAAGGATGCGGTGACAGGAACACCTGCGGCCACCTTGAAGCCATGCAGGTTGTTAACAACACACCAAGAATAGCACATTGGAAGGAAAGAATTGGGTCCCATGATGCCATGTGTGAACCTAAAAACCTGGAGCCTTAGTAGTTTGGGATTCCTTATACAAGGTAATAAATCCCTGTACTTTTTGTGAATGGAGGTTCCTATGTTTGTAATCAAGACATCCTAACGCTGCATCATCATATCATATCATCGTCACTGCTGTTACCCAAACTCATAGGAGTTTGATGTGAAATCCTGAACAAAAATTTGTTCATAAAAATAAGCATTGCTAATTCTCATTAGCAAGTTAATTTTATCTCCAGTTTGCTGATGAGAGTTTAGGGTAAAAAGAGCTAGTTGACAATGAGAGGAGTCCCTCACCAAATATAGCTTCTCCTCTATAAAGATGATTTACCCCGAAGACCTAAAACACTCACGTTCATTGGCAAAGTCCCTTTACCTTGATCATCCTTAGCGTCAAAGGGCAAAATTATGCCTCTTAGACACTGAATATTGTCCTCTCAATAAGTTAATAACCTTCAGCCAGGTACAGCTGGTCAAGTCATACTAAACTAGAGGCCATTAACTCTCTTCAGGGCAACATGATGTATGTGTGGGTATATATGGATGTATGTTTCTGTCTGTTTCAATCTGATCTGTCATGTGTTGGTTTTATGATTAAGAAGAAAACTTTCTCCTGTGTCTATGAGGTCAACTTTATTTTACACTCTGCCCTGACCATACTATATCTGTGGCCACCCTCCCTTACCCTTCCTTGTCTGCAAGAGGCATTCCAGCATGTGGTTTAGAATCAGTCCATAGAAAGACATTAGTAGACTCAGGATAAACCTTTCAGAAGCTTCAAAGAGAATCAGTTTCCCAGGCTGCTTGCTAGTCTGTATCTAATTGGAAAAGATTCAGGCCTGGAGTATTCCATAGTTTATTCATCACTCAAACCACCTGATGGGTTTTGGTTTTGTTTTCCTAAGTATGTTATAGGAAATACGAATCTGCTACCTCATTTAAGTGTAAATTGTCTGGGGTAAAAGCATACTGAAATTAGTGCACAATGTACTGATCTAGGACTTTGGACTAGAGGAAAGAATAAAATTAGAATATTTTAATTGTAATATCTTAGCACCACAACACTCATACTACAAATTTAAAAATGTGAAATGCTAAAATGAGCAAGATATTTTCTTTGTATGAATTTTGTTACAAATTTAGATAAGTGTACCTAGAGACTTTGCAGTATTGTATTAATATTTTAAGTACATTTCAAAGAAAAATCTGTTTGCCTTTTGTTTCCTTACTTTACCCTCTCTGACCACCTTGACACCTCTACCATGTTCTTCTTTATCTGATGTGACCACATTTTCAGTGAAACTTGACATCACTTTCTAGATTTAAGTTCTCAGCTTTAATGTCCAAGGTAGTTGTCTCTCCTACATCTCTTTCCTGAATTTGAAATTGCTGCTACCAGTGTCACAATGAGTGCTTTTTCAGTAATTGAAAAGACAATATTTCCTCAATTATTGGATGTCATCACTTGTACAGCATCCATCAATTTAATTACAGCTTTGAAATATGGAAGTTAGAAGGAAACACTACATTAAATGCAACTTTTTGACCAACTAATTGTAGTGTACATTTATCCATAAGATTATGTAACCTTTTTTCTTTCATATCAAAGTTTTTAGAGATGCCTTCTTTTTTTTTTTTAAAGAAATTCACGTTCTTTTTTTTATTTATTTATGACTGTGTTGGGTCTTCGTTTCTGTGCGAGGGCTTTCTCTAGTTGGCGGCAAGCGGGGGCCACTCTTCATCGCGGTGCGCGGGCCTCTCAGCATCGCGGCCTCTCTTGTTGCGGAGCACAGGCTCCAGACGCGCGGGCTCAGTAGTTGTGGCTCACGGGCCCAGTTGCTCCGCGGCATGTGGGATCTTCCCAGACCAGGGCTCGAACCCGTGTCCCCTGCATTGGCAGGCAGATTCTCAACCACTGCGCCACCAGGGAAGCCCTAGAGATGCCTTCTTTATAATCAAAGTCTTAACATCTTTCTGAATCACTTATTAGCAGTTAAATATATCATTAGAATGACGTGTTGCTTTTTATTTTTGGAATGGTTACTTCGACCTTTGGGGGTTTATAATTTGAGGCATTTACAGTGTACTGGTCCAACTCATAGGTTTTTATGTTATTTTTTTCTTATGTTATTATTTTCTTTTTTTCCCCCTATTTGAATTATATAATCCTTACAAATTTACAGCTTCTCTTGAAAGTCATCTGGAAGCTTTATACAGAGAGATTCAAATATTCATTCAACAGATGCTTATTAAGTATCTCTCCACTTGCTAGTTATATGACTTTGACCTTGGGCAAATTGTTTACACTCTCTGTGCTTCAGTTTCCCCATCTCTAAAATGGGGACAATAGGGGAATTCCCTGGCAGTCCAGTGGTTAGGACTCTGAGCTCTCACTGCCAAGAGCCCAGGTTCAATCCCTGGTCGGGAACTAACATCCCACAAGCTGCACGGTGTGACCAAAAAAAAAAAAAAATGGGGACAATAATAGTACCTATATCATGGTAGTGTTGTGAAAATTTAATGAAATTATATGTGTTAAATGCTTAGTGCTTCTAAGTGCTCACTAAAATGTAGTCTTGTATTTATACTAGAAGTAGAGCTCCACACACCACACACAGGAGAAGGCACTGCTCTAGGCTTGGAGGTTCTTCCTCTCCTGGAACTTTTGGATTGTAGTAAATAAATATTTGACACCTGAGTAATGGTCCTTCATGAAGTATGTATCAGTCACACCAACATCTTCTAGCTTTAGATGGTGACTTTGCCTTTAATTTCATTTTCTGACATGTGATGAGCAATCTTTGCATATACAATAACTTTTTGGTTCAGTGGTACTGCTTGGTTTAATCTTTTTGAAGACATTTTAAGCAATAAATCGAGGTCCAAAATTATGTTCAAGTTAAAATGTGTCTTGGCTGAAATGGTGGTAGGATGAACAGATACTTTAATTACATGAAGAAGTATGCACATGTGTTGGCAGTGAAACTACCATTTAAATCCCAGCTTCTCTGCTTGTCTACTGTTAAGATTTGGGCTTTTAAAAAATTTTTTAATTTTAACCTTCTTTTGAAAGTATATGTTCTCAGTTAGGAGAACACTTAAAAAGGATTTTGTTTATTTAAAAATTGATTCAGAGCTGTTAAAACATACTTATAAATGTACATTCTAGAATTTAGGTAATATGATAAAATTGTAATTTTTATTTATTTATCAAAGTAGAGTTAGTCATTTAAATAGCCATATATGTATGTATGTATGTGTATATCTATAAATGCACATATTGCAAATGCAATATTTGTGTGTGATTTTTATGAAGTGGGAATTCTAAACTAACATTAGTGCTCAAATGTGTCACTTTATCATTAGTTTGAAGTGTTATTTATCATACCTTAACCTAATAGAGTTTCATCTCCATATTTTGATTAGGATGCTGTGTTTTTCTAATTTACAGACAGATTAGAGATGGGGCTTTTTCTGGAAGCCTCCATCACCTACCAGCAATTGTCAATACTAATTGCAGTAACGACTGCTATATTTAATTATTAGTAGTAATTTATCACAAGTAACATCATCTTCATGCAGTGATCTAGCCCAGTTATGGGTGTGACTCCTTGGCGACTGTGAGAACTCACAGGCATGCCTCGTTTTCTGTTTGAGGCTATTAGAACCAATTAATAGGGACTTTTTATTGTTATTTGAAACCTTAGATTATGAAGTTCATGTTATTTTGTCTGATGTCGTTGCTTTCTCTCCTATGAAAAAGAAGCAGAAAGATCTGTCCCACGCCTCTCCTCCATTTTTCCTGGACTCCATTAGAGATGATTTTCCATTTTTCTTTTGACTTTTTATTTTTGAACTATCCCTCCTTGTTGTGAGTTTCCCGTTGACATCTTCTAGCTACAAATAATTTGGGGCGTATGTGTGACTGTTCTCAGCAATTCCTCAGCATTGTGCACTTTCACGTACGAACAGCCTTCCATAAATTGTTCTTGGAAGCTGAAAGCCTTGCCAGTTCAAACAGGTCCATGAATAAGCTGACTTCAGTCCATACTCATGACTTTTCATTATCCTCCAGATAGAATGTGGTGTTCTGACCAATTTCAGTAACTGAATCAGAGGGAACTGGCCACATGGGCCCTCTCTCTTCTCTCCACAACTGTCACTTCTCCATGTAAGTGTGGACAGCGTGTGTGCGCTCTGTTCTTCCCAGGGAACTGACAAGACTGAAATCTGCAGCTCAGATTTGAAGCTGACATCAACATTATCTTTACGTATCTTTCCCAACGTTTATTACCCCCCTTTTCCTCTTAGTTATAAGTCACATAGAACCTTCCAGTGAATAGCCTAGTTGTGGGTACCTCAGTCAGAGGAAAGCATTACTTACTACTCTTATAAAATAATCTTTCTGTGTAGACAACTTAAAAAACTTGGGCATAGTTTTTGCTTTAGTTTTTTCAATCTAGTGACTAGATTAGGAATAATTAGAGTAAATTACCATGAATAAAATTACCACGAATAAAAGTATTGTGTGACATTTCTGAAGTTGTGTGCTGAAGGTCAGTGTTATATACATAGGAGAGTTGCATGGTAAAACTTAGTGGGCAGAATGAAATGAAATGACAGCGTAAAAACATAGATACCTAGTCTTAAACTTTCTCATTAAGTAATCTTCTGCATTTATTTCACTTCAGCTAAAAAGCAAGGTGTTGATTTTTTTTTTAATTTGCAGAATACGTATCCCTAGAAGAATTTCATCTATTCAAGGTCTATGGGTTTTTTCCTTTAACTGTAGAGCACATGTTCTCTAATTACATAGGAAGAGTGAGAACTGCTGGACTGGATAAAAATTGATAGATTTTACATTTTCATTAGCAATTCTGCTAGCACTATAAAAAGGAGAAATAGTATCGGAGATGTCATCTTAACCACTGCTGCTGCTATTTTCAAACAAGATAATGGGAATACTCTGACCTGTAGAGGCTGCACTCTGATGTGCTAACTTTTTATAAATAATGAAGATTTTAAAATAAAAGCTTTCACAATATATATTGTATCTTATTTTTACAGTGTTTTTAGTGCAAAAATGTTACATTTCAATTGTTCCTTTCACTGTGGTTAAAATGTATACTTGAATATTAATAGATTAGAAATCTAGATTGAAGTATTTTGTTTTATAAATATTTATTGTTAAAATTTAAGGATAGTTATTCTAAAAGTTTTCAAATGTCCTTTTAAAAAGAAAATTAAGTGCAGTGTCCAGTTCGCTTTCTACTGTATAATGTTCAAAGGACAGATTTATTACCTGAACAGCAGTAGCCATGGTACTTGCTTTTTACATTTTATACAACTGCAAATTTGAACAAAACTAGCTAAAGAAGAATTTTTTTGTAACTAAATTTCTTTCCTAAGTTGTTCTTTAGGGAAACAAATTAAGGGTACTCCCTAGCATGTCAGTTTTGTTTTATTAGTGATTTCTTTTATTGATACCAACTGTTACACAGTGTGTCTGCCAAGTGTCTGGGCCAGTTGCCAGTACTTTCAGTACTAGTAGTCAGCACTTTAAAAAAAAAAAAAATTAAGACTTTTTTATTAAGAGCAGTTTTAGCTTCACAGCAGAAGTCAGTACTTTGCATGCCTAGTTTACTAGAATTCACTTTGTCCCCAGATACATATTTTTTGGTTCTGGACATATATATGGTAGATTTTACTTTTGAAGCACACTGTGGATAATAATGATTTGATTCCAAAAAATAGCCTTTATTAAAAGATGAGAGAAAAACATGGGTATTTATGTAATAAAAGAAAAGAAAGTAGATATATCTTAAAACCGGAATTGCTGTGTGAAAGGAGCCATTCTTATCGTAGTAAGCAAATGGAGAGATACGTTAGGTAGGGGGCTAAGCTCCAACACATCCTTTTCTTCACTCTGAATTCCTTCTTAATACTGGCTTTAGCTATTTGCATATGTTTTCTTGAATTATTTGTGTTTGCCACCTAAATAAACATTGTGTCTAAACAGCTTACCACTCTGATTGGAGTGTTTAAGTCTTGGTGCTGTCATTTGCATAACAAATTTTAGTGACATAATCCATGGAGAATGCTTTACAGAATTTCTTGATTTTTTTTGTCTTTGAATCACTGAGAGCATGTGTTCTATTAAAGAAAACCTTAGCATGAGATGAGATGAATTCACCTTAACTTCTCCTGGGTTTTCATTGCCGCTTGGCCCTCCTTTTCTTTATTCCTAGTGGATTCCCTGTTGTACCCTGCACCACTGTTGGTAGAAATCTTTACCATTTTGCCCAAGCAGCCGAGTCAGCTCTCTTTTTCAACTCTCTCCAGATGGCTCGTCCTCCCTAAAAAGAAAACCAACGTGCACTCTGTTTTTGTCTTTTAACATTTTCTTCATGCACCTGTCTCCAAACCGGTACCGCTATCCTGTCTTCCAGGCTGAGAAAGCAGGTTAGACCCCACCTGTGTTTTCATTCCTTTCCCCTGCTCTCCTCTTCTCTACTTGCAGCTCCAATTATCTTCTCTTTCTTCTCTTTTTGCCCTTTAATTTTGCCGTTTTTTTCCTCCTATATACTAATACATTTTTCAAGTGAGTAGGCTGTACTCAGTTTCCTTACCTTGCTCATCCCCTAGCTTTCTACTTGGACTTGAGTTCCCGTAACGCTGTGGAAAGGGACCTCTTGAAAGACACGATTTTAAAATTTTCTTAAAGCAAAACTCTTATACTTGTGTCTATCACTGTAAACCTGGCAGTGTGCATTATTTGGGGAAGAAGTTCTATAGCTTTCATCAGCTTAAGGTCTTCACTCAAACCACACACAGTGTTTATTCCTTTTTCCTTGTGACACAGATGTCATAAGTCTTCATCTTTTCAGATGTCTTAATGCCTTAATCTTTTCTTCTTTTCTAAATAGCTTCATCTTTGGACCTAATATCCCTGTATCCCTCAACTCTTCCTTACATAACATGAAGTCTAGACCCTCCAATAATCCAGTCAGGCCCTGGTTTCCTTTATTCAGATAGTTCTAATTTGTCAATATGCCCCACAAAATGTGACATCCAGAATTGGGCACTTTTTAGTGAATCATGTAGATGATAATGAGCTACAACCTTCCGTTTTCTGGAAACTATGTTAATATAGGCTAATATTAATTTTCATGATTTCCTCTCTGCCTGTGAGACACACGCGCGTGCACACACGTACACACACAGAAACACACACATATACTGCTGAGAGTTTCAGTCCTGATTAATAACTATAATTAATGCTATATGATCTAGGGATTCCTCTGTACCATTCTTGTAAAACATTATTAAAAATCAAAAATACTCATACATGTATTAAACAAATACGTAGTTATTCAACAGATCCCATGCTATGGTTTCTTTCGTACTTTATTGCTTACAAAACAAGATAGGAATTCGGATGGTTGCCAGCTTGCTTATTGAAGACAATTATAATCTGGTCCCATGTCCTTTTCTGTTTTGTCATCCCTTACTCTTCACTCTGAAAGCCCTGCTAAAGTAATCTTCCTTTCCAAAGGAATCCCGGGCTTGAAACTGGTGCTGTCTTTCCTCAAAACCAGCAGTGTTGGCTGATTTCAAGCCTGTGTAGCCGGTTTTCAGGACTGGGTTGAAAACCATCTGCTTACTCCTCTGCATCTGATTGATTTTGGAGAACTCAAGTGAGGTTACATATGAAATTCTCAAACATGTATTCCGTAAAAAAAGGAAATGACCAACAATTGTATGATGCTTGCATAAGGCAAATGCCAGTGTTAATTTACAACTAAGGAGCATCAAACAACATTAACAATGGCATATATCATATAATTAGAGAATTACATGCTATTTAACAGATCACATTAGTGTTTTTTACATTTTGTAAATTTTTAAAAAGTAAATTAGAATTAGTTTTGTGTCTCTTAAATGCTGATTTACAAGTAAGCATGAATAAAGAACCTATTAATTACTACTTAATTGACATTCCTTTGTCTTTGAATCACTTGGATTAAAATTAAGCACTGGAAATACTTCTAATATGTTGTTATGCTTTTTAAATGGAGGAGTTTTAGAAAAAAAAAATCAAAACCTGGCTTAATTTTGCAGAGTAGATCAATTAAATATACAGTCAACTCTCGATTGTTCAAACGAATGGAGGAAAGGATGGAACAAGCATTCCTGTTTCTCTCGTTCCTGCCCCCTCAGACAGTTGCTGAGAGCCTCATTCCAAACAAGTTCTTTGGCTTTCCATCTTGATCATGTTACGTGCTCTAGCCTTGTGTCCAGGGTGCAGTCTGAAATATGGCTTACCACTGAGTTGGCAAAGTTTCACGTTCTCACATTCTGCTCTTTATATGCTTTTTAAAATCAGTGCTTTAGGATTGTTTTTATCCTTTTCAAATTCTTACGAAAATTTGATAACGTTGCTAATAATTGCCTGTTATCCTCATAAAATTAGTTTTATATAAAAATCTTATCTTTGAATTACATTTTATAGATAATTATAACCTTTCAAAAGCATAACCTCATGGTACCAAATTGCTTAAAAAATGTAATATAAAAATTTTATGAGAGTTTTTCTCCTGAGAGTTTTTATAAAAATTCTTCCAATTTTTTGAATTCCTAATGTGTGCAATATTTCTGATCACTATGTAAGTGTTTGTAAAGGGAAGAAATGCGGAAGGAATTTACGTGTGAAAACAGTATGTTGTGTGTATATGTCATTTTCTCTACCAATTAACTGCACACATTGTGCTATTATCCAGACATGAGCATTCATGGGAATGCGTGTATCTGGATAACTGTGAGTTGAAATAAACACACCTGCTTTTATTTCAATAACTGCACATTCAAATCCACATAAGGCATTTATTTGAATGTGACCTTCATATACATGAGAGAACATTGGTTTCAGTGTTTGATATTTTTGTTGCTATTTTGTTGTTGGTGGTTTAAATCTAAAGTAGGGTACAACCTTACAGGTAATGCTTCTCTGGAAAACTTTGCATGCAGAGAAAAGGAAATTCAAAGGTAAACCCTATGAAAAACACTGAAATTGTTTTGTCTTATTATGTTTAACCTCAGTGTGTATTGGAGCTAAATTCTTACGGAATGTATCAATAGCAATGCTTGAAGCCAAACTGTATACAACCCATAAACCAGTCTGGAACTCTGCTCCTTTTACTTTAAGTAAATTTAATGATTATTCTTTCCAGAAAAAACCTGTTAGTCTTTGATTTGGAGAATCCTTTTTTCTCAAGAAGCTATTTCCTTGAACAGTGTGTTAGAATATGTGTCTGAGCTTTAGGAAATCATGTTTTCCATTAGGCAATTGAAGTGTTTGTTGTAAGGCTTATTCTTAAAGTCTGTGTAATTGTTCTTCCCCACGCCCCCTACCCCCAATTTAGGTCATATTTCTGGATAGTTAGTTTTAACTGACCTGAGCCAGAAAATTGAATTAGGATGTCTTTAGAAGCCTTAACTTTGAATTTCCTACTTTTCATTGCATGTAAACTATCAACCACAAATAACAGTTTCAGTTCAAGTTCTAGCTTGTATTTTGCATGTTAAAGCTATAAACAGTCTATTAATGCTGGAAAGAATCTATAGCTATTGTTCTGCTATTGCCTAATTGTTAAATTTATGAAGGAAGACTGATTTTATTTATGTAGACTTGTCTTTCTGTCTTAGGGAGTGAACTACTTTATGTCCAAGGGCATCCTAGATGATTCACCAAAGGAAATAGCAAAGTTTATCTTCTGTACAAGAACACTAAATTGGAAAAAACTCAGAATATATCTTGATGAAAGGTAAAAAAAAAATTAATTTTTCATCAGACATGAGTTAAATAATGCTTTTAATGAGTTAAGTTTTACCTTAAAAACTGTATATCCATAAGATACGCTACTGTGGAGCCATTTAAATGAAAGAGTTAGATCTTTGTGTAAAGACACAGAAAGCTGCTCACAATATACTATATGAAACAAGCAAAAGCAAATTCTAGAACAATATAGGGTATATGTAGACACTTAAAAAAAGTCTACATAAACAATTGTTACGTCTGGTGATGTGGATTGGTATGGAAGGTGAAGATTCTCCTTATTTTCATGATTAAAAAAATAAAGAATTCTGTTTTTCATTTGTTTTTAGAAGATACTTGGAAAAAGTTGCCATTTTTAATACTGAAAAATTCATTTTTCCTTCATTTTATAGTTAGAATTTCTAGTTTCACCTTGTTTTGTTATTCTATTCATGAAAGATTTTTAAACTGCTTAATTTTATAAATAATCATACTTTGATGTTTTAAAATTTTAAGACACATATACTTTATAGGATTGCTGATGTGGTAATCAACAATAAAGTATTTTCATCCAAAAAATGAATAATCTGTGATTTTTCCCATCATTTTTTTAATAGAGAAAAGTTAACTAAAGCTGTACCTTCTTCTTTTTCTACTAGGAGAGATGTCTTGGATGACCTTGTAACACTGCATAATTTTAGAAATCAGTTCTTACCCAATGCACTGAGGGAATTTTTTCGTCACATCCATGCCCCTGAAGAGCGCGGAGAGTATCTTGAAACACTTATAACAAAGTTCTCACATAGATTTTGTGCTTGTAACCCTGATTTAATGAGAGAACTTGGCCTTAGTCCTGGTAAGAATGTATATAGTGAATTCCTTCCTTCTCCCATTCCCATCTCTAGGTAAAAATAGTAGTAGATGAGACATTTTTCTCACTATGGGGAAAAATGCTTCCTGTAATTACAAATACTTGTCTTTTTGCTTCTAGCAATAACTAGTTTGTCATAGCTATTATTTACATATAGTAAATATACTGTTTTAGGAGGAAAGTTAGACTTAGGTATATAAATTCTTTAAAATTCTTGTTTAAGCATTGGATATTTTTACTAGTCTAATCAAAAACTTGAGAAATTATTTTTAAAGCTTTTAATAATACACATATTACATAGGTAACACCTAGAATTTTTCTACTAAAATTTGTTTTTAATACAACTAGTTTTCACTGTTTGTGTGTATGTATATATGGGCATGGTATAGCCTGAGTCACCTATGTATTTTTTTCATGTGATATAGATTTATTTCTCTCTTCATATCAAAAAAATCTTGTTGTGCTTATCCTACTACAGAGATTACAAAGCCTTTTCCTGTCATATGAAATTTGTTGAGCATGCTTGTGCAAGACAATGTTTATTAAGATCAAGACTGCAATATTCTGAAAAACAAACACCATAGTAGTAGCAAGTAGTAGTAGCAAGTATCATGAGGTTTGTTACTGTTTTAACAGTAAACATCAACTACTGCCCTGAACAATATAAAGAAGAAAATTTTTTGTTGCGTGGGCTCAAGTTTAGCAATTTTTTCCCTAAAGATTTACTTTTGAGATTAATATGTAAATTCCATAGACCTTTTAAATACATATCTTAAATGACAAGGGTAATTTAACAGTCTTGTGAGATGTTTACGTTTTATTTTCTAGTACCAAGTTAATACATTTTCTTGTCATTAAAAATGCTTTCTAATTAAATTAGGTTTTTGTAAAAGCGTTTGAAAATAAATATCCGACTTTGTTTTTAATGGGAAGATATACTGACAGTACAAATATATTTAATGGGGAGTTGAATGGGAATATCACATTTGAAAGCAAGAGGCAAATAAAGCCAATTCTGAAATTTTTAAATTTAGAATGACTTTTCACTATAAACTCCTAAACTATTTGAAGAAAATGCTCACTGAATTGGTGTTCATTTAGGATGATCGACATCCCTGTTTACCCAGGAGAGGAGTTTCCTAGGACACAAGACTTTCATCACCAAACTGGGGAAGGCCCAGGCGATTATGTTTAATTATAATCTAATCTTGAGCTTTAGAAATTGTGAACAGTTTTGCCTTTGAGACCACAGTTTAAAAACCAGCCAGTAATTCAAGGTGTTTCTTTTTCCTTCCAGATGCTGTCTATGTACTGTGCTACTCTTTGATTCTACTTTCCATTGACCTCACTAGCCCTCATGTGAAGAATAAAATGTCAAAAAGAGAATTTATTCGAAATACCCGCCGTGCTGCTCAGAACATTAGTGAAGATTTTGTGGGGCACCTTTATGACAACATCTACCTTATTGGCCATGTGGCTGCGTAAGAGCACAGTTGCTAGGACTTCCACTTTTAACTTCAAACTAAAACTACCCAAGGACTTATTTAGCAGATACGGGGGTTACATTAGTGCTGGTCGTTCTAGCCTCTGTATACAATCAAGCTTGAGTGTACAACCTTTTTTTCTTTTACTCTTTTCTTTTTTAGTAATTTCCTTGGGGAACTAAAGAATTTTGCAGAATTTTTCTTAATTTTGCTTATCATGTTTTGCACAAAGCAGAGCCATTGTCTGACACAGCTGTTTAAGAATGTTAAACTGACATTATACTCTAAAAAAGATGGTATATTTGTGCATTAGATTTGCCTGAAAAACTTTATTCATTTCCATTCTTTTTTAAAATACCATGTAATGTGTACATATTTAACTAAAAAGATTTATAATCATAATTATTTTATTGTAAAGATTTTAACTAAAGCCTTTCCTTTTTCTCTCAAACTGAGTTCTGAAATTTATTTGATTCTGATATGAAATTATTACTGTCTTCATAAAAGTTGGATCTGACTTCAATAGAAACCAATACCAGCTTCTCTTTCCTTTGAACTTTGAAAAGAGGATTGATTTGTTACTATGCAAAACAGGCACTTATTTTTATAACAGAAATTAATCACTTGACTTCATTTTTTAAATTTCTGCGTTAGTTAAGTCTCAAGTCCTTCAAACCATAGCAAAACACGTTAAAATCTGTTTCCACACATAAGAACAAATTGGCATTAGAACTTATATCTGAAGTAGTCAAACCTTACTATTCTCCTAATCTTTTTTCTTTTTTTTATAAATTTATTTTATTTATTTATTTTTGGCTGTGTTGGGTCTTTGTTGCTGTGCACAGGCTTTCTCCAGTTGCGGCGAGCGGGGGCTATTCTTCCTTGTGGTGCGCGGGCTTCTCACTGTGGTGGCCTCTCTTGTTGCAGAGCATGGGCTCTAGGCACACGGGCTTCAGTAGCTGCAGCACGCGGTCTCAGTAGTTGTGGCTCGCGGCCTCTAGAGCACAGGCTCAGTAGTTGTGGCACATGGGCTTAGTTGCTCCGCGGCATGTGGGATCTTCCCGGACCAGGGCTCGAACCCACATCCCCTGCATTGGCAGGCGGATTCTCAACCACTGCGCCACCAGGGAAGCCCTCTCCTAATCTTGATGATTTCTGTTCAGAATCAGTTGGGAAAGGAATATTGTGAATGATAGTAAACAGTCTTTATTCATTCATTCAGTTTATATTTATCAAGGGCCTTCCATGTGCTAAGCATTGTGCCAGGTACTAGTGATACCTGGACATGGGCCCTGCCTTCACAGAAGTTACATGATTGGGTAATGAGAGGAAAACTACTGCTTAATGGAGAGCAAATGTATGATGTATATCTTAACAGTTATTTAATCATTAAAACACTTAACATTGGAA
Source organism: Balaenoptera physalus (assembly GCF_965194825.1). NCBI lineage: Eukaryota > Metazoa > Chordata > Mammalia > Artiodactyla > Balaenopteridae > Balaenoptera > Balaenoptera physalus. The sequence continues at coordinate 116,839,008 of NC_138886.1, forward strand.
TGATAAAGAACAGTGTATTTATATAGTAAGTCACAAGTTCCTGGAAATGCCTCTAAGTGAAAAGCATCAGCTTTGGAATGATACACTAAGTGATGAGTGGAGCTGCTAGTTTAGGGGAAGGGAACTGGGGGAGGGGGAAGTCCTTGCTAGAGGTGTAGAATCCTGACTTCCAGATCTGGCCCTAATATTACAACTGAACGATGTACTACAGAATTTTCAAAGACAAGACATAAGATAACCAAAACAAGTTTTGAAAGTCAAAGGGACTTTCAGACTGGTAGTAAACAATTTCTAAGATTCTGAAGCAGATATCTAAATATATTTCACATGTGCATAATTTTGAATTCTATGACAAAATAATTCTAATAAGTGTACTAATCATTGAGTCTTCATAAATGCATACACCTGTGTAAACTGAACCCATATCAAGATATGCAACCTTACACAATGTATATGCAGTTAACACTGTACCCCTTAATATAAAATATAAACTTTGTAACCATAGAGGTGTATTTACCCTGTTGGTTATCTTACAGTTGTCATCTGTCTTATATATAGCCTATGTTATAAACTCCACAATATAATGGTACAATTTGCTTTGGACAGTCATATATATTTTAAATAAATTAAGAAAAAATGCTCTTTTGCATTTACCCACATTATCATTATATCTTAGATGATCAGTAGGGAGAGTTTAGAGAAAGTCAATGTCTCATTTCTCACTACAAAATTAAGTGTAGCCTCCCTAGTGTGGCATGTAAGACCCTTCACGAACTGGCCTCTGCTTACCTTTAAAGCCTCATCTCCAGCAACATTCCTCAAATGTGGTCTGGTCTGTCTTTGCCTTTTACACGCTGTTCTTTCTGTAGCCTCCTCCTCTCCCTCCTGTATCTAAAGTCCCCCTGGGACTTCTCTGGTGACGCAGTGGTTAAGACTCGCACTCCTGGAGGCTTAGGAGGCAGGGGGCCCCCCCAGGCAGGGGGCCCAGATTCGATCCCTGGCCAGGGAACTAGATCCCACATGCATGCCACAACTAAGGAGCCAGTGAACTGCAACTAAGGAGCCCACCTGCCTCAACTAAGACCTGGTGGAACCAAATAAATATTTAAAGTCCCCCTACTAATCACCTAAGATCCACCTCAAATATAATTTCTTGGTCAAAGCTCTCAAAGACTGTCTCTATCATACACACCACTGGTGTTAATTAATTTTCTACATCCAACTTCTTTATCAAAATGTGATCTTTTTAAGGTCAAGGATTGCTCCCAGCCTGTCAGATTCTATTGTAAGGCCTGAACTAGGCAAGTGGCAGAGGATTTACAGAGGAGGAATGAATTTTTAAAAACAGCTGAAAATTGATAGGATTTAGTGATTTGGGAGAAGGGTTTCTAATATGAGGATCTGGTTGTCCTATCATCAAAGGTAGCTACTAGGAGAAGCAACCAATGGGATGAAATAGAAAAGATGATGTTTCCAATATTTGGATGTTTTGAATTTGAAAGAATCAACAGAACATTGCAGCTACAGAATAAGACTAGATATGTAAGTTTGGGGGTCATTAGAATTGGAGTACATTATACGAGGTAAAGCATGGGAAAAGACACCTCCTCTAGGGAATATGTTGGGTAAAAAGAAATACTTGGGAAACACAGCATTTCAGGTTTGGTAGAGAAAAAGAAGAAGAAAATGAGAGTTCGTTAAAACTGTAGAAGGACCAGAGAAGAATGGCATCCCGAGAGCTAGGGAAGGGGAGTTTCAAGAAGGATGCTGAGCTTTGCATGTGCCGCAGCCCAAGTAGATTGTTCCTTTCCCGTCTACACTCAGGCCTTTTCGAGTCTACCTTTTCCACTTGGGGCTGAGTTCTTTGAGGCTAGAAAATCATAGTAGCGCTAATGGCTTTTATATCGTCTCTGCCCAAATACCTCCTTATTCAATGTGTAATCTGAGCTCTGCGGAAACCCACAAGAGTACTTATGGTCCACTGCAACCCAGACCTGTCTACACCTTCCTTCCCGGTAAGGGCCGTGTTGTTTCAAGCCCAGAACACACCATACCAACTGCATGCTGCTAGTGCATCCTTTCTATACATCATCATTACTTATGTTTTCAAAATACAGTACAGATTATATTTTTTTAAGAAAAGGAAAAGAGAAAATGCTCGAAAACTTTTACGAGTCCCCCAAATTGATCGTCAACAGGATTTTTTCTAAGCGCGCTCTGTTCAAACTAACACTCTCTAATCTCATCTGTGGTGCTTTCTCTCTGGAAAGCTTGTAACCCCTCCGCCTCTTTACCTGTTGAAATGTTATTTGTCCTTCAAAGTCCCCTCAGACTCTTTCCCCTCCAGGGCAACTTTCTCAATTCTTGCAGGTGGAAATTTTATTCTTCTTATGTCTCCCTCAGTACCTAACACAGACCTTGGCCCAAAGCAGTTTCTCAGTAAACCTAACTGAATTATTTTAGCCCTGGTTTAGTTTCTAATATATAAGTATATAGAAAGATGACTTTACTATTTGCATTTCAAAAAAATATAACCAGACTTTTCAAGTGTACACAATTTACAAATCAGAATGTTTAGAGTTAACTCTTAAAAAAACGAATACAGATTCAACCTATGTATTATTCTAGATGTAAATTCATTTCTCTGGGTCTTCTAATTTCAAATATTTGCATAAATTACTGCTACTTTGATTGTCTTTTTTTAATTTTGAGAGTTTAAGCCATTGATCTTGTTACGTCTCTAAACTGATCTTTTACATGATTGGCAATATTATTAATATGGTGCTCAATGAGAGCTTGTTCAGAAGTCTATATATTTAAAATAATAACCCATTTATTCTAATTGGAGTCTGTTTTACTGTGTTTAAAGTGAACTTTTTCTTAATTTATCACTATTAATAGCTGAACTGCCTACAGCTGTTTACAAGCATTTGTTAAGTGAATTATGTCCACTTTGGGAAGCCATCCTAAGGAAACAATCCAAAATAGAGGAAAGGCAGTACGTACACTCTTAGTCACGTCATTGTTTTTAATTTCAAAAAAAGAAAAAGATAGAAACAACCAGAATGCCCAAAACCTGGGGCTCTTCTAAAAAATAACCAATATTTGAGTACACACGGGGTACCAGACAGCACGCTAAGCACTGGTCAAGTAGACCAGAACCCATCCTCATGACCTGTTATTATGATGCCATGATGTTTATGAATAATGTGAGTTAACAGTTATAAATAATGAAAAATATTAAAAAGAAGATTAAATTGCATATATACACACATTACGGTTACTATGTAAAACAAAGCAAAAACCTATGAATGGAAAGAACAGACTGGGATACAATATACCAAGATATTATGGATAATGGATTTTTTTTTTCTTATTTCTTCTTTCAAATGTTATTAAGGATGATGTATTTTAGATAGAACAAAATAAATTCATTGAAGTACTCAGAAAATAAAGATAAATAGTGTTCCTAATTTAACTAGTATTGCTTCCCCTCAGAATGTTTCCAGGTATTTTTATTCAAAATTTGTTTCATTTTTAAAAGACACTTGGCTGATCTGTTAAATCATATCTGGACAAATGTTTTGTTTTCAGGCTTAGAGAAGTGGATTGTTTTATTTTATTTTTGTCTAATCAAATTAAAGACCAACAAGAGAAAGATACCAAATCTTTACAGAGGAAATTTTCATTTGTTTAAAAAAAAAAAAAATTGGCTTTCTTCTCGGCCTGGTTGTACAGGAGGGTTGGATTTAATTTAAAATGATTAATGAGATTTTGTCAGGCCCCTTGACTTTACTCCACTGCAGTTTGTCAATGCAACAACCTGGGAAGCCAGGACGCCACTCTGTCGCCCAAAAGTACTCTCTGGGGAAAAAATTTACTGGCAGAACTAGTGCCAGGTACACGTCAATGGCATTGTCTCTCGGGTATCGACAGTTTAAAAGTCTCAATCGGAAAATGTATGTTTTGGGAACGCACATACCTAGGATGTTTTCAGTCTCTTGCAAGTGGTTAATCACTTTTAAAATATTTAAGTTGTTGATGTTTTCCAAAAGAAATTATTTCAAGACAAAATCTTTACCAGTATGTCCCTTCTCCCTAAATTATTTTAAAAATTAAACAAGAAAGGAATTCTAAGATCTCCGCTCACTTGCTGTTTTTCTTTTTCTTTTTTTACTTAAAGATTTAAGGTGGAGCTTTTTTAAAAAAGTAAAATTATTTTTCACTTTCGAAAATACTTTTTTTAACCATTAGCATGACCTAATTTTGTCATCAAGTTTTTAAAATAAGCTATAAATTTGTGATCTGACATAATACACTCTTCCGTACTTATGTATTTATATTTTAAAATGTTCAATATGATTAGCTAAAACAAAATTACTGAATGTAGCCAGTTGTCAGGTGTAAATATAATATGTATTTTTGCTTTGTTGCTTAATTAACCACATAAGGAAACAATACTAATGTAGGACTATCTTTGGAGAAATTTAACATAATGTATATTTGCCAATTTTTTTTTTTATCAAAGCAAAAAATTAGCAAAGAGTTCTTTCCTATTAAACAATATCAGGATGGTGGTCTCTTCTGAGCTGTGTGCGTGTACACAACCTGAAGAGAAAGACCCTCAGCCAGAGCCGGGCTTCCATTGACTGTCGGCTTCGTTCCTGTGGTAGGAAATCTGAGAAAAGCACAGAAAAGTGGAGAGGCCTAGAACAGTTGATCGAGGCTGCAGCTCTTACCGAGAAGACAACACAAGAAACAAAATAAGTCCCTGTGTGTATATACCAGCACCACTGTCACCGATCACATTGCCCTGCAGTGAGTTTCTTCCAGAGTATTTGCAATCTTGAGGCCATCGAATAGTTTATTGCATTTCTAAAATTCTAGAAAATATAGACACTATTTTCAAGGTGTGTGAATTTTCATGTTATTGCAGTTTGGGTGCTGCATTGCATATTTTTTCCCTAACGTAGACAATTGCGTTTATGAAGGAATTCACAGTTATTTATTTTAGTTAACTTTGGAGATTTTTGTTCTTACTGACTTCATAAATCAAAAAAATATATATTTCTCTCCCTCCCTCAATTAATCTCCTTCCTTTTTTCTGGAACAAAGAAAATAATACATCCAAAAAAGATCATGGCCATTGTCAATAATGAAGCAGAGAAATGAGAAACTCTTGCATGAGGCCCAGTTCCTGTTGCGTTCGGTGAAGCCCATGCAAACAGCTCTCGCAGGTGACGTTTATTACCAGGTTGAATTTGTATGTGTTCTTGGTCTGGTTACCCCCTCAGAAATCTGGTTTTATCGACTCACCTCAAGCAAATATATTTTTCATGGCATTGATTTTTTGTTTGTGTGATTTATTTTTTTCTCTCTCTCTTTTTTTTTTAATTTGGTTATTTGTGCCTTTGATTTTTAAATCCAGAACTAAAGGGAATGTTACTGTGCTGACTTACCGAATGCGATCAGTACATTCTCTGTACCAGCCTACAGAAAGCTGGTTGATGATCATGGAATCAGAGCAAGGAAAGTCACCAGAATCAAATGCTTTGTGTTTTGCAACAGACCACAATAGCCAACAGCATCTCTCTCTCAACAGAGATGATTTTTGCACAGTTGAAAGTTGAAAAAAAAATTAAATTAAAATTTAAAAATGAAAAATTGTAAGAAAGGTATAAAGGACATGACAGGGGGGACCCTGTCGCCCCCATCCCCTCCCACTTCCGGGCCCCCATCATTAGCTGTTTGGAGCTAGTGGCCCTACCTTTTTCAATGTGTGTATGTGTATAAATGCATGTATTTGTTCAAAGACTGGGACGTGTATATCATGGAGATGGCACACCAGGTAAACAGCAGCAGTTTCCTCTGCTTTATACAAATGCACTAATAAAATAATACACACGCATTATAATACCCCCAAAAGAAGTACCTCTCAGGCAGCTGGCAACCTGAGACGGGTATCATTGAAACTGAAACACAACTCCAACCCGTATCAGAATTGCATTTTGAATACCGTGGGTTTTGGGATAAGAATGGGATGGAGGGGGCCACAGGTGTTTTGGGAAGGGCAGCGAAGAACAAGCTACACTAGTTCAGGTCAAACTTCCTTGGCTAGTGCTATAGACGGAGTGTGTCCCCCCCAAATTCACATGTTGAAACCTAATCCCCAGTGGGATGGTATTCAGAGGTAAGGTCTTTGGCAGGTGATTAGGTGTGAGGGTGGAGCCCTCCTGAATGGGATTACTGCCATAAATAAATAAATAGACACAAATACATAAATGCATAAATAAATTTTGATAACTGAAGTCACTGGCTACCAGATATTGTCAATATTTGCTGCTGTGTGTCTCTTTATTTTATGCTGTTAAGTGGAACAGTGTTTTGACCTTCTCAGCAATTTCCCTTGTCATCGACTCAGAATGTCTCTAATACTTTTGTTATTATTACATCAACTTATTTAAAACCTTACTACAGCCAATCACATTTCGGGCATGGCCTGCTCTCCTAAAGTTATTCTGATGCATTCTGTGCTTTTCTATTTCAGAGAAATCTCATTTCTCACATATTCAAGATCACTATAGCCGCCAAGTACCTATAATATGACATAAATTTAGGGCATTACATTTTACATGACAGTGAAGTTTTAACATAAATATCTAAGTAAGCGTTCAAAGATGGCTCACTTTGTGCAAGGAAGGAGTTAACCAGGTGTGGTGAAAGAGAACAAAAATGAAAAAACTGTGCTCTGTCATCCAAGACTTCAGTGGGAGGAAGGCAACCGTAATCACATACAGTTCTATAATACTTTATATCTACCACGGCAACTTTGCAGAGGTCTGGAGATGCTATGTGAGCTTTAGAGGTTCACATGGCCATTTATAGGGATGAGGGGAGGCAGACCCCCAAGTACATTTGGTGTATTACTAACCGTAATGTACAGCAGAAGAAGTGTGTTCAAAGAGCTTAAAGCAAAACAAAACCTAGTATTTTAGGAAAAGAAGAGTGAGCAATTAGTACCAACCAGCTGAGTATAAAGGGAGGAATGTGATTTCAGTAGGTGTCCTCCCGGGTAGGGCAATAGCATAATCAAAAGCCTGGAGACATACAAGTGTCCGAGGTCATGGAAGTGAATAATCTGCTGGAATTGGAGGGTAAGGTCTGAGCAATGATATAGTGGAAGAAAGGGCTGGAAAATATAGATTGGACAAAGAAGATGCTAAAATGGAGAATTGGGACTTTTTATTTTTGTAGGCAATTGGAAATGTTTATGAACAAAGATGTCATTTCTGATCTGTGGTTTGGGAAGAACTTTCTGAAGCCAATCTAAAATGTCAAACAGAAATGCAACAGATTGTAGGATAAGGAAACCAGTGAAGAGGCTACTGGAATTATGCAAGTGAAATAAGGTGGAAATTTGAATTTTAGTATTGCTATTGGAGTGGAAACGATAGAGGAAAGATTTGAGAGGCATTTTGGAAGTAAACCCTCTTGGGGAAAGACTGAATGTTGGCCATAAAGATGGAGTTAAGTGTGATAAATTGGGAGATTGGGATTGACATATATACACTAATATGTATAAAATGGATAACTAATAAGAACCTGCTGTATAAAAAAATAGATAAAATAAAATTTAAAAAACAAATGACTCCAAATGGTCTGAAGAAGGCGTTGCTGTTATAAACAGAGAGAACACAAGTGCAGGACCAGTTGACTTGGGTTGGAGGTAAGGTGGTGATGAGAGGGAGAGGCTGAATCCCCTTTAGGTCAGTAGATTTAAAGTGCAGACAGGACAGTTATGTGAAGGAATTCAGCAGGTAGTTTGAAATGTAATCTAGCGCAGAGATTGGAGATAAACGCTAAGTTTACATTTCGGGAGAGTCCTCTGCATACACATGACAGAAGAAACCACAGGAATAGATACATATACTGAGGTTGTCATGATCACTTCTCACAGTGCATGGCAAATAGTGTGGTCTAAATAACTATCTGTTGAATGAGCAAGTTGATATTGATAAGTGTTCCCAAATATCCAAAAATCTCAAAGTACTTTAATAACAAGCCTTGGATAGAGAAAGATAGCATCCTGTTGCAATGGAAAGAACCTTTCACTAAATCACCAAGGTCCTATCTATTCAGAAAAGTTTCCTCTTGCCAATCCATGTCCCTGCCAGGATATGAAGGGCTCTACTTATCAAATAGCTTTTATTTATTTATTTATTTTAATGGGTAGACTGCAATTGGCCCTATAAATGGAGGACTCAAAACTAAAATGATACTAAACCAAGTTAAATCTTGCACTGATGATTAAGACCCACGCAAATCCACTACCCCACCCCCAACCTGAATATTTCTCAGAATCCTTAGAAACTCAGGTTGAGTTGCTTTCACAGCTCTCTGAGGTTCAGCGTTGCAAAGTGCCTTCGGGTGATGTCTCATTGCCCTCACTTTCTTTGCCAGGGTGCTGTTCCTGATACAAGCGTAACTAAGCTCTAAAACAGCCAAAATGGGGACTTCCCTGGAGATCCAGTGGTTAAGCCTTCGCCTTCCAATGTAGGGGGTGCAGGTTTGATCCCCGGTCGGGAAGCTGAGATCCCACATGCCTCGAGGACAAAAAACCAAAACATAAAACCAAAACAATATTGTAACACATTCAATAAAGACTTTAAAAATGGTCCTCTTTAAAAATAAATAAATAGCCAAAATGGTGCTCTTCCCTGCAGTTTCCTTGTCTTAGATTATGACGTGTTCTTAGCAGAAACGTGAAGGGAAACTCTCTCCTCACAGGTTTAGACATAATCTCTGAGGCCCTCCTGACTCTCCTCCACTGATTCTGCCTTCAGCCTCCAGCGTGTCAGTTTCCCCTCAAAGCCCTTCTCTGCATGCAAATCGGCCAGACATCCCTGTGTCACCAGCCTCACCAATTTCTCCAACAGACCCACACTCGGCTTAGGACCACCCAGCACTGCTCAGCTTCTCCAGCCAGGCACCTGCCTCATAACCTGGGGGACTAGAGTTTATTGTCTACACCAGGACACTTCTGAGAGTGCTAAAATGCTAAACCAGATGGTACTCAAGACAACAGGTGTAAACTAGGAATTGTGGTCGCCCTACCCGTGACTATAATACAATGTGATAAATGCAAAAATAAAAGTTTAAACACTTTGCAGGGGAACCATTTTAAATGTAATGCACCAATGGGTCCAAATTTGTTTCCAATCAAAAACACCTCTAAATTATTTTCCGGTCAGCATCCATGATAAAAACCATACCGTTAAGCCGGGGGTATTTGCACCAGGCTGCAGAGCAGAGCTCTGGCTCTGGAGGGAAATAATCTTTCAGCTTGTTGGAAATGCATTTTGTAACTTAGAATCCCTGTAGAGGAGCGCATTTTGTAGTTTGGTCAAAACCCTAAGGAACTGAGTCTCAGAAATCTCTGGAAAGATTATGGAGATATTTATTTGGCAATGATCTTAATAAAATCAAAATTACAGATAACGTTTCTCATTTAATCTTCACAAGTGCATGCTGAGAACATAAACGTGACTTTACTTAGAGGTCACAGGCTAGTGAGTTCTGGATATTGGCTATAGTGACATATTTGCATATCTGTATCTATCCAAATATATCCATCCATCCCTGAGCAGGTCTGGAAAAGGGTATGCCAAAGCAGAGGGAGCAGCAAATGCAAAGGCTGTGAGGCAAAAACAAGGTTGGTCCCTGTACCGTAGAATGGAAGCTTCAGGAAGGAAGATGACGTTTTATTCACTTTTCTATTCCAAGCACCTAAAAAAGTCACTGAAGCATAAGAAAAAGTCGGTAAACATTTAAGGAATGTATGAATGAATGAATGAATGAATAGGAGACCCCTTGGAGGGAAATGGCCTTAGGGATGAAGGCAGAGGTCATAGCTTGTGGATCTTGGTAGGCGGTAGTAAGACAATGGGGTTCTGTTCAAGTGCAGCGGGATGTTACAGCAGGATTTAGAAAGAGGAGTGATGTGATGTGATTTATGTTTTTAAAACAATCATTCTGACTGTTGTGTGAAGAATGGACAATAAGGTGGAAGAAGAACAAAAGTAAGGAGGCCAGTTATCAGGCTTTTGAGGTTGTTCAGATGGAAAGTCACAGAGGCTTGGAAAAGGGCAGTGGCCGCAGAGATACAAAAAATTGAATGCTCCGAGATTTTTGGCTTTAAAAACTGGGTAGATGATGGTGCCATTTACTATGATGACGAATATGTTTAGGAAAGAAATTCAAGGGTGTTTAGCTACTAACCTAGAAAAATATAAAAACTAGTTAAGAATAGAGGGGACTGTTTATAATAAAATATTAAGTAAAAAAAAAAAAAAAAAAAACCTAGTCGGAATGTATACAATAATTACAATTATGAAGAGGATATATTTGTATATTGAAAGAGATAAGTTTAAAATATGGTTACATAAAGACGTTGATTTGTTGAGAATTTTGTGTTTTAAACATTTTCATTTGAAGTTTTACTCTTCGTGTTGTAACATTGTTTGTGAAATATGAAAAGCAAAATTCTAGTAAAAGGCCGTAAGTCTATGAGAAAAGTCTAAAATGATTGCAATGCAGAATAAAATTTCATTCTAATAAATTCATTAAAGAATGTTGTAATGAAATTATTATGAAACCATTAAAAGCTGTATTCCCAGGTCTTGAGATCCAAAGCAGAATTAATGTGGACAGTTGGGGAGAGTGAGAAACAAAAACAAAACAAAACAAAAAAGTCAAACCCAGATTATTGACATAAAATTTTACTCATAAAGTCCGCAAGAGAAGGAGAGTCTGTGAGCTCCCATTATAATCCATTCCATGACTTATAACCTTAATTTCTTTCTTTTTTTTTTTTTTTTAAATAATTAATTAATTTATTTTTTTATTTTTGGCTGTGTTGGGTCTTCGTTTCTGTGCGAGGGCTTTCTCTAGTTGCGGCGAGCGGGGGCCACTCTTCATCGCGGTGCGCGGGCCTCTCACCATCGCGGCCTCTCTTGTTGCGGAGCACAGGCTCCAGACGCGCAGGCTCAGTAGTTGTGGCTCACGGGCCTAGCTGCTCCGCGGCATGTGGGATCCTCCCAGACCAGGGCTCGAACCCGTGTCCCCTGCATTGGCAGGCAGATTCCTAACCACTGTGCCACCAGGGAAGCCCTCTTTCTTTTTTTAAAAAAATTTATTTTATTGAAGTATAGTTGATTTCCAATGTTGCATTAATTTCTGCCGTACAGTAAAGTGATTCAGTTATACATATATATACATTATAAGCTTAATTTCTTTAGAATTTTTCCACCTTTTTCTAACATAAGGGCCCCAATCTCCCTATGTTTCACTTCGAGGCCTTTTCTTGTTTTGCGGTCAGTGGGAATGGATTACAGCTCACCGTCAGCTTCAGTGAGGAGCGCTTCATATACTTGAACACCTTTTAATTATTCCTTCTTTCGTTCAGACAGGTAAATCCTGTTACCATGCTAAGGCACGTTAAGAATAGATTGTTCAGTAGTAATACCACACCACATCCTTGGCTTGGCTATATTGAGAGCTACAAATGGATTTTATACAAATGATTTCTGCATGAAATTATCATGATCAATAATGAAGTTGTTACAGTTCAACTTTCTGTGGGACCCCCAGGGAAGCAGAGCAGGTATAAATCGGTGCCTGGTGCGCATTGAAAGCCCTGAGCTTCACATACATGTTTTCACTTCCCTTTAAACAACAGTTACCCTAGAACTCCACAAACTCAAAAACAACCACACCTGTCAGAAAACTTATCCACACTTCCAATTTCTGTATAAAATAAGCTTTCCTTCTTATTCACAGCTGTTATCAAACCCGATGACCAAACTGATAAATTCTGCTGTGATCCATGCATTTCAAATGCATGAAGAACTCCCAAGGCCAAAGTGAAAATGCAAGGAGAAAATTTTCCGCAACACTTATTAAAATGTGAATGTTTTACTAATTCTGTCCTTAGGAAAAGAACACACAGACTTGTTGGAGAGAGCATTTTTCCACATAGACATGTTTATCTCTAACATTTCATTTTTAGATTGAAAGAACACTCATCTGGAAACAAAGATCCTGACTTCACCTAAGTACAAAAGCAGAGAAAAATCTCAAATTCTTCATTTAAACCCCTCTGCAAGTGTTTCTACATCCTGTATAAACCATTTTTTTAAGAACGGAAGATTCTTTAAACATGTCTTTGGAAGATCTAAAAATGAATGTAGATCTGATTTTATTTGGAACTAATACCTTCATTCTATCCCAAAGAAGAGATCTGATTAAATGAAGTAATTGTATTTCTTTAACGGAAGTGTGAGGTCTTACTTAAGGGGTCTCTGAATACAAAATCTATGCATGATTGCATGCGTATATGTATTAGCAAATGTGTTTGGTACTTGCCAGCATGAATGTTACGCTAAGATGTTAGTGTTTTCGACAGTAACTCCCCAAGTTAGCAAACTGAAGTCTAATGCCTGAATTTATCTATGTAAATTTGAATGAACTTGACCCAAGCCTTCGTGGGGCCCTAGGCAAAGCCAGATGTTCATATCCTTAGGCACATTTCCATACCCCACACACCTGAAGGCACAGAGAAATATGGGAAGGAAAAGAGTAAAATTTCTTAAGACAAGCTTCGGGATCTTGCAGACGGGAGTCTGGGGAAAGCAGCTGGCAATGCTTTGTAAACTGAACACAAGATGTATTCTGACCATTAGCCGTTAACCGTGGTGCTCAAAACGAGACATTTTAAACAAAGTATGAATGAGATTTTCAGAGAAATACTCTCTTCTTTGCACCAAATTTTGCTCCACGTTGCAGTCAGTTTTTCCACATTTTGCCACCTAGTGGACAACCTGAAAACTACAAGATTCCTCTCCCCCCACCCAATGATTAATTTCCATACTCTCCAGGAAGAATTGCCCTGAGTCAACCTAGGGCAAGGATTTTGTTTGTTTTGTGCATTGGTGCTCCTGGAACAGTGCCTGGCACTTAGTAAGCCATCAGTAGTTAGCTGTTTAATGAAGGATCAGTTACCACTGGAGGTACACTCCACTTAAGGATTATTAGTATGGAGAATGTCATCAAAAATATAGCTACAGTATGGTGTTGGCGAAATATGTTTCCTAACTGAAATAAACGTTCCAAATTATTTCAAAAGTAAAGGGTGGTGTGTAGTCTCAGGTTAGAGAAATATCTACATAGCTCAGTAGGAACAGGAGATGTCTTCATTGCTCTGTGTAGACAGATTATCCAGATGTTTCAATTTGATATGAGCACCTACCTCTCCTTCACCCCAACTGCTCCAAATAAAACTAAATTTACCCTGGAAAATACCCTTTCTCCTTTGACTAAAAACCATGGCTGGCTTTCTTCTTGCTTTAGGCTGTGATACTTCTCATTCCCTTTTTCTGTTACCAAAAATTATTAAATCCATTTAGCCCTCTTTTTATAAAAAGAATACATATGCATATGTATAAATATATGTTTTTCTTTTTCAAAATAACATTCCATGCTTCTACTTCAATGAGCCTAAAGTGTTAATGATTCTTAAACATATTTCTCCTGGCAAAAGATTGGTAATTTTAAAAAGCAGAATAATGATCATAACTTTTAAATTCAGTATTCCTCTAATGTCTTTTTGATTTTTCAGACTGTCTTTTGAAAATATTTTAAAAAGCAAAACATATGACTATATTTTAGTACCTTAGCATTTAGGCTAAAAAAATTCATAGGTAATCCACCTCAAATTTCTTTCTCAGGAGAATTAATTTCCATTCTGAAATCAGCAAAATAAGTATACATATAACATATGCTAGTAGTTCATTAAAAGAACTTATTCTTTTTGTTTTCAAATCAGGCTGATCTTAGGTTGACTATATCCTAACATGTTTTCATAATATATTGTTGAGATACAAAGCTTGTTTTCTTTTTTAACTGAAAGCATGTATATTCATTATATAAAACTCATTTATGTTACATACTTTAAAAGTGGAAGTTGCAATGCAACTGCTTTCTAAGGTGATTTTTGCCCCTCTGAAAACAAAAGGTTTAAGTAGTATTTTTATAAGTAAAATCATTTCTTACATATTTGGGTGACTGAGTATAACATTCAGATGTACATACAAAATAACATATGCAAGAAAAACAAAGTTTAGAATACCATTTTAATTATTTTTTAGTGTATGTGAAATAATTTGTTTTTCTCAACTCTGTCCCAGGGTCAAGGTCTATAGCATTTATTGGAACCAGCTATTTCTCTCATTTTCATAAGGTCCCAGGAGGCAATAGTCATACATTGTTACTTCAGCCTTCAAAGAGGCAAAGCAGTACAGAGCCCTGTACTGTAATAGACAACACAAAACAGTCCCAATTTCAGTTCCTGTTATACTGACAAGTCTCCTTCAGGTAAGAGATGGAAACATTCTTTTATCATTATAAGGTTAGTGACAATTTTAATGGAATAAAAAGATTATTCTTGCTGCATCGGGGATAGAAGTTCGGGGTGTGGGTATGGGGGGGAAGATGTCTTTTCCCTTTTATGTTTGTGTTGTTCAGAAGTTCTCTTTAATTGGTTTAAAGCTAGCTCATAATCTCAACATTAATACTGACAATGTAAGCTATTGAGGACACATTATTTACAGAGCCTGACCAAAGAATTCAATGTACATATTTTTTTTAATTAAAAGAAGATAAGTAGTTGATTTTCTACCTGAGAGGTTTTGTCTCTTAACATCAATAATATAGTATTCCTTGCATTTGCTCCATCATTGTGACTAGAAATATTCTAAATTTAGTTTATTCGCCTCAAACACACAATGTGTAACATTTTTAAAACAAATAAGAGTTTCAAAATTAACTTTTCCTGATTGATATGCATGACTTATGTGGGAAAAGATAGTGAAGATCACACAAACACATATTCACATAGAGAAGTTATGGAAATTAGAGAGAAAAAAAACCCAACAAATACCTCTAAAGTGGTTGAAAGACTTTCAAATAGACAATTCCTTCAGATTTTATATTTTGATATAATTTGCTGTTTAAACAAAAAGACCTCTCATTTGGGAGAGGGTTTTTTTAAAGATAAAAATAAATCAAGGAAAGTAATAATACAACATGTGTTTAAACTAAACGGCTTCTGTTTTGTTGTAAAATACATATAACATAAGTGAATTATGTTTCATAAGAGTGTAAAATTTATAAACGACAGTTTCATATGGGCAGAGATGAAATGTATGTAAATTATGTTTTAATATGTTAATGTTTTATAATCTAGGAAGATTATACACCATTTTAATCTTGCTTTTTAATGATTTCTTACAAATATTCATTTATTACTTTTCAATCCACACCTAGGAATTAAGAAGAAAAACCTGTTGAAAGCAAAGAGTTAGTTGTTGTTTCTTGGTTTAAATGGGGCAAATTCTGATTTCATAGAGGAGAACTTATCATGACAATTTCTAAAACACAGTGACCGTGTTTTTAGTGTTTCATGTACGTGCCAGA
The DNA here is from genome assembly GCF_965194825.1 of Balaenoptera physalus. Classification (NCBI taxonomy): domain Eukaryota; kingdom Metazoa; phylum Chordata; class Mammalia; order Artiodactyla; family Balaenopteridae; genus Balaenoptera; species Balaenoptera physalus. Next base: position 116,854,539 of record NC_138886.1, read on the forward strand.
TAGTTAAAAAACATTTTGTTTCAAAATAACTGTGTATGTTTAAAAAGCCAAAGGTACTATTTTTTTTGCAAAGTCAAGTTTTATAATCGAACAGCATCAGCTTAGAATGACTGTGGAAACGACTAAAAGAACTACATTTTACTAAATCAGAGATGTATTTTCTTCATTGTAACTGTTCTCATAAGAATTATGTGAGCATTTTGTATGTGGTTATCTTAAAATGTTACGTGCATCTTTTTAAACACTCTTTTAGTTCCCTTTCTCCTTTCACTTTAACTGTGTTCGGGCGCTTGACGAGCATAAACCGTACCAGGTCCCTTTCAGCGGAGACTCCAAACAGAATAAAAACCATTTAGGGCCTTTAATACATTTAGAGTAACATTTATGAATGAAGGAGGGTTGTCTCCTTCTGAGCTTTGTCGCGTCGGACCATTCCCGAATCTTATTAACAACTTCTGTGACCTCCACCAGAACTGGGCAAATCCTGTGGCCTTAGGAGAGTCTGATCGCCTGTGGGTGGCGGCGGTGGGGTGTGGGTGGGGACGGGGGAGGGAGTGTCTCTCCAGCCCCCTCTCCATCCACTTCTAGGTGTGTGTGTCGTGTGTGTGTGTGTGTGTGTGTGTGTGTGCGTGTGCTATAAACAAGAGGTATAGCAGGGAAGCAGGGCGCAACTCCTCCAAGATTCCAAACCTGATCCCGGAAGAGCCTTAAGGCCTGACTGTCGCATCCTGGTCTCTGCGTCTTCCCACCGGTGCCCGGAGATGCGCGCTTCTCCCGCATCCCTGCTTCCGGGGCGGGGTGGGGGTGGGGGATGGGGGTGGGCTCGAGATTCCACACCTGAGCGAGGGACAGGAGCCGCACTTTCCGCCCTGTCTGGTTCCAGACCGTTTCCACGTCCCTCTCTGGAACCAAGTGGACCACAGAGCTGGAAGAAATAGGGCGACTCGTAAAGGGGGACGGCCCCTTGCCGCAGTCTCAAGGGAAAATCTCCCCGAAACATGGGTGCCTGACTTCAGTTGAACTCTTGGCAACCTTAGTCGCGCGCTTTTGTCCGGAGATGGTTATAAAATGAATTTTCGAACCCCTGGGTTGGTAAAGGAACCGGGAAGGGTCAGGCCAGCATCCAAAGAACTCATCAGGTGTCCCGCGGCCCCGCCGGAGGCCTGCCCGGCAGAGGCGTTCGCTTCGTGGTCCCGGGAGGCCGCCGCCAGCCTCGGCGCTGCAGCTGCTGTGGACGGTGGACCGCGAGGGAAGCGCCGCCGTGTCCGGTGGCTGTAAAAAAAGAAAAAAACAAAAACAGTATATTTGCAACCGGATGGAACAGTCTCGCTGCTTCACAGAGAGCGAGGTTTGGCCGCTTGCCTGGCGCTGGGGCTAAGGCCACAGCTGCTGTTGGGTTCCGCAGGAGTTCACATCTTAAAATGAATGATCAGGGATAGTCTTCCCCTAGGCAAACGCTCCCCACTCGCCCTCCCCGCCCGCCATCATCAAGGCAATTGGCGTTGAACTCTAGGGCGACTGGTTCCCACCATCGGCGCGGGACCTGCATCCCGAGCTGGGTCCAGAGCCACGGGGCCCGCGGGCGACACGTCCAGAAGTGGAAATGCCTTCAGTTGACCGAGGGCTTTGACATTGAATCGGACGGAGCAGGAAGAGCTGCCGTCTCCGCGCCCTGGAGCTGTGAGCACGGGCGGGAAGGCCTGGGAGAGGCGTGCGGCTTGCAGGATCTCCGTCCGCGCTGCGCTGCGCGGTCCTGCCTTAACTCCGCGCATCCCCCAAGTACCGTCCAACCATCCACGTTCACGGCCAGCTTGTGTCACCGGCGCATATATCACTGTCAGCCCGGACAGAGCGGGCAGAGCGATCTCACTCGTCCTGGCCACGCCGGCTCTAGGCTGGTTCACTGCCCGGGCTCAGCGCGAAATGCCCCGACCCGCGGTATTTGCCCCCAGACTTCTCATCCGAGTCTCCTGGGCTGCAAATACGCGCTTGCACTTTTATCAGACACGCAAAGGGCGCGGGGGAGATGGTTCTAGCAACCGACCGCCTCAGCACGCCAGGGCCTGACTGCTGTCCAGCAGTCAGAGCGTGCGAGAGCGCATCATCAGATACCGTTTTGTGCGCGGGGAAGCCTGAGCCCATCAAGGTTAAAGTGACATTCTCAAGGTCACATAAAGCCCTAGGAAAACTGCTGCTTGATCCTAAGTCCCTTGATTCCCGCTATCACTGCCTGGTCCCTCCACCGTCCAGCCTCTCAAGTTCATTGTTTCAGAGATAGCAGGATGTAAGGATGCTTGTAAGAGGGGAATCACTATTTGCTGTCATTGCAATGGATGAGTATAATTTTCAGTGTGACATTTCCAGTTACCGTCCCAGGAATGTACTTCAGATCTTTCCTCATTCTACTTCACAAATTCAGATACGAGGAATCTCCAGCGATCTTAGATATCAGGGTGCTAGACACCCAATTCACCTCCGCACCGCTTTGGCCCCCGGGCAGTGGGTTCCGGGCGCCCATCCAGGTCACGAAGAGGAATTCCGAGCAAAGCCAGAGGACTGGGGAGGTGGGCGACCAGGGGTGGGCGCGGGCGCAGAGAAATGCCGAGCAAGGCGAGTGGTCAGGCAGTCAGCTTTCACCTTCCCACAAGCTATTAGGGAAGGGACTGGTTTTCGTCCAGCAAACTCTGCCCTTAGGCGTTCTGGGCTTGACGCTCTCATGACTATTTCTCCCTATTCGCATTAATTGTTTTAGCAAAGTACACATACACCCCTCCACACTTTGAGAAAGGCGAGCCATTTCAGATTCTTTGTCCCTGTGGCTTTATTTATTTATTCATCCATCCATTCATTCATTCATTTAAATCTGGGTTGAAAAGTTGGTAGTCCCCCAAAGCATTTATTTCTGAAGAGGCCACAGTGATGATCTCTTCCCTTTTATTCTCATTCAAATGACTCTCTCTCTCTCTCTCTCTCTCTGTTTTAGTCCAACAGTAGAAGAGAGAGAACCCCCAACCTTCAACTGTCAACTGTTTTCCAAACACGAGATTAATGTTCCCCAGGACTCAGTGGTAACGTGACCTTTCTGTTTTCAGATGTGTTTTTCAACATGTAATCGTTTGTTTGTTATGTCTCCCGGTGTGGACTCAGGAAAGCTGGGGGAAGGGCTGTGGCTCGCCAGGGGGGAAAATGGATTTGGAGCCTGTTTTTGTTCCCTCCTCAACACAGGAAAGTGCAGAGCATTTTATTTTTATTTTCCAGAAGATAATCCCCTAGAAAAAAAGAATCCACAATACTGGTACTGAAAAGAAATCTGAGCACGTGATGAGCAACTATTTAAAAATAGCATATCTCCAAACAAAAAGCTAAAATATTTTTCTTTTAAGTGAGGGAGACTTCTGGGATTTCCAGTAATCCTTTTCTTGATCTAGGTAGTTACATGAGGTGTATTGTTTTTAATAATTTATCAAGCTTTTTGCATATGACTCATGGCCCTTTTTGGATAGTTATACTTCAATTAAGTTTTAAACATCTAAGAAGTAGGAAACCTCTGGTATATGTGTATGTCACTAGACCTTCTAAAACTTATTTCTAATAAATTTCCAAACCAATATATTTGTTAAACTGTATTAAGAAATTTACCAGTGACTTGATTTCTAAGTAACAGGTTCTAAATCAGATTGAGAACAATGTACTTGAATTAGTTATTGGAAAACCAGCACAAAAATTGGATGACTTTCTAATATAGTAAAATATCAAATAAGCAATGAGAGTTTAAAGCTTGTCTTAAGAAAATTCCTAAAGAAACAATATAGCTATTTGGTTAAAAAAAAGACCACAACCACCAGACTTCATACTTTAAAACGGTATTTAATTGTTTGAGACCAACTCTTATTAGAAAATGCTTTATCCCAAAGGAGAATTTTAAGAAACATCTCAGCTATACTCAAAAGTGAACTTCTGTCCCTAGAAAGATGCCAGTTTGAAACGTATTTTCCCTCCATAAAATATTATTAGGCTGCTTTCATGATGGGTGACTATTTCACCGAGAACCAAAGACTAAATTGCTCTCCCCACTTAATCAATAGCTGTTACTGCTGGCATCAACCCCACTTATGACCCAATGCTGCCCTCCACGCCTTATTTCTTCCTTACTCTCATCATCCCTTTCCTACTCACCCCAAATTTTCTGCTACCCTGTTCAGTCAAAGAAAAAATCGTGATTCCCAATCTAGGAAGTGATTTTCCGACAAATGGCTTTGTTGCTGACTCCACGCCCCTCAAACCCCTTCTCTCTCTCTCTGTCTCTCTTTCTCTCTCTCTCTCTAATCGACCCTTCGTTTCCAGGAACGATGGCTGAGCCCGCCCTGCCCACACCGAGGCTTGCTGCTGCCTTACTTTACAGGCCCTTCCGCAGTTTTATGATTGGTTGCTGTGGTTAGAATGTTTATAGATAATAAGCAACGAATCCGTTTCTTGCCTGATGAATTGCCCCAACCGCGCACCAGCTGATCGCCCGTAACTAGCTCCAGGACCGAAACTACCCAACTTCGCCGCCGCTCAAAATCAGAGCCGAGTACCCCAAGGTCCGCAGAGGCGTGGTTCCCATTTCCCAGGTCCCCTGCCCCGCAGCCCCCCCTCCACGAGGGCTCTGCGCCACCCGCTCGTCTCCCCACCGGTGGACGGGATGAATTCCAATGAACGGAGGCTTTCTTGGCGTCTGAAGAGCTGGCCGCAGATCCAGGGCCTGGGCGCACGCACTCCGGGGACAGTGGCGCTGGGTCCGCAGCAGCTCTAACGTGGCCGCACCGGCCCCTCTGCCTTCGGGCGGCGCACAACCCACGGGCACTTTGAATCGTCCTGGTTCTGAAGGAGGTTGTGCCCGTGGGAGATGCAAAAGGCTGGCGTCGGCTGGGGCGCGCGCCCCCGCGCCCCCGCGCGACCGCGGCTGGAAGGAGGAGAGGGAGGGAGTAGGAAGGGCGCGAGCTAGTTAACACTTTGCGATCTAGTCTGAAATCAAGAAAATGTCTGTTCAGACTCCCGAGAGACGCGGAAACCGTGGATGATCTGCCAAAAGCATCGCAAGAACAGAGGAAACCAACCTCTGGGGTGAGATTCTTGTATACACAGGATGGCAGCTGCACGCGGCCTCGGTCGGCAGCTGGGGGCAGGGGCTGTGACGATGGCGACGGGGGCCCGGGAACCGAATCTGGCATCTCCGCTGGCCTTGCGTCGAGGGAGTAGACTGTCTAGTTTGGTCTCTGAGCGGCCGAGAGGACACTGGTGTTGGCCACGGAGGATCCCCTTTCCGTAAGGACCCACGGGAGGGAAGCCGAGAAAGAGTCTAAACCGGAAGGTCCAAGATCAACAATTCTCTTACCAGAGCCGTTTCCAAAAGGCGGTTACCAGTGAGCTGTATTTTGAATGAATACACTTCCTTTACGTAGTCGTCTGAAAGGTCTGCAGTTTTGCGTTTATACATTTGATGTTTATGCTGCCTTCCATCTGGGCCACCCTGTTCCCGGGATCGCTTTTCTCCAAGCATCCCCGGAAGGGTCGTTAGGAGCGCTCACTTCCCTCCCCACGCCACAGCCCCCAACCCACGTGTGATTTTGCTTCCCTTTATTGGAAAGAGTAGGCGAAGGTGTTGTTGAGTCGGGACCGTATCTTCCTGGGTGGCCGCTGCTTCCCCAAACTGTGGGTAGAGGGCACTTCAGTCCCAGTGTCTTCCTTCTTTCACTGGTTGTGGTTTGTAAATCCCATTGTTTCATGGCGGTGGGGAGGGAGGGGCACTTCTGCTGTTCTACCACTCAGTGAACAAATATGTATCGGATGCCTACTGGTCCAGGTGTTCCGGACGCAGCGATTAAAAAGCAAAACAACAACAACAACAAAACCCTTTTCTAGAGCTTCCACTCTAGCGGGGAGGATCAGGTTTACATTAGGACTCACTTTGGGTTGGACACGGAGAGGATGTGCTTTTGAATAGCAGCATAAGGCACAGTCCTAGCCATCTGGTTGGAACCTCTCTCCTTGTCACCTAAGAGGTTTCTTTATTGTGTGCAGTCCTATTACATAATAAATCAAGTCACACTGCCTTTCTTTCCCCAGCCTTCCCACAACACGTAGCTGCCGTGTTACAGAGCAGATAGCAACACCCTCTACCCTTTTCCCCTCGATAAGCCCACTTCCATCTGTGAGACAGTGGGAGAAGGGTGTTGCTTCTCAACTAGTGTTGGTCTTGACTCGAGCCATGGAGTCAACAGTTCAATATTTTTAGTGACGTCTATGGAATCTTGGCCCCATGGACCTTCAGTGACGCCAGGCCAACTCCAAGACAAAAAGCAGGTCATGTCCCTCAGTGACAGAGGGGGTTTTCTCCCTCTACCTACCTGGGATCTCACTGCCTCTTCCTCTCTGGGGACAGAGGTGTTGCCTGGGGAAGACTTAGCATCTCCTCAAGGACAGCCAGGACTGACCAAGTTTCCAGGCAGTGTCTGATTTTGCTGGAAAGTCTTTCAATCCCTCTCTCTTTCTCCACTGAAAGCCTCCCCTGGGAAGTTGCCCATTTAGTACCAAGGCAAGGCAGCCTTCAGGGCCTGAGCGATTTTGCCTGAGCCTGGGGCTATGGCCTGCCCCCCTTCTGGGGGCAGGGATGCTGATTTAATTGCCCCTTGATGAAGAAGAGAGTTGAAAATGATCCACAAAGGAGAAGACTAAAAACAAAGGCAAAAAACCCTCCTCGAGCTGTGTGATTATTTTCTCTGTCTTTGCTGTTTGATTTGAACTTGCCTCATTAGAAATAAAAATAAATAAGAACACAAAACGTTGATTGGTTCTCCAGCACTGAATGTGTGTGTGCATGGTTGATACAGAGAGAAGAGAACATAAATCCTGGTTGCTTAATAAAAGGAAGAAGTAACTTATGTAAATAGAGCTTTAGAAAAAGACACCCAGGACGTTCAGGAAGAGCCTGCCGGGAGCATCCTACCACTGGTCCCTTCACAGATGCCAGGGGACTGGGAGGCTGGGCACGAATGACCGGCAGGGCTCCCGGGATGTAGCCGCACATCAAACAGCGGCGAGGAACAGGACTTGATTTTATCTGATCATCAAAGGACTGGGTAAATCAACAAGGCATCACTGTCTGCGTCGTAGGTAACGCTGAGAGATTTAGAGGGGTGTTTGGACTTCGGTGTGGCTTCTGAATGTGATGGACAGTAGACTTTGCAGAAGAGAGGGCTCTTACCTGCAGGAAGGTACAGCTGTTCCTTGGATCTTGACCGTGCTACCTGCCGTAGAGATGGTGTGCACGCCAACACACGCGCAGTCCTGGGCCCCGCGGACCTTGGGGCGCTCCGGGTGGGTGACCCTTCCCACAGGTGGTGCCTGAAGAAAGTTGAGGTCCGGAGGGCTCTTCTTTAGCCTCAAGTAGCATCCTGGATGACTCTTTGATGTCCAGGGCTTACAGCCTGCAGAAAAGGGAAAATGCATGTGAAAGCACTTCTTCAACTGTAAAGGATTAGGTGGCGATACTACTAGGTGTATCTGAAATTTTCATGTACAAATATGGGGACAACTGGTAAGAAAATTCTCGGTAGAGTTCTGGTTCCATTTCATTCAAGTTCTTTGCCACCTCTCCTTCACTTCCACTCTCATCTGAAGTTGACTTTTACTGAAACTTTACACAGTCTTTGCAAAATACAATCCTGTTACCTTCTTCTTCCATTGTACAGTTAAGCTGCCTGCAAACTCGGCATTAGAATTAACCACGGCTCACCCTCAATTCAGAAGCACAACATTACTGTGTGTACAGGGGTATGCTTCAGGGAAACGTCCTCCAGTGCAGGCCTGGAGATGTGGGATAGCAATTTGCAGGGAGTGAGTCATGGCTATAACTCAATTTTACTTATCACTTTAACGTAATGTAAAAACTAGACCCAGTAGGCTTTTCCTTCCTTCATTTTACAAATTGTGCAAGTTAAGTAAAGACTCTGCCCATACCTTGCTACAGGGAGAATGTAATTTAGGGAATTTATGGCATTACATCTTCTTACCTTTGTACCCTAGATGAGCATTTATCAGTCTCTTCCTGTGCAAAAATAGGGGCACTAAACATCAGCGTGTATAACAAACCTTGTGCATAGATCTGCGAACATTTCTTGCCTGAATTTGGAGAAGAATAGACAGGCTTTATGAAAGTAACAGAATTCAAGGTGAATATATGTTAGGCATTATTATTGGTATTGGTGACAACAGAAGCCTTTTAGAATAAAATTCAATTAAAACAAAAATTTTTATAGTTGACACGATCAGAAGAATAAAGTACTTTTATCAGAGAAGAAAGGCTCTATTGATTTGGAGACAGGAGCTCCGCTGACCAAGGCAGGGGTGGGGAGGTGGGGAAAGGAGGGGCAGGTGAAGACCACCCCCTTCCCTTACTAGCCATCAGCCTTCCTCTCTCCTTGGCTCACAGATGTCAACTCTCACAGCCTAGGTTTCCTATCATAGCCCTCTGTTGCTCAGGATTCCAATCCTTTCCTTCTTTTCCCCTCCCCTGAAACTTACCAGGTTTTCTCCAGACCCCATTAGGTCCCACGAATTAAGAAACAACCTTATACATATGAAAGTGCTAATGGATGACTTAATGTGTTCTCCTGGCCAATCTATTCTAGTTCCCCTAAAACTGATGTTTTCGATGCCTTAAAAAAAGGGTGGGCCTAGAAGTAGAGATTCTAGGCGGTTTTGTCACAAGGGGAGATGTTCTGGGGGAGGTTGCTAATAAAGACCCTTTCAACGACAATGATATCTGGTCCATCTGCAGGCTGAACTGGCCCTAGGACACCTGTGGTAGTGAGTAAATTCAGTTACCTTCTAATTTAGTAGGGAAACCCCTTCTCCAAATGGAATTTTACTTAGAAGCTCAATACATGAAATACATTCAAAAAGAACTGCCCTGGTTGACAGGGTGGTGCTGGACCCATAATCTGACAACTAGACTGGTAGCAGCCCATCACTCACAACTCTTCCACTTCTTCTCCCTGGGCTCTTGGGGAGTACAGTTTGAAAATGATTACTTTGCCTGAGGTGGATATGGAAGCTATAGACATAAGAAACAACTGGTTGGAAGGAGAGAGAAATCGTATAGTTAGAAGGATTATCAGCGACCATGAATGAGAACAATCCTATATGTGTACGTACTATGTATAGAATGAATAGGTTCCATAGTCATAGATTCGTAAATATACTTATAAACAACGATTACCGGAAATGGTTCCCCTTTTTTTTTTAAATTTTATTTTTAACATCTTTATTGGAGTATAATTGATTTACAATGGTGTGTTAGTTTCTGCTTTATAACAAAGTGAATCATATGTATATGTATACATATACATATGTCCCCATATCTCTTCCCTCTTGCGTCTCCCTCCCTCCCACCCTCTCTATCCCACCCCTCTAGGTGGTCACAAAGCACCAAGCTGATCTCCCTGTGCTATGCAGCTGCTTCCCACTAGCTATCTATTTTACGTTTGGTAGTCTATATATGTACATGCCACTCTCTCACTTTGTCCCAGCTTACCCTTCCTCCTCCCCATGTCCTCAAGTCCATTCTCTAGTAGGTCTGTGTCTTTATTCCCATCTTGCCCCTAGGGTCTTCATGACCTTTTTTTTTTTTTTTTCTTAGATTCCATATATATGTGTTAGCAAACAGTATTTGTTTTTCTCTTTCTGACTTACTTCACTCTGTATGACAGACTCTATGTCCATCCATCTCACTACAAATAACTCAATTTCGTTTCTTTTTATGGCTGAGTAATATTCCATTGTATATATGTGCCACATCTTCTTTATCCATTCATCTGTCGATGGACACTTAGGTTGTTTCCATGTCCTGGCTATTGTAAATAGAGCTGCAATGAACAGTTTGGTACATGACTCTTTTTGAATTATGGTTTTCTCAGGGTATATGCCCAGTAGTGGGATTGCTGGGTCGTATGGTAGTTCTATTTTTAGTTTTTTAAGGAACCTCCATACTGTTCTCCATAGTGGCTGTATCCATTTACATTCCCACCAACAGTGCAAGAGGGATCCCTTTTCTCCACACCCTCTCCAGCATTTATTGTTTGTAGAGTTTTTGATGATGGCCATTCTGACCGGTGTGAGATGATATCTCATTGTAGTTTTGATTTGCATTTCTCTAATGATTAATGATGTTGAGCATTCTTTCATGTGTTTGTTGGCAATCTGTATGTCTTCTTTGGAGAAATGTCTATTTAGGTCTTCTGCTCATTTTAGGGTTCAGTTTTATATTTTCCTTGAACCCAGGGTCTAGTATTGTCACCATCTGTGGTGAGGAATGAACATGAGAAAAGCACAACGCGCAGTCTGAGAAGAGAGCCACGGGAATGAAACGCTGTGAGAGTCACGGAGATGCTTTTCTCTGTTATCCCCATTCACAGCAGGTCAGACTGCACAGATGGCAGCTGCAGAAACAATTGGGGACCTTATTCATAAAATCAAAGGCATAATGCCGATGGCAAGCCACCAAAGGAAGGGAGGATGGAGAAGATTACAAAATGCTGGTGAAACAGGCAACGAGTCCTTTGAGAAATAAACATCCCTGTGTTTTCTGCTAAATGTAGAAATCAAATTTTTTGTGTGAGCAAAATCATGATAGAGTATCAAATAAAAACTGGAAGTGTTTGTTAATTACAAAGTTTATCTGGGGAGGAAAACAATTTTCTTAGTAGAAAGTTTGATGGGCTGTTTAGGGTCCTCTGTCGTTTTTCTTGTCTGTCTTCATAATCTCTATGTAATCCAGAAACAGCCAGTAAAAGAAGAGAATCTCTGCTCCTTTAATTACTTCCTGTAAATTTGACAACTACTACCTCAGTTTCATTGGCTATTTGACTTATAAATAGGCCACTCTTTCAAAGACAGCGTAATTATTTGGGGACACTCACTTCCCTAGCTATATATCATGCCTATCAAAGCTAAGTACTTCCAACTTACCTTCAGAGTGTCTCAACATCTCACTTGAGCATTATGTTCAATTGTTAAATGTTACTTCATTTCTTAGCTGGCAAAAGTCCTAAAATAAAACCCAAAACAAAATTTATCCAAGTTGAGGATAAAAAATAAACTCAGTCTTTTTGAGGATGAATCAGAATTATTGAATCCCACTTAATCTCACTCACACCTGAGTATTTCATAACTTACTATGAATTTTATACTTAGGAGACTCTCCTAGGTAGAAGGTCCATAGGAATAAAAGCAAACTTATGAATATTTGTATGTATTTAGTTGGGAAGGACATATGCCATTAAGAAAAAAAACATGAACCAGAACTGTTACAATTAGGGTGATTTAATGTGATTTAATGAGTTACTAAAATTCTTAAGCCTGAGATGCTAGTGTTTTCCGTAGAGTTCTGAGGAAAACAATTTCAAATTTTAAAAAGCATCAGTGCTAGTATAGATAAAAATTATTTAGATTAATTTTTTAAAACTAGACTTTTATTTATTGGTTCAAGACACTTTTTTTCTAAGAAAAATTAGGGCTTTATAATTAGCACTTAAACCTTGGTTATTGATTTAAATACAAGATTAATCAGAAAGAAATATCGTAATTCAAGGGACATGCGTGGGGTATACATTAAGTTTCTGTTTGGTATGATGTGAACTAGAGTGAGTATCTGAAACTATCTATTCAGTTTGATCCATTAAAAGCAGCCAATTCCATAGTTAAAGACTCTTTACCTAATGGATTCTGAGGGATTCTGGCTTATCTGCTTTGTCTCCGTATTGACCAAACAAACCATTTGATTACAAACATGTACTTTCTTGTGTACTAGGTAATGCTTTAAATTAGTACTGCTAGGTACAATGTTTAGCTATGAATGAAACTTACTTTGATTCCAATGCTTGACTCCTAGGTATTATTTTATAACTGTATTTTAAAAATCTGGGGGCTTTATCATTTCACAGTTTGGTGTAAATGTTTAGTATAATTATAGGAAACTGTAGGGCACTTAGGAAGCAGTAACAAGGTGGGTGGGCTTTCATGTCATTTCTCATATGTGCAATGTGAAATGGAGATGGACGCAATTCTGAAACAAAAATGTCAATGCAAACATACCTTTGGTGAACTCGGAATGCTGCAGGAATGAAAGATTTCTAAAATGAAACAGAATCACCCATTGCAAATCAGTGATTTTGTTAATCTTTGTATCAGCAGATGTATCAGAACCAAAGGAAATATGATAATATGTGCTTGTATCTGGAATGCATTAAACTATCGCAGTAAAACAATGCACATCTGCATATGTGATTAGTCATGCTTTAATTTTCCTTTAATGGCGGCAGATGGGGAGGAAGTGTTTAAAAAAACCCTACTGCTTACATTTTTATCCCTAATTGAGGAGGAGGTGGTGGAGATTCAGTCTCACCATTGAATACTCTACCCCAAACTTGAAAGAAAGAATTGCACAATCAAGGAATATTTGTGTGACAGATTTTTTTTTGTATAAAGACGCGAAGACACACAGTCTCCATAAGCGGGAAGATAATACGTAAGTAAATAAAATGTTAAATATCTATAAAAGGAGATAAGTAGATACATATTGTTTGGTACAAAATGCAAAACGTATTAAAAGGCAGTGAATTTTATTTGCTTCTAACAAAATATCTCGAGAAGGACACACAAGAAGCTGACAACACTGGTTACTTCCAGGAGGGAGCCTTGCTGGTTGAAGGTTGGGGATGAGAGAGAGAGGCATTTTTTTTTTTTTTTTTTTGGTATATGCTTTTGCACCTCTTGATTTTTGAACACCGAGAATGTATTACAAAAGTATTCCAAAACTAACAAAATAAAAGAAAATCAATATTTAAGTACATGGTTGGTTTCCAAAACAATGGTGCAAATGGACACCATTATACTTGAAATTTTTAAATTATGAACTCTTCTTAATGAAGAAATAGTAATCTGGACCGAATATTAAAAGATGGGTACTATTTGGATAGTCTGAAAGGAGGGGGAAGCATTCTGGATTCAACTGACATTAAGGGAAAGTCCTACAGAGGAAAATATATCTGTGGTCTTAGTAAGTAGACCTGGGTGACTATAAGTAATTTGAGTTGGAGAGATTAAGATACAGATTGTGAAGGGCCTTGAATGCCAGGATAAGGAATTTGACTTAATAATACAAGCAGAGAGAAGCTTTGAAAATTTTGAACAGGGGAAATGTCTCCTAATAATGTTCAGTGTGGATTGACACGAGAGAGATTGGGGTCTAAGGCAACATCCCAGGCAAGGAGGTTGTGGTGGAAACGGTGGGGTGAGTTTGTAAAGTTCACTTTTTGAATTTTTTTGGCTGCGCCATGCGGTTTATGGGATCTTAGGTCCCCGACCAGGGATTGAACCTGGACCCTCAGCAGTGAAAGCGTGGATTCCTAACCACTGGACCGCCAGGGAATTCCCAGGGTTTGTAAAGTTTAGATGAAGGAGACAGAGATGAAGTCCCAGCGATTGGAATGCAAGGAGAGCCAGTGCACTGGAGGGTCCCCAGAGAGAATGCTCATCAGCCTCCGATTCTTGAGGGTCATAAAGAGTGAGGGCTGAGACAATGCTATTGTTTTTATTGATTTGTAAGTAACTGTTGAGAAAGTATAAACCATGTATTTTTTTTTTTAAAACATGATTGCAACTTTATTTTTTTAATTTTTTTAATTTTTGGCTGTGTTGGGTCTTCGTTTCTATGCCAGGGCTTTCTCTAGTTGCGGCGAGCGGGGGCCACTCTTCATCGCGGTGCGCGGGCCTCTCATTATCGCGGCCTCTCTTGTTGCGGAGCACAGGCTCCAGACGCACAGGCTCAGTAGTTGTGGCTCACGGGCCTAGCTGCTCCGCGGCATGTGGGATCCTCCCAGACCAGGGCTCGAACCCGTGTCCCCTGCATTGGCAGGCGGATTCCCAACCACTGCGCCACCAGGGAAGCCCTAAACTATGTATTTTTGATGAGTGTACACTTTCACGTGAGTGGAGGGGTGGAAACCAGATTTTCAGAATTTACGGTGAAATTGGTAAGAGAAAAAAGAAGCACTTATTAAAATTAAATAATCCAAAATAATCAATGGTTTTTGAATGCTTACTATGTGCCAGAATCTGTATTAGGCATTGAGGGTATAGCCTGGAACAAGACAACTTAATCTCTGCCTTTACGGAGTTTCTAGATCTCTTGTGAAGATAGACAGGAAACCAGTCATTAATGACATATAGATTATGTGCCATAGAAGAAGAATGAGTGCTTGGGAAGTTTATAGCAATGAAAAGGATAGAAATGGAAAAATTACTGGAGGAATGTGGTAGAAACACATGAAATAATTTTGTTTTTCCAGTTGGATCCATGTGTCTTGGAAGGCATGTTGGGAGGAGTCCGTGGGGAGGTCAAGGGCAGATAATTGATGGTGCAAAGTCCTCGGGGAGAAAAGAGAAGATGGAATTAAGCCCCGGTGGAGAGGTTTACTTGTGGAGAAGACGGACATCGATTTTTTGAGGCAAGGGGAAGAAAGCTATAGCATAGAGATAATGCTGTTCAGAGCTGGCAGGCCTCAAGACTGTGTGCCTCAGCCTTGGGGTAAAGTTGGGGCTTCGAGAATATGGGTTTGGAAAGCCCTTGGGGGAGCATGCTGGGACTAACTGCCTTATTCTGATGCAAGGGTAAAGGCTGCACCGTCAAGCCCATGTCAGCTCGAGGTAGTGGGGAGGCGAACGGCTCACAGAGCCTGGGGTGTGAAACACTCTGACATCCACCAACACAAATCTCCCACAAAGCATGCCCTAAATGGAAACCGTTAAAATCCATAGAATGGAATCAAAGGCATTTTCTTTCTTTTTCATATTGTATGAAAATAGGATGCATTATTTACTGGTGTATGCAAAGGTCTCACATAGTCAGCAGTCCTTGCGTAGGAACGAAAAGGTAATAATTTTAAAATGGGTCGGTGAAATCAATAAAGAGATTTTCAGCTAGCTTAGGCATCTCCCTCCACGTGTGATATTAATATAATCCTCAGCTACCGGTGGCGTGACTCTCCTGATGAAAGGATATGATTAAGAGTGCATTCCGTGGCTTCTGTCTGAGGTGTTCTGGAAGGAAAAGAACACAGAAGATGGAGTAGTTTGGGGGCCTGAGTCCACAGGTCTCTATGCCCAACCCCAGGTTCAGATAAGAGCAACTGGAAAATGGGAAAAGTCTTTGTGACTGACGTTTCCCAGTGATGGACAAGGTGGAGGTGTCTGGAAGGGCCGTGCTCAGGAAGGAAAAGGGCAGAAAGCAGCCCGGTTACCTCGCTGTCTGCTGTTGGGGGCTCCCCCTTCCTGAGCAGGGGAGCCCCCCTTCCTCTCCCCTGCAGCCAGAGAAGACAGCCCACCCCTCCACGGGCCTGGGAGGATGCAGCGTACAGTCCTCAAGCTGTGCAGCTGATAATCGGCATTTATACTAGTACACTGAACGCATTGAATAGTTCGGGGAGTGTAATCCAGATTTGAGTATCCAGCAAAAGGATAACTTCTGGCTGGAGACCGGACAGTATAAATCAAGCAGTTCACTGGAAATACAGTGTTGATAAGGTCGTGATAATTCATGAGTAGATGCATTAATGAGAAAAAAACTACACGTTATGTTGTCATAACACTTCCTGCAAAAAATCTCTCTTTGCCATTTAGTCGTGAATGCATTTCCATTTTACCAAAACGTGTTGCCTATCATTTTATATCATGTGATAAATTGCAGCTAAGTTTAAAGCGTTATTGCCATTTAAAAATAGATATAATTCCATTATTGCCACATTTTATAGGGCATCAGAAGTCAGTCTGCCCTTGTTTTTTTTTTTTTTTAATTAACTCTGTCTATCAGATAACCTAAGCCTTTAAAGCCATATATCCTATTTTAATTAAAAAAATTCTGGTTGTGATCATTGCATAGAATTAAAATCCCATGTAAAATATGGGAAGAAGGGAGGTAAGGGGAGGTCATATAGTGTTACCTGATAAAAGGAGACAGTAATATTTAAAATGAGGTAAGTGTTGCACGGATTTATGATGTATTTTATCTTCAGGAGAAACCATAGTTTATCGTGCTGTCATTCAGCTTGAATCGTCAGCTGTATATCTTTGACTTTTTGAATGTAACTGTTGAAAGGAAAAGACTTTCAGCCATGTGAGCTATGAGACAGATCAAAAGCTTAAAGCAATTTTGCTTTGCTCGTTCAGATATATTTTTATTGAAACATATTTTGTTGTCATGCACGCATAAATATTCCATGGCACCAGTTAAAGAAGGTGAGTCCCAGAGTTTCTGGGTGTTGTTAACAGAAAGGAAAGTAAGAATTAAAATATCCTTCTAACTTCTATCATCTCAGACTCCTTGCTCTATTTTTCTTTTTTTCTTAACATCTAATTTTTCAGTAGCCACACTTATCCACAGGGAATTCCTACTGAAGAAAAGAGAAATAAATTCGTGACGTTAGATTCACAGACTCAATGTGACAGTAAATTTAAGGAACATAAATCCTTACGAAATAACAGTAAATGCTAATTAGAGTGTCTTAGGAAGTTGATTACAGTTCCACATTCTACATGAGCCCATAAACAAATCTGTTAGTTGTTGTTTTTTAAATTTATTTTTTCTGTCATTATGTTTATATTTCTTTGTTGTTTTCAACTAGTAACACTGTAAATAGTCACGAAACAGTGAAAGCTTGTTAATAGTCAATACTTTGATAATAACTTGTTCACTGGAGTTAGGTCCAGTTTTTTAGCTTCAGATTTTCTTACAATATTAACAATGCCTTCCCTAGGTATTTTTGGAAACCAAGAAAAATATTTTTTTCTTCAATTAGTGGACTAGATTTTTATAATTTTTAACGTTTTCTTTTTTAGGAGTTGGTTTTAGTTTGGAAGTGAATGATAAGAATAAGCTGTGAAAGAGTCATTAGGAATAGGGCTGAACTATTACTACAGTCTGAAGACAGGAAGGGGAATAAGTTCTTCAAACAGTCTTTGTGGAAATTAATCCCAAAGGATTTAAGTGATTTGATTCAGAAATATTCAGTAGAAAAGACAGGTGAGAACAAGAGGAGATAGTCTACTGTTTGTTCTGAGCTTTTAAAATCTAGTGTCTTTTCATTTTAGTTTTAGAAGACTACGGTTAATAAAGTAATCAGAGGTTAACTGGCTTTTCTGTGTCCCCTTAGGAACCTCTTTCTTAAGAATAAATGCCTAGAATGTGCTTGTGCCCATGCCATCTCCCTCAATAGAGCTTAAGACTTGAGGTTTTAGGAGGAAAACAAAGAGAAAGAAATAGGGCTCATAAATTAAGTGTACTGACCACCTTTCTCCAAAAAGCATCTTATAAAATGTAGATTCTTCACTGCTGTCTTCTGACCTCTCTATAAAGTGGAAGAATAACACAGGTTTCTTAAAAGGATTTTAAAAATGATAAAGCAGGCTAGTGTTTTGAGTTGGTGTAGCAATTTATACAAAGAACTTGGAGACTCTCGTATAATTCTTAGTATTATCTAAAGAACAGCAGCTTGAAGGGTTCTGATGCCTTGTATATCTTACCCAGAGTTTATTAGAATGTTTACAAAAGGACTCACTTCATAACTCACATCCTTTCTTAAAGCAGTAACTATAAAGCAGCAAACGTATGACAGATGTGTGTCTGTGTGTCTTTTCTGCCTTGTTCAGGCTTTATAGAAAGTTTCTTTTTTCTTTAAAGAAAATCATTAGTGAAGGATCATTTCACATTAACATGCACTTTTTGTATTCTTTTTGAAATCTTGCTTAAAAACTGTATTTTCATTAGGTCCATCAGAGAATATATTGTATAAGTTTCTGTATTTAATTTAGGTCACTCTATGCTAAATTCACATTTACTACACTCTATGGGAATAAAATACCTTTCAACATTTTCACCATATTTTATACTTTGCTTGTTCAAAGACTTTTTTTTTCAAAGTTTCTTTCCTTTTTTGTTGGGGGTGGGGGTAGGTGGGGATACTTCAACTAGGTGAACATCTGATTGTATAGCTTTTTTAAAAATAAAAAAAATCTTATAAAAACTTTTGAACAGGAATTATCATAACTGATGCATATATCCAATATATATACTGAATGAAAACAATACATGAGGGAAGAGTAAGTGGCTCAACAAGTCCTGAATACTAGACTTTGTAAACAAACAAAAACCCATTTATTAAGAACAGATTTATTTATTTGTGATATTTTGTAAATAGTTGTTATGTGGCAGATGTTGCATTATGTATTTTAATTTTACAACCTAAACAACACTATCAAACTATTTTGATTTTTTGTTTTTCAGAAAGGAATTGAATATGCCACATATGATAAAATAGCACTAATTCATATTCTACTCGTTTATCCAATGATTGGCAATTAGTTCGTTCCACTAATTAACACTATTAGTGAAATTAGTAACAATTCAGAGCAAAATAAGTTTATTAAAATGATTAAAATAGTAAGAAAAAAACCCTTTATTTTATGAAAATGTTTGGTTCCTAGTGCAAAGAAGGAAATAGAAATTTTTAAATGAGATGTTTCTACAGTGTGTTCTTGATGTTGGGCTATAGCACATATTCTTTCCCTGTAAAAGCTTTTCTGTTAGATTGGTTATGTGTTAAATTCTAATGGACTAAAATGTTTTATTATAGAATAATTATAGCATAGTATCATTATAATATTTCATTATATATTTCTAATTTTAATCTAATTAGATTTATTATATTTTGATAGATCCTGTATTTTTGAATCATAAACAACCATTACTTAGAACATGGTATAATTCTGACTTAAGACATTTCAACTAGTGATTTTTGCTCTGCCTTTTTCTTCACCAACCCAATCATCTCCTTTTTATTTCTACATTCTCCATTTTCTATGAAATACAGTTTTCATCATCATGGTTTCATTTATGTCTTTTGCTTTTCAGATATATTTTAAAGTTTTCTTTCAGTAAATTCTTCCTGGATAGAACAAGAAGAGTCAGTTCATATTTTTGGAGCTGCTTGATGGTTTAGGAGGGAGTTTTTCTAAATTTTTCCTAACAAGTTAATTAAGTACCTTCCAATTAACTGAGGCCTCCAGACTTTTGATAACCCTTTAGTAAAAGGGAATAGCATTTCCTGGATGAGCTCATTTAAAACAAACAAACAACACTTTAAATAGTGAACTTTGTTAATAAAAATAATAAGATGGTTACAATGATTGTAATGATCACAGTAATGTATTTCCTTGCTAATTTATAATTATTGCGTGAAGTATTTTTCTGAGAAATTTCCATTGCAGTTACTTGAGACATAACTTAGCCATAGCATATGCACGAATACTATAATTTGCTGAGGGTTTATGTGTAATTAAAGAAAAAAATTTCTATCAGCAAGTGATTTTTCATTTTCCCCGGGTGGATTATTTGTGAGTAATCAAAATTTTTAAAATCACAATAATATTATGAAACTGAAACAAAATGATGAATCTCCAAAGAATGTTTTTAAGCACATCTGATTTTGGAGAATATCCTCCAATACTTCTTTTGTTTAACAGTTTTAAAGTTTGTAGTCATTATATTCTAAAAATACAAAAAACAAACAAACAAACAGACAAAAAAACCCAACACTCCCATCTTTATCTATGGCTCTCACTTACTTATGTCTGTCTACTAATTCATCCATTCATCCATCTATCACCTGCCTTGCTATCTATCAAAATCAATCATTTGCTGATATGAAAAAACAATTCAAGTCTTTCAAATGTTATGAAACCTGACTATTATTTGCATTTTACTTCAGTAGTGCTACATTGGAGAGAAATGTCACTAGGCCCTCATAATTCAAACACATTAAAAAAAGGAAAAATTCTTCTATTTTAAATCATGTTAAAAAGATTGTTTTAAAATAATCATTATAAAAATACTCCAATTAAATTATTATTAAATGTATAGTTAGTACCAGATGTCAAAGTAAAATTTCAAGTCTAGATGGCATAAAAAGAAAAGTTGCCTAAACTAACCAATTGATTATTATGGGACTTACTGTCTTTTCCTAGAAGCAGAAAGTCACCATGTTGACTGTATTATTTTCTTATTATGTATATTTTTCTAATCATTAAACATAGATGCTTTATAAGGAATGGCATTTTATGAATTGAAATAGGTCATTGGTAAAAGTGAAAGTTATCGTCAACTGTCAGTCTATTTAATAGCTGAGAACAATCGTAAAAAATGTATTACAATTTTGAAGTTTGATCATGGGCCTTTTGATCACTATGAAAAAACTAAGCCTTTCTGCCTGTTACACTGTTACAATTCTTCCGAAGGAAGACAGGGCTGTGAAAATCTGCAATAGCCTTCAATGTGACTTGATGAATAGCAAGAGAGCTTAGTGGAGATGCTGAACTCCTTCATGATTAAAAAGCAAACCTTTAATGTAGTTTTTGTTTACCATGTCATAAGTGCAGCGTTGGAAGTTACTGCCAAAGAGTCATTGGAACAGGCATCAGTGAGACAATGTCAGCCAGCCAATGCTTTGAAAATGATTCAGTTCCTCTACCCTTATGACTAAAATAATATCCAGTGGCTCCAGCCCCAAGCCTGGTTAATGCATCTGTCCAGAACACATAATTACTCGGTCATAACATTCCCCCGGCCACCAGCCAACAAACCAATCAGCATTTCTTCCTAACTTACCAGAATTTTTGCAGTGTCAAACTGTTTGATCTCTAGGTAGTAAAAATGCAAAAAATGGAAGGACACTGCACTGGAAGGTTTTAATTTAGAATAGTTTCTCATGGAAATTAAATTTGAAGAGAAACATGTTTTTGTTGTCATGACTGAAGTTGAGATTTTAATTTGGGGTCCCTTTGCATACTGCGCCATTTATTTTTTCATCATAAGCTCACATTTTTAGTCCTTTTAGTGGGGAAATTTTCTAACAACAAAAGAAGAGCAAATGTATCTCCAGTGACTATTAAATATGATTTTGTTTCCAAAACATTAACAAATACAGTGGCAAAATTTTCTTTTTGGTTAACATTAATATTGTACGTGCCTATATTTATGTACATGTGCGTATACTGAATTCCTCATATCATCTTCAGAGAGAAAT
This sequence comes from Balaenoptera physalus, assembly GCF_965194825.1. Lineage (NCBI taxonomy): Eukaryota > Metazoa > Chordata > Mammalia > Artiodactyla > Balaenopteridae > Balaenoptera > Balaenoptera physalus. The sequence continues at coordinate 116,875,715 of NC_138886.1, forward strand.
TATGAAAGTATATATATATTAATAGATGTGTGTGTGCATAGTCTAGGGTTTTTTTTTGTTTTGTTTTGTTTTTTACAAACTCATTGCATTTGAATAAATGTTAATGGAATTGTTATAATTATTCTGGGGGGAGGGATAAATTGGGAGACTGGCATTGACATATACACACTACTATATATAAAACAGATAACTAATAAGAACCTGCCGTATAGCACAGGGAACTCTACTCAATATTCTGTAATGACCTATATGGGAAAAGAATCTAAAAAAGAAAAGAGTGGATCTTTGCATATGTATAACTGATTCACTTTGCTGTACAGCAGAAACTAACACAACATTGTAAATCAACTGTACCCCAATAAAAATTTTAAAAATAGATTAAATTAAATTAAAAAAATTATTCTGGATTGAAACACATTATTTCTCCCTGTTTTCCACAGCCCTGTTTTGTTTTTTGTTTTCTTTTTTTTTTTTATAATCACTGGTTTGGGTAGACTCTTCCCTATCTGGTCAGATTTACTGAGAATATCAACATCTATTAGGGATCCTGGCAAGGGGGATTCTTTTTTTTTTTAAGTAGTAATCTTTTTATTTATTTATTTATTTATTTATTTTTATATTTTTTTATGGCTGTGTTGGGTCTTCGTTTCTGTGCGAGGGCTTTCTCTAGTTGCGGCAAGCGGGGGCCACTCTTCATTGCAGTGCGCGGACCTCTCACTATCGCGGCCTCTCTTGTTGCGGAGCACAGGCTCCAGACACGCAGGCTCAGTAGTTGTGGCTCACGGGCCCAGTTGCTCCGCGGCATGTGGGATCTTCCCAGACCAGGGCTCGAACCCGTGTCCCCTGCATTGGCGGGCAGACTCCCAACCACTGCGCCACCAGGGAAGCCCCCCACAGCCCTGTTTTAAAACGGATTTCAAAAATCATTTTTTTATGAGGTGAAGGTTTACTGAGCTGTGAAGTTTGAGCTTCCTTATATGGAATAAATAGATGTAAGCCACCAGAGGAAGTGAGGAAGAACATTCCAGGTAGAGGGGAAAGCATGTGGGCAGGAGCTTCAGTGTGAAAGAAAATGGCACGCCCAAGGAAAGTAGAAGAAAGTTGGCCTTTCTGGAGCTCAAAGGCGCGGGGGAGGGCGATGTGCGGTGAGGTCACCGCAGCAGGAGTCAGGTTGTGAAGGACCTTAACATGCAAAGTAGAAGCACAGATATTAGGCCTCGTAATCTGAAGCAATGACATTGGAATACTTCCAGGGGTTAATTTATGGGCACAGGAAAATGTTTTCTCAATGACTTCTCTCCCTTCAACTTCTTCCTCTACCAGGTTTAGATGACGATGTGCCCATTGCATCGTCTCCCTGGCTTCAGGTTTGGTATGAATTGAAAGAAGCGCGGAACTACTTTGTTCCCACAAAGAGCTGGTAATAGCATCACTGCTTTATCTCGGGCACACACTGACCTCGGAGGGAACAGAGTCTGGAATGTAGATACAAAAGATAACGTCAGCGGACCGAGCTGCCTTTCAGACAGCTGATCCCTGAGCACTCTGTGAGGAAGAACACATTCAACGTGCTTCCAAATTCAGGACGGAGACTTGTGCGTATACGTAATATACATGCCCTCGCCGATACATACGCACCTGGGGCTGCGTGCCTGGTCTCTCCGCGCAGGGCACACGCACAGTCACAGTTTATGGGCTGGTCTTCGTGTCTCATTTCATTTCCCATGTGCTGTTCACATGTCAAAACCTTGAAGTATTTACCAAGAGGCTGTAATAAATAAGAAACATGAACCATCCCTAAGTCATAACTGCTTTCCTTTTTTAGTGGTTGAATGTTTTATAATTCCAAAGGCGACTGGAGCTTCCACCGGTGTGGAGATGGTTAACTCCCCCCAGGCACAGCGATTCAAGGGAGAGATTCTGTGGTGCTGGCGATGCACCGACCCCTGCAAATGTGCATATTTGTGTACAACTGTATCCTTACAAGCAAGCAGATCTAGTCTGTGAAGGACTCTTGTTTGAAGGACGGGTGTAGCTCTTAAAGTGATAAATAAGTTTAAGAAACGACTTTATCTTAGAGAGGAGAAGTCATAGTGTTCATGAATTACTATGTCTCTGCTATGAATAAACTCCATACAGGGACTTCAGAGAGTAGATATCAGATAGGAAACTTTCCATTTGGAAGTAATGGAATTCATGCTCTCAGGCAGCATGGACCAACAAAAACACAATGAGTCATATATATCGTTTTGAAATTTGTAGTGGTTTAATAGTCACATTAGAATAAGCAAAAAAAAAAAACAGTGAAATTAATTTCAATAACATTGTATTTAACCGAATAGATCCATAATATTATCCCAACGTTTAATCAATGTCAAATATTAATGATATATATATTTGAAAAAATTAAGTTCTCTAAATCCAGTGTGCATTTGATATTTACAACCTATCTGAATTTAGACTAGCCATACGTGGCTAGTGGCCACTGTATTAGCAGTGTACTCAAGTGAGAGAGCAGAACTCATGATCACGTGTGCCAGCTTAGGCGCACAATGGAAACTGATATATGCTTCTAGCTTTTAGTTCTTGGAGAGCAGCAGCATAAAGACATTCACCGCAGAAGTCTTTGTTTTTTCTCTTGCATTTTTTTTTAATGTTTATTGGAGTATAGTTGATTTACAATGTTGTGTTAGTTTCTGCTGTACAGCAAAGTGTATCAGTTATACATATACATATATCCACTCTTTTTTAGATTCTTTTCCCATATAGGTCATTGAGTATTGAGAAGAGCTCCCTGTGCAATACAGCAGGTCCTTATTAGTTATCTATTTTATATATAGTAGTGTGTATTTGTCAATCCCAGTCTCCCAATTTATCCCTCCCCCCTCCCTGCTTTCCCCCTTGGTAACCATAAGTTTGTTTTCTACATCTGTGACTCTATTTCTGTTTTGTAAATAAGTTCATTTGTACCATTTTTTAAGATTCCACATATAAGCGATGTCATATGATATTTGTCTGTCTCTGTCTGACTTATTTCACTCAATATGACAATTGCTAGGTCCATCCATGTTGCTGCAAAGGGCATTATTTCGTTCTTTCTTATGGCTGAGTATCAGATGCTAAATTCATTTAGATTTATCCTCATATTTATTGGGTTGTAGTCTTTATTTCTTCTTGAATTTCTGAGTTTCCCTCAGAGATAATTGTATTCAGCCTGAAAAAGATTTTAAATGTAAGTCTGCTGAAGATAAATTTTCTCAGTTTTTGTTTTCTGAAAAATGTCCTAATTTCATCTTTATTTTTGGAAGGTATTTTTGTTATGCATATGATTTTAATTTCAACTAATTTTATCTAAATAATTTATAGCATTCTGGATTTTTGTTTATTTGTTTGCTTTTTTGTTTTTGTTTATATTTCTTCTGCTGAGAAGGCAGTTGTCAGATGTCAGTCCAATTGTTGCTTCCTTTTTCTTTTAATTGCTTTTAGGATTTCTCTTTGGATTGGTTCTCAACATCAGTTTTATCATGCTGTGAACAGATACTGATTTCTTTTCAGCTTTTTCTACTTGAGCTTTGTATGGCTTCTTGAATATGGGCTTGATTTATTCCATTAGTTTGGAAACATTCTCAGTCATTTTCTCTTTACATATAACTGCTGTTCAATTCTCATTCTGTTCTTATTTGGGGACTTCCATTACATTTATGTTAGGCTTTTATACTATATCCCTTTATAATTCTTATTTTCTTTTTCTTATTTTTCATTCTTTAGTTTCTCCATGCTTCACTCTGAAAATTTTCTTCTGACCTACATCTCAGTTCACAAATTCTCTCTTCAATATCTTTAGTTTACTGTTTATAAAACCTGCTCACTGAAATTTTAACTTTGGTAATTGTTTTGCTGTTGTTGTTTTGGAACTTCTATCTTAAAAAATTGATTTCAGTTTTCTGCTAAAATTCAAAGTCTTAATCTTTTATGTCTTTGAACAGAGTAAGCTTAACTCCAAATTTGGAGTTCCTGTGGGACTGTTTCTATTGTTTATTTTTGTTATTTTTCAATAATGTCACTTTTCTGTGTCTGCTCCCTGCATAACCTCTGCCCATAATGTTTATAGATTGCTTTTAAAATATTCTGGAAATGGGACTTCCCTGGTGATCCAGTGGTTAAGATTCCGTGCTTCCACTCCAGGGGAGCAGGTTTGGTCCCTGGTTAGGGAAGTTCCACATGCCTTGAGGTGCAGCCAAAAAAAAAAAAAAAAAAAAAATTCTGGAAAAGAAGATAATGTTGTACTTTCCAGAGAGGATTTACTTTTCCCTCCAACAGGCATCCGGGATCACTGGTGAGGTGGGGATCATGTTAATCCAATTTCATGTATTGAGATGATTTTAAGCTGAGCTGTAGATCCAGCAAGTGCCACACCCCACACCTCACTCTTATCTTATTCTTCACCCTTATCACCTGAAGGTGTGGTCCTTGCAACCAAAAGGGACTGGATTCAACTGGGAACTCCCGTTGGCAGCCTCTGGACTGTCTCTGTTCTCTCTGTCAAAAGCACCTCTCACTCTCTCATTCTTCCTCTTTCAAATTAAGAAAAAAAAAGGTGAAAAGTGGTCACAGAGCTGTGCTCCCTTTTCTGATTCCCTTTTATACCTCAAGATCCTGAAGCAGTAACTTTTCACTAACGTGTTAGCTCTCCCATGCCTTAAAGCAGATGTTTTGTATGTTTGGCCCAGCTTTCCTAATGCACAGCAGAGAACTCCTGTAAATTATCTAGTCTACCACTTTCCCTTTAATCCTTTATAATTCCTAAAACTGATGTTATTTTTGTCCATTTTATGATCAAACTTACCTCGATAGAGTGGCAACTTATCTACCTTTGGTTGAAGCTGATCTAACAGAGTAAAGCAGAATCCCTCTGGGCTAAACATCCTCTTTTAAAAATCTTCATGTTTTTCACCCTCCAACGTCTCCTTGCATTCACATTTTTAAAAGTTTTTAAATTTTTATTTTTTAATTTATTTATTTTTATTGAAGTAGAGTTGATTTACAATGTTGTGTTAATTTCTGCTGTACAGCAAAGTGATTCAGTTATATTTATATATATATGTATATATATATACACACACATATGTACATTCTTTTTTTATATTCTTTTCCATTATGGTGTGTCATAGGAAATTGAATATAGTTCCCTGTGCTACACAGTAGGACCTTGTTATTGGCCCATTCTATATATGATAAGTTACATCTGCTAGCCCCAGACTCCCACTCCATCCCTCCCCCATCCTTCCATTCAAATTTAACCAGAATACACCTCAAAATTTTCCCATCGTTTTACATTTTCTTTGTGGTAAAGTAGATATTCTTCAGTTATATGATACACCCCCAAATAGTTCTGGTTTACATCTTGGGATCATAGTATCTCAGTAAAATATGTGTCAAATATTAACTTGTATGGAAGGCTTAAATATACTTTTCTCTCTACACTTGATTTAATAGGAACAATTTTTAGCATCACTCTTGAAAACAATAATTGACAGGTTTTTGTTCTTCACGTGTAACATATTTTCTAGCTGCGCGGCTATAGACCGTTGCAGCTAATTTGGTTTTGGTTTGTGTTTGACTTTTGGTTATTTTGCTCATTCACATGCCAGAGAATGAAGTGGCGTTTGAAAAGACTGAAGCTCAATTACAGTAGCAGATTTTTTTGGAGCCTAATGGAGATGCTCATAGAGTCCACTGGTGTGTGCTTTAGATATTCAGAGAAAGTTGATCTACCCCAGGCCCAGACAATTTAGAAGAGAGAGAGACATGATTTGATTCATTGAGGAATTTTCAGCCCTAGCCCCTTAACTCTGAGCTGCCTGAGCTAGTTTGTGTATCAGAGTCAGCTTGTGCACGACTCTTGACAGGAGGGGCCCCTGCTTTTCAGGCAAATAGGCCTACAGTGGCAGCGGCTCCCCGCTTCCCCATGTTGTTCATGGATGTGCCCCTAAAGTATCAGCTTGCCCTCCTGCCTCGTCTCCTCTTGCTCTATCCCTGTGGCTTCCCTGTTCCTGAGAAGCAAGACCGCAGTGCATCAATGGGAGCCCATGTATGTGCTACACATAAGTGTCAATGACCTTGGGCAAATTTTGAACCATGGGAAGGTTAGTGGATACATGCTACTCTCTTCCTCCATCATAAAAAGACTGTGTAGACAAATGAACTTATCTACGAAACAGAAACAGACTCACAGACATAGAGAGCAGACTTGCGGTGGCCAAGGGGGAGGGCGGTGGGGAAGGGATGGATTGGGAGTTTGGGATTAGCAGATGCAAACTAGTATATATAGGATGGATAAACAACAGGGTCCTACTGTATAGCACAGGGAATTATATTCAACATCCTGTGACAAACCATAATGGAAAAGAATATGAAAAAGAATGTGTATCTATATATATATGTATAAAGAATGTATATATATATGTATAAATGAATTACTTTGCTGTACAGCAGAAATTAATACAACACTGTAAATCAATTATACTTCAATAAAATAAATTAAAAAAAAAAAAAGACTGAGTAGAGACTCAGTAGCTTTGTAAATGCCCACTGGAGATACCTTGTGAAAATGGGTGACTAGCTCATGGTGAAGCTGTGTCCAGCATTGTTTGTATCTGATCTCCTCCACGCCTGCCTTTCTGGATTGCAGTCCTCAACAAACATCAGTACATCTGCTTTGGCCTGAGGCTCTGTTTCTGGGGAACTGGGATAAAATAGGGTGTATCAGCAATATCATGAATATTTATGACTGTGATATTGCTAACTTAGTAGATTCTTGGTAAACACGTGTGGAATATTTATTAAAGACTTACACTGGCCAGAAGAGATTTTGATTAAGATGTTTAGCCAATTGAAGTTTAAAATGGTAATGATAGCAAAGGTTTAGTGAGAATTTACTGTTTGCCAGATACTGTGATAAATGCTTTGCAAATGTTATCTCTTTTGGCTTTCCCAACTGGCTAATACTACTATTAACCCAGTTTTTACATATGGAGAAAGTGAAGCTCCTAGTGGTTAAATAACTTTTCTAAGATCACGAGTTAGTGTCAGAACTGAATCCAAATTATACAATTCCCGAATTTACGTTCTTGACCACACATTATACGGCCTGTCCGAAGTTTTATTTTTGTTTGTATACTTCTATTTTGTTTTGCTTGTCATGTTATGGAAAGTTTAAAAAAATCTATACCATTTGACATATTGAACAGCTGTGATATATCAAAAAATGGTAAATGTTGTTATCACAGTAAACGAATAAGACATCTGTTAATTCGGGACTTTCCTGGTGGTGCAGTGGTTAAGAATCCTCCTGCCAATGCAGGGGACACGGGTTCGAGTCCTGGTCCGAGCCCTAGTCCGGGAAGATCCCACATGCTGAGGAGCAACTAAGCCCATGCACCACAACTACTGAGCCTGTGCTCCTGAGCCCGTGAGCCACAACTACTGAAGCCCTTGCGCCTAGAGCCCGTGCTCTGCAACAAGAGAAGCCACCGCAATGAGAAGCCCGCGCACCGCAACGAAGAGTAGCCCCCGCTCGCCACAACTAGAGAAAGTCCGCGCGCAGCAACGAAGACCCAACACAGCCAAAAATAAAATATAAATAAATAAATAAATTTATATGAAAAGAAGACATCTGTTAATTCATTAATTTGGGTTAATTCTCAAAATCAATAAACTGATGTTTTTCTGAGGGGGAAAATGTGAATACAAGTAGATAGTTAAAATAAATTCCTTGTTCAATGGCTTAATCATCCCAAGAACTAATATATTATTTCATTAGATTATCTAGGAGATCCAACCTGGTTTTCCTCCTCAAGCCACCTTACTGAAACAGATTATTTTTTTAAAGTATTAGCAAATTTAAAAAATAATGTATTTGTTTGAAGCAATGAAAGCAGTACAGTCAAATGACTTTATATATTTTCTTTTAGTTAGAAATATGATTAAAAATAACATTATCTTTAGCAAAATGTCTCTAATTCAGGAAATGGATGATATTTAAATTATAAGTAGGGAATACTCTTGGGATCCATTTGACTTGAAAATGGATTCTAAGTAGGTAGGCATGCATCTCAGTAGGAAGTCTGACAAATCAAGTATTTGCATAATTAAACTATAACATGCAGCATGTATCTATGTTAGGCACTATTTTATTTGCTAGGAATATGGAAGCGAATAAGACTCAAAATCCCTGCCCTCATGAAGCCTACATTCTACTGAGGGAAATAAACAATAAAAAATGTCCTTTCAGATTGAGAAGGTTACTACGAGAAATAAGAAATCAGTGTGGGATGACAGCTTTTGATGAGGTGATGGTGATGGGAACCAGCCATTTTAGCCAAGTGGGTCATTTTAAAGGGTCCAGATTCTCAGGTACAGACATTATTGATGCTGAGGGTCTGAAGATTTACTCATATGTGCCACAGACTTCTGCAGGTGTAGATCAGCATGGAATCACAGAGGCAGGAAGGTCTTCACCCGTACCTCGTCTATCCCCTTCATTCTGTAGATCACATTGAGAACAGGAAATTCCAGTTGACTGTACTCTAGTTTACACAAATGGTCAGGAGCAATGCTGGCTCTCTAACCTGGTTTCCTTGTTTTCAGTCAAGTTTTTTTTTTTTTAAGACTGAATATCTTTTTTTTTAAATTAATTAATTAATCTATTTATTTTTGTTTGTGTTGGGTCTTCGTTTCTGTGCGAGGGCTTTCTCTAGTTGCGGCGAGTGGGGGCCACTCTTCATCGCGGTGCGCGGGCCTCTCACTATCGCGGCCTCTCTTGTGGCGGAGCACAGGCTCCAGACGCGCAGGCTCAGTAGTTGTGGCTCACGGGCCTAGTTGCTCCGCGGCATGTGGGATCTTCCCAGACCAGGGCTCGAACCCGTGTCCCCTGCATTGGCAGGCAGATTCCCAACCACTGCGCCACCAGGGAAGCCCCAGTCAAGTATTTTTTAGCAATCTTTTATTCACTCTGTTTCTGCATGAATAAGAGAATGATACAACTCCAGATATTCAAAAAGTTTCTTCCAGTCTTACATTGTTCAGGCCTTATTCTATCTTCTCAGTCTTTCCCTGTCACTTTATCTCAAATTGCAACCCTTCATGTGTTGGGGCTGCCTTGGAGGACTGTCACCCTGTGCTATGTGACCTGCATAGGCTCCACTTGGAGAGCTCTGACCATTGCAAACAACACTTTCTTTCCAGGGGCAACACATGCACCACTGGGAGCAATACATACTTATTGTATGAAAGCCAGACATGAACTTGCTTCTCTCCTCCCAACATGGTAAGTTGCATCATCAGGGTGATCACAAGTGACCTTCAAGGCTTTGACGAACCACCAGCAGTGGATTATGCAGCCGTCAGATGGGGGGGAAGATCTCTCCGAATGAGATGACTCTTTCTTGAAAGGTATCCTAAAGGGATGATTGACTTACAATGTACACACTGTGGGAAGTTATCCCTGCCTTGGGAAAAATCCATTTAGAAAAGGTGGTATGGAAATTGGTGCCTAACTTAGTAAAGTGATCAATGACACCACCTTGGTCGCTTCTAGAAGACATTCAGGGCAGCCTCAACTCACTGATCAGGTGGTTATACTCTCAACTTCCTCTTTGTACCTGGACTAATGCCTTGGGTGAAGTGGAGAGCTCAACAGAGAAACTTTAGGAGAAAGTCACCTGCTTTTCCTGCGTCGACCCTGATGGTTTATGGGATTTGTTCATATGGTTGGGTCTTCGGCCATGGGCGGCATGTTGAGGTCAAGGTTGGCCCCATCCTCCTTCTTCACATTATGTTGGTAGTATAATAAAATGCTGTAGTGCAATAAAATGTTGATAGTGTAGAAAAAATGACTTAATAAAGAAAGAGAATTCAGGAAGTCCCTGGCGGTCCAGTGGTTAGGACTTTGCGCTTCTGCTGCAGCTGGCCCAGGGTCGATCCCTGGTGGGAGAAGTAAGATCCCACAAGCCTCACAGTGGGGTGAAAAAAAAAAACAATTCAAGCATGAGAAGAGGCATCCTGAGGGTGAGTGGGAATGTAGTAGGTGGCAAGCAGGAAGCAGCTAGTATTAATAGGAGTAGACATCATTGGGAAGCTAAACTCACAAGGGCTGATCTCTTTTTCCTCTGTATATTACCCCTGGGGGAGCTCACCCACTTTAACTTCTATGACCAGCACCTCTATGTTGGTGATCTCCCAGTCTACACCTCTAATGCTACCTCTCCTCTGAGGTGTAGTCCTGCTTAAACCTTAGCACTCTTCATGGATTTAACAAAGTTTTGAGCATCTATTCTGTGCCAAGATTGCAAAAGTGATGCAATGATGAATAAATCAATGCCCTCGAATTCAATATATTGATGGTAGGAGATACCATGATTAGCAGCATCATTTTAGAAGCACCAGGAAGGGCATTAATAGCAATATGGGAATACTAAGAATGGCCATGGAACTCAGTCTGGGGATGGAGTCAGGGAAGGATTCCCAGAGAAGGTGACCCTTCATGAGACAGAGCAATAGTAGGGGTGAAACAAGCCGAGAGGGGGTGTCCTAAGGCCCACTGCCCAAATGTCATGACTTTTTTTATTCCATCTCTGTTGGATAGTATCAGTCCTTCCTTGGACCCTCATCTCCAACCCCCAAACTCTCTACTTATAATTTCTTTCCTCTCATAGCAGAGACATCTTATACTACAATATATCATAGTCATTGCCGTACTTCTCTCTCTACCAGATTGTAATGGCAGGTCTATGACTTGCTCCTATTTGCGTTTGCCATGTATGCAAATTGTGCTTGTTTATGGAATCAAATCCTACAATGAAGTAGGTTAATGAACTAAATGGAAAGTGAAAAATTATCGTGTATTTTTGACTTGCTTGTGTCAAGGTCCAAATGTGCTGAAATGAAAGGAATCTTATTTAATGCAGACAAGGACGTAAGTTGGTTTCCAGGAATCCCAAGCAAAGACTTTTCCATTTTCTCTTCTCTCAGTTCAGCCTCCTCAGACATCCCATCACCACATACCCAAGGAAACTACTCTTTTTTGCCAAATCCTTGACTATTCCATGAGCCTGCCTCTGTGACAATTACTTCTATGTGACCTGGCAATTGAAAATTGCAGGCTAGGTTTCTTTAGGTCAGAATGATGTCTTGGATAATTTGCATGGAAATCACTGTGATTATATAGCTCTATTTCAACTGAGAAATTCTATGTCATGTAATAGTTGCTATTATTCATATAGCTGTACATGAAAGTATTATACTTCCATGCTGGCTTTACAAGTAGTAGAGTGACATAAGTGACTCATCTCAGGGAAGAATATCTAGGTGGGAAAATTATTTTCAAAGGTATATTTTATTTGAATAAGGATCTGTGTAGAATGGTAACATTAAAAACAAACAACAACTAAAAGTGTCACCTATGCCTCATCTACCCCCGGCCCCACCCTGCCCCAACTAAAGCATGTGCAATGCTGTGGAGGAACATTAAATTACAGTGAAGTATTAATGTCTGGGACTTATCCATCTCCTGGGAAGTCTTCCGCTTGGCCTGCCTGGATATATGTCAGGGTTCTTTACCTTCAGCACTTCTGAGTACCAATGACCAGAGGTTTTTCTTACTGTAGAGCCAGAATCTCAGGAGTCTGTATATTGAAGTCACAAGTTTTGATGAACTTAAGACAGTAAAGAAAGGCCTGTGATGATTTCTGTGACCACTTTGGTTTTCAGAAATTCATGTCATCTAGTGCCTTGAGTAAAATTCTCAATTCTTGAAGAGATTAGGAGAATTTTTACTTCCTTGGTGTTGTCACCATGGAGTCCCAGTCAATATTGAGGTATTAAAAAAATCAGAAAAATTTCTAGAGAGTGAAATTGTCTTCCATCAGAGAACCAATGTAATGTCCAGGATCTTTGACTTTGGCTTCAGACAGAGCTGTATTTGAATCCCCAGTAGGCTACGCACTAGCGGTGTACTTTGGACAAGATACTTCACTTCTCTAAGCCTTAGGATTCTCATCTGGGAAATGGGAGTATTAATACGACCAGCTTCATAAGGTTGTTTTGAGTATTATATAATATGATGCCGCTTAAAAAAATCCTTCTCTTCTAGACATTCGTATTTACGGATGAAATCACATGAAGGTTAAGGTTTACGTCAAAATTGTACATTTGTGAGGACATGGGTGGGGATATAAAAATAACTAGATTGGCCATGATTTTGTAATTGTAGAGAATGGGTTATGAGGTACATGAGAGCTCATTATATCATTTTATTTTTGTGTATTATTGAAAATGTCCGTAATAAAAAGTTTAAAAAGATAAAAAATAATGCAAGTAAAGCTCTTAGCACAGTGTTTGGCACATACTATATATTAAGCAAATTAATTATTTTAATGGTAATCTTCACAAAGTAATGGTAAACATCGTGGACATGGTGAAATATTGATGTAAGTATGTCATCTTTAAAATGAACGGTTTTAACTTTTACAAGTTACGTTTTTTTAACAGGCTAACAATCAAGTATATCCCTGCTATATATGATTTTTTTTCCTGTTTTAATTGAATAGGATATAACTTTTTCATTATTTATCACAAATAAAGAACCCATGAGGAATTACTTTTTCATCTTGTCCTAACCAAGTCAAGAATGGGTGAAAAGGAAAAAGATTAGGCCATTTCTGAATGTTATGACATGATAGAAACCAAATTAACAACACTTGCAAAATTCTAAGCAAATCGAGAACCATTTTTATTTGTTCATTTAGTAAAAAAGATATCTGATAATCACATGTTTTAGCAGAATGATAATGAGATCTTAGCCTGTTAACAGAAATATTTCAATTAATGCTCCTTTGTTAAAGCCTGCTTTTTCTTGTTCTTTTGGGACCCTGGGCAGCCCTCTGCCCAAGCCAGGACGTTGTCCCTGAGAGAGGTTCTTCCGTCTGCAGGACAGGTTTTGTGCTCCGTCTCTGGATAACCGCGGAGCTCTCCAACTCACTGGAAGGAATGACTGTGGAACAGCATGCTTCCTGCCCTGGTGGGATTTACTGACGGATAGTAGACTTCTCAGTCTCTAAGATCAAACTTGAACAGTAAAACACATACTTCCTGTAGAATCTCACCAATCCTTCTTTTTGGAGATTTTCACTTTTGCTCCCTGTCTGAAAGTCAAGCAAATCTCTAAAGCCCGTGTCCTCCAATGGTCCTGCTTTTTTCAGGGACTTCTGGAAATAATTATCTTTGCACTTCAGAGATGAAAGCTTAGTTAAATATGTGAGAGACCAAGCAGATGTGGCAGGACAGATTACACTGCACATCGTCTTGTGTCACAGCTGTACAGCTGATGGAGAGCTTGCCTGCAACCGTGTCGTTTAGAGATACTAGCAAAGATGGTTGTTTGGAGGAAGAAGATTAACATCGCTGTTACCAGATGATTTAGGAGTGAAACTTAGGATGCATGCATCTAAATGATTTTTTTTCCTCAAAAGTTCACATAATTCAAGTGTGGATACAAAATAAAGTAGGTCACAGACAGTATTTAGAACACTCCCTTTGTTAATATCCATAATCAGATAAGAAACAATTGTTTAATAGCAAACCATTGTGCCATTAGTTTAATAAAGAGTAGGATGTAGCCATTCTGTGCACATCTACTCTCATGATTAGATTATTTTATTTTTATTGCCGAGCCTATGATATAGGATTTTTATAGTTTGCTTTTCATTATTTAAAGAAAGATTTTTTGAATTTTTTGAAGAATACTGCAAGTTAGATAATAATAACATACAACTAGATAGTAGTTTACACCATTCAAATAATTTCATGCCTACTATATTACAAGATGATTTAAATATATATATATATATATATATATATATATTTTTTTTTTTTTTTTTGGCTGCAGCACATGGCATGCAGGATCTTATTTCTCCGACCAGGGATCGAACCCAGTTTCTGGCAGTGAAAGCGCCGGGTCCTAACCACTGGATCGCCTGGGAATTCCCTAAAAAATATTTTAAAAAATGTGATGCAGAGAAAGAAAGCATTCCACATGTGCCTCTCACGCCACATAACACACATCAAACCTGCACTTGAATTCATCATTCATTGATGGCTGAAATGAAATGAATCCTTTGTTTTCTCAAGGCTGCAAAGAAGAATAGGAAACACATGTGGTTCTTGATATCTAGATGAGAAATCTCACTGTGTGGTTTGGGGACCTGATGGTCAGTGTTCTAGAGAACATCACAACCCTGACTGAAACGGTCAGTCCAGAACCTGGGGAGATGTTCGTGATGGACCTTCCGAGGTCTCATGGAAGGAGGACAGAGCTCCATTCTGATGCAAGATAAGTTGCTGGAGGCTTCCTGGTGCTGTGGGAAGACCTGTTCCTACAGCACATCCAGACACACATTGCTGTCTCTCTCTTCTCAAAAAAAAGAAAAAAAAGAAAAGAAAAAGAAAAGGATCAAACACCTGTGTGTGTGTGAAAACTGAAGTATGCAAGCGTCACTTTTCAATATGCTGCGTAGTATATATTCACATATAACTGTGTTACCAAGTGATACATTTTTGAATGTGTTTATTTCCCTTTGAATTCCATCTCCTTTAATACCCGCAACAACCATGGGACAATGATGGAGCAGGTTTTATCGTCTCCATTCTTTAGGTGAGACCCAGAGAGTCCAGTAACTTCCCTCCGGTCACTCAGCAAATGCATGGCAGGATTCGTATTAGAATTGTCTGCTGACCCTCGTTCATTTTACCGTGTTCACGTTCAAATGCACATGTTTTATTGGCTTTTATTTTAAATGATTGATACAGGATGCTCATGTATTTAATTTGCATTTTAAAAAAGACCTCCCTCGCCGTAGTACTTGAAGGATGTGTCAGCATTTGAAGATTTTGTGATTTAGGGCATTTGGTGTTTTCTGGATAAATCATTTCACTCTCCTTCCTTTTCAGTTCTCTGTACTGGAAAAGGCCTGCTTTGTTCCACCTGATCACTTCCTGACCAACCTGGAGGCCCCATGAACTGGCACCTGCATTATAAAATCATCTTGATGCCCTTCAGTCAAATGGTATGTGTTCCTCTTTTGAGCTCAGATGAAACTTTGTCTTTGCTGCCCTTTATTCAGCTTCTCCCTTAAAATAGCCATTCATATCTTATTTTCTTTATATGTTTTCTGATGACTGTACATTTTTATATCCTCCTACAGAATTTATTGTCACTTTAATAGGTCATCAATAAATATTTGTATTCATTGCCTGGATATAGTAGAGAGATCATTGTTAATGTACGTTAAAGAACAGAAAGATCAACCTTGTCTCTGCTATTACTGCCAAAAAATGATAAAAGGATCAATAACCCATAACAAAAATAATAACTAAATAATTTGGGGAAGTTAAAAGCATGTTGGGAAGTGTTTAATTACAGGATCAATCCTTATCTGTCTTTAACAAGTTTGAAAGAGAATTAAGCCAGACTGTTCATGGACGTTTCCTCACTGGATAGTAAGTTACATCTGCTCTGGAAGATTTCTTAGCACTGAGACATTGAACATACCCTACAAGTAAACAATTACATTTTTAGTTAACATTTTCATGTTCTACAATGACAAACACGGGTATGAACATTTTTCTTTGGCTTGTGGTTTGTCAGCAGTTTGGAGCGTCCCTTTCTGAAATCCTAGACCCTCTCTGTCACCCCTTCTTTCAAAGATGAGGAAGCAAACCTATGAGCAGGTGTAGAAGAAGGAAGGGATGAACTTTAAAATGAAAGGTATTAGAAATAATTAAATGAAATGATTAATTTTGAAGACCACCATATAAAAATGTCTTTTTCTTTTTCTTTCTAATTTCCTTCCTTCCTTTTCCCCTTTTGCTGTCTTTGCACCACCATCACATTTTAAAAATGTAAACAGTGTGCCAGTGAAAGAGGTAAGAAGCAGACTCTGAAGATGAGTTTACCAGGTAAGACTTAGCACTTGGCAAATTATATAACACATGTTTAAGATCTTATTCTATTCACTGATATCAAACTAACATGCCTTATTAAAGAGGATGTATGATTCTGTATAAAAGCAAAAATACTTATATATGTTTATATATTTGAGGTTTCAGTGAACTAACGTTAATTGAAATGAGAGGTGATTTTGACTTACATCTGGTATGACTGGGTTTTTCAATTAATTGACATTTAAAGCAATTTAATGGAGCATTGTGACATTTGTAGACACAACATTGGTAATTATAATAAAATGAGGGAAACCAGGAAGCATTGTATATAATTGCGACACATCTGCATGTTCTATTCTGAGATGCCTCTTTATTATATGATGTAAATTTTGGGGTTTTTTTAAGGGTTTTTTTAGTAATAATGCCTTTCTGTGGGCGTCAATTTGTCCTGATAATTTTTAATTACCTTAGGCATTCTGAAATGCTTTTATTTCTTTCTGAGTAAAGCACTAAAAAGATACATATCTTATTATATAAAGATGTAAAAACTTAACTGCCATAATGTTCATAAGTCACAATTAGGAAAGTAAACAAAATCAGAGCCACTTATAGACGAAAAATTTCCCATCTTTCAGTGCTTTAAATATACTCAAGTTACACTTGTCCTCAGTCTTTTCTTGTTATATTTGTTAATCACAGAAGAGTACTGGTAGCCGGGTAATAATCCTGAGATACTAACAGAGAGATGTTTTTCTCTTACATTTACCGGGACGTATAAGCCTTGCCCCTCCCCCTCCCCCCAGGGAGGAAAAGATTCCCACCTTCACTGCCTTTGTGAGTTTTGGAAGAGATTCTTGAAACCCAAGATACACGCACTTTGTGAATATTTGGAAATTTAGGTTTGGGCGTGAAACCTTGAAGCTTTGAACTTGGAAGAACGTAAGTCTGAGCAGGTTCTCTGCCCCGTGGACAGCGCGGGGTGGGAGGCGGAGGTGAGGTCGCAGAGGGGCTCGCGGGGAGATGGAGGCAGTCGCAGGGCCCCCGCCCTCCCCAGGGACCCCGCCTTCCCCCGCCCTGGGCCCCGGGCAGCGAGTTCAGGGCAGAACGCGATAGAATTCCCTCTGAGGTGTAAGGACTTGAGAGCAGAGAGGCCCTGGTCCCTCACTCCCCAGACAAACAGGAGGACACGGCCTCACTGGGAAGGCCCTGCCGTGTCTGTGACTTGGTGACTTACACTCGAGGGGCGGGGTGACCTGCTCAGCTTCCCAGAGCTCAGATATCCTAGGAGGCCTCTGCCTGCCCCAGAGCAGGACATATAGGAGGAGGCGGAGAAGAATAAGGGGTGGGGGGAGAGATGGAGACCCCTGCGGACATTTCTGCAGATGAAGGACAAGCCAACAGAGGACGAGGAGTGACTCTGAGGCTGGGACTGGATGAGTCACGGTTGCACCTTGGCCGGTGGTGGTATCAGGGGGACCTGATGGGACAGATGACAGAGGAAGTCAGCAGAGGGCAGCGGCATCTGACCCCTGAGAGAGTCACTCCTCCCATCATTGAAGGACAGGACTCACCTAGCATTTAGCACCAATGTCAGGAAGAAAAAACGGGAGAGAAGTATATTCTCAATTAGTTCACATTTAAGCCTGCAAGGATTGAAAAAAGTAACCAATTGAGTTCACTTAAGGGTGAGGACTTAGATGAAATTTTCTACATCAGATAAAAGAACTCTTTGATTACTACAGTAGTTACATTTCTGCACACAACTTTACGGCTGAATTTTATACCTGTTCCATATCTATACTTTATTTACGGATCAGAGCATCTTTTGTGTTTTGAAAAGCGGAATGAAAAAGAGCTATGATGCTAGATCACACACAGAAAGAAAAAAAAAACCCAGTAGAAATACACTGAAACTAATTATTAAAAACAAACTTTTCCTGACATATTTCCCTTTAACCTGAAGTTCAAAGCCAGTTTTGGTCCATAGAAAATGTTAGTCTGGAAATTTTATTCCTTCTTTGAGTTTATTTTTATCATCAATTTGGAAATTCCTCCAAACACTGAAAAATTTCTTTTATAAAATAAGAATGGGATGATACTTCTTTTCCAATAGATGAGCTAAAATGATGCTTTGCGAAATGGTTTAAATGGGTAATATCATGAGTAAAAAGATAAAATTAGTCATATTTATTGTTCTTCAAAAACATGCATGTTTCTATTTACTGTGGTTAATCTATGAATTGCTCTAGCTACCATGATTAATGGCTAGACAGGATACCATCAAGGCATAAACCCCGTTTGGTTGTAAAACTTATTCTGAAACTTATTACTAAGAATGACAAAAACAGAAATAAGCTATTCAAGAGTTAAAAAAGAAAAAACCCCAAAGAATGACAAAAACAGAAATAGACTATTTGAGCTAAAGGAATCATATATAAATATAATATATACTATGCTATACTTATACTACAAATACATATAATACAGATATACATGCATTTATATATACTATACAAATATATACATATATAAGTGTTATAAGTATTACATGTATTATAATACTAATGTATTATAAGCATTATACTAATATATATAATATATATGTCATTATATTGGTAATGGTAGTTATTTAGTATGTGGGAGATAGGTTTTCAGTAATGTTAAAACTGGATATGAAGGCTATGAAATTAATTTACAACTCTAATCAGTACAGCAAAAAGAAATGTCTTTATGACACAAAAGTTTTAATCATCAGGGTAGGAAAACATAATTTTGGTGGTAGTTTGCAGAGAATAGTACACTGAGAGCCTTGCTGATAAATGTCTAAAAAAAATTTTTAAAAAACTGAAACAGTCAATAGAGTAACATGATTAAAATCACTGATGTGACATCTCACCTATATAGATTTAGTTAAGGAATAATGAAAAAAAAAATTTGTACCTCAGTCCTAAAATGTGCAAATAAAAACTTGTAATGAAGCTACTTTCTCCTTGATTGTTTAACCTAAGACCATCATGGCTTCAAATTATATTACATAAGAGGGAAATTAGAATGGGAGACGCTAAAATTCTACTTTTTAAGTGTATTTCACTCATGTGCATGATAGGTTTAGTGATGGAATTTAAAGCCTGGATGTATTTTAAAGTCCTTTCCTCATTTCTGCTGTTGTGCTGACTGAGAATATTTGTAGCTGCATCTGGCAGATGTAGGGAAGGTTCAGCCATTTGATTTATGAACCCTGCAAGTGGAGTGTCTCGGGCAGGGGCTTTTAGTCCACAGCAAAGTCTTCGAATTCATAAATATTTTGCAAAATCTTATTCACATACACAGAAAATGTATTTAATCTACCTTGGTTTGCATGAAGTGGAGAAGGGCAAAAGCAGTTATGGAATAGTTAGGGCTCAAATACTCAGAATTGGGCAATGTTGTGATCTACTGTGGGTATTTTCTCATCCAAACTTTCTTTTGATAAAATTTGCCTTACATTTTATCCCCAAAGGTAAACATTTAAGTTTGCTAAAGAGTTTCTTGGGCTATGAAATCTCATGGTCCTAATGACTCTTCAGCCAATTCTGGAGCTTACCTTACCATGATTTTTGTGTTTTATGAAGACACATTGTGCCTGGTGAAAAGTGCCATTGCCATCAGATGCCCCAGAGGTGCCTAGATGTCAGCAGGTGTTATGAATCTGCAGGTGATCAAACACATTTGTGCAAGTGGGAAGTTGTTCTATGGATGAAGGCACCTATGTGGTCAGCCAGTGGCTGCTTAGTGGAAATAATCCTAGGACATGTTAAATCCAAAGTTGGGTTGGGCTGGGGCAGCCGGGGTTATAAGAAAGGGAATGATTTAGTGACTGAGAATCAAGTCAGAATGTTTGCACATGCGTGAATCAGACCTAAATCCTCTATTTGGGTGGAGAACTGGAGAATGATAGGAACAAGGGTGGTTTGATGGATGTCAGCTGGACCAGTTTCTAGACAGTGGTTTAGGTCTTGTGTTATCCTATGCCTCCTGTTCCCTTTTCCTTCCTCCAGTCTGTTCTCTATCCTGGATGGGTAGGCACACCAGCACAGGGCCCTGGTTCCCCATGTTTATTAGTCAAGAATTTTACTGCCCCTAATTCATCTGTCTTAGAACCTTGGGGTAGAGTAGAATGATAATGGGCACAGAATCTGGATGAAGGCAGATCAAGGTTGATGGATGGTTTGCCCACTCTTGTCTGCGGGTTGTCTCAGCCAGAGCAATCAGAGTCCAGGAGGCAAATAAGTAAGTGAAAAGCTAAGCATCTCAAGAAAGTGCCATAGTGGATTACATGTACAAAACAGCAACATGTTTTAAACTCTGTTTTTCTACTCTCAACCTCCTGCATGCATGTAGCCTCCTCTGTATTCTCTCTCTTCTTTGACTGCAAATTTTCCTAACATGGCCCATACTATTTTTGTCTTTCTCTCACTTCTCTGGCTGATCCTGTTGCCCTATTTTCTTCCTCTGTTAACTATTGGCCATTTCCAATGTAATCAGTGTTTTCGCTATACTATCTTCCCAGTTGGTTATCATAATAAATAAGCCCAGGAACCAAGTATGCAAAGTATGTAGGGAAAGAAATAGACTTAACATCCCCTGCTCCCCCTCCTCCCACTGCAAGGGGCAGAGCAGATGTCATTCGATATTATTGATAAAAAACTGTTTCAACAACTGTTTGGGAATATTTGTACTTGATGCTGACGTGATTGATAAATCTTACCTTGGGAGAGTCTGTCTCTGGATATAATAAAACTTATAACTATTGTAAAAGCTATTTCCATGTTCAAAGAAAAAACAGCTGTACTTGCTCTCCATTTGACTTCTTAGTAGAGGAAAACCTTAACATTTAAGTGAAAACAATTTAAGGAAGAAAATAATGCTTTGAGTTCAAATAATTGCTTTCTTTTAAAATTTTTATTTAACCACACCTTATTTTGCCACCAAATGTAAATTGGAAACTTTGAAGATTATTTTCCTCACCCTACGCTGTTTCCTTCCCCAACAAAATATAAGCCACCCACATTCTAATTTTCCATCAGTATTTAAAAAGTCTTCCATTGGGTGTTTTGGCCTGAGTTACAAGGTAACTGTCAAGTTTTATATTGTCAATTCTCATATTCACTAAAAATATTTTCTGCCAAATCTTGTGTGTTGAATATGTATTTTATTTAATGCTCCATGATCTATTCAGTAGAGTCTTGGGTAAAAAATTGGAAGAATCTTAAAAAATCAAAGCCATTGTTGGGCAATCAATGGATTATTTACTATTGTTCATATTGTGATAATCACTGAAAGCATCTTGTTATACTGCGGTGATTAACGCAAATTTTAGTATTTCTAAAAAGTTATACATAATAACTGAATCACTTTGCTGTACACATGAGACTGACACACATTGTATATCAACTATACTCCAATATAAAATAAAAATTAAAAACATAAAACTAAAGAGCTTAGTAAAAAACTAAAATAAAAATAAAAAGTCGTACATAGATTGTGTTTTAAAATGAACACACTTTTTTCTCAAGTGCTCATGGAACATTCTCCAGGATAGATCATATCTTGGGTCACAAATCAAGCCTTGGTAAATTTAAGAAAATTGAAATCATATCAAGTATCTTTTCCTACCACAATGCTATGAGACTAGATATCAATTACAGGAAAAAAACTGTAAAAAATACAAACACATGGAGGCTAAACAATATGCTACTAAATAACCAAGAGATCACTGAAGAAATCAAAGAGATAATCAAAAAATACTTAGAAACAAATGGCAATGAAAGCACGAAGACCCAAAACCTATGGGATGCAGCAAAAGCAGTTCTAAGAGGGAAGATTATAGCAATACAAACTTACCTCAAGAAACAAGAAAAATCTCAAATAAACAACCTAACCTAATACCTAAAGCAATTAGAGAAAGAAGAACAAAAAAACCCCAAAGTTAGCAGAGGAAAGAAATCATAAAGATCAGATCAGAAATAAATGAAAAAGAAATGAAGGAAACAATAGCAAAGATCAATAAAACTAAAAGCTTGTTCTTTGAGAAGATAAACAAAACTGATAAAACACTCATCAAGCCAGTCTCATCAAGAAAAAAAGGGAGAAGACTCAAATCAATAGAATTAGAAATGAAAAGGGAGAAGTAACAACTGACACTGCAGAAATACAAAGAATCATGGGAGATTACTACAAGCAACTATATGCCAATAAAGTGGACAACCTGGAAGAAATGGACTAATTCTTAGAAAAGAACAACTTTCTGAGACTGAACCAGGAAGAAATAGAAAATATAAATAGACCAATCACAAGCACTGAAGAAACTGTGATTAAAAATCTTCCAACAAACAAAAGCCTAGGACCAGATGGCTTCACAGGCAAATTCTATCAAACATTTAGAGAAGAGTTAACACCTATCCTTCTCAAACTCTTCCAAAATATAGCAGAGGGAAGAACACTCCCAAACTCATTCTACGAGACCACCATCACCCTGATACCAAAACCAGACAAAGATGTCACAAAAAAAGAAAACTACAGACCAATATCACTGATGAACGTAGATGCAAAAATCCTCAACAAAATATTAGCAAACAGAATCCAACAGCACATTAAAAAGATCATACACCATGATCAAGTGGGGTTTATCCCAGGAATGCAAGTATTCTTCAATATGCGAAAAGCAATCAATGTGATACACCATATTAACAAACTGAAGGATTAAAAACCATATGATCATCTCAATAGATGCAGAAAAAGCTTTTGACAAAATTCAACACCAATTTATGATAAAAACTCTCCAGAAAGTAGGCATAGAGGGAACTTACCTCAACATAATAAAGGCCATATATGACAAACCCACAGCCAACATCGTTCTCAATGGTGAAAAACTGAAACCATTTCCTCTAACATCAGGAAGAAGACAAGGATGCCCACTCTCACCACTATTATTCAACATAGTTTTGGAAGTTTTAGCCACAGCAATCAGAGAAGAAAAAGAAATAAAGGGAATCCAAACTGGAAAAGAAGAAGTAAAGCTGTCCCTGTTTGCAGATGACATGATACTATACACAGAGAATCCTAAAGATGCTATCAGAAAAATACTAGAGCTAATCAATGAGTTTGGTTAAGTAGCAGGATACAAAATTAATGCACAGAAATCACTTGCATTCCTATACACTAACGATGAAAAATCTGAAAGAGAAATTAAGGAAACACTCTCATTTACCATTGCAACAAAAAGAATAAAATACCTAGGAATAAACCTACCTAAGGAGACAAAAGACCTGTATGCAGAAAACTATAAAACACTGATGAAAGAAATTAAAGATGATACAAACAGATGGAGAGATATACCATGTTCTTGGCTTGGAATAATCAACATTGTGAAAATGACTATACTACCCAAAGCAATCTACAGATTCCATGCAATCCCTATCAAACTACCAAGGGTATTTTTCACAGAACTAGAACAAAAAATTTCACAATTTGTATGGAAACACAAAAGACCCCGAATAGCCAAAGCAATCTTGAGAAAGAAAAACGGAGCCAGAGGAATCAGGCTCCCGGACTTCAGACTATACTACAAAGCTATAGTAATCAAGACAGTATGGTACTGGCACAAAAACAGAAATATAGATCAATGGAACAGGATAGAAAGCCCAGAGAAAAACATATGCACATATGGTCACCTTATCTTGATAAAGGAGGCAAGAATATACAACGGAGAAAAGACAGTCTCTTCAATAAGTGATGCTGGGAAAACTGGACAGCTACATGTAAAAGAATGAGATTGGAACACTACCTACCACCACATACAAAAATAAACTCAGAATGGATTAAAGACCTAAATGTAAGGCCAGACATTATAAAACTCTTAGAGGAAAACATAGGCAGAACACTCCATGACATAAATCACAGCAAGATCCTTTTTGGCCCAACTCCTAGAGAAATGGAAAGAAAAACAAAAATAAACAAATGGGACCTAATGAAACTTAAAAGTTTTGCACAGCAAAGGAAACCATAAACAAGATGAAAAGAAAACCCTCAGGATGGGAGAAAATATTTGCAAATGAAGCAACTGACAAAGGATTAATCTCCAAAATATGCAAGCAGCTCATGCAGTTCAATATCAAAAAAACAAACAACCCAATCCAAAAATGGGCAGAAGGCCTAAACAGACATTTCTCCGAAGAAGATACACAGGTTGCCAACAAACTCATGAAAGAATGCTCAACATCAGTAATCATTAGAGAAATGCAAATCAAAACTACAATGAGGTATCACCTTACACCAGTCAGAATGGCTATAATTTAAAAATCTACAAACCATAAATGCTGGAGAGGGTGTGGAGAAAAGGGAACCCTCTTGCACTGTTGGTGGGAATGTAAATTGATACAGCCACTATGGAGAACAGTATGGAGGTTCCTTAAAAAACTAAAAATAGAACTACCACATGACCCAGCAATCCCACTACTGGGCATATACCCTGAGAAAACCATAATTCAAAAAGAGTCATGCACCAAAATGTTCATTGCAGCTCTATTTACAATAGCCAGGACATGGAAGCAACCTAAGTGTCCATCGACAGATGAATGGATAAAGAAGATGTGGCACATATATACAATGGAATATTACTCAGCCATAAAAAGAAATGAAATTGAGTTATTTGTAGTGAGGTGGATGGACCTAGGGTCTGTCATACAGACTGAAGTCAGAAAGAGAAAAACAAATACCGTATGCTAACACATAAGTATGGAATCAAAAAAAAAATGTTTATGAAGCACCTAGGGGCAGGACGGGAATAAAGACGCAGACCTACTAAAGAATGGACTTGAGGACACGGGATGGGGGAAGGGTAAGCTGGGATGGAGTAAGAGAGTGGCATGGACATATATACACTACCAAACGTAAAATAGATAGCTAGTGGGAAGCAGCTGCATAGCACAGGGAGATCAGCTCGGTCCTTTGCATCCACCTAGAGGGGTGGGAGAGAGAGGGTGGAGGGAGACACAAGAGGGAGGGGATATGGGGATATATGTATACATATAGCTGATTCACTTTGTTATAAAGCAGAAACTAACACACCATTGTAAAGCAATTATACTCCAATAAACATGTTAAAAATAAATAAATAAAAACATAAATAAATAAATAAGTGAACACACTTTTTGTTGTTATTCAAGAAAATAGGAGATTTCTTATCAGGACATATATTAACACATTTTTCTTGATCTGGCATTATTTTATACACATTCAGAAAACACAACTAGCAGCATTTAATAAGGAAATTTCTCCCTACCTCAATGAACATAAATATCCTTTAGTTTAACAATATACGAATACATTTTTAATGAACAACTTTATTTAAAACTGTAACAGTGCCCACTGAACGCTAATTTTTAGCAAGTCGTGTTGGAAATGCAGTGAGACGGCAATATCTCAGATTTTAATAATGTCCCTAATATCATAAATCTAGAATTTTAATAATGTGGCCCCTGATGATTGCTGTTTATATGAGCAATTTGTGTGGCTTGTCTTCTCCTTGACAAAATGATGATTGATGCTGTCAACACTAATTTGCTCTTCAAAATTATTATATGTAATTAAATTCAGCTACTTGGCATTTTCTTCTAAAAGTTTAATGCAAAATGCTTTTAATATGCAAATTATTTCAATAGCTTTAAGTCTCTAATTTTAACTTGAAATTTTTGCATCAGGCACCTGTAGAACTATATACCCTTTTCTGTTTGGGGGGATTGGTTCCTAAACCCCTTTCAGCCTTTTGCTCTTGAGGGGAAGGGGGTCAGAGCAAGAGGAAAGAACACACTAAGATACATTCCTGGGGGCTGATCCATCTGTGTGCACTTGTGAGACCCTGTAATGTTCTAGCAGGGCCGTGCATGTCACGTGCACTAAATTAGGACGGTCTGTTCTTTGCTGACCTTAACCTTCTTCTCCCTGGCTTAACTGTCCTCTTCATTCATTCACCTCTGCTTGTTTGGTAGTCTGTGGCCTGAAATAGAACTAGATTCTTGCTGCCCTCTCCTTGCTCCAGTGAGTTTTCCAAACTTTCCCCAGTACCTTCTCCCATTTCTCAAAACCACTTCACAAACCATTTTTCTGTCTCTGCTATTCTCCAAAACTCAGATCTTTAGAGCAACCGTCATTTCTCTAATTTTCAGATATTGAACTGGGGTTAATGATAAAAAGAAAATAATGTGAGCGTCTCATTTGCTCCTTTCTTTGCATGTTTTTCCCCTTGTTTTAAAACTGCCCCAAAGGAAAACGCTCCAAGGCACGTGTGTATCATTTGGTCGAAGAACTATGGCAAATGAAACGCTGCGCTGACGAATGGTTCTGCCACTTGAGGCGTGGGTGTTGGGACTCCTAGTTTTGCTACTAAATGTGGCAAATATAACTGATAAGACTGCTTGAGGATAATGAGATAAAAATCAGTCACTGAAATATCTCCTCTAGATCACTTCAATGACAATAATTCACTGAAGGTCGTTCACTGGACAGGCAATAGCCGTGCAATTCCTACTGTGTAGCTAAGGGAACTCTACAAATAAGTTTTAAAACATAAAGGTACATAATGATTAATATAGATAGAGGTACAATTCTAGGGGTGTGTGTGTGTGTGTGTGTGTGTCTCAAATGCAATGCTTGACCTATGTGTGCCCCTCATTGTAAGACCTTGCAAACAGCTGTACAGAAATTTCACTGTGCAGAAATTCCAGATGTGACCAGAAATCACTCAGAGTGCACTTTGACAAACTGATTTTTAAAGAGGATGAAAAGATTTTTTGTAAAAAAGGAAAAAAGGCTGCACCACATTCGAGTGGTGCTTCTAAGACCTCCCACGTGGCTCCTCTGACTGACAGGTCCGACATCCCTCATATTCCCACAGCATCCCAGCTAATTACTCAGAACAGATAAACCCACCCAAAGCCATCGAGTAAGTAGGAACGTATGTGAGGAGTGATCTCATCCTGGCTTTCTCAAGAAGACAGCACAGGCGTGGACAAAAAGAAAGGCAAAAATAGTAATTGATGGTTTTTATTCCAACCATCTTCTTTCTTCCCTCCCTGCCCCTCCGTTTTGACCTTCAGTGTTTCCTAGTAAATGCCCATCTATGGAAAATATTAGTGCATGTTCACTGCACAGGTATTTGGTTTCATGAAATCACATCACTTTATTAGAAACCCAAGCATCAAAAATTTAATAGACATTATCCTGGAGTGATATTTGTACTATTGGGAATATCTCGGGAAAATTAATAAATCTTAATTGTAGGCAGTTGCTTAGGGAAAGATTTTCTTAAGGCAGTGCGCAGTGGATTGCAAGACTTTTTAACATAAAAGCTTTAAAAAATTATCAACCTTTCTCTCTTTTCTGTGCCTTAAGAAATTCTTTCCTATCTAGATGTGTCATAAAGATATTGTTATATTATCTTAAACTTCTTTACACTTCATAATCTGGAATTTATTTTTGCCTGTGGTGTGGGATACTTTTATTTTATTTTTTCAACCGGAAAGAAAACCGTCTCGTCTGCATCATTGCCCCGATGACTTGTTATGCCAAAGCTGTGTGTCATGCGCGTTGCTTCCACGCACGTGGGGTTCTATTTCTGGGCTCTCCAGGTTGTTATTTATATACCTGGAGACAGATAACCAGAAGTCACGTTTCAGCACCACCACTTGCTAGCTGTGTGATCAGCTGGATTGTGGTAGTTTTGGGGGAGAAAATCATGACTGTATTCTTGGGTATCGTGTTTACAGGCTGAGTGCTGCTGGTGGAACCAGCAGGGGCTGATTTGATACCCTCTGTTCTCTCAAGAAAAGATGCACCCTTTCAATAGCCATTAGGGCCTTTTCTGACCTTAACCCTTGAGGCACTGCCAGGAACCCCAGCTCAGCAGGAAAGTCTCCCAGGAGAGGCTGCTGTCCATTCTGTCATCACAGTGACAAAGACACTACGTACTTCTCGCATTGCCTTTCCCAAATTTATATTTAAATTTCCCCATTCGTTCCCTGAGTGTCTCCTATATCTGTTTTGATTTTTATATTTTGGTTCTGCATTGTACGTCTCTGTCCTTATAAATATCGAAGAGGTGCTCTCCTTTTTGGAGGTCAAAATAAACTTTCCATATTCTTCCCTGTCAGAGCTTATATTTAAGACTAAATCTCTCATTTTAAGGTTGCCAACTGAAAATTGAACAAATCTGTATTTATACCAGTGAAAATGGATACACTGTCATTAAAACAAAACTCTCTGCCCTTGTAAGCCAAAAATAAAACAAATCTGCACAACTGAGATTGACTTATGCTATTTAAAGAAATTCATCAGAGCAATAAGTATTATAATATCTGTGGTCATATTTCTTGTTTAAAGTTTCATGAATTTACATTTGCATACTTCTGTCCAAGTGTGTAGTATCTGGATGCTTTTAAAGATTGTACAAAACATTTTTTTCTTGTCCTGCAGTGGGAAGGGCCAAGTGGCCCATTTGCTGACTGTATTTACCAGTATTACACATATGCTATAACATATAGGAAAACATCAGAAAATAATAAATATAATTAGTCATTATCTTAGTCATAGTCTTTGGCTAGTTTTGATCTATTTGCTAACTTGATTAAGAGCTTGAGGTAATTACTTATTTTGTGTTATTTAGGGGATAGTGACTTATCTCCTCAGAATATCAGCTTTCTTATCTGTAAAATGGTGACAATGGTGACTTTGCAGGGTCCCTATGAGGATTAAATGAGTTAATGTATAAAGAATTTAGCAGGACCAGAATTGCCATGTAATTGATGGTTAAAAATGGAAGCTATTAGTGGTGGTAGTACTGTAGTTTCCCATTTTGTTACAGATATTAGGATTTGAAACATTTGTTTTTTATATGCTTATATACTTGTGCTAGATGTTTAATTAGTGAGATATACTTATAAATGTTATATGTACATTTTGATATTTTAAATTATTAACATGAGGAGTCCAATATCTCTGTAAGTCATGTTTTCTCTACCAAGTACTCTGAGTTACTATCATGACATTGACTTTTTTTTAATTAATTAATTAATTTTATTTATTTATTTTTGGCTGCTTTGGGTCTTCGTTCCTGCATGCGGGCTTTCTCTAGTTGTGGCGAGCGGGGACTTCTCATTGTTGCAGAGCACGGACTCTAGGTGGGCAGGCTTCAGTAGTTGTGGCACGTGGGCTTCAGTAGTTGTGGCACGTGGGCTCAGTAGTTGTGGTGCATGGGCTTAGTTGCTCCACAGCATGTGGAATCTTCCCGGACCAGGGCTCGAACCCATGTCCCCTGCATTGGCAGGTGGATTCTTAACCACTGTGCCACCAGGGAAGCCCCAATACTGACTTTTTAAAGAGAACAAATTGCTTATAGAATGGCTAGATTTTTTAATAACTGAAATTGAACAATTTCATGCAATAAATAAGAATAGGGTAGGACTGAAAGAGGGAAGTTTGGGGAAAGAATAATGTTCTGTTTGCTTCTTCCTGACTCCAGCTCATTTAATGAATTGAGTACAATTATACGTCACAAAAATATAATACTGGCTTAATTTCTGAAAAATATCCAGGAAGGGATTAATGTATTCTTAAGTACTAATTAAGGAGATACGTTCACTATTAACCTCACTCATCTTGACTGTACTATAGCTAAAACAATAATAGCATGTTTGCTGATTTTGCAGAAGGCAAGTATGAAGCTCTTTCCAGCAGTTTATTTTCTTCTGTTTGGATTTATACTTTCCCTCTGAAGTAGAACTCATGTATCTTCTTGTAATGGGATGAAACTGGGTTAAGATCAGAAGAAAGGAAGAAGATAAACTTACTCAAGGACAAATGTTTCAAGGAGACTAGAAGGCAATCCTGAGGTTCTTTAAGGTTTCAAAGAAATATGATTTTTTGGTAGAGATACTTGGGGAGCATAGAAAGATAGAAGCATGCAGAAGCTGTAGAGTGAGTGATTCTAGAGCCTAGGCTTTGTAAAATTGGAACAATCCTAGTTTAGCATTCGAAGGAAGCTCTCGTGACTTGGTCATTTCACCTTCCTTGCTGAAGAGGGCACCTGTAGCTTTCCCTTTAGCCTCTTCTGTACGGATGCTACGTTTATACTCCCCCATAATGAGGGGCTTTCGAAGAGGAAGAATGGACAGCTAAGAGAGGCAGATAACTTACGTAGCAGAGACAGAAATATCCACATAAAATTTTACATTATATTTCCCTCCCTAAAAGAGCAAAAATGGAGAAGAAATTTTAACAGGAAAGAGCAAATTTAAAGGTAAAACTGTGTGACAAAAATCAAGTCCTCATCCATGCTAAAACTTAAAGAGATTGAAAATAACTAGGTTGAAGTAGCCATAA
The DNA here is from genome assembly GCF_965194825.1 of Balaenoptera physalus. NCBI lineage: Eukaryota > Metazoa > Chordata > Mammalia > Artiodactyla > Balaenopteridae > Balaenoptera > Balaenoptera physalus. Next base: position 116,906,129 of record NC_138886.1, read on the forward strand.
AGAGGATGTAGCAAAAGAAAAACTGAGGAGAAAAAGGGAAGAAGAATTAAGAGGAACGTCTGAAGAAAGAGAATAGCTAGGTGTCATGAAGGGGTTTGATTGGGTTAGCTTGTCCTGTCAAGCTGGGCTGTATCGCGTGAAGATGCCACAAAGGCAGGTGACTTTTCTTAAGGTAGGTGACCACCTTCTTCAGAGCTGCCTTTTGGATAAGCTAGTCTTTGTCCAATGAACATGATAGCAGGTAATACTGTGCAAGAAATGATAGCTTTATGAGGCCATATTCCAAAGAATGGGAGTGTGAACAGGACACTTAGAATTTCATGGATTATCTAGAACAGTTATAGTATCACTCAGAGACGCTTGCTAACTATCAATTTAATTAAAGAGAGGTCCAATGAGGCAACTGTGCTACTGAAAAAAGAAATGAAGCAGCATTAGAAGAGATAGCAGAACCAAGCCCGAATTTGATTTGAGCTAAAGCCAAAGAGAAAGGAGAAAGTCGTGCTGAGAAAAATCTTAGATAAACCTTCTTGGTTTTGTGACATTTTCTTCCAACTTTCTAATAGTGTCATCTAGAAAGAAACGCGGCATATTAGAGTTTTTGCCCGACGCAAAGATCTGTAGGAAAAAGAATAATAGAGCTTTTCTTAGGGGAAGATGGGGAGCAAAGAGATGCAAGAAACTTTTCTAGCAGAGACAAAAATACTCAAATAAGATTTTATATCAATTTTCTCTACTCAGAAAGATAGGAAAGGACAAACGTAAAGGTAACATTGAATGGCGAGCATCAAGTTTTTTTTATTTTTTTAACATCTTTATTGGAGTATAATTGCTTCACAGTGGTTTGTTAGTTTCTGCTGTATAACAAAGTGAATCAGCTATACATATACATATGTCCCCATATTCCCTCCCTCTTGCATCTCCCCCCACCCTCCCTATCCCACTCCTCTAGGTGGTCACAAAGGACCGATCTGATCTCCCTGTGCTATGCGGCTGCTTCCCACTAGCTATCTATTTTACATTTGGTAGTGTATATATGTCCATGCCACTCTCTGACTTCGTCCCAGCTTACCCTTCCCCCTCCCCATGTCCTCAAGTCCATCCTCTCTCTACGTCTGCGTCTTTATTCCTTCCCTGCCCCTAGGTTCTTCAGAACCTTTTTTTTTTTTTTTTTAGATTCCATATATATGCGTTAGCATACGGTATTTGTTTTTCTCTTTCTGACTTACTTCACTCTGTATGACAGACTCTAGGTCCAACCACCTCACTACAAATAACTCAATTTCATTTCTTTTTATGGCTGAGTAATATTCCATTGTATATATGTGCCACATCTTCTTTATCCGTTCATCTCTCGATGGACATTTAGGTTGCTTCCAGAGAATCAACTTCTTAATGCCATAGGCTGAGGGGTTGAGGATAGCTAGGTTACCACCAACAGGTGGTTGAAACTGGAGCAGGAGAAAGAGTGGGAAAAACAGCATGAAGAGTCATGCGCCATGTGTGCAGGAAAGGAACAGCCAGCGGTCACTAATTTTAGTCAGTGCTCAGTATCTTCAATCCAACTCAAATAAATTCTGAAATATTTTCTTATGACTCGAAACATAGCAAATTAAAAAATAAGTCCTTCCTTCCAATTTGGACAGCTTCTGCTATAATCATGAGAAAACTTACCACAATTTAGTTTGTATACTGTCATGGAAGGTATTTTCCTTAAGAGGACTTTGCAGTGCTGTACTCCACAAATGTCTTTAGCACAGCTTTTTTTTTTTTTTTTGAATGAGAAAAGCCATGCTGTTGTACACGCACAAACCACTTTCTAATGGTCTTTAACCTTACGCCATGTGGACTTGCCTCTCCAAAGAGAGATATTTGAGTAACTGGCCATTACTGTGACATGGAGGAAGAGCCTCATTTTTCTCCATAACCACTGAACTCCCTGTAAGACATCCCTGCAGCCTGTGCTGATACAGCAAAACCATGGACTCTCCAGCGAATGGCAGCTCCAAAGCAGCGCCAGTCCCAATCCTCAATCATCCAATCCCAGCCCACAGCAGACATTGTTTACACAGTCATAATCAACAGGGTAAATTTAGAATATCCTAGAATAAATTATGATAAATTTCCTGCTTTGAGATGATAACGGAGCAGACAGCGACTCTGACAGAGAGGGTAAATTGATGAGCTCTAGCGAACAATTAGGATAGACCTCTTTACAGCTGTAGAATTCAAATGAGATCATTTCCAACTAGTTGGCACACATTTCTTTCTTTGTTTTTTTAATTCCGAGTTTGTGTTTTAAAAGTGAAGAATAATTGTGGTCTTTTGTAGGTCAAGGCATAAACTGTTTACAGCAAGGTCTTGTTGGGAAAATCATTCTTTCTGGGATCCTTTTCTTCCTTCCAGCAGTTGACCTGCTGATCTCCAGGAAGAGTCCTGAAGAGTGTGCCAGACATGTGATGCTTAAACAGTCTTTTTCTTTTTTCCTTTATAGTTGGGGTGACTGGCTAATATCCCTTCGAATCTATCAAAGCAATTTTTTGTGTCCTCCTTCTTGGAATTTTATTTCCACATGTGAGGTTGGAGTAGTCTGTATGGAATACAAGTTCAACTTTGATTTCAAAATCGGCACCGACGGCCCCTCTGAACAGAAGAGCAGCCTAACAGATAGACCTAGTTCATTTCCACTCCCATCCGCCTCTGACCCATTTCAATTCCCATCACTTCAGCTTAACAATTTCATTTTTCACTCTAATGCCTTTATCCATTTGAGCAGAGATTACATTTCCCAAGCTGTACATGTTCTCCAGCTGATTTTTTTTTTTTTTTTTTTTTTAAGATTGAGATCATGGAACAATGCTTTCCTTATTTTCAGTTCTTAGTACCCCAAATCCTGGTTGTTGGAACAGAAACCGAGGGGGATAAAGTCCATATTAATTAACCACATCTTCTGTGATAACACATCCATCCATCCATCCACTTGGGAAGGTCCTGCCTTGCGGCTCCCCCAGGAGTTTCTCAATGTCCAGGCTTTTCTCTCTGTGGGTGCGGCGGCAACCTGACCTCGTGCTTAGACAGCCCGATTCCAGACTCAGGTAGGAATAGGTTTTCATCTCTACCCCAGCACCGACGAGCTGTGCACTCTTGGTTGAGTTACTTCACATCTCTAAACTGTATCTGTAGAATGGGATTAATAACATTGACCTCGAAGACATGCTTGAGGTGTAAACGAGAAAAATAAATCTAAAGAGTCTGGCGGTTCATGAGCACTCAGTACGTATTAAATAAAATGACTACTCTTCTGTTTTTAAGCCAGGATGATCACATTCCTGTAAGTTATTCATGGCCTCTTGAACTGGTTCCAGTGGTCGTGAGCTGGTTAGAAGAAAAACTTACTCTGTAGAAGAGGCGAAACATACAAGACAGGGGTTTCTAACGTGAAAGCGTTTCCTAAACCATAAAGCACTATATAAATGTTATTATTATAATCATGAGAACATAGGTTTTCTTGCCAAAAGCTAAAGGTAATAGCCTGTCTTGAAATGTAGCTGAGGAAGTGTGGCACCAATATAAGTTATGGGAGGGCTGGCACTGTTAACCTGGAAGTGACAGAATTGTCCCAGAAGAAACGCGAACTTGGGCCAATGAAGCAGGCTTGCTTTCGGTTGCAAATGTGACTCACGCTGACTCTGCACCGCTCTCACTCACCAGAACTGGGTCAAATACTCACTTTCGGAGTAGGTGGTAGAGTCAGCTCCACCAGAACTACACACATTCAGATTAGAAGAGCAATCAATTTCCAAGGAGACTTGGGGTGCGCTTTCTGAAACAGAGAGAATGGAAGCTCCACGAGCGCTCCACCAAGGAACCTTCCATCTCACAGAGAGTCCTTCGTGTCACCAGTAGGGGTTTCAACAGCAAAGCATCTGCAGGGTTGCAGATATTCTTCCTTCTCCTGGGAAACCTCAGGAGGAGGCTGAGTTGAGGTCTGAAAGGCCCACTTGCCACATTCATGGTGTTTTATTCATTGAGAAACTGATATGATGAAAAATTTGGGGGGTACAAAAATCACTGTTCAGGAACTGAGTTAACACATGAAGAAAACTGCCACATTAAGAGTGGGTGATGAAGCCAATTAGAACATTTCACATTTCTATGAAAAGATACAACTTCTAATTGATGAAAAATCTTATTGCTAAAATGGAAATTTCTTTCTTTAATGCAATATAAAATGTGTTCCAACTTGTGGGTCAGAAGACTTGCTCAATGCAAAGTATTTTATATAAAGAACTTCAATCACAGTAGAAACTTGATAAATATTTGTTGACCCTTGTCTGATATTTACCAAATGTCATGACTTCACCACCTCATAAGATGATTACTAAGTACGTATAAATTACACTCCTGTCATTCAGCTTGCTTTCCATGTACAACCCATATACATGGAATGAGGCCTCTTATTTAACTGAATTTCAACTACATATTCACATTGAATTTCAACATAATGCCTTGAATATACTTGACAGTTTCCTCACTGTTTTCCTGAGGAAACTTTCTATATTATGTACTTTTGGTATTTAACTCTGGCTCTTAAAGACATCAGAATAACATTTCCCAAATAGATCCTGATCTGGAAGCCACCTCTCTGAACAATGAATGGTTGTGAAGCGGTATTGGCAAATAAAACAAGGCCTCCATCAAAATGTAAGGCTGTTCTGCTGTTTGCTGGAAGACCTTTTCTTAGGAGGTGTGGGCCAGGCCGAGGGCAGTGGTTCTTAACATGTTGGGGATCATAGAACCTTCTGAGAATCTAATGGAAGCTATGCATTCTTTACCTTGGAGAGATCCATATGCTCGCAGCCTCGCAAATATTTGCTTAGAATTTTGGGACCCCCATGAAGCTATTTATGGAGCATTCTGAGGAGTCCCTTGGATTTGACGGGACTTGAGCTAATCTAGGGTTTACCACGGTAGCTTGGAGAAAGTCTCTGAGACCGTCACAACCCCAAGGAACTTCAGAGTCCTGGGCTAACTCTTATTCATCCACTTTTTCCATTCATTCATTAATTCATTTCTCTGTTCACTTACTCATTCCTTCCTTCACTTACTCTGCAAGTTATATGAATAACATCACTGTGAAAGCACTGTAGTAGAATACAGCATGGTCAGGAAAAGCCATTCATTCCATAATACCATGCATCACATGCCATACACTTGTTTTTTTCCAAAAATTCAGAATGTCTCAATTTTGGAGGAGAACTAAGGGAATATCAGCCTTCCTCAGAAAATGAGACAGAGGAGAGGAAGAAAACATAGTGAATTACATGAAGTATCTTACCTACCATTTCTCTTTTGATATTATAACACATTTGGGAGGTCGACATTCTTTCCCCATTTACCAATGAGTAAGCAGAGTCTAAGGGAGATTAAGTACCTTGCTTAAGGTTGTATGCAGCAGGACCAGGATGTAAATCCAGCCATCTGGACTTCTAAATTCCAGGGTTGTTGGAGTTGAACTAGATGATCTTCCAGATTTTTGGAGCTTGACATTTTTGTGATAGATCCACTTAGATGATCAAACTCTCATAAAGTTCAATGATTTGAAGGTTAATTAGTAGATTATATCTGTGCACACACTTTTCCTCAACCTAATTAATTAGAAAAAGCACTGTTTATGTTAGTGGACCTTAACATATCAAAAACACCAGAAGAAAATGGAAGGCAAAGAGGCTTCTCACAGACAAATAATTTCCTGACAAGGCTTTACTCAGAAGTCTTTGTCACTTAATCAAGGGATCACTGAGGGGTCTTTTGAATTTAGTAAAGAAACTGTTACAATTTCAAAAAAAGCTTTATTTTTTGGCCAGAAATATCAATAGGAACATAATCTAGTTATTTTTAAATAGAATGATAATTAGATAGAACGATAGACTTAAAGACCTAAAAATCCTTTTGTCCAATTTTCTCTCTTTACAGGTGAGAAGAGTGCCAAAGAGTATAAAAGAGTTGCCCAAATTTGCAATATAGTTGTGGACCCTGCGATGGGGCCTGAACCCAAATTCTGCTCTTTGATTTCTTGTTCCAGGAGCTCTTTCCTCAGCCACCCCCCAGCTTCAGCTCTTTTCTCTCCCCCTGGTGACTTGCCCCCTCGCTCTGCTGAACAAAGGCTCTCATCCATCTTTACTCTGTCCCCCACACCAGACTACCTTTCTCAAAAGCTTTTATAACTCCGTTCCACTGTTTACACCTCTGATGCCCCTCACTGCCCACGGAGTACAATTTAAATATGTTATTTAAACATGCCTCTTCCTCTAAGAAGCCTTCCTGGATTCCCCCTAGCTAGAGAGTCGTATCTCTATGCTTGGAAATTCTCTAACATGATGATTCTTATATAAAAACTTTCAGCTTTACCTTGTACCATAGTTATTGGTGTGTTCTTTAAAATTTCTTTTATTAGAGTGCAAACATTTTAGGTATGGAGTCAACGGTAAGGCAATTAGCATAAGGCCTGGCGCTTTGAAGAGAGTTGTTAAATATGAATTCTCCTTCTCAAACACTTTTTTTCCTCTGGCACCTCTTTCCATCTCTCAGACAGAAGGAACTCAGTGGATTTTATTTCTTGAACAGGTGGGTGTAGTCTGCCAACCTCTGGGAGCGAGCGCATCTCTAGACGTGGCCTCTGGGCTTGCGGCTTCTGCCCCTGACCTGATCTCGCCTCTCACTCCCACTGGTCCACGTCCCGCCGGCTCGTCAAGGTCAGCTCAGACCTTGACTCCTTCCCACCCATCCCATGGCTCTTCCCAATGCTGGTCTCCCCCTTCCTCTGACCTCTGTCAGCATGTATGGTCGGTTTTAGCGAATTCACGTTTCCGCTGCATTGTTTCTGCTTTTAGGAAATTTTCACTTGTCCATGAAATTTTTGTCCATGAAATTAGGGCATGAGACCCGCCTTATACTCCTTGTACTTTTCCATACATGTTCATGTACAAAATGAGTCAAAGTTAGTTAATTTAGAATATTTTAATAATACGTGGAGCCTACTGATACACAACTTATTGTTCTGAGGGAACTTTCTGGTCTCCTGAAATAGCTATTCAAGCTCCCCAAAGGTTCTTGGTTTCTCTTTGCACATAAAGCTTCGGTAATTTCATTTTCCCTTCATTTCAATTTCATTTCTCAGCATTTCAATAAATCCCTACATAGGCGGCACTGGGATGTAAGTCACCGTCTAATAGGAGAAACAAGCATGAATTACCATTTTCAGGACTCCATTCTCATTACTTTTCCATAGCCATGTGCCTTCTAGAAACGTGGACACTTCTATTTCTATCATGACACAGGGCTGGACACGATGATCCTCAGGCCCGGACCGCCCCACTGGATCCTAAATCTGCTGTAAGTCTCGGCCCCCTTCTATCAGCAGAATAACCAAGGTTGTAAAGGACCAGGCAGCCTTTCAGGCTCACCTTTATCCCTAATTTTGATATATTGGACCTTGAAGTTCTCCTTCTAGGACCTTGTCCCCTGATGGCTTTTCAAGACTGAAAATACTGACTGTATTTTTTAATTTTTATTTTTATAACTTTTTATTTTATATTGGAGTATAGTTGATTAACAATGTTGTGTTAGTTTCAGGTGTACCGCAAAGTGAAAATACTGACTTTAAAAGAAATGATAAAACGGAAATATCTTTTTATGGTTTGAGAGACTGGGGACACATCGGTGACACTTACAAGTCAGTGGTTGCACGGGTATGTGTGTTGGTGGTGGTTGGCAAAAGATTAAGAAAACTTGGTAAAGAGTTGTTTTTACTAAATAAAACTGAGAAAACAGTATTTTTTAGATGTAATTATGAAGCTTAATTATTACCAGGAAATCCTTCCTGTAGTATCTTATTCTGGCCTCTGGAAGTATATTTGCTTGCATTTTTCTTTTTCCCTTTTACACAAAGAAATGGCTGTTTAATTTTCTTCCTCTTTCATCTTTCTGTAACACTTTTTTTCATTTCTCTGCTACTACTTTCACACACACACATTTATTAAAAAAATTCATCAGTCTGTCTTACTGTCATCTTTTAATCAGTGTACTGGTAATATGGGCATTAGTGGCCAAAGGAGTAATGACTCAAATCTGATTTTGTGAGTAACTGATAATTTGGGAAGATCATAAGCCCTCGAGAACATGCCTTCCTTGTAGAAAGTATAAAATGACAAAGTATATGGCTGATGTTATTGCAAGTTAGTCTCAAGCAAATAAATCACCATATTTAAAATTTTTAAAGGCTCACATTCTTATGTGGTGCAATTTAGAGAGAAACGTTATTATTTGACATAATGCAAGAGTATCTACCTATCTATCCATCCATCCATCTATACATTGTAGCTCCTAAGCTTTACTCTTGCTATTTTTTCCAATTCCACAGCATTCTCTACCCTCAGGAAAAAAAATGTAAATGGAGTAACTATGTACGTGAAGGAGGACTTTACAAGCAGGTGAGTCTCACCGTTGAAACCTTGCCAAGGGCAGGCTGTGCAGCTCATGTTCCAAGAAGGAGTGGTTATCACTTGCACTTGCACCACTCTGGCTTGTCTCATTCCAGATAAAATTAATGGTTAAAAAATTCAACTTGACTTTAAAGCCAAACCTTAGATACTAAAACCTGATCATTATCAGGCCACTATAGCAGCAAATAACATCGCTATGCCAAATGCAGATACCTATCTGTAAAAGAAAGGAGTTGGACTTGGACGGTCATATAGCAGACCAATAAAGCACCAATTTAAAACACTCCCCAGACAATGTAATCTACGGGATGGCATTATACCCAGGACACGAAAAGGAAGAAAAATATGTGACTATTCAAATGTGTGTCGAATTGGATCATTAGATTGTACTTATGTTGGGGCATATCTCTAGTAACTGTTCTCTGGAATGTCTTCAGGGCACTGTTGAAGCCAGTTAAATCTGTTCCATGGGTTTCTTGTTTCAGTGAAGGGCTGGACAGTTAGAGGGGAAACTGACATAGTTTCCACAGTGATACAACAGACTATTCAATTTCTAAAATTTGAATTTAGCTATCAAGTGAAAAAAGCTTTGAGCACATAAAGCATGTTATCCAAACTAGATTGTTTTATATGAAGTAACTTTAAAAAAATGGAAAAAAAATCAGTAGTAATCTTTTAAGTAAATATCAATGGAATAAGCTTGGAAGATATTAATATACTTGTCTTATCAGGGTTTATACCTTTTAAATGTATTTATATTTATCCAAAATAATAATAAAATCAATTCTGAATGCAAATGCGTGTCATTATATATACACAAATTATCTTCATGAGTATTACTTTTTTAATATGCGATATTTTTGGTATTTTCATGTACAGACCAGTTTTTTTATAATGACAGTGGGATGACTTAAGAATAAAGAAGCTAAGAAATTTTCTGTCTGAAAAGTGTTGTAAGTACTTTTCGCCTCTCCACAGATCTGTTCCAGGTTGTACAACGGATGTCATGATGCTCAAACACAGGTTCATTACAAAGTTAAACACTAGGTGGCACTACAAACCCCCCAAACTGGAAGGTAATTGCCTTTGTCTATCACCGTTTAGTCTATCTGGATTTCAGATAGACTGAAATCCAGTTTATCTCTGATTTTGAGTTTCACGTAAAAATTAGAAACAGAAAAACAGCAATATTTCCATTACTTGCCTATCACCATAATAGCTCCTTTCCTTTTGATGAACACTTACAGTTCAGGTGAACCAAAATATTTCATATGTTTATGACACAAGATTTGGAAAATAACTTGAGTATATTTATTAATTTGGTTGTCATATATGTATTTTGCTAAAAAAGGTATTACAGATGGCATATTTGTTTATCAAGTGCTAAAAATGTATTAACATTTTATCATACCAAAATATGTGCTTTTACACACGCATGCATCTGTATATGAGACACAAAATTCATTTATAACCTATCTTGATATTGATGATTTGGATACCTTTTTAGCACTGCATTTCTAATAAAGTGAAGATTTGCTCCCAAAGGGAATAACGAGAAGTAAGCTTATTGCCCAAAAGGATGTGCTTTTCTCAAAATATGTTAACTGTGAGGAAGAGAAGTAGTCTGATAAGTAACATAAATTTAACATAATCGAATTCATCAGTAATATTCATAAAACTGCTGCAAGAATGTGTTCCAATTCTTGTGTAAAATGACATTGAGGATTTTGGTGAGAAGGGAGGGCAGAGGGTTTGAGTAGTGAGGTACCAGTTAAAATGAATATTTATTTTGTTGGCTCTACTCTCTCTTCAGCACGTTTACCTTGTCCTCTGTAAGCTGGGCTGATGACCAGTTCAATTCCGGGTTCGATTCAAGGTGCCGAACTCCGTGTACGGGGTCCATATGGCTCCAGCACCTGGTTACTTTCAAATTTCCTTCTTTATATTCTTTACCTCACAGTAGTTGAGGCGAGTTGCATTTGGAAGGAATTTTTCTAGCGAAGTGATTATAGATTTTTTTTTTTAAGTTAGGTACAAGGCCAGGTTTTTAAGGTTGATTTCATGATTATTTGCTGCCAGGATTAACTGACAAAACTCTAGAGGCTGAGTAGTTTTGAAAATATGCATTTTCACTTTGTCAGATTAAAAACTCATTCCAGATGAAAGGAGTCTAGCGATACGGCAGCTAAATACAGTGTGTGATTCTTGATTGACTCCTGAATCAAAACAATAAAGCACTGAGGGCTGTAGAGCAGGTTCTCGGGTGTGTTGTGCTATTGCAGTTTTGTGGGAGAACGTTCTTGTTCTTAGGGGATATATGCTGAAGTATTTAGAGTTGAAGAGTTATGTTGACTGAAACTGACCTTCAAAGGGATAAGCATGAAAAAGCATATATACATATAGAGAGAGGAGGAAAGTAACAGCAACTGATGCAAAGTATTTAAAAAGGGAGACTCTAAGATATACTGGTATTCATTCTGTTCTTTTAACTCCATAGGTTTGATATTTTTCCAAATAAAAAGTCAGAAGAAAATCAATCAATTTCTTCTCTGGAAATACCCATTAAAAAATAAATAATTTTACTAGTCTTTTCTTTTCTACTTACCCAGAATAAACAGGCCGTTTTCTCTAGATGAACTGTAAGCCAGACATTTCAAGGTTAATATTGACTTGATTTCTTGGAAATGACAAAAAAAATTTTTGTCTTGCAGATAAGATAGGAATGATACTTGTTTCTTGAATACATTGTAGGAATAAATTTGGGGAAAAAAACCTTGATATTTTTATAAGAAAATCTACCCTCTCTACAATACCCCCAGCTGCCCCAGGCTGAATCACTGGGCATTCGATACACAATATGTCACCAGAGGCTGAGTCATTCCTGCTGCAAATCGAAACTGTGCTTCTAAAAAAGAATTTTCTAACCGGAGCCAGAGCCTCAGCCTTCTCAGTGATGTAGCTGTCACAGTGTTATCAATCTGAAGAATTTCCTCGCAGAATGTATGCTTATAATCATCTCAGCGTCACTAAACTATTCTGAAGAAAAAGGATTTGGAAATACCAAATATGGGATATTAATGACCATATTTTGCTATTGAAAATTCTGGGAGATTGTGTCAATGAAGAAAGCTGTTAATTGTGCCACAAGTTTAGTTGGCAAAACAACCATGAAATGCTGTTTATTTACATGTGCTCCCCCTTGTCCAAAATGAACTTGAGCCAAACACACAATAAAGGAGAAATTTAAGATGTGAATGGCCTGAAAAAGGGAATTATATCCATTTGTTACGTTGGCACATGTTGGGGTATAAAAAAAAATCTAAATCCATGAGGCAAGCTTTTAACAGATGAATAGAAATTTAGTTTCAGTATCTAGCAGGTGTCTTCTGAATGGAATCATAACATTTCCAGCTTTGTTTGTTGAGATAATAGGGTTTGAGGTATATGCTTAAAAATAACTGATGTATTTTATTTTCATTATACAGTTGCTTAGCATACATCCACAAACATAGCATTTGTTAATTAATTTGGTTTATAAACACATCTACCTTTAGAGCCATTTAAAGAATATGGGACTTTATCTCAGATAAATAACCATTTTTCCAGAATAAATTTACTAAGCTGCCTTTCTCAAATCCTGGTATTCTTGCCTGTATTTTTTCATAATTTTAAAATTATTTTTTATTGGATTTCTTAAAAATTGAAGATAGTGCCCCCATTTCAAAGTACTGCCACATAGCTGGTTTCTTAGGGCTCTAAATCACCTTCTGAATCACAGGGTGTGTCTACTTACTGACACTTGGATCTATCGGAAGAAAACATTTTTGGGAGACAAACGTACATATCTATTTTTACATATCAGATATACAGATTATCAGGTTATGCAGGACACAAGCGATAAGTTAAAAAGGAGAGCAAAACTTTAGGATAAAACTTTAAATAATTTTAAGAACATCTTTCAGTCATATCGAAAAGCTGGCATAAAAGAAATTGAGTAAAATATCTTCAGCATTTTACAAACCACAATGTGTACCTTCCATCATAATGCTTATTCTTTAAGACAGTTCCTCTATGCATAAGGGAGGCTGAGAAAAGGGAAAATATCATATTACCTCTAAGGAGGAAAAAAATTCCCTACTTCATAGTTAACTGTTTGTTAAGCAGAGAGGAGGTTACAGTTTATAGCCTGCTAGTGAAAAGGCAAAATTCTGAGGGAGAGCAGCTGAATTTCTTGATTCTTCTATCCTGAAATCAACTTCTGGATCTTGAAATCAGGTGTGAGAGGAAGCACTACGTTTGCTTTTTGCCAGTTTTAGGCTGGCTGTGCCCTCCCCAGTGGTTACGAGAACACCCCACCCCCATTGTACCCCTGGTCCAGTTGCTGCTTCCTGCCAGGTTTGCTGCAAAACACAGGCACAGGTGGGCAGCACATTGGGAGCCTCTGGGGGCTTCTCTGGATGTGGGGCTGAGCCCTGGGATCCTAAGAGACTTTCTGCAGAAGACAGTGGAGTTTAGTTGTCAGGAGACAGGCTTAGCTACGCCTTCTGTTTTGATAACATAGAATTTATCTCCCCAACTTCAAAACCCAGTTCAATGGTGAGCATCGAGTCACGCAAATAAAGGCTGGATCCTCCTCAAAGAGCTTTTTCTTTTTTTGTTTGCGTGGCCCTGACCTGGAGATGACTGTCCTTTCCCAGGGGTTCTGCTTTTTCTTCTTACAGAGAAGAAGCAAACGTTCTTACGTTCAGAGCAAAAATGAAAGAAAAGGAAGACTTTCAAAAGAGAGGTTGACTTGCTTATTAAAAGCCCGAACCCTTTTCAGACTCACCACCTTGAACTACTCATCAGGCTGAGCGATGGTGATGGGAGGTGAGAAAACTGACAGGGTGCTGGGGAGGCGGCAGCTAAGGGCGCAGTTGGGAGGCGTGGTCGGCATGGCCACGCCCCTTCCAGCACTTGTTTTTCTCAGGTCGGTGCTCACCTGGTTTCTAGGCTTGTCTTTCCTGCCAGGCAACGTTTACTGTGCATCTACTATGTGTACGTTTACAAGACACTCTGGACTCACATTTTGTAAAGGGCAGTCTGACTGACCTTTCCTTAATCTTCTACACTACCGAATATTTTCCGTATTAATTTATTTTTAAAAATTAATTAATTAATTAATTAATTTTTGGCTGTGTTGGGTCTTCGTTTCTGTGCGAGGGCTTTCTCTAGTTGCGGCAAGTGGGGACCACTCTTCATCGCGGTGCGTGGGCCTCTCACCATCGCGGCCTCCCTTGTTGCGGAGCACAGGCTCCAGACGCGCAGGCTCAGTAGTTGTGGCTCACGGGCCCAGTTGCTCCGTGGCATGTGGGATCTTCCCAGACCAGGGCTCGAACCCGTGTCCCCTGCATTGGCAGGCAGATTCTCAACCACTGCGCCACCAGGGAAGCCCCCTGTATTAATTTTGATAAACATCATTTTAGTTAGGACCACAGTACCATAAATCAAAGGAATGATCTAAAAGGTAGAATTTTAAGACATCATGATATCAGGGTTGATAATTACTTTTAGCCAAGAGACAGTTCCATTCTTTTTCAGTTGAAATACACAGAAAACTTTCTACCAAGCCCCTCCTACCTTCCAATTTTGACCAAGGAAAGCACAAATTATTAGCTAGTCAAAGATCACTGGGTCTTTGTTCCAAGTGCCTAATTATTGCTTGATTAGAGAATCCTGTTCTATCATTGTTATCAATTGGACAGTAAGATAAGGGTTTTTGTTTTGTTTTGTTTTGTTTTAAGGACATGTCTTTAAATTAATACTATCTTCATACTAGTGCTTCTCCAACTTCTTGAAGTGAAAACCTACTCCAAAGTTGGGATGTTCTTTATAGAAAACCAGAAAATATGACATCATATAAACTAAGAATTTTTTGTGCTAGCAGAAAATCTGACTATATATAGAGTTGGCCCTCCATATCTGTGGGTTCTGTATCCGCAGCTTCAGCCAACTGTGGATCAAAAATATTGTTTAAAAAATTCCAGAAATTTCCAAAAAGCAAAACTAGATATTTGCAACTATTTACATAGCATTTACATTGTATTAGGTATTGTAAATAATATAGAGGTGATTTAAAGTATATGGGAGGATGTGCCTAGGTTACATGCATATACTACGTCATTTTATATTTTGGTATCTGCAAGTGGGGGGAGGGTGTCCTGGAACCAATTGCCCCATAGGAACACAGGGATGACTGTATACAATTACAGCCTTGATTTATGAGTCCTTGGAAACAAGTATTCTTCTGTGAGTTTTTAAGCTGATGTTTTTGTGCTGGTTATTTTTTTGTCCTTTGCTGGAAGTTGCTGGTAGACAGTTGTGGGTTCTAAAAGTTGAAGAAAAATTTATGTGAATAAAATCTGAAATTGAAAACATTATCCACGAACACTAACTAGGTCTCTCTTGAGGAATGGAAAAAAGCTGCTGGTATTTTATCAGTGGGAAACCTGTGGCACCTTGGCTGCCAGTGTCCTCAGTGGCTTCCTGGAGAATTACTCACCTGGATGGTTGTTAGAATGTGGGAAAGGAACAGATGTGGGTACCACAGGGGCTACAGCTGTGCACTGCTTCTGTGTATGTCTTGATCTTTAGTTTTCTTCCCATACGTTATTTTGAAGATATATATATATATTTTTTGCAGTGAAAGAAATCAGTAATTCCCCTTTCTGTCACCTTTCTTATTATCTTCTTGATTACTTTAAATTTTTAAAATTTTGTTTTAGGTTTTACTCGATTCCCCACATTGAAGAAACAAACAAAAAAAATCCCATTTTCAAAACATCAAAAATGAAGTAAAATGAACAGCCATATATGCCTCAGATATGTATTAGGAACATTTTTCTTTTATTACTATTTAAATTATTTTCCATTGCACTCTGTATTCTTCTTTATATGTATTTTGCATTTCTTTTTCGGTAATTGTCCTTTTCCCAGTATTATCCCTGTTTTCCACTCCACGCCTGCTCAGATGTTACCAGTGATCACAAACTAGTGCCATTAGACAAACTGTAGAGCATTCATTCGTTTAAGTCTCTGACGTTGAGTTCCCGTTCCTCTACCTCGTAACCAATCATCAGTTTTATCTTTTTAAAAGGCGGAGATGAATGTTTTAGTAAAAGTGAATTAAAAACACTGACACTTTCAATGAATGGCCAAGCTCAATTGCTAGCTTTCCCCTTTTACTCAGGAAATCGTGAGTGCATTGAGGGACCAGTTTAGGCTTCAAACAAAATGCAGAAACTCCTCGGTGCCTATTTGCAGAAGTTCCATTGAAAGCAGTAGCTGGGCTGTTGTCAGTGTAAGGAGACCCTGATCAAAAAGGATTCAAGAGGGTTGAAAAAAATGAGCTTTACTTTAAAAGACAATAAAAGTAGGAGAGATGGAGGTTGTGGGGTGAAGGAGGAAATGGCCAAGAAAAGAAAACATTTTAACTTTTACGCCTTGTAATGCTTTGCCTTATGAATCATTATATCAGCATTTGAAAGTAAGAGAATGCTATCACTCAGATTTTTGCCATATTTTCCCCCTTTTAATTTTACTAGGCACCTTCTATAGTTTCACATTGGAAGCATTTACTATGGAAAAAATTCCAACATGTAATTTGAAATGAAAATGGAATTAAAATGAGTGGAATCTAATATGTACGGTGGTTGAACACAGATTTACTTCCCACGTGCTTTTCGTCCTATCATATTTTGGAGGCTCACTTTATCTTTTTTACAATGTCTTTTGATTTTATGAAGACTCTGTCCTTCAAGCCCACCTTTCCAGTTCATCCTGTAACAAACTGAAAACATTCAATTAAAGTCAGCTATTATAAGAAGATGACTTTCATAGACTTTAAATTTTAATTTTGTACTTAGGGAGAGAGAGAGAGGAAAAAAAAAAAACCCACACAGCAAGCTCTATTCATTAACAGAATTTTAATTTGTTCATCTTTACGGTAAAGAAAAGCAACTGTTTTGCTTATCTTTGTAGCCTTCCAGGAGAACTTCCTTCTCTGTAATTGAGAATGTTGCATGTGTTTTGGGTGCAGAGAGCGGCAGCAGTAACTGTGGTATCTTTACCATCCCCAGCAACAAGCACAGGCTTATGACGGAGTTCTTTTCCATAATGTACAACTCGAGAGATGCTTTTGAAAAATAATTGCAGTGAGCGATCAAGTATTTGTTCTCTTGTGGGCCTGGAGAGATTTGCATCAGCTGGGTGTCTGCCTGCTCTAATATTGGAGGAATATGCCTATTCTTGTGGTCGTGTCCACTTCTAAGATCTTAAATTTTACCACTGGCTGACGTATCAAGAGAGTTTGAAAACCAGCAAATTCTACAAAAGGTTGACATCCTTAAAAAAAAAAAGGAGGGAAAAGAAATTAAGTGATCACCCAAAGAAGAGACTCTTAACAGAGATGATGAATCAGATTTATGTTGATGTAAATCTACTGTAAAATAGAAAAATGTTAAAGAAAGTTTTGTGCCGAAAGCATGACAGGTCACTCAGATTATGACTTTCTCTTCATGACTGTCCTTGACAGCTGCGTTTATGGCCAAATAAAGCAGATGGCACCTCAGTTTATTATCAGAGACAGTCAACAAAAGTGAGTTAAGAATGCATTATTTAAATGTTAATGAACGAGCATCTCCACTTAATAGATAAGAATGGCCCAGAGAAGGCAGACAGTGTTTATGTGGTCAGTGAATTTAAGAACAAGCTTTTTTGACTTTAAGACAGTGAAATTTCCAGATAGCACTTTGAATCCATGAGCATGAATTTAAATCTGAACAGAATATACTTATTTGAGTTTTGCATGAGTGTTCATGCACGTTAGACTAAACTAACATACAATTTACAATGTTCATACGTAGCTCAAAACATCAGGAATTTTATTTCATCTTTACAAGCATAGGCTGAGTGGCACTTAGCAAATAATTTGGCAGTAATTCTCTACTGTCCCTACAGAAAAATAGTAACATTTCATCTTCTTCCCTGTGAAATCTTTATCAATCCAGGCATTCCCTGGAGATCTTAACCCATTGATAAAACTTTTGGAGAATGTTTAGAAAACTTGCATTAAAGATTTTAGGTGCATATAATGCTTTCAATCCTTTTCTGAGTTATCATTTCCTTTTAGGTTTATAAAATCTGCATCTATAGCACACTTCTGTAATATAGTCGCTTCTGAAATAGCACATTATCAGCATATGTGACAACCTAATATATGTTAAATTAATCGCCCTAAGTGGCAATATTTGTCAACCTGAAATATGGATTCTATTTCTGCCTGAAAAAAATAGATTAACTAGTGTAAGAAAATCAGAACATTATGGGAACCACTTTCTGGGAAACAACGTGGATGGGATGAAGCCAATCTGTTTTTGATATTTGTCTTTGGGGCTTTCTCTAAAATGTGATTTGCCAAAGAGCTCTGTGGATGGATGGCATAGACCTACTCATTTTACTTAACAGGTAAAATGAAAACCAGTAACACAAATGATAGGAAGAAGATGGTTAAAAAAGCAGTTCCTCACTATTACCTATATTTTAATGTTTAAGCCTCAAAACGAGAGTATAAATAGATACACAAAACCTGCCAAATCCTAGTCACTTCAGAAAATAAATGGCACATTGAATTGAATCCATAATTATCCAATAAATGCACCAGAGGAGAATAATCAATGGATAGCATTTTAAGGTCTTTATTGGTGAAAAACATACAACATTTATTGCTTTGTTTTCTAACTTAAAAAATGGTCCAAATCAGCAGGGAAACTCTTTAAAGGAAAATGCTAAAAATATTCCTTAAAAACACAGGGTGAAAGCTGACATTTCAGACTCAAAAGAAAGTTACATTTGGCAAGAGCCTTACTCTCTTGATGTGTTAGTTATGTTTAACTCTGGTTTTTTTTTTTTTTTTTTTTTTTAACAAATGACTAAACCTGGACCTCAAGTTTCTTGGGCCAAGACATCATCTTTTATGACACATTTCTACACAAACTTACTCCCCCAAGGTCATCACTCACCTTCTTAAACACCAGGGGAGCACAAGCCAACATTTTAATTTACGGAGCAAATTTATACACGGGACAAAAAGACACGCTGCCCCCCTTGAGGGCTGCCACTAAGCCGCAGAAGCATTTGGAGCAGCTCAAGGCAGCGGGGAAGACTTTTATATTTTGCCCATGCATTTATACTCGCATTTTTACTCTCTCTTAACCTCTTTTTTCAGTAATGGTTGTAACCAGCGCTGGCACCTTGCTTGAGAAAGTACAAGGAGTCATGGTTCAAAAAAGACAGGGCTGGAATAGTGGGTTTTCACTGTATAGAAAGCAAAAAACCAGGCATTGGGATGATGAACGAATGCATCTGTGGCCAAGAGTCTATTCTGGGCCCCTCCAGACATGTGACCCCATGAAATTAGGAAGAAAACAACATTCACTGCTACTAGTTTTTAAACTTAAGAATATTTCTGGGGAGAACTTTAGGCTACACATAGTTTTTCACTTCTAATGTTCAACTGGAAATCTCTTTCACCAGAAATGTCTTTGATCCATTTCCCTATTTTTCTGAATTCCTTTTTTTAATCACCACGTTTTCTTAGTAAGACAAGGAAGATCAAAATGAGAAATAACTAAAATAGGTCATGGAGAAGGAAGCAGAGAAGAAAAAGGTTTGGGGAGGTACAGAGACATGCTAGAGAAAAATAATTCAAGAGCTAAATGACCAACTGTCTTTTCCCATTCTCCCCTGTTAAAAATCAGTCCTGTTGTCCAACATAAATCTGGAGTATTTGTGGTTGAAAAATTCAAAACCATATCAAAATCTCCCCACATCACATATGCTCTCCTGCCTTTAGCAATCTTCATAGAGATAGAGTGAAAATAGTTGAAGGTTTGCCTCGAGAGAGTCAGGAAATTTTTCTAAAGGATACTTGATATTGGTGTGTGCGTGTGAGTGTGTGTGTGTGTGTGTGCATGCAGGCACACGCATGTGTGGTCTCTATTCCTGAGGGTCTGGTTCCTTGGCTCTGTACTAGTGTCCCTTCCACAAACAAGCCTCCTTCTTGCACTGAGTTTCTCTTTATTTATTCCTTCCTTCATCAAATATTTATTAAAAAATGGATAGACAACCTTTCACAATCTTTTTGCCTAATTTCAATAAAGACACCAACATTTTGAAGTATTTTGTCACTTCTTCCCCCTTTCTTTCTGTAACTTTGATTCTACATAGGACAAGGAAAAGAAATAGTGATGTGTTTTCTTTAAAACGTATCACTATTTCTTTAAACAGAACAGCTGACTCGTATTCACCCATTCATCATTCAACACAAATTCACCGAGTTTCTACCAGAAACTGGGCATGGTTCTAGCCACTGGCCTGTGACAGCTACTTTTCCAAGTGTCTCCATTAAAATGCTGTTCTTTGGCTTGTGGGTTCCTCTTGATAGTCTGATATTTGTGTTAACTTGTTCTCAACTTTTATGTGCTTCCTCGTGGTGTCTGGCCTTTAAAAAAAAGCCAGAATTTTCTAAACCATGGTCTGTTGAACACCAGTAGCTCGTAGATGTTAATGTGTAAAATTTAAAAAATCTTACAGTAAAATACATTTTGACACAGTTACACACTCTGTCACCTCCTAGGAGACAAATGTCGATACTGAGATATTGAAAGTTCTGCAGAAGGTATGCTGCAAAGCAAACAGTTTAACTGTGTCTAATCTAGTATTTTTCAAACATTTTTAATTGCAGAACTGATTTTCAGAGAACGCGGCATGACAGATTTCCTTTCTGCCTTTTCTTTCCTTCTCAATTTAAACGTCATCTAGGAACTTCCCTGATGGTCCAGTGGTTAAGAATCTACCTTCCAATGCGGGGGATGCGGGTTCAATCCCTGGTCGGGGAACTAAAATCTCACATGCCGCGGGGCAACTAAGCCCGCGCTCTCTACAGCCCGCGTGCCACAACTAGAGAGCTCGTGCGCCACAACTAAGACCCAACACAACCAAATAAATAAATTAAAAAAAAATTTTGTTAACTGAGAATGAGTTTCATGAGCTCAAAATAACTTCCAATTAAAAAAAAATAATAAACATCGTCTAAATTGAAAGAACATCTTCTGTGTTTGAAATTTACTAAAAGGCCCAGGAAACCTAGATGAGCAAGTTAACTCTATTCAATCGAATGAGTCAGTAAAATGTGTCTCCACCACGAGAGTTTATTAGATAAAATGTGAAGTTGAAGTTCTGTGTTCCTGACGTTAACTTAGCGATCTGTAGAAATGTCACATGTGGTAATTACGCCCTCAAGTTTCTGTGGAAAGGATGAGTAACATTGTAAATATATATGACTAAGGACTCCTGGCTTCTGAGAGTGTAATTCTATTCTGTGGCTCTGTAAGCGTTGCTGGGCTGGGACTTTACTGACTTGAATACCTTCTCTCCTCAGTAGAATATTAACTGTACCAAAGACGTGAGAATAAATGCAAAAGTATTTTTCAAATAGTTTCTTTTGAATAGTCTTCATTATGTGTTGGAGTTTATTCCTTTGGTTATGACAAATGTTCCTAGATTCAGTACTTCAAATGGAAAGATCAGAAACTT
The DNA here is from genome assembly GCF_965194825.1 of Balaenoptera physalus. NCBI lineage: Eukaryota > Metazoa > Chordata > Mammalia > Artiodactyla > Balaenopteridae > Balaenoptera > Balaenoptera physalus. The sequence goes on from NC_138886.1 coordinate 116,927,266, forward strand.
AAAGAAAACCCTAAGTTCACATCCTAGCTCTGGGTCTTATGAACTGTGTTGCCTTGATCCATTACTTACTCTCTCTGAGACTCCAAATCCTCACTGATTAAAAAGGGAGGGGGTAGTTAAGTGAGACCTACCCGGTAGAACTGGGAGGATGGAGTGAGCCAGATGTGATTTGGCACAAGACTGCTCTGAGTTGGTCTTCCCCAAATATAAAGTTCTCACTGGTAAGGGGAGACAAGTGAAATATTTGAAGCAAAACTGAGCTATGCAAAGGCTTGAACAGATACTTCACAAAGGGATATATCCAAATGAGCACTATCCCTATGAAGGGCTGTACAGCCTCATTAATCATCAGAAAACCCACATGGTATACCACTATCTAGCAATTAAAGGGCGACAATGGAAAAGACCACTTCAACTATTAGTGAGGGTGTGGAGCGACCAGAGCCCTGATAACTGTTGGTGGTGTCAGGGTGTCTTTTGACGGGACCACTTTGAAGATGTGCATCCGTCATGACCCCAAAATTCCACCTCTAGGTATACCTACCACATGAAGACACAAAAATGTTCACCCAAAGACAAGCATGATTATACTGAGAACAGCATTGTCTGTAAGAGTACAAAACTGGAAATGACCCAAATGTGCAGCAGCTGTAGAGTGGACAAATGCATTGTGGTATATTCACAAGATGGACACTATGAACCCTGAAAAAGAAAGAGGATCTGACCCGTGCCACAACCCATACAAATCTCGCAAATGGAATTTAAGCAAATTATGTCTGAAGACAGACACAAAAGAGCGTATACTGTGCGATTCTATTTATTTAAGCCTCCCGAACAGGCAATTCATGGTGTTTGAAGAGGATGGGATGGTGACTTGGAGGGGCCATGAGGGGGTCTTCTAAGATGTAGGTAATGATCTGTTTCTTGATTTGGGTGTGATCAGTTAGAATATTTACTTTGCAAAAATTCACTGAGCTGCGATGATTCTTGAACTTTATGTATGTATGTTATACTTCCATAAAAGAGTTTAATTTTTTAAAAAAACCTAAACACATGACCTTCAGATGCTTCCGGGCAGAGTTCCTAAGGATGACAGTGCACCGTGGTCAATAGAATATCAACGTTGATTTCACTCCCCCCATTGTTTGGGTTCTCAATAAGAGGGTACTTTTTCTAGTGCTGTGTAAAGCACCCCCTTTTCGTGGTGCTATTAACTTCATCTATGATAAACTCTTTAAAGTAATGTTCCCAGGATCTCTAATTTTTTTTTCATTTTTCAGTAATCGCCTTTGGTAAGATTAGCCAGTCCCTACTGAAAGTAATTCAGTGACTCTTCTGTGGTAGATATTACTGGCAACTGGGAAGAGTTTAGATGTTTTGGAAGCAAAACTTGCTGCACTGTGTGATTTACAGACTTCGTTTTTGGAAAGCAGTTTGTTTTATTCTTTATATCATTCTATTGTTTATATATGGCTTCAGAACAAGTGAAACATATAGTCTGGTTACTGTCAGGATGTGGAGGATAGCCAAAACAGTGTGGAAATGTAACTTTGTAAGTTCCTTCACGTGACAGTTGTAAGCATGATCTTTCAGAGTGTGTATACAGTGTGCTTGGGTATCCTGTCTCAGGGAAGAGGTGCTGTCACCTTCTAAAAGGAAAGAGAAATAAAATCAGCTCTGGATTTATGCCAAATTACGTTAGAGCCACCTCTAGGTAGTGCCAATTTATTCAGTTTAGATTCTCCAGTGAGTCTTAAGACAAGATCTCAGGAAAGTTGACCCTGGTGTTCTGAAGGAGAGTTCTGTTTACAGGAAAAATCCTGATTTTTTTTCTCTTTGATTATTGGCTGCATCTTCATGACACAGTAAAAAGTATGGGTTTTACTGGGTTGATTTGCCGATGTGGCGGACCGTCAACGTTGAATCAACTGCAAAATACGACAAGTTCAAAAATATCTTTGGAGGTAAACCTTCTTAACAGGCTCACTACACTACTTAACTTGAAATTGTGATTTGTCAAATGTGTGTTTTGTGAACAATTCATAGGTAACTAATACTATTTCGTTTCATTAATATTCCTTGTCATATCCTAAACAACTACCTTTCCAAGAGCATTTTTAAAAAATCAGAACAGACTTCCATTATACAAGTTGACAGAAATTTAAAATCAGCTAGGAAAATTAGCTGGCACATTGATTCAGACTTAAAAGCCTGTGCAAGAATAAAACGTCTCAAGGTTTCGAGAGCACAGGATTTGAAAACAAAACCACCTCCAAACAGCCTGGCAGGACCGCAGCGTTCTTTTGCTCCCTTTTGCCAGATGGACCACAACTATGGGCTTAACATAAACATTCAGTTTCCTTAAGAAATCATTTCACCGTCAGTGTTCCCAGTAGATGCAACGAGTTTCCATTCCTTAGTGAATTCTAAATAATGAGCACAGGTAAACCTTTGAGGTTCAGCTTGGCTTGAACCAGGATCCACATGATTAAATGCTTATTCAAAACTCTTTCATCTGGAAGTCGTACCAGAAGTCTTGTTTTTGTTTTACTGCCTTTCTTAAAGCGTTTCAGTATTTCCAGTTTGACTCCCATCTCATACCAGAAGGTGAAAAGACATTGGAAATGATTGCTCTTTCAGTGAATTTCAAAAGAAGTTCTGGGTTTGATTTCGAGTAAACATTTGGCTTTGTTTTCAATTTTCTGACCCGGATGGCTCAGCCTTTTGAGGTCTCTTTCTAATAGATATAATTTTATCATGCTGATGGTGACTATATTTGCACAGTAAATTGGAGAATTGAACCAGTTATCCACATAGTTCAAGCTAGAATGTCATTTTGTCTTAATTAGATAAATATTTCATGAAACTGAGCATTTGATATGGACCCATCTTTTGATGACTGTTCTAACTCTTCACTGTGTATGGGCACAATTTGTATAGCTGATCAATTATTCAATACAGTTTTAGTTATATTTTCTCATACGTGGACCAAAAATATATAAAACTTGGAAAACCTTGAATAATAAGAGCCATTTTTCTACTTAAATATATCCCCCTCACCTATCATTTAAAATGTTGAAAAATCTTATCTCTAATTTTGAGAAGGTAGGCGAAATGATTTCACGTAGCTTATTTTACCCAAAGTAAGAACATTCTAAGGAATCATCTATATGCAGCTTTGGATAAAATGATGTAGCACAGCAAATACTGTGGGACTAAATGCCTACAATATATGAGGGTGAAGCAAGTGATTTCTTACATGAAATTTCAAAAAACTCTCACAGGCAAGAGATTTCAGCATTTATTATTCACTTGGAATTATTAATTCTTGAGAAATCACCCCCTAACTCTTGAAAAGGATAACACATCAAAACATAGACTTTTATGTTTAGTAAAACGTAATTAGATCAGAGGAAGTGGTGGATACTAGGTTTGCCCACTTAGCTGGCTCTGCCTCAAAGGATGGAAACCCAGCCTTACTTTAAGAAGTTCAACCATCCAAAATAAAGTTATTCCAGTGATAATGCCCCATAATGCATCTTTCATATGATTAAATGTTGTTATAATAAGTAGAATGGTTATACTACCTGGATAACTTTTGAGTGGAATATTACCTTTATCAATACTTTTAGTCAATACTGCCCTTTAAAAGACATGAAATATGATTCATTTTATGTTTAATTTCTTCAAATCAGCTCAAACATGCTCCCATTTAGGAGGAATTTTTCCTCTTCTGGTTATTTCATTGAGTTTCTTTTAAATACATTTTTCAGTCAATTATTTTCCTGCCCTAGTATATATGAAGTTTTTGAGTTTCAGGGGCTCTAAGTGACCTTTTGTTAATATTTCAATTATTCATAATTTCCCCTACTCCATATTCAGGACTCTGATATTTCAATATTTCAGGACAAATATCTTCAACTTTGTGCAACTTTGACAATGAAAATATACAAAATAATTATATATATAATATATAATATTTTGATATAAAATATAGAACTTGATACAAAAAATATTGTTTTCTTATATAAAATAACAGAACTTGATTTCTTTAAAAAAAATTACAAGAAGCTAATCAAAGATTATTGCAAGTACAAATAACTAAGAGAAATGTTTTGATTAAGAATCTGAAGAAAAGATAAAGAGTAAATGTTTGCATCACACAACATGTCAAATAAAATTCTTATTTCAGTCTTGAGAAGTTCTAAGAAGTCCAGTCATAAAATGCTTGGATGTGCTCCCTCAGTGTTGAAACCTAGATATTTCGCTCTGATGGAAAAAATTCCACTGGTGATATGAATTCTTGAACTTAAGGATAAACTGTTAGCTATAAAACCTCTAGAGATGATGAACCAGTTAGGCTTTCAGACTAAATAAACACTTTGATGATGGTTGAGGAATGCAGCAATCAAAGGGTTTCCATTGCTTCCCTTGGGAGTTGGGTGTCCTTTCAGGAATTCTGAAGACAGCTGCTCACAACCATCATATAAATCAACCTATAAAGTAAATTTCTCCTCTCTCCCAATTATGGCTGTTAATGGTTATCTGTTATTTTGGAGTCATATTCGTTTTTGTTCAGGAAAGCAAGGAGAATTGTGCTTGGAATCCTTTTTATGGTATTATGCCAATTAGTGATAATAGAATAATAGTATCACCCTGTAATTCATCACAATAATTTCTTTTGTAGCTTTTACGCTTTGCCTTCACAGATCTGAATGCTATGTATGATAAGGTGATAATGATATTTATTGAGCATTTATATTTTCCAAGCGATATGTTAAGCACATTATATATATTTTTTCTCATTTAATTCTCATAGCACTCTTACAGATAGGTTCTATTATATATCAGAGAATGTAAGTAGCATCTCAATGGTACACCGTAAACAGTGACAGAACCAGGATTTGAACTCAAGTAGAGTGTGTGATTCTAATACTCATGCTCTCAATCACCAAGTTACACTGCCTCATAACTCTACCATTTTTGGATGTTTGGGAACCCAACAACTAAGTAAGAAGGGTTAGGAATTTTATCAGGAGGGCTGAAGGCTTGGGAATAAGGAAGGGAGAGAACGCAGCAGGGAAGGCGAGAAGTAGTTTCCAGATCTCCTGCACTCTGGTAGAAACTTCTGCTCTTCCACTGCTGAGTTGTCCTAGCATGGTCTTGACGCAGGGTTCCTTTTGGACTTTCTCTAAACCACTTGTGAAATGTGTCAGCGCTTGAAATACAGACAGAGGCCGAGGTTTCCTCCTGCCTTGGAAGGTGTGATGGTAGCAGAGTGATGATTAAAATGTTTCCATCCCTGGATGTCTCCAGGCTTAGGACATGTGGGTAGGAGGAGGTCAGGGCTGTAGACTGTATTCACTCTTGGGGGTAGGCTTAATGACACTCCCTTTACTGGTAACTGGCACTCTTTTAAATGTAAATAGGAGAAAAGAGGTGCTCATCTTCTGAGGTCTTTAGTTCCTTCTATTCTGTGGGTCTTCACTTCTTTCAGTTTTTCATTTATAAAACGCTTGATGACGGAAAACTATAGAAACCAAATGGACCTCGCTAATAAACATTCAAAGCCTTCACTAATGTCTGCATAATATAAATTATAAGTGAAAAAAAATTGATTTAGTAGAGGGGGCTTTTATTAAGCTAAGATTTTAGAGCCATAAAAGCAACATCTTCTGGTATATGTCTTAAAAAAAAAATTCTAATCCACATTTATTTTCTCCTTCCTATATTTCTAACACAAATGTAAAAGATTTAAAAAGACATTGCTAGCAAGAGATGCTAGAATTATAGGACCAAAAGAAATATTCATTGATTCTCAATTAATAGTGTAGCAAAGTAATTTAGTAAAAGGCCTCTTGTTTGATTCAGTAATCAGTACAAAGGAGGTGATGACTCAGACTGAATTATCAACAAACTACTCAAAAATCAATAAAAACGGTACATAACATGAACATTCTCTAATTATATAATCATTTATACTGTTAATGGTATTGTTTCAAACCAAATTTAACTAAGTGAGACGGTGTTAGTTGACTATAATTCAATGTAGCAGAAATTGTTATCTAGTTAATGTATATTGTATCTACTTAATATATACAATTTTGAAGTGATGATTTTTGATTGACTTTAGATATTGTAGCTTAATATTCTTTTGTACCAAACTGGAGAGATCAACTCGGGGTGAAATTTAGGCCCCTGGGTCATTATCTTTAAAAAAAAATCTTTTCTTTAATTGGGTAATAAAATGTCTTTGTAGTTATCCCCGACTTATCAGGACCACCAGGGAATAAGGAGAATTAAGCTTGCCAGTGTCATGGGATCAAAACAAAGGTAAAAGATGTAGGGCATGTGGATCTACATTTTTGAGAAGAAAAAAGAAGAGACATGACTACATGTATGAGATGGTTAATATCAAATAATAAGACAACCACCCTGGTATGATATGTGTATACACCACACAAAATGCTGTAGGGAGTTGAGAGTTCATATTTTTCAGCCTGAAACATTTGGATGATTTATTTTACAAAGTTTAGTTTTGGCCTACTCTGTTTGGTTGTTTAAATTATCTGGATAATTGATAAAACTATTAGCTCTGCTTTTATGGGAAGATGCAATCCATAAGCCAAGATAGAAATGCTAATGTGGGACCCTAAATTAGAAATAAAAGTTCCAAGTTAAAAAATATGAAAGCACATGCAACATTAAGAAGTTTATACTTTGGCAGAGGGACCTGACTGTAATCTGTTTTAAAACAAATAGATTGTGGACAGCTGTCCCCATATCCCTGGCAGAATGATGATTTAATGTTGATTAAGAGAGAAAACCTTTGAAGTGAGAGAGGCAGCAGCCCCGAGTATGTCTTTAGTGATCATTATCAGTCTTCCCTGAAGGATGCCTTGGTGCCAAAAGCTCTTTTCTCCAAACTGGTTAAGGTGGATTCAGGAGCGAAGGCTTTGTACGTCTGAAAAGGCCTTCTCATTCACAGGCCTCTGGTGTCTTATTCCTTTAGGATCATGAATGTCTGAGAATAAACAGATGCAGCCCTTTTCACAAGCAGGGCAAGGTCCACAACTCCGCGGCATCCTGGCATTATTTATTCATCATGAGAATGGCGAATGAACATGGACCCTGCAGAAAAATCAAATCAGTGTTCATTTTGTTGAGCAGCTGCCTCTAGCAGAGAAGAAGCCTTTGGATCTGACTTTGGTAACTGGACAATTAGAGGCGTTATTAAATTGAAGATGCAAATGAGAAACCATGTTTCTTCTAAGTTTGTTGTGTTTCACTTGCAGTGCTTAAATTAAAACCAGCTCCAAATTTGTAAGAGCCGATTCCTGACAGCTTAGAACAGTTCTGGGCTAGTTCATATATCAGTAGTTTCACTGAAAATATTTACATATCGGTTAACCTCAAAGGACCAAATCTGTACTTCTTCACGTTTGCAGATTAAATGGATTTAGTGCAAAAGTTATCATGTCCTTGGTACCTTGCACTGAAGATTTGCTCACAAGCAGAGATTCAGATAGTGTGAAACATGCAGGCTTTTACATGTTAATAAAATAAACGTACTTATGGTAAGAATACCTATAAATAATTAAAAGGCTCTGTAATTTGTATATATATTACCTGATTTGTGAGGTAGACCAAGATTACGTTATATTCTGAGAACTTTTCATAAATGGCTTAGTTTTTAAACCCAGTTTCTCTATTCACAAGCTCTGGGATCTTGGGCAGGCTTTACCTCTGTCTCCTCACTACAAAATGGGAACAAGAATGGTATCTACCTCTGAAGTTGTCAAAAGGATTAAATAATTCTATCTATCTATGTATATCTATATCTATATCTATATCTATATAGTGCTTGGAATAATGCCTGGTGTTTAGGAATTGCTGGTGTGTGTGTGTGTGTGTGTGTGTGTGTGTGTGTGTGTGTGTATAAACTGAACAGTTTTGTCAAAAGGTAGGTTGGCATATAATAATGACCTCTCTCCCTTTCCCTCCCATTCTCTCTCTATCTAGCTATGATCTATCATCTGACTTTTCCTCTATATTCAGTTTAGTACAATTAGTTTTGAGGAAATGTTGCTCATGTTGTAGTTCATGACGTTGATCAATTTGTGTTTATGCAACGTACTGATGTCCATTTTGATGTGTGTAGTGTAGCTTTTAAACTGTAACCCAGGGTCTGTCCTGATCTGGTGAGTCCCAAAATTAAAGCTAGAGAATGTTTTTTCAGTATTTTATCCATACATTCTCACCCTTTGAAGTCCTCTGCAATGTGGAAAAACAGAAAGAAAGAAAGAAAGAAAGAAAGAAAGAAAGAAAGAAAGAAAGAAAGAAAGAAAGAAAGAAAGAAAGAAAGAGAGAGAGAAAGAGAGAAAGAAAGGAAGGAAGGAAGGAAGGAAGAAAGAAAGAAAGAAAGAAAGAAAGAAAGAAAGAAAGAGAAAGAAAGGAAGGAAGGAAGGAAGGAAGGAAGAAAGAAAGAAAGAAAGAAAGAAAGAAAGAAAGAAAGAAAGAAAGAAAGAAAGAAAGAAAGAAAGAAAGAAAGAAAGAAAGAAAGAAAGAAAAATTGGATAATGGTGAAATTATAGCAAAGTAAGCCCACCAAATCAGGCAGCAGCCCCAGGCTCTCTACCCGCTTCCCATGGGTGTCCATCGGCAAGGCTGACCTCACCGAGTTCCAGGAATAGACCCTCACCAAATTCCTTTAAGTGATTGGATCCCTTAGTCCAGGCTCTGAGCCGCTGCATAAATCTCTCCTGTAGAGTCTAAGTATTTTCAGTGACTTTGCTTTTCCCATGCTTTATTTCTTATCCCCAACTACTAATCACTCTCCTTTTTTTCTTTCATTTGCAGCCTTTTGGGTCTCATCTCTGAATTTGCCAGGACTATATTTTACTTTCACTTTGAGATTAAGCTTGAAGCTATCAGCATGTAAAATCCCCATTAAAATGCTCAAGAAAGTGTATATTCTAGAGCCGACTCTTAAGATGTACTTAAACAGTGGAATGCAAAGCATTTATGTACAAATGGTAATATTTTAGAATTGTACACAGATGAAGATAAAGCATCTCAGCCCCTTTGTGGAGAAGTGAAGAAGGCTGCAGCTGAAATATGCATCCCAGCGTTGGCAAATGTTTGTGATGGTCTAGCTATGAACATCTCTTAAAAGTGCTTTCTGTACTATTAACATTTTGTATGATTTTTGGATTTCTCAGTGATTTCTCTAGGTGAGAGGATAGACTTTTTTCATGTGCCCCATGAAATACGAGTTTATTTTATTTCTTAGTTTAAATGTGCATTTTAGAAATTAATTTAAACTGGAAGGTGATTCATCGTTATTAAGCCCCCTTATGTTTTTATATGTTCTGAAGAAAACCCAAATCATTATTCTAAAAAATCAGACATTTGATCTAGAATCAAGGCTTATTACCTCAATAAATACACTTTATTTAAGAGATGTAGGTTGAAAGATGATTCAGATCTTTTTTAAACTAGATATTGTTAGGGATAAAGTGATTTTTTAATTGTCCAGTTATTTTTAAAAAGTTCAGCAATACAAATTCCACATCTGCTTCAACTGCAGACATATAAAACCAGTGTGACAAAAAAGGATCATTAAACAATCTGATTTTCTTGTTGGAAGGGTTTAATGCTGTTGGGTATAGTATTAAAATGTAGAACTTGATAGCATGTCTTAAACTTTTAATGATGTGTCCATGAATATAAAACATGCTTCTCCCAGTGACTTTATGACTTCTCCTCTGCATAATTAGTGGTATCTGTTTTATGAGCTTACTGTTGTTTCCTTGATCTCATGAAAATGTGAAACCACTGTAATGATTTACACCATTCCAGAGCTTTAAAAATACGAGCTGTTTCTTAAACTAAATAACAACAACAACAAAAATTCGAAAGTCCAATACTAGAATTAAAGTCATAGTGGGATCTTGAATGTTAAAAAAAACACACACAGGATTTGGAATTTCATTTTTGACATTTTCTTTACTAGTATTTGATTTTTAGTAAACACTAGTACAAAATATATTCGTCTTTTATTGTTTATATCTCCCCTCTTATTATATATGTTTTCCTTCCTCACAGTTGAAACATTTAGGGAAAATTTCCTTGAAAAATGCTCTAAAAATAATTATTTAGATCATTTGCAATCTTGAGAGTTATTAATTGAAGTAATGAATACTTCTACTAAGCATTAGAGATCCACAAAATTCCAAGCAAATTATATTATTCATTAAAAAAGAATTGTCATTAGTAGATGTAAAAATTGGTGTTTCTGTACCTTTGATTTTTAGATTTAATCTGGTTATTTTACTTTTCATAATATGGTGTATAGTATTTACAAATAAAGCTTTGTCATCTTGCTTCAATAAGTGAAATAGCCATGAGCTTTTTTGGTAATTTTTATTATTTGGTACCCTGAAATGTAATTTTCCTTAAAGATCCTTAATTATATTACGTTTTTTCTTAGTTTTATTACTGGTAGGGAAATTCTACAAATATATAAATAAACAAACTAATAAATATTATATGTTCATGTAAGAATTTTATCCAAAAGAGGAAAATAACAAAAAATTGGCATAATTTGAATATTATGCTGGATTACTATTAAACTTTTCCTGTCATTGTTGAAACTGAGCTATGTCTATATGTCTCAGGGGAATGTGCAATCAACACGCTTTTGCCACTGTAAAACAATTGGTCTGGATTATCTTCTTTATTTGAATTGATTTTTTTAAAATGAATTGATCAATTATTTGATGCCTCATGCAACTGATTTAATAATTAAAAGTTTTTGTAGCTATTGTAAGTCATCCTTAAGGTAGTATTTAGTTTTCAGATGAAATCTACAGAATAGGCTTTAAGTGGTGGGTTCTCATTACACCCACCAAATAAATGTAGCATTCTAATTCTTAATTTTTAAAATCGAGACTTCCAATATCAGGTAGTCATATAATTGCAGGACTTGCATTACTTTGTCATATTTTAAAAAATAACTTAATTGTCTTAGAGTTATACTGAAAACATTTGGTTGAAATAATCACAATTGCAAGAAGTAGGGTAGCCCTTGCTTCCAACAGTACAAGTGTTTCAGCAAAAATGATTGTAAAGCAAATATTGGAAACATGAATCCATTTTCTATTTCGTTTCCATTAAGGATATTTCCATTGGAAAAACAACTTCCAGAAGATTGACTTAAAAGCTTTTTGATGTAAAAGTCTATAAGACGGAAGTATGGGCCCACACATTCTAGTTGTTGCATATTCTTGGAAGTCTTTTAAAATATTTTGGGAATCATTTCTTTGGTCTTTGCTCTGTATCAACCAAGGCACTATTCCAGTACCTGAGGCCACAGGGATCTCCTGCTTTTACACTAACAATGATCAGTTCCCACCCATCATTTATTTGAAATTTTACTATTATAGCACATTTACTAATAGCCCATCTAAAAATGTCTCCTTTGAAATTTAAAGAGATTAGTGCTTTACATTTCATTTAAAGGAAACATACTCCAAATTTAGAGACATGAAGATCAAGCAGATTTGTGTGAACTTTTATTTTTTGGCTCCAACCTCAAGAATTTATTTCATTACTCCTCACCCCCCTTTTACAAGAACATTTAATAACCCTTGTTCAAGTTCACTGTAACACGCCTTTAGTACATCCAGTTCCTAAGCTTAGCTCCTGCAGTCTCGGTCTTTGTGATTTGAGAAACAACAGAAAGAAAAGAAAGTCCTAATGACTACGATGGCACTTTCAAATGCAATGCAAGTAAAATTTGGGTTCAGTTGAAGTGGGCAGAATTCTATAATAAAGAAATTATCCACAGATTACCTGCATCCTGGTAATCAAAATGCAAATTGAAATGATGGAAACGAGTTACCTTTAGCACCTCACAAGGTTTTCATTCTAGCCAATCTTTATATTGAGTTACCACAATCTGTACATTTAATTTTGTCAAAGTAGACTTAGGAAATATATTTAGAGCTCACTTCTGTTCCCATTTGCTATATGTGCCTCTCATTTTCGAATACCAAATACCTCTCCGACAAAGGGCATATGTATTAAAAATGTACTCTTCCATTAAACGCACGATTTAAAAAATTTTCTAACCCAATAATTATTTTTGGTGCACCTCTTATATTCAATTTTCTAGGTATTGAAAAAGCCATGGCAAGAGATACAGTAGTAACTCTTTTGACAATATAGATATGAGGTCATAACCCTTAGCTTCGACCCCCTGTTCTCCAGTCAGCAGCCTAATGAACAACGCACCTGAATTTCCCACCTGTAAGTAAGAGGCCCGGCACACTGTCTTATTTATCCTCTATTGGAGTGTCCGGCACATAGTACACATTCAACACGTATCTGTCTCATTCACGTGTGAATGACTTCATTGGTTCATCTTTGTATCTCCTGAATGGAACTTAGTGCACATAGCAGCTCATGACAAATAATCAACCTACCCCACACAGCAGACCCACAGAGCTATCTCCTGGGACTCCGTACCCTTCCACCTGTGTGCTCTTTATCCTGCCTCTGGAAGAACGCCCTTTCCCATGCCACCTGAATTTCTAAACACCATCCTATTCACTCCTTCCAGAATCACCTCAAGAGTTATGTTCCGTGTGAAGACATATTTTATTTGAAGAAAAATTAGAAAATTAAGCTCGTTAATTGAGAAAAATCTCCCTAGACTGAGAACCACAAGAAAGCTGGTCAATTCATTTAAATGGTCAATTCATTCAAATGACAGAGTAAAACAGTGGAAACCAGGGGTAGATGGTAGACTCCTAAGAGCACCTAATATTTGATCAGTGGGAAGATTATACATAAGAATAGAGGTCATGGTACCTGGAAATGGCCCATACTCACCTGACTTGCCATCTAGTGAATCCAGGAAGCCCTCCACCAGGATCACCATTAGAACCTCGTCTTTTCGCAGATTTTCTCGCGCATTTGGCCATTACTCCCTGTGACTGCATGAGCTACCTTTACGTGGGTGTTCCCTGATGGCCACTTCAGCATCTTTGGTTGGTGCCTGGCTGAGGACCATGGCACACCCCATGGGCTACGAGATTTGAGTTAGGAAGGGCACTTACCAGGGTATTTCATTCACTGAGCCAAGAGATAATGAATGTTCATTATGGGAATGGAGAGGAGTGGACAGATTTGAGAGCATCTACACTTAGGAATTGGTACCTACCTGACATGGTACATTTTAGACCCTATTACACTGGCATTAACCAACCCCTGAGAAAGTCAATATTTCTTTCATAAAATTTTTATTTTGAAATATTTCAAATGCAGACAAAAGTCCAGAGACCAGAACAATGAATCACATATAATACATTTCCCAGATTTAACAGTTATCAAGATTTTGCTACATTTGCTTCATCTATTTTTTTTTTTTTTTTGCTGAAGTATTTTTTGTAATCTCCAACATGATGTCCTTTTACCCCTATATTTTATGAGGTATGATTATGCACAATCACACTTAATAAAATTAACAGTAATTGTGTCATTTAATATGCAGTCCATAATCAAATGCAACTCTTACAAGAAAGTCAGCTTAAATGCTCAATTTTTTTATTTGAATAGTAAGGGGTTAGTGCCTTAGTTACTTTCAAAGGTGTCTTCAAGTTGTTTTGATTTTCTTTCTTTCTTTCTTTCTTTCTGGTAGAACAACAAACTTATTTTTAAAATATATATTCAATTGATTTCATTTACTTTTTTTTGTTGCTCAAATAGCTCCAACTTTGGCCAATGGAAACAATATTCTTAATTCATGCTTGTTGCATGATTATTTCCCTTTAGTACAGATAGAGTGAATATAAAATATATAGTCTTGGATACAACTATCATAAAACTCAGTTAAAGAAGAAATAATAACTTCTAAAACACATGATCCACAATATTGTGTAATCACCATTTGAGCTTCAAAACATTGTTAAAATTTTGATAAAAAATTAAATAATTTGAGCCTATAAGGTAACCAAATTAGGGATGGATTAAAGTGAGCTCACAAAGGTCTGAGGTCCCATTAGAGTTTGGTCTCTATCCTGAGAAAAAAAGTAAAACATGGAAATGTTTAAAGTCAATAAAGATAGGGTTTTGTTTTTGGTTTTGCTTTTGCTTTTTTAAGAAAAGTTACTGCAGGGACTGCAGGGAGAACAGATGGAATGGGTGCCAGCCTGGAGGCAAGAAAACCATCTCAGGGGCTGAGCAGTAACGTGAGTGAGCGAAGCTGGGCGTGGGAGGTGCCTGATCGAACGAGGGCAGTGACCAAGGGAGTGGTATAAAGTGGAGAGACTTAGGAAGTGCGCAGGAGACGGTGTAAACAGGACTTGCGCGGGGTTTGATGTTTAGGTGGGGATGGGCGGAGCAAAGAGAAGAGTTACAAATGACACAAACATCCCTAATTTGATCAACTTCATGGATGGTAGTGCCTTGAAACATTGGAGGAAGGGTAGGTTCTGGGGAGGAAGATCAAATTTTGTTTCAGAGATGTTTATTTTCAGGGGTCTGCTGGGGAGAACGAGAGGGCGGTGGGGGAACGAGGGAGAGAAAGGACGAGAGAGAAGACAGCGTGGTTAGTTCTGGGCTGGAGACATAGATTTCGAATTTAGTAGCATCTGAAGATGGTATAGAAGGCACTGAGCATCACATAAGAAGGGTAGATGGCGAGAACAGAAAAAAGAGCTGAGACATGGAAACTTAAGACTACCGCGGAGGACAGGGGTGCAGAAGGAGTCCCAAGATGGAGCTGAGGAGGAGTGCCAGAGAAATAGGAGGGGAGACAAATCAATCTGTGAGGCAACCACCACCATGAGGAGAAGTTAAAAATGCGTCTCAAGTTTGACTTGGAAGATTGCATGAGTAAATGATGAGTAAAGGGGGAAGAGGACGTTTGGTTGGGGTGGGAAATTGATGCTTTGTTTTCGACCAATGAGTTTGAGGTTTATGAGACGTCCAGGTGGAGCCAGTGAGTATTTGGGTCCCCAGAGAAAAAAAAAGAGTCTTGATCCTTATGTGAAAAATATGGCAAAATAATATCCTTGACGTCAAAGTAGTTTGTTGGGACGCTGCTATAGCATTCTTTACGTTCTCGGGAATATTGTAATGCTACTGTAACATTTCTTAAATCATCATGAGTTAAACTACAACTCCTCTGGCACAAACAAACATGCAAAAACCAAACAAGCAAGACACCCCCTGTGAAGCGTGAGAAGTGCTTTCTGGGGTCAGAGCTGAAATCAGGAACTTAGGGTCTGGCAGGTCTGGATTTGAGTGCCGGCTGATCACTTACTTGCAGGGTGAACTGGGGCAAGTCAATCTCTCCAATCTTAGATTTTTTCATCTGAAAAACCAGGCTAGTAAAAACCAATATTGTACAGTGCTTATAAGAATGAAATTAGATGATATATGAAAATATCTAGCATAGGAGTTTGCACCTTATCAGAGCTCAGTAAATAGTGACTTTATAATTAGTTAAAATCATCAGGCACAAAAAATTTAACTTCTCCCTCTTGCCTTAGTTCCTTCCACATTTCATCATATCTACTTTTTCTCTCACCTAGAAGTACTCGTTAAGCTCCTTCTAGTATTAGCTTCATCCCACGCACAATAAACTCAAGATTTTGTCGCACTTAGAATTTGTTTTGGGGAGAAACTACTACCTGTGAGTGACCGTGGGAAGGATAAGATGGGGAGGAGATAGAAGGAAACAGCAAACAGCACCACTGCCTCCAAAGTATGCTGCCTCCACTACCCTTAGATATAAACCTGTCTATGGTCTTAACAAGCAGACCCCAGATAACCTTTTCTTCATTCATGTCTAGACTGTAGCCATGATTTCCCCCAATGTCTGGAAGGAGGTAGGTATAGACCAGTACCAGAAAGATGATTTTACTGAAAAATAATCTTAATGTTAGCCTTTTATAAAGATCCATGAAATCTGGAGGATGCGGCCAAGTATTTCTCCATCATGGCACCTCCTTCATGGTTCAGACAGCGTCAGCTTCAAATAGAAATATAAGAGGCAACCCTCCTGTTTTATTCTGCTCATCTGCCCTTACCACATCCCTTACTCCAAGGTCCTGGTTTCCCTTTGGTACCACGTCAAGATTGAAGCCTCTGGCCCCATTTATAGGCATTGATAGATCTCTTCTAGGAAAAAGCTTAGGTTGTTCTTTGAGATTTTTCTCCAGAGAGAACTATTTGCAAAGCATAAACATCAACAAAGATAAAACAAACATCTTTCTCAGGCTAAGTTTTACCGTGTCTAATGGTTTAACTTTAATGTGTTATTATGCTAAAAAAAATCTTCTTTCTATAGGTGAAGACAGGAAGGAATGAAGTATTTGAAGGACACTTAAAATTTCATCCTACCCCATAATATTCTGCAAATGCATTCTTGCCTCTGACCTCATTGAAGGGGACTTTCTAGTCATTCCCCGCATCAGAAGTGTTTAATAAAAGTCAGTAGAGACCTTTGCTGTCTATACTCCAAAAAGAGCACCAAGGAAAGCGGTATTTGCTAGTAGTTCCAAACGGGATAGGAGGACAGTCCATTTATGAACCTCGCTATGGAGAATACACATCCCCTTTGCAATGAAAAGCAGGGAGTAAGATAGACTCATCTAGTCCCGTATGGAAGGCACACTCTGTTTATATTAACACAATCTGTTCAATCCCATCAAGGATTTAAAAATGCCTATTATATGCCAGTCTCAGGTCCTAAGTTTAATAAAGATGAGGTCCCTGCTTCCTATAATTAACAGTCTATGAGACAGACAAGTAAACCTATGATATAAAGGGCTGAAGGCTTAAACAGAAGTATTATAAAGGGCCGGGGCGGGGTGGGGAAAGTGAAGTGCTGGATGCATTTGTATGTGTGTCTGTGGAGGAGGCTGGAGGCTTGAAGGATGTCTGGGAACGATAAAGAAGGGAGTTGAGAAAATAATAAATACAGAGATAAGCATGTTTGAGAAAATTATTTCTATCTTATACTCATGAGTTTGCATCAGCAATATTCACCATGAATCTAATCTCCAGTTCGTCTTTGAGCTTATAGAGGGCTAATGTATATACTATCCCCTGCCTACCCTTGTCTCATATATTCTCTTTTATTTTTAATTTTTATTTTTTTGATGGAAGTAGAGTTGAGTTGCAATGTTTTTCTGGTGTACAGCAAAGTAATTCAGTTGTATATAGATAGATATATACTTTTTCAGATTCTTTTCCATTACAGGTTATTACAAGATATTGAATACAGTTCCCTGTGCTAGACTGTAGGTCTTTGTTGTTTATCTATTTTATATATAGTAGTGTGTGTCTGTTAATTCCAAATTCCATTTACCATCTATTTTCTATTCTCTGGTTTGGAGAAGGAAATAATACTGATTTTCCTCCACATATAATTTCATCTGTGACATGCTGTGTTGTCAGCAGTGACCACACAATAAGGCTGGAATATAATCTCAAGGCTGGCTTCTTAGAGCAAATCAACGTTCTTGCGTGAACCACCCATGCTCTCTAGAAAGCTCTCTGCTGTTCACTGCTGCTTAAGGCAGGGGTGACAGAGAAAGCCAGATTTCCAAATGAAAAGCCTTTCTGCAGATGACTCTGACACTCTTCAAACAGTTGCTCTGAAGAAATGGTACTGTCTTCCCATCACATTTGGAACAATAAACATGTTCTATTTTAAGACATTTTTCTCCCTCTTGGAATAAAAAAAAAATCTTAACATTCTTATTTCTTGGTTGCAAGAATAAACTGCTGATTAGGAGGTTAAATATTCCAAACAGCTCAGATGAACTTCTGGTTTTTAATGCCTTTCCTAATTCTGATTCACAGGGTCACCCTTGGATATACTGTTTATTATTAGTGAGAGTGGGGTGAAGGATAAATTATATTTTACAATATCTGAGAAATACTGATACATAATCCCAAATTCCACGTCTCTTCCTCTTTGAGGAATAGTTTACCTGATTTCACAGGGAAAAGGGGACTACATGGATATTTACATAAGTTAGAAAAATATATTACAAATACGTACCACTGAGGTTCACAGAAGTTAAGAACTGTAATCAAGGGCTTATTTGCACTAGGCATCCAATAATGTAACGTAGCAAGCCCTTTACTAGAGGGCTTGGAATGAAAAGTGAAGTCTGTAAAATGTGACCAGAATGGGACTAGGGGTGTGGAAAGCATATTGTGTCATCCAGCATTTGGTTAGTAAACATGGTGGCTTGACCTTGTCACGAAGAGCTGCATTAGATAAGAGTACCTTTATTATGTGGTCTGCGGCTTACTTTGAAACATGGGATTTAAGAGCGTGACAGCAGCTTACAGCCCATCTATCCTGCCCCTTTATGGAAGAAACTGATCTCTAGACTGGCTAAGCCACCTGGTTAGAAAGAGAAATGGGAGTCATTCCAGCTCTGACTCCAGGGCTCTCTAAACTCCACCGTATTTCTTAATGCCATTGGTGGGTGAGAAATTAAAACACAACCATGACATTTAAATTTTAACTACTGCGTAATCGAGATTCCACTATGTCAAATCGAGATTCCACTATGTGACTGAATTCATTTGATTTTCTGATGGAAAGGCAAAGTTGCTTTGTACGATTAAAAGAAGTCAGCTTATTTTCTACCGCTAGGTGGCATGATACGGTTTTTTTTTTTCTGACACTTTCCTTTGAAAAGGAATCTATCCCTTCCCTTAAACACACACACACACACACACACACACACACACACACACACACACACTCTTTATCCATTCTTGGCAGACTTCTGTCATTTTGACTGCTATGAAATTTGACTTGGGACATCTGTTTGTAAAATACTTACTATCAAAATCAAACCCATTACCTTCCTTTTTTTCCATTACATGGTTTATGCTTCATGGATACATGTCTATCTGTCCATTCTGTGTGGGAGGAGAACACCGGTTTGGTTTCAGTTCTTGTTTATGCTTACTTAATAAATGCTAGACAAAGCCTCTTCTCTCTTTTGGAGAGAAGAAGAGACAAAATTCTAGCTGATTCTAAAGTGGCTACTTATTCATTCATTAGGTATTAGGAGGTAATTATTTAATAGGTAATTAACTAGTAATAATGTTTTAGCTAATTACCAGCTCATGATATTCTTTTTTCCCGTCCCAAAAAACATTGAAAAGTTGAGGCCAGAGCCATAAGGAGCGGCTACCCGTTGAAGTGAAAGGAACAGATGATCACCGAGCATGGTTGGGATAAGGCACTGAGGATTCAGCAGGGAGACAGAAATGAAGGGAAACTCAACTGCTTCAGAGTCACCTTTGCCATCTTCTGCATTTTTCTGTCATCAGAAGCTTCAGTACGTGAGGCAAAGAAAACAAACAGCAGGAGCAGGACTTACAGAATATATGTATTATTTAAAATTTACCCTTCGACCCATTATATTGCTTAATAAATTTTTTTTAAATAAATTTATTTATTTATTTTTGGCTGCGTTGGGTCTTCGTTGCTGCGCGCAGGCTTTCTCTAGTTGGGGAGAGCGGGGCTACTCTTCCTTGCGGTGCGCGGGTTTCTCATTGCAGTGGCTTCTCTTGTTGTGGAGCACGGGCTCTAGGCGTGCGGGCTTCAGTAGTTGCGGCACGTAGGCTCAGTAGTTGTGGCTTGCGGGGTCTAGAGCACAGGCTCAGTAGTTGTGGCACATGGGCTTAGCTGCTCTGCGGCATGTGGGATCTTCCCGGACCAGGGATCGAACCCATGTCCCCTGCATTGGCAGGCGGATTCTCAACCACTGCGCCACCAGGGAAGCTCCCTTAATAACTTTTTTAACCCATGTTTTATTCCCCCCCTTACCCTCTGCCTTGCTTTTCATCTCCATATTATTAAATGTCACAGTTCTCAAGTTTTCTGTACAGTGTTTTACTATTTTAACTAGAAAGATCTTTTAGAAATAAAAAAAATCATTTTTTGTGGAAGGTCCAGACGCTTAAAATCAAGTTTGTTTTGCCCCATTAACACATTAAAATCATTGGGAGGAGGAGGGTTTTAAAAAACACTAATGACAGAATTCACTCCTGACCAGTTGAGTCATAATCTTCTTTCTGGGTGCTTATTTTGTTTTCCTTCTTTGTTCCATAGCTTAGTGTTTTGGGGTGTCTCAGGCCAACGTGGTATTAGACAGCTGCCCTCTGTTCCCAAGGATACAAGAAACAATTCTAGTCGCGATAAAGGATTAACTGGCTATTACCTTCATGGGGACAGAATCTAGTGGACCCAGCTTGAATGACATGATCAACCCTGGGCAAGTCAGCCCCAAGCTCATGTGATGTGTCCATGACCGCTGGAGACCCACCCCTCATGAATGGGGGTCCTCAAAAAGGAGAGTCCACGTAAGTGGGGCAGACACCCCAAAGAGGGTCTCCTGTACTGACATGCAGTAGGAACACAACAGATATTTAGAATACATAAAAGAATGAATGAGTGAACCAAGAGACTCTGCTTGTTTGGAACAGTCTAAGAAACTCAGATTGATGGGTACAGAGCAATTTATTAAGGATGTACTTTGTACCAGAGACTGTGCTTAGTACTGCTAGGAGTAAACACTGAAAAAGAGAGGAGTTCCTGACTTTAAGGACAAAGGCAAGAAGAGGTATCATTAACACACAGGGAAGATATAGACAGTGGCAAGAGCAACACAAAGGCTTATGGATGTTCAGTCAACGGAGAGATCATACTTTTGGTGGTGTTAGTTGAGATAATACCAGCTACCGAGAAATCCAGACCTCTCAGCGGATAAACACAATAGAAGTTTATTTCTTGCCATGACAATTTCAATCAGTGGCAGAGGATGGCGGATGGGCAGGGCAGTGGGCTCAGCTTCTCAGAGTCTTCAGTAACCCAGCTCTGCCACATCCAGCGTGGTGATGATGATACCGAGAATCAAATCCAACCAGCAGGAGAGGGAATGTCCCTCACACAGAAGGGTATCAGGACTTCTGACAGTCCCTTGGTCTACCCACCACCACATGGCCACCCCTCACCGAAGAGGAGGCGGGGGCATGTAACCTGCTGTGTTCAGGAGGAAAGGCAAATGTGTCTGGGGACCTGCTAGCCAGTGACTACCCTTAACAGTATTGCAGTCATGGCAGTGGGAGGGAGGAATAATCAGAAAAAAAAAATGTGTGAAAAGAATGCTATGTGAGATCATCTTTGAGGCATAGATCTTAACTGTTGGAAAGAGAAAACATGTTCTTGGGGAAAAAAAATAATACGAGCTAAGATCTGGAGCAAAGATCTGAAAATAACTGTTTGGGGAGTGGTGAACATGGAGTAGTTGAGTGAAAGTGTAATAAAAACTGAAAAGATAGCTGCCTTTATTCGGCTCTTCTTTTGAAAAAATCTTTCTATAGACCTGAGAACATCAATTTAGTTTCCCAGACAATAGATTTTGGCTAGATATTATGCTGATAATTAAATAATGAGGAGGAACTAAAGTTTGAAAGACAAGTAATGGGCAAAATCTGATTAGAAATATCTATCTTGATGATATCTTGTATTCCTGTTCTGAACTCCTGCATTCTAAATGGAAGCAACCACCCTCATTTCCTTTTTAAAATATCAGGTTGGCTTGATGAAAGCATATAAAAGCAGTACAAATTTATTTCTCAAGATGAGGGTTTAAAACAACCAAGATCAATATGCATATATTGCATCTTCTTACTTAAGTTGAATATACCCATACAACTGTTATTTTTAACAGTTACTTAAATGTTATTTATAAATGTTATAAATATTATTTTTATAACATGTTATTTTTCCTTGGATGGCATTAATCTCAACCAAATATCTTAAGAGAATAATGGGAGAGTTTTTCTTTTTTGTTCAGAATTTCTTTTAGATCAGACATCTGGTATTTGGCACTCGACTTTTATTAGACCGGTTGAGCACTTTTAAAGGGGAATAAATCATATGACTTTCATTTTAATTTTTTACTGTAATGGTTTAATAGAGCCAACATATGCTGAGTAATAGCATTAAAATAAAATCAGTAAATGAGGGATTACGATCTGTCTGTGTCCAATTTTGCAAAGAAACTAATTAGAGAAAGGTTTTTCAGATCAGAATTGGATTAGCCAGCAATTTTTAAAAATTGTAATGATATAATGAGAAATGCTTGGATTTTAGCATGTTGCTATTGAGAAAGAAAAATTACAAGGGGCATTAACACTTTCACTCTAATTCTAAGTTGTGAGGAGAGGAGAGCAGGGGAATTCTTTTGCATGACCCTCTCCCCACTGCCAGAAAGCATTTAGACAAAAACTCAAGGCTTTTCACAATTATCTATTTGAATTAGAGATATTAACATGGAAACTGGAATCATGAGAGCTCACCTATGGATAATGTAGATTTCTCCACATCCTGGGGAGCATTCATTTTAATTGTCTCATTTCACTAATTTGGATATGAGAAAGGCTTTCTATCACACTCCTTAATTTTTGGCAACCAGCCAGGTTTTTTCTATGGTTCTACTTATTGAGGTACAGAACTGCGTTTGGAATCAAGTTGGAATTTTATTTATAGCTTTGGAATGTCTTGCTAAATGTCTCTAAATATGGCACTTCTCTGTACGCTGGAATGAAAACTCCATTGTTTCTACATAGAAATTGAGCAAAGAGAATATGGAAGCAATGTTTATTAGTGTCTTTAAATTCTGCCAGTGATGGGTAGCATAAACAAGACAATTAAATGGATTAGTCTTACCACAGAGATCTTAATTATAAATATTTTGGATTCATATATATGACTAGTAATTCAAAGGGGATTTTGACAAGTAACCTAAATATGACAAATCATGCTATGAGAGATAATTTTATGACTTGTAAGATAATTTGGAAAGATGCTGTTCTGATTAAAAGAACAAAAGGCTTTCTGCTCAGTGAAGTATAAACTCATTCTACCGAATACCCATTTCAATATCATGAGTAGGACAAATACATATTATGTTCATTTAGAGTTTTTCAATGAATAAGAAACATGATTGGTTGTACTTTGCCATTTTCAGGCATTCACTATAGTCATAATTTCTTTATATTCCAGAAACCCAGAACAGGATAAACCGAATCACTGGTTCAATATGTTAAATTAACATATGTGGCATTTGAAAAACTTCTGGAAAAGGGCCTTCAAAATGCAAGCATGTCTTTGCCCCGTTTATCCCCTCAAACTAGTCTCCCATTCTTTCCCAAATATCCTAAATTTCTGTGTCATTTTTACTTTCATTTTCTGTCTCTCTTTTTCTAGATAGTCCCAAGCAAAGTGGGTAATACAGGGAGAAGTTTAAAGGAGTATGACGAAGAATGCTCAGCTAAAGACCAGTCTTCTGCTGTTTACCAATTTCATCCCTTTTCTTCTTATTTGGACAGTAATTTCCACTACTACTAGGTTCATTAGAAGTTAAGCAATAGAGCAAGAGAATTACCTTAAAAGACATAAATATATGCCATGAAAAAGAAGGTACTGAATCTAGTGTGTTCCTTCAGACTTTCTACTTTTATATTATTTTTCATTTGTATATTGCTCTTGGTGAAACAAAAATGCTATATATATATATTTTTTGTATCCTCAAACGGTTTATCGTGAGACAATCAATACACCTGAAACAATCTATGAACAATTCAAGAAAACTAATAACAAGTTGAGAAATTAAATATAATTATTTCAAACACGTGTGATACAGTTAGTAGCCGGGACAGGGGAGCTCTTAATGGATGGGAGTTAATGTCTAGTTCACGTGTGGAAGTAACTTGAGTTTGGGCCTTGGATTATTGTACAAAGGAAGAACGGGAGTCCAGAGATTGTCTCTGAATGGATGAAACAGAAGAGAAATTCCAAGTATGGTAACTAGTAATATGGCCAAGATAAATTTGAATATGCTGGATCATGAAAGAGATTCTTAAGTTTACCTAGCATCCATCAAAGACTCATATGAGGAGGATTTGGAAAGGTACGTGGATATAATCAAAGAAAGGGAATCAAAAAGTCAACATTGGTCGCTTTAAAATTTTGGCTTATTCTTTGGATAAAGAAAATGTGGTATATATCTATATATGTATATATAGAGATATATAGATATATATATACAATAGAATATTACTCAGCCATAAAAAATGAAACAATGCCTTTTACAGCAACATGGATGGACCTAGAGATGATCATACTAAGTGAAGTAAGCCAGACAAAGATAAACATGATATGATATTGCTTATATGTGGAATCTAGAAAAATGATACTATTTACAAAACAGAAATAGACCCAGAGACATAGAAAACAAACTTATGGTTACCAAAAGGGGAAAGAGCGGGGAGGGATAAATTAGGAGTTTGGGATTAACAGATACACACTACTATATATACAATAGATAACCAACAAGGACCTACTGTATAGCAGAGAGAACCATACTCAATATTCTGTAATAACCTATAAGGGAAAAAAATTTGAAATTCTATCTATCTATTTATCTACCTGCCTATCTATAACTGAATCACTTTGCTGTACACCTGAAATTAACACATTGTAAATCAACTATACTTCAGTAAAAAAAAATTTTTTTAATTCAATGGCCTTCAAAATAAAAATAATTTTTGGCTTATTCTAATGTTGGTCTAAGTATATTTATCGCTCCTCCTTTCTACTCCCCAATTTTTAGACACTCTGGCGAAACAAAATAATATTAGATGTTTTTCTAAACCTTCTATGCATTCTGCTGCGTTAATTATAGCTCAGTAGAGGGACTTCCCTGGTGGCCCAGTGGTTAAGAATCTGCCTTCCAATACAGGGGACGTGGGTTCGATCCCTGGTCGGGGAACTAAGATCCCATGTGTCACAGGGCAACTAAGCCCGAACGCCACAAAGAAAGATCCCATGTGCCGCAACTAAGACCTGACACAGCCAAAAATAAATAAATATTAAAAAGAAAATTATAGCTCAGTAGAGATGCCCACAGACAGAGAGGATGGAGCTGTAACATCATCCCAACCGCCCAGGTAGCTCTTTCTCACTGACCAGAGCTTTGTGGATTCCTTTACACTTGTCGGTCTCCACACCTGCCAGAGGTTTGGAGCATGTGGAGGTTTTTTGTTTTTGTTTTTTTTTTTAAGTTTTTCTAACTTTTTTTTTTTTTTTTCACTTTTTGGGTTTATTTATTTATTTATGGCCGTGTTGGGTCTTCGTTTCTGTGCGAGGGCTTTCTCTAGTTGCGGCAAGCGGGGGCCACTCTTCATTGCGGTGCGCGGGCCTCTCACTGTCGCGGCCTCTCTTGTTGCGGAGCACAGACTCCAGACGCGCAGGCTCAGTAATTGTGGCTCACGGACCTCGTTGCTCCGTGGCATGTGGGATCTTCCCAGACCAGGGCTCGAACCCGTGTCCCCTGCATTGGCAGGCAAATTCTCAACCACTGCGCCACCAGGGAAGCCCTGGAGGTTTTGTTAAATGGCTCCAACTTTCTTACGAAAAGGCAACCACTAGTAGTCTCCAATAAAAACTTTTCCCAAGTGTGGGTATATAAATAGAATATTTTAACTATCTTGTCTCCTCAGACTCATGTTTTTATTACACAGCCTTTAGCCTTTATTTGAATAAGTATTTTCTGTCCCGTATTTATTATCCTTTTAGTCTCCTTATACTTGTTTTTCTCTTCCTTAATATATTTTTTTTTAATTTCAGAGAAACTTTGAGAATAGATGTAAGTAAATAGAGGCGTTTGACATCATCAACCATTGGGATATCCAGTCATGGGGAACCATGACGTCCTAAGGGAATCAGACATATACATTCATCTCACAGTGTATACACCGGAAACTTGTTTCTTTTTATCAATCAGAAAAGCTTTCCTTTCTCCAGTTAGACCTAAATGAGATACATGCAAAAGAAAGCTTAAAGAATGATAAATGTCCTTTTAATGTTCATTTTCTTCTACATCAGTTTCCAGGTTTTCCATTCTAGTTGTTACCAATTAACTCAGAGTGTCCACATTCGCGTGAAACTGAGGAAGAGTGATGTTTTGATTACGGACAGTAATTAGACAGTGATAAAAAGATTGGTTCTTTTCTCTGGGTAATGTTCTAGGTTCCTGGATCTAGCATAGAATAAGATGTATTCAATGACAGCCCTTAGCTGATCGAACTACTTGTGGTACAATGACGCACACTGACCGTCGTGAAATATAATTTTCCTTATTCACTTTGCTCACATACTCAAGTTAGCCTGAAAAAAAACCACTGATTGTAACACATAGCCCAGGGCTACCATTCCCCTCTCTTAGGCTGGAAGGACTGACTGAGGTTTGCAATCAGAATTTCCTTCATAGACTTTCCTGAAAACCCAATAAAAAGAAGTAGAAAGGGGAGGCTGAGCTTATTTCGTTGACTGTAGGCCCACTGCTTGGCTTCTATTAAGTTGGACAGTATTTATTTCTGAGGCTAGAATAAGGTACGAAACCGTGGTTGTAAATAGTTTTTCCCCAAAATATCAAATATCTAACCAGCAAAAACAAAATAATAGTGAAAAGGGTGGAAAGTGACAAAATAACAATGAAAAGGGTGATAGTGACAAAGTTCCTCTCCCCTGTGCTAAGCCCAGAAATTCCACTGAGCGGACAGACACTGATACTTCCTGTCTCACTGTAAAGTCTGTTGGTGTTTAAATTTGTCTCCAGCTTTAGTCCGTGGTGGCATGTCAATTGTATTTAATTCATGTATTGCTGTTCCAATATACTTGTGTCATCAGTTATAAAATCGGGGCATATTTTATGAAGTAATGAATTTTGTAGTATTGCCTTTTAAGAAAATTGTAGAAAATCCAAAGGAGTTTTTCTTCCCCCTCTCGAAAGTCTAAGTTATGACATTTTCAGTGTAATAGTAAACCTGTCTTAAAAAGCTATCACTCGTAAAACGGTTTCCCTCAGGATATACCCAAATTCTAGGTCCTGTCCAAAACAACCTTTTTATCCTACAACATTTTTTCTTTTCATAGCTGGTCATGTGAAAAACAAGGACATGTTGTTTCTCTCAGTAGGATGATTTTTCCAGTGAATAAAATTTCAGTCCAATGTTCCCAGTAGAAGTCTGAAGAAGCAACCTTCTTGGTATATGTTACAGAACTTTAAGTTCTCTTAGGGGCAGAATTTCCTCAGCAATGTAGCAAAATCATTGTTCTTACTTTCCAGCTTTTTTTTTTTTTCTCTTTTCTTTTCTAAATGATAGACTTGAAACTACCAAATCTTATTTTTTTTTCTTATGTAGTGTACTTATTATATTATGTAGTTTAAAACCTTAAGCTTTGGAGTGACTCAGCTGGCTGTTATTTCTGATAATACCTTTTCGGCAAACGGTATTCATTTAAAGTTGGGTTCTGTGAATTTTTCACTTTACAAGAACCCTTTGGCTTTAAGAGGAGAATGAGAACATCGCTGGGTCCTTTTCGCTCTCTTTAACCGAGGGGCTCAATATACTTTCCACGGAGAGAGTGAGCAGTGTCAAGTAGTTAACATAAGCGACTGGAAAAATCCCTGAACGTTGTATGGGCAGAATAATTGCACACAAATGCATTCAGGAATCCTATGGAAAATATAGTGCTGTTAACTGGCATGGTTACAGCACAATTTAGCAAGTATGTTAGAACAAATTACCCCCTGTAACCGTAAGCCATTCTGTTTCACGCTTTTTAATGAAGGCCTGTACCACACACTAGAATACTTCTCACCTCATTACTACTCATAAAAACCAATGATCCGTTCAAAGGCTCTTCATCTCTCCCATATGAGTGGTAAAGAGCCTTGCCTCTCTTTCTGGCACAGAAGACAGGGAAGCTTCTTCCCCGTCTGCCTTTGAAGTCCATCATTAGAATGTTTACTAGATAAAAGGAAAGAAAATTTATCTGTGTAATCTCACTGTTGTCATGTGTTAATGTTTGACCCCTCCTTTAAAAGCAAAACAAAACAAACAAAACAAAATAAAACCTGACGACATCTCTGTCCTTGTTTAGAGAATACAGATTTGCAAGACTGTTAGTGCAATTTTGCTCCTTCAGTGTTCACAAAATATTTTCAGAGAAACTCTAAAACGTGGGAAGAATTTAATGGGCCACTGAAATACAAAGTATGGATTCAATAAAAAGGCAGACAGAGAAGCAAGCTGATAGACCAGTGCAGAAGACACTGTTCAATTTTGAATTAAACTACTTTTTCTCTCTCCCCAGGGTATCATCAAAAAAAGTTGATTATCCTTGGAAATACACTATTTTCATACGAGTTACTGATGAACAGATTTCACCTAGACTGGCGTAGTTTCCCTCGTCCCCGTAATTTCAGGGACAATATGTAATACTGTTGAAGAGACACTGGGTATAGTCAGTAAAAGTTGAGTTGGATGTCTTTTCTTCAAATGAGGGTGGTGAGTGGGGAAGGATACATTATATGTATATGTATATACATATATATATAATTTTGGGGAAGCTATTACAAGGCTAATTAAACTACAAAATTTTGTACATTTTTTTAAAGTTCTATGTAGTCGGAATGGAAAATCTTGTAGAAGAGAAAGAACATATTCAAAAATGTTGTTTTCACAGTATAACAGTGTTTGAAGCAGCATGAGAAATGGTTGTTCATCTCTATTACATGAGAATTTCCAGTTGGGCCATTCCTTGAAGAGTGTGCAACAGGATAACAACTTTTGCCTTTCAAGAAAGAGTCCATACCAGGTACTAAAATAATTTGAAAGCAGAGACCAGCATCTAAATTCTGTAATGTAACAAAACCCTGGAAGCTGGCACATGTTATAAATTTAAATGATGGTTAAAATCAATTCCTTTGTAGGAAAAATGCATTTAATCTAAACTTTTGGGTGACGTTTCTAACTTTCTCTGTGGTAGCTCTGAAAATATATCTGATCACCTGATGCGACACTGTCAAACCCTTCCAAACACTTAAGCAGGGCAGTTTCTAAATGAAATTGGTATTCTCCAGGCGCTTTCCAGAAATGCAAGCCCAGGGCGGCTCACACTCACAAGCTACAAGAGAGAAATGTCGGTACTGTACTTTAATAGTGCCCGGGAAGCATGTGCTTGCAGAGACTGGGCGACCCCTGCAATAATAACTGCACAGCTTTGTTTCATTTGAAAACATAAATCTGTACACACATACTTAGGTAGACATATATCCATGTATATAGAAAAAAGTTCAGCAAATAATAAAAGAAAGGATGAACATTGGCACGGGAGATGTTGACAGCATTATGCAAACTTTTCAATATTCCCTTGCATGCTCGACTTTAACTTTTGTTTATAAAGTCCACTTAGACATAATTTACAACTTCTGTTCGCCTAAGCTGGGTTCTGTAAAATCTGTCTAAAAAAATCAGCCCAGAGTGCTTTGAGATGTTACAAATATATCTAGATATCAAACACTGAGCCTTGCAAATTATATCCATTTTGGAAACTCTGGGTTGGTATTTATGTACACAATATATTTTAGCTCTGATGTTTTAAGATGATGAAGCAAGCCTTGCTTTTTTTTTTTTTTTTTCCTCGCCTTTTCCAACTCTTGCTCTAGTATCTATGAAAGAGACTTAGGAGCCCAAGCAAAATAAAATGAGAAGTTCTGAAAGTTGTCACTATTTACAAATTATGGGAGTTCAGGCTTTGTCAGGTGATTTGAGGGGGAAAAAAATACACAGGTCAGGCAAAACTTGCCAATTCCCTGAAGTCTGTAATTTCGTTCTAGTATAATTTAGGACTTCAAGACTTAAAGATGTTACACAACTATATCTGTTACTTCAGCCACGTACAGTTGTTGCAGACATCTGACCTCTTTCCTCTTTAGGAGTAGATAGAAATGTCAATCCATCGAGATGAAGAGAAAAGGGTAAATCCCATCTCTTTATTTATTCTTGCAATGTAAATTGCTTCGAGATCAAAGGCAGAAACTGAAGTTCTTCTTAGTGTCCACTTTTAAAACAGCAGAAGAACAAGGCACTCTGCTTCATTTTTGTTTTCATCGGAAGAAGAGCCTGTACTTTTCTGCCTGAAGTATCAATAGTTGTGAAGCGTGGGGCGTGCTTGGTGGCGCCCCTTTAAAGACGCGGCTGCAAAGGAGCATACTTCATCGGCCACACACGTGTACCCTAAGCTTTGGCCAAAGTGAGATATTTCTAACTCAGGATGGGAACCGAAGGGGTTAAATGAAAGCTAAAATAATGGAGACTAAAATAACTTGATAATATTTTAATGAAATAGTAGTTTTTGACTATGATACTATGGATGTAAATCAAGTATTAATATAACAGGGGGACCAGCTCCATATCAAAATGCAGTTGGATGCACCCATGGAGACCCATAGGGAATGTCAGATTCATGGTGAACTTTGGCCAACAGGAGGTGCCAGGGAGAGTGGGGGAAGAGAGAAAAGGCCTGCTCCTTTCTGTTTGTTCTTGATTACGCACGAATAGTTCTTCATTCCTGAAGCAATGGTTTCCAGCCTCTAGCATTTTCCCAAATCCTGTCTCCTGTGTCCCCTCAGATGTAAGTAGGATCTGCTGGCCCGAATCCCTTCCTCTGAGTCTGGCTTCCAGCTCTGGCCCCTCCTCAAAGCTTCCAGTTCTGTCCTCTTGCCTTTGTTACCCCACACTTTGCGGGGGGAAGGGGGGTGGTCCCTGCTTCCTTCAGTGACTGTCTCTTGTTGCCAAACACTTGGGAAGTAATTCCCAGTTCTCTTTGTTAGAATAACCAGCATGATTTCCATTTCCTTCCGGATCCTGGCTGATATACCCTCTTTGCTCCAGACAGATTTCGTTCTTTCTTTTTTTTTTTTCCAAAACAACTTTTTATTGAAGTTTAGTTGAGTTACAGTGTTGTGTTAGTTTCAGGTGCACAGCAAAGTGATTCAGTTATACATACATATATATCTATTCTTTTTCAGACTCTTTTCCATTATAGGTTATTACAAGATATTAAATATAGTTCCCTGTGCTATACAGTAGGTCCTTGTTTGTTGTTTATCTATTTTATATATAGTAGTGTATATATGTTAATCACAAATTCCTAATTTATCCCTCCCCCCCGCCCTTTCCCCTTCGGTAACCATGAGTTTGTTTTCTATGTTTGTGAGTCTGTTTCTGTTTTGTAAATAAGTTCATTTGTACCATTTTTTTAGATTCCACATATAAGGGGTATCATGTGATATTTATCTTTCTCTGTCTGACTTCGGTTAGTATGATAATCTCTAGGTCCATCCATGTTGCTGCAAATGGCGTTATTTCATTCTTTTTTACGGCTGAGTAGTATTCCATTGTATACATGTACCACACCTTTATCCATTCACCTCCAGACAGATTTCTTAAGTTCCTCAGACTACCTATGGTTCTTTTCCTGACTTCCCACACTCAGTTCTCTCTTCTAAGGCTGTTTCCTCTTTCTGTTCTCCCTCTCTCACCCCTCACCTCTCAGATTTTGCCCAGGTAACGTCTCCTGGATACATCACTTCCTCAGGGAACATTCCCTGACCCTCTAGACCATATTGAATCTCCATGGTCCCCCTTTTCTGAGACCAATCACGTCACCTTATTGCCCAGGGTCCATCTCCCCTCCTGGTTCCATGCAGCGAGAGGGCAGGGGACATATCTTACTCCTACCCAGGGCCAAGCACATTGTAGGCAATCAATAAATATTGATTGATTATTGATTAAATTAGCTTCTTATAATAAAAAAATTGGGTAAAGTTTTTCAGGTAAAGTATAAATTTAGATTTTTATTCTCTCCTCATTTGAGTGATTGCAGGCACATGGGATTCTTTTTTTTTTTTTTTGTCCTGTAGAGAGTTTAGCTCCTTCATCATTTCCATCAGGGCTCCCTCCAACTCTTGGTGCTAATTTGCCCTAAATAAATATATTCTCTAGGTAAAAACTGTGTGCTTGCTAAGCAAATAGTGTCAAGGAAAATCTTCTCGTTTCCCCTCCAGCCTGGTGGTTACCTCTGAGCCCCTTTCAGGCAGGACATTCTCAGCAGTTGCCCCTACTTTTGCTTTGGGACTTCAATTTTCCATCCGGCTGCTGTTTCCTATAACTGTTATTTCAGGGATTCTGGGTCATACATTTTTTTCTAGAGACATAAAGTACGAAGAAGAGATACTTTTAACTCTATTGAAGCACTCCTGCCAGGAGCTAGCTACCTCAGAAGATGGGTTTCTACCACTAGAGAAAAGCCCAAGTAAAAATATTCACTTGTTGGTATTGACTTATTGTAATAATTGATATTGGTATTTCTATATTAATAAGAATTCTTCAAGAAAATATTCTTTGTGGCTTAAGAAAAATAGTGATTTTTTTATGACTGTGGCCAGTACTGCTTTCACATAAAACAGCAAAATAGAACAACTTTGTTTACGAAGCTCCCTTTTGTCTTTCCCCAGGGCACTGGCCAGAGGCTGTGGTACCCCCAAGTGCATCACTTTCTCTCCCAGACAGGAAGTTTCCATGTGATAGTAGCTTTCACCCACTCCCAATAAGTTATCTTTTCTTGGCCCCATCTTCTCTCAGGAAAACTAAATGAAAAATGGGTGCATGCTAATGAATTAGTGGGTACTGAGGGCTAAGGCAATAAATTTTAGGTAAAATATGCATTTGAACTAGAATTTTCTAATATCACCATGCCTAAATTGTGCATTTGAATGCAATGTGACTCTTTCAGTAGCAAATAGCAGATATTTAACATCTCTTTTTTCTTTATGAGAGGGTTGAGTTGTAAAGACCGTGGGGGACTTGCAGTACTTCTGAAGATCTTATACTTGATGGATCAAATACAGCTTCAGAGTCTCAGATTTAATTTGCATTGTCTTAACCCAAAGAAGTCCAATGATGATGGGTTTTGTTTTGTTTTTGTTTTTGTTATTGTTTTTTTTAGATATTTGGGGCCTGAGGTATCCTCTGGAGTTGGTGAAAATGTCTACTTACTTTGCTTTGAATAAAATCTTCCTGGAAAAAAACTTGAGTGCATATGAATATTTATTCTCTAATGGGTTCCTACCTTAGTCTCCACAAGTCTGATTAGGCAGAAAAGAATACGTTTTCATAATACTATCACTTACTGATCTGCTACTATGTGCCCTGTAATGCACAGATATTCTTTATGTAATCCTAAGAGCATTGTAAAGTAAGTGTTGCAATCTCCACTTTATCTTTGAGGAAACAGAGGATTAGACTAGTTAATTCATTTCCCAAAGTTACATGGTTAGTTAAGCGGCTTGACTAGAATTTAGACCCAAACCCTCTTTGATGCCAATCCTTCGATGCTCTTTCTCTTTCTATACTACACCTCTTTCTTTCTCAGGTGGAAAGTTTGATTCATAACTAAATATATGACTTATTTGTAAGTATCTTTTAACTTAGATTTCTCACAGGGTTCAGGATCACTTGATGGAATTTCGGCCAAACTCTGATCTACAAATGCAAGTATCTTGCTTACATTCTTGAAGATGGGGCTTTGGTAATTTTATAGGCTCTGGTGTTTTATACTATAAATAAATTTTGTTCTGAATGGTTTCAAGGAGAATAAGCAGGCTAATTGCCGGCTACTTTTATTCTGATCACTGTAATCTGTTATGGAAACAAAGAAACAGAAAACCTTAAACCTATATAAAATGTAAACCCATGTAAACCCTCTATTGTTCTTCTGTGGTGTGTAAATACACATTGGTATAAGATGTTTATATCATTAACAAATTGGCTTTCAAAAGCATTTGCCAAATTTGGACTTATTTACTAAGTGGTATATTCTTAAGTGAAATTAAAAGAAGTTCTCTTCTGGTAATTCCAGTAATATTTCACCTAGGCAAGAATTTAGGTTCATGAAGCTATGACAAAATGACAAGTATTCAAGCCCCTGGTGGACTTTGAATAGTTGGTCCACACTGGCTCCCAAGAGCAGATTTTAAATATTAAGGAATTTTGTGAGCTGGTTGTTAAACATAGCCACTCTTAAAAATTGGATTACATAAACTTACAGTTAAGTAAATTACATTAAAACAAAAGTAATACATACTCAAAATTTATTATTTCCTACTTAATTATTTTAATTTTGGAAATATTTTATTGAAGTATAGTTGATTTACAATGTTGTGTTTAATTTCTGCTGTACAGAAAAGTGACTCAGTTATACATATATATATATTCTTTTTCATGTTCTTTTCCATTATGGTTTATCACAGGATATTGAATATAGTTCCCTGTGCTATACAAGAGG
Source organism: Balaenoptera physalus (assembly GCF_965194825.1). NCBI lineage: Eukaryota > Metazoa > Chordata > Mammalia > Artiodactyla > Balaenopteridae > Balaenoptera > Balaenoptera physalus. The sequence goes on from NC_138886.1 coordinate 116,961,578, forward strand.
AACTTGTTGTTTATGCATCCTATATATAATAGTTTGCATCTGCCAATCCCAAACTCCCAGACCTTCCTACTTAGTTTACTACATTGTACTATCATCCATGCTCTTGAGATAATTCATGTCTATTGTATCTGTATTTGGAAGTACCATATAACAGTGTGCTGTTGAATATTTCTTCCCGCCTTTGGGGATGCATGTTTGTAGCTTAAATTCTATCAGAGAAGAAGTACTCAAGCCATAGAAACTGGCAAATGCTGAGAATTAGGGCTTTATTTATTGTTTTGGATTTTGGTGGTTTTTTTTGGTCTAGACTTAAAAAAAATGATGGAGGAAATAATAATGCAGATCAAATTTAAAAGTGCATTATATCTGTAGCTGTTATAATGTGAATAGTGTGATGCTTAATGACATATCCTCCTAGTATTTGCAAACTATTATGAGATTCAGCAAAGGAAATGCTCATATCATTGATAATGAGTGAAGTTCCAAATTATTTCTTTGCTGTTTTTACTTTCATCTTGTTTGTTAAGGTAAATGAAAATATTAACCAATGTTGATGTTAGAATTATATTCATCCACTGTAACCAGAGATCGATAATGAATTTAAGAGTCTGGCAAAAATCAACCAAAGCCTCTGCGAGAATAAATTGGCTGTGTGAAATTTGGGGGAAAAAAAGAGTTTTACATATTTTATTACTATTTGTGATTTGTGTGCTACACATTCTTTATATCAGTAAAAGGTATAATAAAGAATAAATGTATACACACACATTTTTCTTCTTCTGGAGAGCCTGTTGTTGAACCTGTAGCAGCGTACCTCTGACAGGTGTGCAAGCCTTATTGCGATTCCAGTTTATTCTCTGTGAATTGTATAGATACTGTCTGCCATTACAGGGCTGAGGATTGTCCCTTGCAACTGCCAGTTAGGGTATTGGTCCAGTGAGTTGAAGAAAAGTAAGTTCCACAAAGGCTACTGGTAGAATCTATCGTGGCATATTTAATAGCCTTCTAAATGTCAATGGATGACGTGTCCAGAATAGACAAACACCTAATCCTGCAAATTTTTGGAGAACTTCCTTCTTCTTAGGACACACATAAGGTGTGAGGTATCTGTGACATCCAGGAGAGCTTTCAAATTCCTGTTGAATTTTGTTTCCCTTTGGGTATAGTTAGTGAATTAAAGAGTACGTGAAGTTTTTCAACATACTCACGCAAGCCGCAGAAGCTTCCGTCCCCACGGTCAATGCTGAAAATCTGAAAGAGTATAGAAGGCATGTTTCGTCATTATTTTAAAAATGTTAAATTCTTACCTTTTTTCTTTCTTTCATGTCTCCTCTCTTCCCCTTTAGCTTCTCTTTTTTTCTCGTTTTTTAAATTTTTTCCTTCATTGAGAAATTTTATTGAGAACAGAGGAACTGATGATTCGAAGATGTGTAGGAATTCATGGAAAGTTACAAAAAACAGAGAGAGAGCAAAGCATAATTTTCAAAATGATTCTTTTAGATATTTACTGTGAAGGGGAATTATAAAATGACGTCTGAGTCATTATTTTTGAAATATTTCTAACTTGTTCGTGTACTTAGAACCTCTATTACTTTAAACATCGTAGGTATTGCATGAGAAAGTAGGAGTGGTTTCTAATAGAAGAATGATGAATGGTTTAAAGGACCCATCCTGTTCAAGATTTCAGCTATGATGCTTTGCCCAAGGGTTAATAAGGTGTATTTTCTGCAGAAATGATTAGACCATGTTTTTCCTCATTTGCAAAACAGGCTGTGTGTGCGTGTGTGTGTGTGTGTGTGTGTGTGTGTGTGTGTGAATGTGTGTACACAAGCACTCACAATAACTGTCTTGAGAATCCTCACCAGAGTCTGATTTCCTTTCTGGCTATTTGTGAAATATTTTGTTACATCATACACTGGTGGGGGGGGGGAATGTAAAATGACAGCCCACATTTGCTTAAAGCCAGAGAAACTTCATGCTCATTATGTTGACAGGAAGGCAAAACCTGCTTTTGTTTATTTGGTCTTTATGAATCTAAATCCTTATGATTCGCCTAAGACCTACTCCGTTAAACACCAGTCTTTGTTTCTCTAACAGCAGAACTGTCCTCTCAAGGATAAAATCTAAGTTATCTGACAGTTCTAAAGAGATAATTTAAGAAATAACCAAAAGAATGAGAAGTACTGTAATTATACAATTGAACAACCTCGACCAGTAAGATGTTTGATGTTTGATGTGTGAGATGCAGCAACAGAATAATTTAAAGAGAAATTAAGTTACTCATTGCCCTACTATTCAGGAGATATTCTGACATGGGTCTAGAAAAATTTCCTGCTATGAGAATATTTCTGAGAATGAACTCTTTCTCTTTTGAAAATTTTTCTTACACCTTAAGTTCTAAAAGCAGCAGCAATTTTTGCTAGAAAATATATTTCACTTTATTTTGAATCATTCTTCAGTATATATTCTCTTCCTGCTTTCTTTGGAAGCACTCTCTTTTTTTAAGTTTAAGTATAGTTGATTTACAATATTGTGTTAGTTTTGGGTGTACAGCATGGAAGAATTCTTTTACCTGAAGCTTGGCGGGTTTTAAGCCTTGAAAGTGAAATTTATTTCTCCCAAGGAGCGTTTACGTCTCTCATTTAACTGATCTAGTGATAGGAATCTATGACAAATTTCTCACCTTTTCATTGATCGAAGTTACATATTTGATTATTTTTCAATTATTCTACCTTTAAACTTTGCTGTTTTTTTGAGATCTGTGGCATATGGATGTAATTCACCCTTTTATCTTCTAAACTGAATACAAAACTTGCCCTTTTGCTTTCTCTTATAACAATGGTGATTAGGTCCAAGATAACCCAGAATGCCAGTTCTTGAGGGAAATGTTGCTTATGAGTCTTTGTGCTAGATTTATCTGGGATAGGCTTTCAGTATTATTCAAGTATTTGTATTTCTCAATTTGGACTTCATTTTTATAGTTTCAAGGAATTCCATGATTGTCAGGTACCTTAAAGACCAAAAAACCCAAACACGTCATCTCTAATAATGGAACTGACATCTAAAGATCTTAAGTGACTTGCCAACATCATACAAATAATTCGGGGTGGAGCAGAGAAGAGAATACAGATTCTATATCTATACTATTTCTCCTACTTCATGTGGCCACTTCTGAGGCCTAAATCATCTTATTTGTGGTTACTCTTTAGAAATTGATTAAAAGGCAAATCAGGAAATTTCAGTATTTTTAACATTCATGTTATTGTCTTAGCTATTGGATTGTTAGAACCTAGTCACAATCATAAAGCCCAGGGTGGACTAGATTATGATCTGTGGCAAAGACAACTGATTTTCTGGGCTCAAAATAACCTCTTGTGGGAAGAATAGAAATAACTGTAATTTCCCCGGGGGTAGAATTAGTTGTACATGACAAATTCCCAATGTAAAAAGGCATTTTGGTTCAATTCGGTTTCTCTCTGTCTCCCTTCCTCCTTCTCTTTTCATTCCAGCTGGGGTTCTGCCACCAAAACAGTCAATCCTTGAAGGATAAGCCCCTTTGGGTTGATGGCCTCATAGACTGTCAGAACATTAGAAATGGAAAGTGCTTTGGAGATAATCTGGCCCACGACTTTCACTTTGCTGACAATATCCAGAGAGATGGACTGACTTGCCAAAACCACAGATACTGGTGGAGCCAGAGCTGGTTCCTACTGGGATTCCTGCTTTATCATCCACTTCTCTTTCCATCCCCCCTTGATATAATGAGGTAGTTAATTAATATGTACTTCTTTTGTCCTAGGTAAGAGGTATATAAATATCTACTTGTTCCAGCACCATTTGTTGAAAAGACTATCCATTCTCCTTTGAATTACCTTAAGTTTGCTATACCTCTATGTTTCACTAATTCCACACTGTAGCACTGTGATAATTCTTGAAATTAGATAGTGCAAGTCATCTAATCTTGTTGTCCTTTAAAAAATTGTTTTTTTTATTCTGGTTTCTTTGCATGTCAATATATATTTTTGAGTCAGCTTGTCACAAAAATATACAAAATACACACAAAAAATTACACAAAAGCTTGTTGGGATTTTGACTGAGATCATGCTGAATCTACAGATTAATTTGCAGAAAACTGATTGCTTCCCAAAATCAAAATTTCCAATTTGCAAACATAGTATACTTCTCCGTTTAATTTATTTAATGTCTCTCAACAATGTTTCGAAAATTTCAATGTACAGATTTTGTACTTATTTAATAGTTTAATTTATCCCTAAATATTTTACATTTTTGATGTGTGATTTTTTTAAATTAAAATTTCCAATTGTTAGGTGTTAATATATAGAAATAAAATAGATTTTTGTATGTTAACTCTGTTAAAGTCATTTATTGTTCTAGTCATGTCTTTGTAGATTCCTTAAGATTTTTACCGTGATCATCATGTTTCATGTTATCTGCAAGTAAGGATGCAATTATTTCCTCCTTACCAAATTGCATGACTTTTATTTTCTTTTTCTTACTTTCTTTTCTTACTTGAACTGGCTAAAATCCCCAGTACAATATTGAACAGAAGTTCTGAGATTAGACATCCTTTTCTTGATCCCAGTATTTAGGAGGAAGGCATTTGCTCTTTTACCATTAAATATGATATTAGCTGTAGGACTTTTGTTGATACCCTCTATCAAGTTGAGGAAGTTTCCTTTTATTTATACTTTCCTAGGAGTTTCTATTGTGCACTAATGACTTTAAGTTTTGTCAAATAATTTTTCTCCATTTATTGGGATGATAAAATGGTTTCTCTTTTGTAGTCTATTGATATAACAAAGTAAATTTACTGATTTTTAAATGTTGAAACAAGCCTAACATATCTGGGATGAACCCTCTTTTGTCATGATATACTATTCTTTTTTATATATTTCTTGAACTGATTTGATAAAATGTTATATAGGATTTTGTATTTATATTAATGAGAGATACTGGTCTTTAGTTTTATCTTGTGTAAGGGCTTTGTCTGATTTTCAGTATCAGAGTAATGGTGGAATCTTTCATTTCTGGAAGAGTTTGTGTAAAATTAATAACATTTCTTCCTGAAGTGTTTAGCAGAATTCACTAATGAAGCAATCTTCTTTTTCTTCTTTTTTTAAAAAAGTAATCATAGTACTTTTAAGGTTATTTTTTCTTGAGTGCACTTTAGAAGTGTGTGTCTTTCATGAAAACCACATGTCATTTTAGTTGCTTATTTACTTGTTTGTCTTCTCCATTAGCTTATTATAGATTCCTTGAGCGAAGGGACCCAGTATTTTATTTTTAAGCCTTCAGATTTTAGTGTAGTGTAAGGCACATGGTAAGTAGTCCATAAATATATCTTAAATAAATGAAGAGGTGGATGAATTTCCAGTGGGAACACAAGGAGTTTCATAGGAGAAAACCAGAGGTGGTTTAAGAGGGATTAAGATGAAAGAGGAAGAGGATGTCCACAAAGAAAGGACAGTCAGGAGGAGACAAGGGCAGGGCTGATTAGGAAAGGCAGAGTGAGCATCTTGGGGTATTGAAGTAGAAGTTAAACTGGATTAAGGTAAACCAGAACTAAGCCAAGGGATTTACTAAACTGAGGAGCTTGGATTTTGGTCTGTGTACATTGGGAAACCATTGAAGGTTTTGGAGAAGGGGAGTTCTAAGGGCCATTCTGGGTTTAAAAGGATGTTTCTGATGGCAAAATGTGGGATTGATTAGAGAAGATGAGACAAGAGGTAACGAAAGCAGTTCCTTGGCTGCTGCAATGCTACTTTAGTGGATACTAATAACGAATGGAGACTCAAACTAGTCATGCGATGGGGGTAGGAAAAAAAGATTTCTCTCAAAAGTAGGATTCTTAAGATTTTTTCCACCTGAGTGGGTGATGCATGAAGAGATGAAACAGAATCCTGAGCTTGGGTGGATTGTAATGCCATTAATTAAGATGCAGCGACAAGAGAAAGGGAAGCTTTGCTGCAGACGGGAGCCTACCCAGACCAAATGGAGGGTACTGGAGCTCCAGAAAGTCCAGGAAGGTTTGGAGCCACATGCACAGAAGTAAAAGTCAAAGCCACTGAAATAAATGACAACAGTGAGTGGGAAGAAGCCCTGGGAATGGATATATACCTAAGAGAAAAAATAGAACTGATGAAGTTCCGGCAGAAGGAAGGAGACGTGATTGTCTTCCAAGAGAGACTTTCAAGAAAGTGTCGATGATGGGGGAGGTGGTGTAGCAGAGCAGTTAAGAGTCTAGAGCCACGAGTCAGAAAGATTTGCTACAGAATCTCTGTATTAATATTTGTATGACTGTGAGCAGGTTATATTATCTTCAGCTGTAGACTGAAGGCAATCTTATAACCTGTCTCATAAGGCTATTGCAAAGGATAAATGAGAAATAATCATCTTAAAAGGCTTCTCATTTTGCATGGCAAATAGCAAGCAATCAGTATTATCTACTATGATCAACAAGAGTAACAGACGCTTCAGGGAGGTTGCAAAGAATGAGGGAGAAGGGGATGGAAGTTTTGCTTCTCTGGAAGGCAAGGCAAAGATTACAAACTTGTAGGATTTACTCTTAGATGTGGGGTTTTTCAAGTCTTCTTGCAATACAGGCATCTTTATAATCCTTATCTGTAGAATATTTGGGCGAGGTGTGTGTGTGTGTGTGTGTATGTGTGTGTGTATGTGTATAAAAATATTTAATTCTAATTTGGTTTGATAATTTATATGAAAAGAGACGCCAAGGAAAATATCAAGAAGGCTACTATTTCTTCTGGAAAGATTTATGAAAAAAATGCCTCCAAGAAATGAATCAAAGGCAGATACATGTTAATTTTGTTTCCCTTCATTGTTGAAAATTAGTGTTACTTTATCACAGTGTATTATGCTTGTTTATATTTCTTTAAAACAAATAAATAATTTAGATTCTGATCACGATTTGAACTTAAGCCAGTTGGCTTATGAAACCAGCCATTAAATCAACAAAGACCAGATGTCTCTGAATTTTAATGTTCAAGTGGAATGTAAAATATTAAGAATCATTTAGCATTTTGATTTATCCTTTGATAGTGTAATCAAATTAATGTTTTAAAAATTACCTATAGAATTGGAGAGGAGATTGTGAAGTATCAGATACAATCTCAAAAGTTTTAGCATGATTTTGAAAAATGTATTTTAAATGTCCTTGAATGTTAGGAAAGCCATTTTGGTTGGAATAGAGCAGCGAGTATAATCGGCTACACGACACAGCACACACGTAATACGTAACACATGTGTTATGGGTACGGATTCCCTTTTAGAGTGAATGCCCATACAGCATCCTGAACCGGCAGAGAGCTTTCAGCTTTTCCACCCACTCTGTGATTTCTGCAAAGTAAACACAACTGCTTAGTTACGTCTTTTTGTTTGTGTCCACGTTTATTTCAGGAGAGCTAAGTGGCTGCCTTTCCTCCAAGGCACCAGCGTCCTTCCTCCAGAGCCACAAGCCCTCGTTTCATTCTTCTGGATGAAGAAGATATAAACAAAAGCTATTTTTAACTTCCTCCTTTGCTACCCTCTCAAGGCCCGATAGCAGACCCTACCTTTGATTACTGATGCGGGTCTACTCTGGTCATCGAATATTATACAATAAACTGTTTACATAGCAGCCCTTTTTACAGGTTTTAAATCTTCCCTAGCTGCCAGTTTCTGAAGCAGAGCCTGCCAGCTGGCAGACAGAGAGGTGCTTGTGTTCTAGTTGATTGAGGTAATTAACAGCCCAAACTGTCAGAAGGTGACAGCAGGCAAAGACTTCTTGCCCTGGGGTCACAGCTGGCTCCAACAACTTGCTCCTGATTTACCAGTAAAACTAATAATGTAAGGAATATTGGTATTAACTTATAAAATCAAGGGTCAATCTGAAATTCTGATCTGTGTCCCGCATTCACTGGCAGCAAATTAGCGATCAGGTCTTGCGGTTACTCTGTCTTGTAGTGACTCTGCCCTCTTAAACGACCCCTGCGAAAATCAGCACGTGCCTGTTTGGGACAACACTATGTAGATCTCGGTCCACTTAAACAAGCAAAGTGGTGTCTTTCACTTTGATTTCTTTCCGTAAGTGTAGCTCTTAATAGGATATAGTTTTTTTTTGTTGTTTCTTCAATTTTTATAGGAGTCTAGTTGATTTACAGTGTTGTGTTAGCTTCAGGTGTACAGCAGAGTGAATCAGTTATACATATACATATATCCACCCTTATTTTTAGATTCTTTTCCCATATAAGCCATTACAGAGTATTGAGTGGAGTTCCCTGGGCTATACAGCAGGTTCTTATTAATTATTTATTCCTTCCCCCCGGATATAATTTTTTTTCATGTTTAAGAAAATCAAACCATCAGGCATTAGCAGATCATGCTTAGAGCAGGTATGTATGTACATATGTATGTTTGGTATAGAGTTTAGTTTTTATTGTTGTGTGTTTGGCTAGGTGCAGATATTAGATGATCAGCATTACATACTACTTATACTTAATTTTGCTTTGCAGTTCAGATCGAGCAATACTCTTATTCGTAGTGCTATATTTTCCTCTGGTGAGCCTAGATCAGAAGTGGAGGTGGAGGGGGACAGACTAGATGGATGGATAGATGGAGAGATAGACAGACAGACAGATAGATCCAGATATATATCCTAAGCCTATTTTTTAAAATGATACTGATCTGTAAGGTATGATCGTTATTATCAGAGACTTTTCAAAATTTTAAGAGAAAAATGCAGGGCCTTGCTCATTTGAATTGAATCTTACCTTCCCAAATTTTATTCTACCTTTCTAGCAAAGGTCAGGTCTGCTGTTCCAGGGGATAGAAACAATTACCACTTCACGTAGAAATTTTCTTTCCCCCATAAATTCCTAGAGGCTGTGTGCCATCATGAACTTATGACTTATCTAAAAAAATAATCGTTAGATTTGTTTATTTATTTATAAAATAAATAAAAACAACTTTGGGGCCTTATGAGAGAAATTACATGAATATGAAAGTTTAGCTTTTCTGAAAATGAGTCTTGTGCCCGGTGGTCTCACAGAGATTTTTAAATGCGTTTCCGAACAAATGGGCTCCTTTGAATTTCAGTCCAGTCTCTGGTCTCAGGCATTCAGGAAACTGAGTGTGGAAATCCAGAATAAGAAACTTAACAGGTTACCTTGTTGAATCTCCTTGTCTTTGACACCTGAATAAAGTAAAGAGCTAAGGTGAATCAAGTGAGTACTTTTTTTTTTTAACATATTTATTTATTTGGCTGTGTCGGGTCTTTGTTGCAGCACGCGGGCTCTTTTGTTGCAGCACGCGAGCTTCTCTCTAGCTGGGGCGTGTGGATTTTTTCTCTCTCTAGTTGTGGCGTGTGGGCTTAGTTGCCCCGTGACATGTGGGATCTTAGTTCCCCCACCAGCGATCGAACCCTCATCCCCTGAGTTGGAAGGCAGATTCTTTACCACTGGACCACCTGGGAAGTCCCAAGTGAGTAAGTTTTTAAACCAACTAATTTGTTGACTACGGATTAGAACGTTGTGCAAGAACACTGAGGGAGAAAAATAACTAAGATTTGGTTTCTATTGTCGAAGAAGTTTAGTGTCTAGGTGGGGATAGAAAGATTAAATCATAAAAATAAAGAAGACTGTTATGATCTAAAATGTGCCACGAGGCTTGCGGGGTAATGAGTCAGTGAGAAAAGACTGGGGGGGTAAGTGAGACAGGATGTTCTGGGGATGGTGGCAAACCAGCTTGAAAGATGCATAGGTTACAGGTAGATGTGCCAGGTAATGTGAAATTCTAAGGAGCTTGCAATTTATTCTATGAGAATGACACACCATTGAAGGTGGATGAGTTGGGAGTAATCTAATCACAGGGATATTTTAGGAAGGTCATTTTAAGGAAAATTTTGAGGAAAACTGGAACAGTGATTCTCAAAATGAATTTTTACCTGAACTTGAAGAACTGTCTCACTCTGATCATGGTAAGATGGTTGTCATGTGTCCTAGTGGTGCTCCTTGCAGACTGTTGAAATCATTGGTGTAGAGGAAGAAGAGGTTTCCATTAAAAGTTAAAGTGGAGGAAGAAAGTGAGAAGGATCTTGACTAGAGGATGGAGACAATAGAAAATAGGAATAAAATTCAAGGGATGAACATGAGTCACTTGAAAGAAGAATCTAAAGGAATAACTCAAGTCTGAAAATAGCATAGAAGATGGAATGAAAACCTGAAATTTACTGTGACGAGTAGACAAAGGGAGATTGTTATAGATGTTCAGTGATTGATGATCTGGTTCTTTGATCCACTAAATGCTGTTGCTTATCTTGTGCCACTTGGAGAACCAATTAGAACCTGCTATGATATATTCATTGAATTGTTCTCCAATGGTCATATTCTCACCGTGAAATTCTATAGCCAGATTATGAATGGGCTTGAAGAACCACCCAATGGTTTTCAGCAGAAGAAGGATGTATTAGTACTTTTAGCAGATTCCTCTGGATGCAGGAAGCAGATGGTATTAGAGAGGCATCAATAGATGTGTGGAGATCATTTAGGAGCTTAATGGGACTTGGATGGGAAAAGATAGTTCTGGAGTCGACCTAAGTGATAGTAATGGGAGATGCACGGAAGGAGATATTAAATACGTTAGGACTTGCTTCCCCACTTCCCCAGCCCTGGCCCCGCCTGGGATGTGGAGGGGAAGAATGGAAAAAAGGCTTTCAGCTTGGGCACCTGGCTGGATGGTGGTGCGTTAACTACCGGATACGCCAGTTAATGATAATGTATAGAAAAGCAAGAACATAAAATTTTAGTGTTTTGATAAAATGTATGAGGTACGTGATCATTTGGGCAGCCATTGGGAGCCAAGGTAGCTTAATTATAACACGTTCACATCTAATACATAAGTCTACCAGGTCCTAGAGTTTATTTTGGCCTGAGATGTTTTCCCTAACAGTGTCACTTAATAATAGGACATAGAGGGAAAGGACCAGCCACAGATGTCCTCTGGAATCCCACAGCCTGCAAACTGTCTTTCACATCTCTAATCTCCTAACACTTTTTTAGTTTATAATCTCCAATAATACCTCTCCCCCAAGGATCTCTCTGAAAGTTTATTGGGGCTTATCTTTGCAGAATTAGAATTGCCCAATATTGTGTTAATTTATTGTTTGACAAACATGTCAAAATAAATATCAGCTTTTACAATTGGGCTAAAGAGGCAGTTTTCTGTTTAAAAAGCTAGGCTTTTCAGTCACCATTCATCGGCACTTATCAGATACAGTATTTGTTTAGCTCATACTTTATTGAGAATGTTCATATCTTTGTGACTCAGTCTAGACTGTTGTAATTTGCTCTTCATTAGGCTTATTTAGAAAATGTAGTAGGTAAAGAAGATAATTGTTCAGCTATTTAATGTGCTTTCATATAGAGCAGTGGTTCTAAATAGTCCCATAATAAGATTTCTTTATATAACTTTTTATATTCTCTAAACATTTCAAGTTTTAAAAATTTCTATTAAGCTTCATTATCAAGTTATAACTTTTTTCACTTTTTATCAGAGTTTCTGATTACTGCGAAATTACCAATGTTACCCAATGAGTCCATAAATTTCCAGTCTAAATTAAAGAAACGTGACATTAGGGTTAGTCTGTGAAACTTCATCTTAGGTAAATGTAATATTTCAATTAAAAGATATTAACAATGACTCATCAGCTTTTATCAGTTAGGATCCAATTTGGTCGAATTTAACAAGGGCCAAAATAAGAGTGGCTTAAAATCGGTTTATTTCTCTTTAGCCTAAAATCCCAAAGTAAGGATTGTAGGGCTGGCAGGACAACTTTGTTCCATGCAGCTCTGAGGGAACCAAACGTGCTCCAGCATCATCCCCAGGTGTAGTAGGCTGATAATGACCTTCAAGGATATCACGCCCTAACCTGGGACCTTAAATGTTACCTTATTTAGGAAGAGAGTCTTTGCAGATGTGGTTAGGTGAAGGATCTTGAGATGGGGGAGATTATGTGGGATTATTCATATGTGGGTCCTAAATGCCAGCACATGTATCCTTGTAAGTGGAGGTAGAGGGAGATCAGACACACACACACACAGAGGAGAAGGTGATGCGAAAACAGAGCAGAGAGAGATTTGAAGATTTTGGCCTTGGAGGTTGGAGTAATGTGGCCACAGCATTCCATTCTAAGTTTTGAATTCAAAGAGTAGATTCTTCCCTAGAACCTCTGGAAGGAGTGTGGTTCCAGATACCTTGATTTGGACTTCTAATCTCCAGAACTGTGAGAGAATAAATTTCTGTTGTTTCAAGTCACCAAGTTTGTGACTTGTAATTTGTTACGCAGACATGGAACACAAATACACTAGGATATGGTATATATTCTCATGGTTCAAGATAAGGAAACATCTCATTCTTCTTCTAACCAAGGATGTGTAGAAAGAGAAATGTATACATTCATTGACTCACTTATTCATTCAACAAATACATATGGAGAACCTGTTATATGCCAGGCACTGTCCTGGATGTTTGGAATACACCCATGGAAAACAAAAAGACTCCTTTCTTCTTGGAACATGTTTTCTAGCAGGGGAAGACAAATGAAGATAAACCACAAAAAGCAAAATTATATATCATATTAGAAGGTGAACAATTCAATGGAAAAAGTAAAACCTATAGCACAGTAAAGAGAATTGAGAGGGTCATTTTAAAAGCTGGGCAAGCTGCAGTTTAAAATAGATTGGTCATGGTAGTCCTCACCTCATTGAAAAGGTGGGATTTGAGAGGGTAAGAGTTAACCAGAAGAGCTCTCCAAGAAGAAGTGTATAGAGCAATGATTTTGATATATGAAAATGCCTCACATGTTTTGGAAACAGCAAAAAGGTCAGTATGATGATGGAAGACAGTAAAAATGGTAGATGAGGTCAGAATGGGAAGGAGGGGACCATTAAGTAGCATCCTATAAGTTATAGTAAGGTCTTTGATTATTCAGTTGGGGAGCTATTGGAAGGTATGAGCTGAAAAGTGACATGATCTGATTTAATTATTAAAAGGATCATTCTACCTGCATTGTTGAGGATAGACTGTAGGGGATCAGGGTAGACTCAGAGAGACCTATTGGGGGATTATTGTGGCAATCTGGGCAAGATCTAACAGTGGTTCAGATTAGAGTTGTACAGTACAGATGGAGGGAAATGATTAATTTCTGGAGAAATCTTGAAGATGAAGTCAACAGAATCTCAGAAGATTGACTAGGAGGTCTGAGGGGAAAAAGAGAGATAAAAGATGACTCCAAGGATTCGAGGTTGACCAACTAAAAGGTTGATAATATTACCAAGTAAGATGATATTACCTAGTAGATGAGGTTGGTTGGTGAGGATTTGGTGGGGTGGGGGCAGGTGGTGAGGGGAAGGCCAGGGTTTCAATACTGTTTGAGCTATTAGCCATCTGTACAGCGATGTGAAGCGTGCATCTGAATATATGAATCTGGGCGAGAGGTCTGCCAGGGAGACATCCAGTGAGACTTCTGCTTCCTGCGATAACATACTAGCTCATTTCAAACCAGTACTCTTACCAAGAATAACTAGAAAATCTGGGCAAAAGTTTAAAATAATTGTTTGAAGGTATTGATAAGCTCCCAAAGCAGCAAAGATTTGAGAGAATTTCTTCAGACAGAAGTGAAATGATTCCGATGGGAGTGTGGAGATGGATTAATTAAAACATTAGAAACAGCGAGTTTTGACATGTTTTCTGAGAATTCAGCAGAGGGGAGAAAAGAAATGAGATGGTAACTGGCAAGGTAAGTGGGGTCAGAAGAAGATTCTTTTAAAGATGGATGAAATAGAATGTAAATTGGTGCAGCCACTATGGAGAAGAGTATGGAGGTTCCTTAAAAAACTAAAACTAGAACTACCATATGATCCTGCAATTCCACTCCTGGGCATATATCTGACAAAAACTCTAATCTGAAAAGATACCTGCACACTTATGTTCATAGCAGCACTATTTACAATAGCCAAGACATGGAAGCCACCTAAGTGTCCATCGACAGATGAATGGATAAAGAAGATGTGGTACGTATATACAATGGAATACTACTTAGCCATAAAAAGAATGAAATAATGCCATTTGCAGCAACATGGATGAACCTAGAGATTATCATACTAAGTGAAGTAAGTCAGACAGAGAAAGACAAATATCATATCACTTATATGTAGAATTTTAAAAACTGACACAAATGAACCTATTTACAACACAGAAAAAGACTCACAGACGTAGAAAACAAACTTGTGGTTACCAAAGGGGAAAGTGGGGGAGGGATAAATTAGGAGTTTGGGATTAACATATACACACTACTGTATATAAAATAGATAAACAACAAGGACCTACTGTATAGCACAGGGTACTATACTCAATATCTCATAATAACCTATAGTGAGAAAGAATCTGAAAAAGAATATATATATATGGATAACTGAATCACTTTGCTGTACACCTGACACTAACACAACATTGTAAATCAACTGTACTTCAATAAAATAAATATATAAATAAAAATGGGTGAAATATAATCATGGTCATATTCTTTTGAAAATAATCAAGTAGAAAGGAAAAGTATCGATGATTTATGACAGACAGGGGGAGGATGATTGGAATGAAGTCCTGAAGAAGGCGGGGGAAGTGGGATCACTGCCCACGTGGAGCAATTGGCAAGAATGACAGACATTAAGGAGGTTCCTGAGCCCTGCCCGTAACACGTTCCTTCACACCATTGACCAGAACTTCAACGTGTGACCACATCTACTGACTGTAAGAGAGATGGAGAGTTTTGATCCTCATTCTTATTGGCTATCTGCCTCTGCCCAGCTTTTTTTTTTTTTTTTCTTTTTTAATTATTGAGGAAGGAGCAGCAGACATAAGTTGAAGTGGGGAGGGGTGAGGGGAGCACTAGAATTCTCTAACATGCTGATGTTTTGTCAGCTACTACAGTATTAAGGCTTGGAGGGTCTACAGACAGATAATTAGCTTTCTGGTATCCAATGATAATTCATCTAGCTGAGATGGCTTTAATAAAAGTTTAATGAACACTTTTGTGTTCATCTCCATGTATCCGTGCAGATGTTTGGTTAGAATCTTACTGTGTTAAGATCTTAAGATGTAAGGCTGAAGAACAAAAAGTTAAGCACCTAGTGGAGAATGAATAACCTCAGGCAAGTTACTGAATTTCAAAGCCTCGGTTTCCTTATCTGTAAAGTAGAGAAAATGAGTTCCTATTTCGTAGACTATTGGGAGAATTAAAAGACAAGGAGCATCTGTCAACTTAAAAGAAAAGAACTGTGTTGGGGCTTCCCTGGTGGCGCAGTGGTTGAGAATCTGCCTGCCAATGCAGGGGACATGGGTTCGAGCCCTGGTCTGGGAAGATCCCACATGCCGCGGAGCAACTAGGCCCGTGAGCCACAACTACTGAGCCTGAGCGTCTGGAGTCTGTGCTCCGCAACAAGAGAGGCCGCGACAGTGAGAGGCCCACGCACTGTGATGAAGAGTGGCCCCCACTTTCCACAACTAGAGAAAGCCCTCGCACAGAAACGAAGACCCAACACAGCCAAAAATAAAAATAAATTTAAAAAACTGGAAACTTAGTTCTAGAAAAAAAAAAAAAAGAATGCTCATAATTTTCCTCTTCAAAATAGATCCTACAGGCAATTTTAAAGAACACCTTCTCAAAATATAAAAAGAATGCCTGACTCCATTTTATGTTTGTGTTTAAATGATGGAAAGCAAGGAAATTCATTACATACTAGTTTCCAAGGCAGGGGTGGGGTGGGAGTGGGTAGCAATCTGCAATAAACTTTTAATAGAACTTTGAAGGTAAAACTGTACTATTTATCAGGAAGGATGCTTTTCCGTATTTTTATGAATATTCAGCTATAACAATAATGATTTGTTTGGCTCATTTAGAATCATAGGTCTTTTGAGAGTAAGAAAGAGTCCCCCAGAGAGAGATGAATCAACTCTCCTGCATTTGTAAGAAATGAATCCCAATTCCTTCTTGTTTCTGTTTTTTTTTTTCCTTCCAAAAAAATTGTATAAATGAGGAAGTAGTGCCAAGGGCCTATTAGTAATAGTTATTTCCTAATTGCAGCGGGAAGCATCCTGCCTGTTTAAATAAATATTGTTAACTCTGACCTCTCACTTTGCCAGGACTGATAAGGCCATTGTTTGGCCTATATGGAGCGCATACAGTATACACAGCGAGGAGCGCAGCAGGAAAACAGGAAACAATAAATCAGAAATTAGAGCCCTGATTGTTGTAGCTAATTACATCAGGCTTCTGCTTAATTTCTCACTCTGTCATTCTAACCTGATTTTCTTGCCAACAGACTGCAAATTGCTGGTGTCACGTACATTCAGCAAACAATAATCCTTAGTTACTGTGACTGACAAATGAATGAGCAGGAGAAGCTAGTTTATTATGCAAGGATGAACTGAGACATTCACCAGATACCTGCCTGGATGGGTTTTTAATTCACTTACCTAGATGTGCTGCATGATACATTTCTCCAGGAGCAGAGATTTTGGCATCAAGACAGCTTAATTAGATTTGTGGCTTGGTTTGATAATAGTGAGCAAGAAGAAAAGACGGTCCTGCGAAAGGAAGGGAGGAAAGAGGTTGGCTTGGACAAAGAAAGAGATAAAGTGGTAACTTAGCTATTTAAGTCAAATCTGAAAATAATACGTTTAGCGTGAGCGAGATGAGTCAGCACATTATTGAATGTTAATCTTGTCTACACATAAATGTGGTGAGCTAATTTCGTATTTTCAACCCCTTATGGCTTGATGACTGAAATTCTAAATCACGTGTGTTAAGAAAGAATGAGAAAAGTGAGATGTTCTTATTCAAAATTAATTGTTGAATTACTCCCAGATTCTACTTCTGCATGTAGATTATACATGCCAATTCAATTTTCCAGGATCTCAGTCCAGTGTTGTTTATACAGTCTAAAATCAGCTTTCCTTTCCTTTAAGGATTTTACAAAATTTACATGGCTTCCATACTTTAAACAACTGTGCTACAGCCCCTGAAGATGGAATATGGAAGAACTAATTGAGGAGAATTTTCACTCTGTTAATAAATTTTCATATTCTGGGTATATTTTCTACCTTTATAGTAGTGTTTACTTATTAGATCACCCAACTGCTGAGCGGATCCAGAGCTGGCAACCTACTTCGCCCAGGCTCTCTGCTTCTTTGGTGCTTAATAAAAAAGTACATTATTTTGTTTAACTGAAAGTACTGTGTATGCTAGCTATTTAGAATGAAACTGTTTTTCGGCTCAAAATAAAATTTACTTCATCCTTCAGCCCGTTTCCCATGGGCTCTGCTTTTACCACTGTCTTGCTTTGGTGTCATTTTCAGGGGAAGAGAAAGTGAACTCAACACAGGGAAGTGGGGGGGATCGCAACAGACCCTTCCCCAAGTCACAAAGGATGTGGCAGAGCAGCGGGGTCCCGTTTTTGGAAAACACTGTTCCACTTGGTAAAGCCAGAGGTCAGAGTTAACTATTTATTTAAATATGGAGGTGATATCTTACTTGCCAATGATGAAGTTGGAATGTAGGCCAATTTAGCAGCCCGGAAATTGGTCAAAGGGCCAAAAAATAGAGTAGAATGGGCCAACGTAGGTGCTGGTCCAAAGAAGAGAGGGAGAAGAATATTTCATTCTTAGTGTCTTTGAGTATTTCTTCTGTATAATGTGTTTAAACCTCTCTGAACCCCAAGCTGACTTTCTAAGAGTCCATCTTAATATCATTTTTTTCTTTTATCCATGTTTTCAGGCATATGTGATAAATATGTGGTAAACACCCCTTGTGTGCCTGTTGTTCCCTGCAGGGGAGAAAGCTTAATATAGGAGAAATGAATCACAAAGCCATTGCTCTCAAAAGCAGTTTAAGGAGGCACACTTGAATTTCTAAAACATGCGTTAAATATCACAAACCGAAACATAATCTTCTAGATACCTAAATGTGTGGTATTGACAGTTAGGACTGTGGAATTCAAAGGGACCGAATTTTTCAGAGAAGGCTTAAGGGAGATAATTTGGCATGAACTTGGAAGGATAAGTAGCATTTGGATAGCTAGAGAGAAAGGAGGAGGCATTTTAAGCAAGGAAATTTCTTTCTTTCTTTCTTTCTTTCTTTCTTTCTTTCTTTCTTTCTTTCTTTCTTTCTTTCTTTCTTTCTTTCTTTCTTTCTTTCTTCCCTCCTTCCTTCCTTCCTTTCTTCCTTTTCTTTCTTCTTTCTTTCTTCCTTCCTTTCTTTCTTTCTTTATTTCTTTTTTATTGAGGTATCTAATTTCAGAACATTTTCATCACCCGCAAAGAAATCCTGTACCCATTAGCAGTCACTTTCTTTTTCTTTGTTAATTTTATTGAAGTATAGTTGATTTACAATGTTGTGTTAATTTGTGCTGTACAGCGAAGTGACTCAGTTATACATATATATTCTTTTTCATATTCTTTTCCATTATGGTGTATCACAGGATATTGAATATAGTTCCCTGTGCTCTACAGTAGGACCTTGTTGTTTATCCATCTTATATATAAAAGCTCACATCTGCTAACCCCAAATTCCCACTCCATCCCTCTCCCAACCCCCTCCCCCTTGGCAACCACGAGTCTGTTTTCTATGTCTGAGAGTCTGTTTCTGTTTCATAGATAGGTTCATTTGTGTCATATTTTAGAGTCCACATATAAGTGATATCATATGGTATTCGTCTTTCTCTTTTTGACTTACTTTGTATGATAATCTCTAGTTGTATCCATGTTGCTGCAAATGGCATTATTTCATTCTTTTTATGGCTGAGTAATATTCCATTGTATCTATGTACCACGTCTTCTTTATCCACTCCTCTGTCGATGGACATTTAGGTTGTTTCCATGTCTTGGTTATTGTGAATAGTGCTAAGCAAGGAAAATTGATTAGAAGAAGTGGGTAAAAAACATGGCAAAACTGGAAATAGGGAAATGGGTGATAAGGAGGGTAAGGGGGGAAGCGCGGTTGGATGGATAGAGAAAGTGGGCCAGATACTGAGCGTCACAGGAAGGGTTTAGACTTAGTGTTGCAGGTAATGAGACTTCTCAGGGATCCCAGATTTGGGAGAGGAGAGGCTGGAACAAGCGTATCAAATTAGAAGACCATTCAAAGTATCCAAGTTTGATGTGAGGGTCTAGTCTAGGTGTTGATAGTGAGAGGAAAACCAAACAAAAGAAAACATGAACTCAAAAGCAGTGATTGGCAGACAGGATGGGATTCCATGGAGAAGATAAAGGGGAGGGTTGAGTCAAAAATGACGGATTTGCCACCTGGAAGAATTATCTTTGCTTTGGCGAGAATGGAAAATTTGGATAAATTAGGAGTTTGCGATTGGCAGACACACACTACTACAGGTAAAATAAATAAACAAAAAGGTCCTATTGTATACCGCAGGGAACTATATTCAATATCTTGTAATAAAAAAAGGAAAGAAAATTTGGAAGAACAAGTGTTTAGATGGAAAGATGGAAGGGCATCAGTTTCCAAGGAGAGAAGGAGGAAGGGACAGAGTTCTTTAGCTGTCATGAGACTTCCAGATGCCTTATCGGTTACAGACACATGTATTAGCACAGGTACACAGACTTGTCTGAGGACAGTGGGTGTGACAACTGCGTGAACTGTGTCACACCTAGAAAGGTTTGTTGAGGGGGAGATGACAACCTGATGAAGCATTGTCAAATGCTGCCCCTTGAATACCGGAGACAGCACGATGTTCAGGACAGGGGAGGGCACATGTGTACAGAAGAAGCCACCACAAAGAACTGTGTCTTCCAAATGGAGACGCTTCTTAGACTCCCACCTCCTCATCAACTCTGGTCAACTCTAATCTTCAGTGTGCCCCAGGATCGTGGTTCTAACATCTGCTCTGCTTGGGTTTGGTGAATTCTGCTGGTTGATTGGTCTGTGACTGGCCTGTCTCCCACTTTGCTTTAGCTTTAAATAGTAGGCTTTGGGGTCAAGTGTCTGACCTCATCCCATCCTCTCGTGATTGGCCTTGCAGCTCCTGAGTCACCAGTCTCCACTGGAAGGGACTAAACAGTTCAGAATTGTTCTCGAGATAATCTTCCATTTCTCCCACTTCTTTGACACCTGAACCTCTACAACATTAGACAAAAAAGGCTGATACTTCCCCTGGTCCCTTTGCTTTTACTCCCTTCACCCCTCCCTGCCAGATGGCGTAGGGCCAAAAATCAAAGTGGAAACGTTTGCACTTTTTTGCATTTGCCTCTATGACAATTTCACACTTTTGTGCAACAGAAAAGGGTATAAGTGTGAATTGCATGACTTGATTATTCCATGTGAATACAATAGGGAGCACAAGTATACATCCTTATCCAAGGCAGTTCATATTAACCCAGATCCCGTTTGGAGGTGCAGGGAGATTCTGAAGATTCAGATCACTCCCCAGAGGAGAGCCATGCGTACCACCTTTGATCATGACAGGAGAGATCCTTCTAAATGAAACCAAGATAAAATTCGAGGTTGAATATTGTACATGAGCCAATCAGAGTTTTATGGAGCCCAAGGCTTTGTTGGCAGTGTCCAATGAAGCTAAGACTTAAGGTAAGTCATTAATCTGGTTTTATTTTTTTATCCTGTTTAAAAGCCAGTGTTAACAGAACTTGTGTTAAGAGCAATGTATTGGACCACACTTTGAAGGTAGAATGGTAGTCGGTCAAGGTTGGCCTGAACTGACGTTACGGGAAAACTTGTTTTATCCTCCCCCTTTCTTTCCCCATGGACTTTACAACGTTCTCTCTCTACGCAGTTTTCATTGGTGAATGCTTTGCTGTAAATGGGTGCTGTGGAAGAGTTCAAAATTTTGATTTTAATCATAATTCCTAGAATACTTAACTTTTAAAAGAGCCTCAGAACCTTCCCTTGTTCTTTTTTAACAAAATTCGTAATATTCTTGCTTTCTTGGACCCTGATGACATCATAAATGAGACTGTAACTGGAAGCGTATGCAACTCATTACTGCAGCTCTACCACACCTGTGCTGCACCATGTCTGTAACAGACTGGGCTGAGCGCCCAGGCAAGCGCCTGTAAACGGGGTTGCTTCAGGCAAGATCCCGCTGGGGAGGAATACTGCTTTCTCTTTAAAAACTATTAGTTCTCAGGGCTTCCCTGGTGGCGCAGTGGTTAAGAATCTGCCTGCCAATGCAGGGGACACGGGTTCGAGCCCTGGTCCGGGAAGATTCCACATGCCGCAGAGCAACTAAGCCTGCGCGTCACAACTACTGAGCCCACGTGCCACAACTACTGAAGCCCAAGTGCCTAGAGCCCAGGCCCCGCAACAAGAGAAGCCACCACAATGAGAAGCCCGCGCAACGCAACGAAGAGTAGCCCCTGCTGGCGGCAACTAGAGAAAGCCCGCGCGCAGCAACGAAGACCCAACACAGCCAAAAATAAATAAATAAAATAAATTTAAAAATATATATATATTAGTTCGCTGAGTTTCTTCCTATAAGACCATAAGAACAGAAAGATAGAAGCTAAAGGGAGAAAAGCACAATTTTGCTAAAATCCAGTTAAGCCCCCTCATGAAAAAATATTAACAAGAGTTGCAATCTTTGTACTTTGCTGATTTACTCCCAGAGCAAAAAACCCCTTAATTTTAAGCGTTGTGTCTGGAGATGTTAAAAGCATAAGTATTAGTATCTGGGGTTCAGCTGAGGACTCTGGGGGCCTTCAGGATTCCCCTTATCCATCAGCTCCATCAACCACTTCCTCACCCCCGCAAGGCGCCCCCTATTTATCCATGTCATTTAAACAAAGCAGTGAACTTGCTATGCACACAGGCTTAAATAAAATTACTAAAGGAAATTAATTTACAATCATATAGTCATCACAGAATCATTTCTAGGGAGGAATTCTGAAGTCATCAGAGTCTAGAAGGGCAAACCCAAACTCAAAATGCAGGTCCCTGTGGGATGCATAGAACAGCAATCTCTACAACAGTTCTTGCTGGTTCCCAGCCCAGCTCTCTTCATTGTCTCCATCTTCCTACTAACAGAAGTCCACTTTTGTCCAAGGGGGCACGCCCAGCCACAGATCAGCTTCCTGGCCTCTTTTGCTGTTACAGATGCCGTGCGACACAGTTCTAGCCAATGGGAAGTTAATATAAGTTTTTAGGGCTTCTTGGAGAATTATTTCAAAAGAGGCAATCGACTTTGCTCTTTCTCATTTTCATACCTGGACAAAAAAATATAACGGTAGAGGTAGTCACCTTGTGAGCGGAAGTGAGGGGTGTGGGGGACCAAAGCACATGCTGACAGTGGCTAGACAGGAAGACAGGACAGGCTCAGGTCCCTGAAGGCATCTCGAGTCAAAAACATAAAACTCTCTGTGCAGCCAAACCTATTCCAGACGGGTGTAGTCTCAGAACTGAATTTTTCAGTAATACTACCAGACATGATAAAAAGCAATTCTGCATATGTTTATGTTGAAGTATGAAATCTGTTCCTGGGATAAGATCATTAGTATTTATCGTGTGCTTTTTAGATATCAGGCACCTGTTCTTAATGCCAATTCATTTCATCTTCATCGCTACACCAGCAGGCAAATGTCATGATGGGTCATTTTACAAAAGAAGAATCCGATGTTCAGAGAGGTTAAAAACACTTCCCAAGGACACACAGCTCCTGTATCAGATCCCAAAGTCCATTCTATTTCCACTGTACAATACTGCACATATCTACTGCTACTGCTTCCTAAATTTTATTCTAAATATCTTTGTGATGAGATACCTCAAAAATATAGAAAATTATAGAGGATAATATAGCTAACACCGTGAATTCACTCCCTAATGCTAAAATTGATCAGCATTTGCCAAATTTGCTTCAAAAATGTCTAAGAAAATAAAATATAGATCTTTTCAAATATAGATCTCTGTACATCTCCTGTTCAGTTCCTTTTCTATATCTCTTCTGCCACTCAGCACTAAACACTATCTTGAGGTCACTGTGTACATTCCCTGCTATTTTCAATAATTTTATCACACACATTTACAAACTCTCTAAGGCAGGGTTTTGTGTATTTTTATAAACAGTATATTGAATTTATAGTTTTCCCCTCAACATTATGCTTTTGTGAGTTAGTCATGTTGATACTTGAAGCTTGAGTTTTATCTACTATATTTTTCTTTATGTAAATGTACCAACATTTACTTACCCATCTGCCTATACTGATGGACATTTAAGAAGCTTCTAAAAGCTGCATCATAAACAGTTCTGCAATAAATACCTTGGATAAGTTTCGTTATACATATATCTGTGTTTCTCTGGAATATATACATAGCTAGTAGAACCCCTGGACCATAGGATACACCAATTAACTCTGCTAGATATTGCTAAATACCTCTTCAAGTGAGAGAAGTTTTCTCCACATTCTTGCTGATACTTGCTTTGTTAGACTTTTCAAGGTCTTCCAAATCTGATGGGGTGTGAAATATTATGTCATTGTGATAGTTATTTGTATTTCCCTCTTTACTACAAAGGTTTAATATGTGTTAATATTAACCATTTGGACTTCTGCTTCTATTGTTTGTTCATACCAGTTCCATATTTTTCTACTGGCATCTATGTCTTTTTATGCTGAAAGCTCTTTAAAAGTGTTTGACACTATTTCTTTGGTTTACATTGTTATGCATATGCATTGCATTGTGGTTTGTCATTTTACTTTATTTATAGGGTATGTTGTTTACAAAGAAAGAGAGTTTTAACCTACAATGGAGATACATATAGCCATCTTTCCTTCTTTTTTGTGTGTATGTGGGTGTCTGTCTTGTCAAGAAATTCTCCCTAAAAGGAAAAACACACTGCTTTCCTCTGCTCACACACCACTTCTGATGTGAAATGTGTGAGGGTTTCTCCCACACCAGCTAATTCTCCAAATCTCCAGACACCAACTGAGGGTTCTACAATTCGATTTTGGCACTAACTACCTGGAGTTATCGCAAACCTTACAAGTTAAGGGCTCAATCCCACAAGACTGTCCCCCACTTTAAACAGCAGACGAAAGTCCCAGCCCTCTATAATTCTGACTGCCAGACTGTAAGTCAGGGGTTCCTGTGACCCCTTCCCTGGGTTCAATGATTTGCTAGAATGGCTCACAGATAATTTGCTAGAATGGCCACTGTTACCGATTTACGTTAAAGGATATAACTTAGGAACAGCCAAATAGAAGAGCTGCATAGGGCGAGGTATACGGGAAGAGGTGTGGAGCTTCTGTGTCCTCTGGGTGCCCCTCCCTCTCAGCACTTCTTTGTATTCACCCAATTTCTTTGCTTACGGTTATGGGGCTTCATTACATCGGAATGATGGATTAAATCATCGGTCATTGGGTGATTGCTTCTACTCCAGCCCCTCTATCCCCGGAGGTTGGAGGTGGGTCTGAAAGTTCCAAGCCTCTAATCTTGTGGTTGGTTTCCCTAGCAACCAGCCCCCATCCTGGGGGAGGTGGGGCTTTCCAAAAGTCACCGCTTTAACCCAAACTCAGGTGTGGCTGAAAGGAGCTTGTTTGGGATGGCAAAAGACATATCACTCTGGAGCTATTTCAGGAACTGGCAAAAAACACAAGTATTCTGACAAAAAATGCTTCTAAAACTCCTGTCACTTAGGAAATTACGAGGGTTTTAGGAGCTCTGGCCAGGAGCTGGGAACAAAGACTGAAATATATGTTTCTTAGATCAAAATATCACGCTCCCTGTTCCAAAATCATAGAGACATAATCCTATATTTTAATTTCTAGTGTCTGTTTATAAAAAGAACTTTTATAGTTCAATTTAGTCGAATCTATCAATCATTTTCTACATGATTTTTTTCTATATTTTAAGAAATTCTTACTACCCCATCATGAAGATGTTATCTAATACTTTTCTTCTCAAGGTATTATTGCTTTGCTTTCCATATTTAGATCTTTAATCCATCTGGAAATGATTTTTATGTAAGATACAAGGTAAGGATCTAATTTTGCTGTATTTTACCATACAGATAAGAAATTATCTGAGTTTCTCTTTCGGTCTGTTCATTTACAATTTAGCTTGTTTCTCTCAGCAGCTACTGACCTTCTCTTCATTGCTCACCACTGAGATCTCCATTGTTTCCTGCAATAGTCTTACTCATGACCCTGCCCGTACTTTGTTCCAAATACAGTCTCCTTAAGCAGAGCTGTGTTGTGCTTCGTTCTCTTAATCTCTGTGTCCACCTAGGCACACCTTCTGTGCCAGTACACTGGAACTGCAGCCAAGACAATGACCCTCTTTCCCCAAAGGATACTCTTGGTTTCTGACAAGAGATCTGGGTGGGGACAGTGGATGTCAATCTTCTCAATTTGCTCCTCCTGGCATGGAATCTTCACCCTGGAAGTGAGCTTGGGTGGAAGCATTTAAGGCTCAGTATTCTCCACATACTGCCTCTGGACTAGAGCTTCCTCTCTGTGAGTGGGAGTTGAGTTGAGGAACGAAGACAGGTTCTCTTGTCCAAGCCTGCCTGGAATAGTACTTCTGCAAGACAGAACTGGGGGCTGGATATGAGAAGTGCTGGTGGCCAGCCCCTCCCTGGGTGAAACCACATCCCTGCATGGGGAGCAAGGTGGAAAGGGAGCCCTGCCTTCTTGGTGGCATGTGCCTGGAGAAGATCTTCCTTCACACTGAGCTGGGGAGAGGAGGTGTAAGTGGGTCGTGGCTTAAATACCACAGATTCTCACTGTTCTTACCAAGATTTAGTAGATTTTCTTGAATAGATGTTTTTTCATTTGCTATATGCCCTTAGGCAAGTTTCCAAAGACTTTAAATGTTTTTTTTATAATCTTCAGTAGGTAAAGGCTTTTTGCTTGAGAGACTATCCATCACACTTCTCACATCATCATTTTGGAAATACAGTTTTTAGATAGATTGACTTTGTCAGGTTAGGAAACTGCTGCCTATTCTAGTTTAGAACTTCCAGAAATCATTAATGAATGTTGAATTTTATCAACTTACTTTTCATATATTGAAATAAATAGAAATGTAGATTTTATAATGGAGAAAAGAAGTTAACATTTCTAGAGTAAATCCTTTTTAGTTATCATGGATTTTTAATATGCCATTGAATTGTATTTACTAAAATTTATTCATTTTGCATCTATATTTATAAATGAAATTGATCTGCAATGTTGTTACCATGTGCAACCCTTTTCTCCAGGGATCCACGTTATAATAGCTTCATAAAAAGACTGGCTAGCTCTCTTTCTGTTTCTCCTTTTCTTTCCTGAAACAGATGATACGAGGACATTTTTCTGTCCTTTGAAACTGCAGCAAAATTGACTTGGTGTTTATGCCTTGTGTCATTTTGGGTGAATTTTATGTTTGACTATCCATTGGAATACAGTCACGGTTATTGGTTTATTAGAAATAAACTTTTTAACCACTTTTTCTAGTTTTCTATCTTGTGTTCCCTGCTAATTTATTAAGTTGAAATTTTTATTCATTTATTTTCATCAAATTTTTGCTTTTATCAAATGTATTTAAGGCTATACACTTACCTATAATACTGCTTTAGTTAACATCTTGCAGATTTTTTATAACAGCAGATTCCACCAAAACCTAAGGGGCTGAGGTACAGGTTGAGAAAAACCTGGATGCAAGCTGCGTGTAAATGGAAACAGGCTAGTTTCAGTGATGCAGAGAGGAACAGAGGAAGAAAAAAAAAGGAATTAAAGAGTGTCCATAAGACACTGCAGGGGAGAGAAAGACTTGGGAAAAGCTAGAGAAGAATAATTCCTCCAATTTGCCCTCCTTTCCTTATTGAGTCATATGCCAAATTTTCAGATTTGGATTAAAAGAAATATTTTAAGTTTGGCAGCTCTCCGCTAGAAACTTTTATAAAATACACATTCTTTTCTGGTTTCTCAGTACCTGCAAAAACGAATCTTAACTTTTCCATTAAGCACATACATAAAGTAAACAAATAAATAAAAGTTCAACTCTAATGGCTTTAATCTAATATTTTATTTCTCAGAGTATAATTGTTTTAGGTTTTAAATGGTCCTGTTAAAATATATTCAAATCATGGAGAAATGATCTGGCAAAGATCATACAAAGAATGAGAGTTAATACATTCACTGTATTCATTACATTAATACATTATGGAAAATTCATTCTTTTACAGTTCTTCCCTCCTCTTTTGCCTCTGAAATGTTTATATGGTAGGCAGAAGCATCATTGCTAGGGATAATTAGTTTGGTCTCTGGGAATGTTTCCCAGATAATAGTATGGTGCCCCAGAGACTAGAGAAATGAACAATGTACAAAACTCTTGAGTTCTAATTTAAGCCTAATCACTGTCACATTTGGATTCCTTGAGCAAATGACTTAATCCATCTCTGGGTCTCTCCAGAGCACAGGGACGGTAATGCCTACTTTAAGACAATGTGAGATGTATTAGCAATTTGATGATGATAAAATGCCTTGAAAATACAAAGCTGCTCTATTTAAATAAAGGTTGAGAATGCAGAAAACAAAGGAAGAATCAAGCTTGGGAACAGGTTAGGAATAATTCCGGGAAAAGCCCCTCAAGAAGTGGAGACTCCCTGCTTGGGCTTGTTTTGCACAGCAGCTAAGTCAATAGACCACCCTGCGAAGGGAAGACCAGCTGAGGGACACTGTGAACTTCACACTGGATAAGCACAGATTAATTTGGTTCAGGTGTTTCTTTTATATGCGGAGGGAGAACATTCCAGTGTCCTGTAGCCTTCCAGAGGTGGTCTGTACTGAGGAAACACTGGGCTGTCATCTAAAACCTGTCAGGGTACCAGCTGGATGTAAGCGGTTTGAGCCCTGGGTGCTGACGTGTAAAATACTCAAGAAATATTTCAGAAGGAAAGAAGTTTTGCAGGTCCGTGTTTCCCTACCCCAAAATCTCAAGGCCTCATGTGTTTCAGAATTTTGATTTTTTTGGGGGGGCGGGGGGAATGTAGGGACCTATCTATCTATCTATCTTTCTATCATCTATCTATGTATCTATCTACGTATCTATCTATCACCTATTAACATCACTAGTGGAAACCAAGACATCACTCTCTAATCCGACACATTATTATCTTTGCCACAAGACACATGAGTGACATGAGTGGCACAAATAAACATAAATCATAAATAATCTCACATTAGGTCAAATTTTGCTGGTAGTTAATTTATTAAAAATTTTTTTTCAGCTTTAAGAATTTGGCTTTTGCATGTCAGAATTGCAGAAAGACGATTGAGATCTGTTAAAAAAAATACAACTCTGAAGTTGAAACTGGAAACTTAGCCTTGTGTAGGGCAGCATGCCTTGTGGTTTGCACTACATAATTCTGGGGGGAAAACTGTCTACTTAGGTAGGGATCATAATTATGATTTAATGACCACAATTCATTTAGCTCACTATTAGTTTTTCTGATTTTTCTTAATTGAAATCCATGGGCCCATATATAAGTCCTGGGGGAACAGGAACCCAATTAACTCCTGAAATAGTGTGAACATTTCTTTGTACATGTGCATTTTTCCAGGGAGATGGTCCGTTCCTTTTTCTTTTTTTTTCCCTAAAATTTCTGAAGCATTCTAAGAGAAAAGTTCAGAAATTTCTGCATTAGGTCACTAAAACAAATGTTAATGACGCTCATTTAAAAGGTAGGATTACATTAGTATTTTAGTAACACATTTCATGCTCTTTACCACGGCCAGGCCAGGAAGGCCACACATTGGCCCCCACCCCCTCCTCTCTGTACTCATCTTGCCTCCCCTCCCCCTTTCACTGGGCTCTAACTCCACAGCCTTCTCTATGTTTCTTGTCTTCATTAAACCTGTCCCAACCTCAAAGCTTTTGTATTAGTTGTTTGCACTGCCTGGTGTCCCTTCATAAGATATTTCCAAGACTGGATGCTGTTTGTCATTTAAATCTCTGCTCAAATGCCACTTCTTCCGGGAAGGCTTCTATGACTACATAATCAAAAATCACTCCCCCCATCACTCTCCACTGCATTGTTCTGCTTTATTTTCTTCATGATACTCACAGTTACAACATGGTGGCCCTCAGGGTACTTATCCTCTAACTGAAATAATCTTGTTTATTTATATATTTACTTATTTATTTTCTGATTCCCCACCCTAGAATGTAACTTCACTCTATCCTCTATGCCTAGAATACTGATTGCCGTTTAGTAGGGCACCCAGGAGTATTTGTATATAGAATGAATAAGTGAATTAATTACACTCATTCCAGTAATAATGGTGCTTATTGTAGAAAATAGGAACTGGTAAGTAATAGTTACAAGTTACTGTGTTAACTAGGGCAAGTTACTTAGGCTCTTTAAAGTTGTTTTCCTAATCAATAAAATAGATACAGTAGTACCCACCTTGTGAGTTTATTGTGAAATTTAAATGAGTTACTGCATTTAAAATACTTGGCACACTAGAATACATTTGTTAAATATTGTTGTCATTATTATTGCCATTTTACAAAAATTAGAAAATGACTTAAAATGAGACAAAAGGCATATTCAATGAAATACAAATAAGTATCCTCTAAAATACATTAGTTAATATATGTGGAATCTAAAAAATAAAACAAACTAGTGATTAAAACAAAAAAGAAGCAGACACAGATATAGAGAACAAACTAGTGGTTACCAGTGGGGAGAGGGAAGGGGGAAGGGGCAATATAAGGGTAGGGGATAAGAAAAAAAGGGTCATTATAGGATTATAGGAAATCATGTGTGTGAAATTTTTGAAAATTGTAAAGCGCTATAGAGTTTAGAGAATCTTTCACTCAATAAAAAGTTTAACAATAAAACAATTTTTTTAATTAAAAAAACATATACATTAGTTAAGATTCCAGATAAAATTATTTAAAGGTATAGCTAACACAGTGTCATGGTAATATCAGTTTCAATACTGAAATGCAAAATCCTAAGAATTTTGGATTTGAATGTAGAACAAAAAGTGTTTTAACAATTTAAGCATTAATTTTGGATTCTAATTTTTGAGAGTCAACGACATTTTGTTTATTTATTTTATTTTTTTGGCTGCGTTGGGTCTGCATTGCTGTGCGTGGGCTTTCTCTAGTTGCAGCAAGGGGAGGCTACTCTTTGTTGCGGTGCACGGGCTTTTCATTGCGGTGGCTTCTCTTGTTGCGGAGCACGGGCTCTAGGCGGGCAGGCTTCAGGAGTTGTGGCTCACAGGCTCTAGAGCGCAGGCTCAGTAGCTGTGGCGCACGGGCTCAGTTGCTTTGCGACATGTGGGATCTTCCCGGACCAGGGCTCGAACCCGTGTCCCCTGCATTGGCAGGTGGATTCTTAACCACCGAGCCACCAGGGGAGTCTCGTCAATAACATTTTGAAACTAAATACATGCTTTCTATTTTATATTGACACAATATATAAACAGAATACCCAGTAGTTAATCTTCATAATATCTAAAACTCTCCAGAATTCAACATTAGTAATTCTTGAGAGAATTTGTGTGCCTTGAATATTTATTTGTCTTTATAAAAGAAACACTCAAGAATATGCTGGCTAACTAGATAAATGGAGACTGTGATTTGAAGGATGAACTCCTAGAAACTAATTTTATTTTGGAGAATTTTGCTATTACCCTGTACTAGTAGAGCTAATGAGTGATTTTTCCATCTACTTAGTTCTGGCTAAAAAATTATTTCCACTTCAAATAGTATTTTCTCATTAAAGTTTTTGTCGGTTAGTTCTCTATCTTGTTATAATGAAAAATGTGGTTATAAATCAAATTTCTAAAACCACTGCATGTGTCCTAATTCAGTTCATTAAGTATCACACCCTAAATATTTCTTTTCTTCTGTTTTCTTTCCAGTGATCCCTGCCCCAAGCTTCTTTATCTCAACTTTGAAGGAACTATTTTATAGCTTAATAATATTTTAGAACTGAAATAGCCCCTAGAAATCATCTAGTCCAATTCTCAACATCTAAAAATGAGGAAACAAGTCCAGAAAGATGTGTCCCAGATCATCCAGTGAATTAATGGAAGAGCAGAGGATAGAGCTCATATCTGCCTTTCTTAGATGTCCAACCACTAATCCCCAAGTGGCAGTCACCCCCTAATGAGCACAGCCCAGGCTGTGGGGAGGAGTAACTTCTTAGGTAAAAATTCATAATCACGATTGCTCTTAGGTTGTCAGCTTTTCTTGGAGCAATCAGAGAGATACTGCCCTAGAAAAGGGAGAGCACAAGGGAGAGGAAAATGTTTTCAATTGGAGATAAATTCTCCAGGGTCGCGTCCTGCCCTCCTCGTTCTCATGATGATTCTTTGCTGTGTGAGTTTTGGGTTGGCCCAAGGCTAATAATTACGTTCCTGCCCTTAAATTTTGTTTTCTTCTCTCTCCTCCTTCCATGAAAAATGTTGTTACCCTTGGATAAAGTCTAAAAGGGACGTGAGAAGGCTTAACAAATACATCCAGTTAAGCAGACTGCCTTTACGTAAACTTAATTTTAAAACTTGAGTCAATTATTTGGATAAGAAGTGTAAAGAAAATGCCAAAAGCTGTTCTTCTAAAACAGCCAGAAGATTAAAATAAGAATTCCACTTTTACATGGATTGTGCGGTCAACTCTGTAAGTCGTTGTGCCCATCTAGATATACCTTATTGCTTGCTTTTTTAAAAAAATCAAACAAACAAAACAAGCAAACAAAAGCACAGGGCTTTCCATTTGTATGTGTAGAAGTCCTAATAAAATGTTGCAAGTGTATTGAAATACACCACTGACATTGTGTAAATCTTAGTTGTTTGTTCTCAGAATTTATGCCATCCTTAAACCAGGGTTTGTAATCTTAGTTTGCACACTCTGAAGGCAAGATAAGATTCCAAGCATTTCTAAAATAGTTGTTATAATTTATTGTCACTGCAGTGCAGTCGGATTTAAACCCTTTTGGACCCTGATGCCATGCAACAGCAATTCAGAGTTCAAAGGGGTAGGTCTACACACGTGATTAAGTTATCACTAATGGAACTACTATAACCCTTGCTATGCCCTGCCTTCTCCTGGTGTTCCAAAGATTATGTGACACCCAAAAGCCTTCAAATACCTATTATGCATATTTTATTGTGTAAATCACAGATGTCAAAGTAACACACATTCAATGAACTGCTTCCTGCCTTGTAACACAAAAATTATTTTCACAATCAACAATCATGTTTCCTCATGAATAGAACCTTCTCCTGACAGACCTCCAGTGCCAAATGTGGTTTCCATTTGCTGTTTTTGGATTTATTTGACTGTGCCAAAGTTCAGGTGTGCCAGCTCTTCCTAATAAGCCATTTGGATGAAAGCTTGGCTAGCTCAAAGGATCCTGATGTATTTTATGGCTGCCTTTTAAGATTATTGTTCAGAAATACCAAGTCTAATTTTGAAATCAATTAGCCATTGGGTCTGATGAGGTGTTGGCCCAGCTCAGGTTCACACCCGCTGTCCACAGATTATTGTTCACTTGAGCGGGGTCCTTAGGACTGCACTGTTCCCGGCATCTGGTAGACATATGTCTGATGTTCTCGCAGAATGAGCTGGTCGTTTAAATAGCAAACCGTAATGAAGAAAGCTTTGTAAGTTTGCTGTGGTTAGCCAGGAAAACAAATTTTTTACAATACTCTGTAAAAAAGAAAAAAAGAGAGAAGAGAGAAGAAGAAAAAGAAGAAAAAGAAAAACCCTACTGCTTTCATATTTTATTTTTCTATGACCCGTGTCTCGGGAACCCAAGTCTTCAAAATACATGGTAGACTAAAGAGATGTAATGAGAAAAGAATCAAATTATCTGCTACCTACTAGTACCAGACATATACTCCTTTTTTCCTTGGGTATTCCCCTCAACCAGACTGAAGGTATAATATCTTTCCCAGAATGCTGCTTCCCAAAGGGGAACTGTATCTTTCTACCACAGTCAATCAGCACTTATGAAGGTGCAAATTCTGCTTGGCAGGGCCAGTGCTTCTGGGAACAGTGCCAGAGGCCCCAAGCACCACCCATGCTGTTCAAAAGCAGTGGCAGATAGTAAAATAAAAGGCTAAACTACCCCTTCCTTGGGTTTCCCACTCGCTGGCCGCCTAACATTTTGGTAGAACAAGGGGATCTATCTGACTTGTTCTTTCATGAGATGCCACCGATCCCTCAAGTGGGCCCATTAGAAAGGTCTCAGAGGCAGCCAAACAATAACGAGGTAAATATTGGGCATTTCCCATGATTTCTTTTACAGACAAGAACATTTTCTTATTCTTTTCCCAACTCTGGGATAAATTAAGATTTATGAATTTGCATTTATATAAAATGAAATTAATGTATATTGATATAGTATTTGTCCCAATGATAAGAAAGATTCAGTGGGCTGATCAGAGATCAGGTGGTCCGGAGAACTATGTGCTATTTGCGGCTCTGTGCTTTTCTGCTGAGCCCTTAGTGAGGCAGGAAGGTCCGTGAGGCTGGCTGTGCCGTTATCACTTTCATCTCTCGCTGTCTCATGAAGGAGGCTCGCTGGTTGTCATTCATTCAATCAACACATTTTTATTAAATACCTACTGTATATTAGGCACTGGGAAAGCAAGGAGGAACAGAACAGACCTGAGGTCAAAAAGCTTACAATCCAGGGGAAAGAGAGAGAGTTAAAGAAGTCAAAAATAAACAATTGGATTTCAGCCTTCAAATAAGAAAAATGAGGAAATGAAATACCAATTATATATTTCAATTATTATTTAGATCTTGAAAATTCAAACAACTTTTCTTAGCGATCACCTCATGCTCTGAATAGTTTTGATAGGAAGAGGACATATTCTCAATGGACAGAAAGTATAGCCTGCTAAATAATTTCTAGTGTATTTTAATCAAGAATTTCAAAGCTCACTCCCATTTATTGAGTGTATATTATGTATGACCTCTCCATCATACTTTATCACATTTAATCCCTGCCCCCAAAATGTAGCTATTTACTAATGAAGACACGGAGGACCAGAGTGGTTAAGTAATATGCATCCTATCACAGAGCCTGTAAATTAGAGCTGAGATTAAATTAAGATACTACTTGGCTCCAAGGTCCATATTCTTTGCAACATTATTGTCTCTCAACAGTCCCTCTCAATAATGCTAAGTAATAAAAACTCCTTTCATTATCTCTGAAAGTCATTATCATTGAATATCATTATCATCAATTGATTAAGTGCTTAGCAAATTTGCTCTGAACTTGCTACACGTGCAATACCAAGTCCCGCCAAATGCACATGGTGGACACGCTTACAAGCCTCTACCACCTTTACATATTTAAAAAGGCATAGGTGTCTGCAGAACAAATATCCTTTCACTCTTAAAAGAAAGCTGAGTACATTAGCAGCATGAAACTTTATATATACTGTGTGTGACTCTGTGCAAATAACTGTTGAACTTGTCTCCAAACTGTGGATGAGAGAAGCAGCATGTGGGTGACCCGATCACAAAAATGCAGGGAGAAGGTGACTGAGAGCGCAGCTCGGAAAAGGAGGAGCTCAGTGAACTTTCTGTTGCTTTTGTTGAAAATACACTGATACTCTGATCATCTTAGTCACTCCTGGGGGAGCTTTTGCTCAACTTCCAGAAAAGACATGAAGAAATGTAGTGATTTAAAGGGGAGAAGTTATTACATGGAGCCATAGAATTTATTCCTGTTCTTTCAAATATCTTCATCAAAGAAATATACTTTAAGGTTGAATTTATAATAGTAAAGCATGGCTTGCTGAATCTTTCTAAAAGCAAAGATGACCAGCTTGTACCAGAGCACCGAAGCGGATTAAAGTTGTAACTACCACTGTAAGTCACCGCCATTCAAAATCACTGCTGTAGTAAGTTACTGACTGAATAACAGACTGTTACAAAGGATGATAAAAGTGAAATGACTTATTCTTTTCTCCAGCATGCAAAAGATCTCACCAATTTTTATTAAAGACACAATATGACTAGATATTCAACAAAGGTGAAACGTAAACATTTCTAAATCCTCCGTGAAATCGAAGCTTGGAGAACCCTCAGAACTTCAGAATTTAGTTTCTATAATTCCATACCTAAAAATGTAAGTATCAGAAATTTCTATGTCTTGATTGATTTTTTTCTACCCGATGGTAGACCCTCTGACCTCAAATATAAGACGATTCTTGGTAGATTATAAACATGACCACGGCAATTAATCTTTTTCCTTAAATATTAAAAAACCTTAAGTCTTAAATATTTTCCCTAAATAGTAAAAATCTTTGCCTTATTAAATTAAAAAAAACATTAGAACAGTATAACGAAGGGATACATTTAATAATTTTCAGCATATGACTCCTTATTGTCAAGGTGACTGAAATTCAGTAGGGTGAAACATGTTCTTGGCTGCTATCAGTAATATCATTATTATTCCACTTAAATGCAACTGTTGCCTTTCTGAAGCACAACAGTCCCACCTGCTCTATTTCCATATATCACATTTATTCTTTATGTCCAGTCACCTATCTTACCCCTTTCTTATCACCAACATAATAATTTTAAAACTTTCACGTTGGCTAGATATAGGCAAAGAGCAATGAGGGTCTACCAAACACCAAGGCTTGTTAGACATCAGTATTCTCTGACTCCTGACTAAGAGACAGAATCCATCATGATCCAATGTTTCAGAAATGATGTACCAATGTGGGCAATGCAGAAATCTGTTTTCCTTTTTTCCTTAATGGTGCTCACATTTCATATTAACAAAAAGCTTTCTTCTTCATGCCGACGCTCTAATTTTCTTTCAACTTGGTTTTATTTTATTAATCGGTGGAGGGTGTAAGCATTTTACCATCAGCAACCATAGTGTGGAAACTACAGTTAGAAATACCATCCCCAATAATTCTATTGACCCTGAAGCCTGAACCATTTTTGAGCTTTTGTCCCTAATTTTCCAGAAGGTGTCAGAGATTGATCAGAAATGCCCCCTTATTTTTTAAAACAACTTTCAATATGTGGAATCCTTTTATTATTATTTTTGAAACTATGAAACACATTAGACATCTACCTCTGAAAAGCAGAGCTAGGATGGTGGGCACTTTGTAAATGAAGATCCTAAGAGAAGATCAGGTGCCCCAGGGCTTTCACACAGCTGGTGAAGCTATGGTCAAACACCGAATTTTATAAAGTTCTTACCTTTAAATTAGAAAAGCAATATGCATTCATGGAAAATGCAGAAATGTGTAAAGAAGAAAATTTAAATCAACTAACATCCAAGATTGATACTTAACCCACGTTAACATTTTGATGTAGTTTGATACAGTCTTTTCCTGTGTTTGCTTGTGTTTGCATGTGTCTGTGTATAATAACAAAATTTGAATCAGTGTATAAAGCATTTTGTATCCCAATTTGCTTGTGAGTATTTTGCATGTCACTAAATATTCTTTGAAGATATGATTTATAATGGTTGTAGGAGATTGCATTTAATGTATGTATTGTAATTTATTCAGCTCATCTTTTTTTAATTGAGTTTTTAAGTAACTTTTCCTATTATAAATAAAGCTGTTATGACTATCTCTATACATAAATCTTAGTGTATATCTCTAAATTAATTCCATATGATTAATCCCCAGACATGGAATTGTTGAATCAAGCTGCACAGACATTTTTAGGTATCTTGATCCATATTGGCAACGTATCTTTTCAAAATGCTTTAATTTATTCTCCTGTGCAAAGTATAGGACTGTTTACTTTACCCAAATAACACTGGGTATTATCGTTTATTTTTTAGATCTTCCAAAGAGAAAGGGAGAAGTGCTATTTCATGTTAATTTATATTTCTTAGATTAAAATGGAATGAACCCTATTTGATACGTTGAATGACTTTTTATTCCTTTCTTTAAAGTTGTCTGTTCCTTTCTTTTGTGTGTAATCTTATTGGTCTGTTTGGTTTTTTTTAACTTTATTTGTAGTTCTTTATTAGTTAGGGCTGTGATCACTAATTTACCACGTGTGTTGTAATGCTGTTCTAATTTGTCGTTTCCTTTGAATGTTCTTTCTGTTTGTGATTCAGGGGTTTCACTTTTATGCTTTAAAACATTCTGCTCTTGCCATGAGGTTATCTTCCTTAGCTTCTATGCTTACGTTTTTCCATGCCTCAATATCAAGTAAATACTCATCTATATTTTCTTCTTCATCTTTTATGGTTTCTTTCTTTCGTAGATATCAAGACTGTTAAACCATCCAAGTGGTTTCGATGGTTAAACCATGTTGCTTCTTGGTAGAAGTAGAAGGATCACTTTATTTTTTTCTTGAAAAGCTAAATACATTAACTAACGGCAAAATCATCCTTTTCCAATTACTTTGTGTCATCCTAATAATATACCATATTTTTATTTTCTATAGAGTTTTCTGTTTTTTTGGAACTCTAGTTTGGTTTTACTTTTGTGTCAGTACCACCATACTTTATTAAGTATAGTACCTTTATAACATTTTAATATTTTATTGCAAGTTCCTCTCATAAATCGTTTTTACTTGCCTTGGATTTTCACATCATATGCTTAAAAAAAATCTGGTTAGTTAAAAAAAATACCTTTGAGATTTTGATCCAAATCCTAGACTTTTTGATTCCTTTATCCAGCGCTCTACCTTAGATTGTAGTTGCATGAAGTTTTGGGGTTTTTTGTCTTTATACAGTATTTTCCAAAATTTTAATTGTCACACCTTACCTACCCTATCAGTTTAGTAAATCAGAATAAAAGAGAAATGAAAATCACAGAATCAATTGCGATATGGATTTGAATGAGTACACCTTATACTGGGCTTTTTTTTTTCCCCCAAAGCATTATGTCATTCAGTGTAGAGTGCCCATTTTTTTCCCTCCTGAATTAGGGCAAAATTTACTTGGTGTAAGTTGTCTAGATACAGAAAAGATTCAAGTAAACATAAAAAATATTCAAGTGGACGAGGGGATTTGTTTTCACTGTTTATTTATATCCATGAGTCTCTTTGCAAGTTTCAGAGGCTGTATAAAGCTATATAATACAGCCACCTTTCTGAGCAAACTTGTGTGTAAATACAGTTTATTTCACTTGAAGCCTTGCCCCCGTGACTGATGGAAATTGTAGTAAAACTTCCACCTGGGTTGTCAACTACGGGAAACTTTCTTATTTATTTTTATTTGTCACAGCAGGTTAAGCTCACAAAGTCCAGGTGTTACATGGCTTTAAATCTGGACACAAGCACAGGAATAGTCTGTTGAAGGTAGTTTATTTAGGATTCCTAAACATGAAGGGACTTAACGAAATGGATTTTATCCAGCTCTGTAGGTCAGGGTGTAAATTCAACTTACAATGACCAGAAATAGACCAAGACAAAAGCAGTATCAACAGAATAAAGTTCTGGGGCATGTACTATGATAATTCTATATTTCTGAAGATGGTAGGAAGGAAAGGAGCAAAGATGCAGAGAGAAGCAGCCTCCTTCCTGCTAATTTACCTAATTATCTTCAACTTAGCTAAAGGTGGCCATCCCTCCTAGTAATCTTTCTGGTTCTGTGTGGACTAACGTAACAATTGCTAACAGCAGATAAGAAAGCTTCCCTCCCTCCTTTAAACATAAAAATGTATAGATTTTAATTTTTCATTATTTATATTTATTCCACTTTAGTTTTTAATCTTCATTCCCAAGGTTCTGACTTATGTATTTATTTAAAAACACATTGTCTTCATGATTATTTTATTATATATTTTAAAAATTTTTGTTTTGTTTTCTAATGACTTTG
The DNA here is from genome assembly GCF_965194825.1 of Balaenoptera physalus. Taxonomy (NCBI): domain Eukaryota; kingdom Metazoa; phylum Chordata; class Mammalia; order Artiodactyla; family Balaenopteridae; genus Balaenoptera; species Balaenoptera physalus. The sequence continues at coordinate 117,000,430 of NC_138886.1, forward strand.
CTCAAAATAACATGGTCATTCTTTGGTTAACATGATAATTCACTGTACGGTAATTGAAAATATCTATTTTATTTAATTAGCCTGTCATATTTGCTGTATTTTCTCTGTTTCCTTCCTAAAGTGACTAAAAATAAAATTATCTTTCAGCCTTTGCCTACACAACTAGCAGATGTCCACTCCTCCATCCAAATGGACTTGTGAGTATACAACTAATTTGGATCCAATTAATGCACAGTTTAATTAAAGTTGATTTTTTGTATGTTATTCTAATTTTCATCACACCGTGCTTGTATTTCAATACTTTGGTATTTCATAAGCTGTCAGCTTGTGATACATTCCAGTTATAAGAGACTTTAGTTGATTCTCGTAGGATGTATATAAATGCATGTATCAAATTGACCCATCTGGATAGCACAAAATTCCCAGACAAGCCCGTTTGAACTGAGCCACTTTCGTGGTCTGCTGTCATAGTTTATTCCGTCCTGTTTTACATTTATATTTGACATTTGCTTTCTACTTCCTGTATATCAATACAAGAATTCAGGAATCTTTTTCCAAATTACCCCTTAGGCTAAGTCTACACTTGCCAATCCATACTATATTCACCCAGAATTTGGGAGTTTAAAAAAAAAAAAAAGAGTTAAAATTCCAACTTGATTCCACTATTGTCAATTCACCATAATTCAGTTATTAATTTTTTAAGTATTTTGGCCCAATAATACATTACTATATTTCAAATAAACTACTTGATAGTGAGCTAAGAATTGTAGAAAATCTCCTATAATGAAACTTTGAAATTCAAAGTGGAATTCTATTTTGGAGTTCTCATTGCAAATATCTGCAGAAAAAATTAAAAAGGGGTAAGCAAGGAAGAATTTAACAACTCTCTAAATGGTATAGAGGCAAAAGTTATGAGAAAATATCAGTTTTATCTAACTAGTTGCCACTCTAGAAATTCTATATTTGGCAACCTGTTTCTTTTAAAACTATATTTTATTTTTCATTTTACCTATTCACTAGTTCATGATAAAGTGTGAGACAGTGAATATATGAAAGCATTTTTAAACAAATGAATGAATAAATATCATATTGGATTCTACAAAATATCTTATTGTCTATAGCTCTCTTCCCTCACTTACATTTTAATAATTAGTGAATTATAGTGGAAAGTTGGAATGATTATGGATATCTGTTTTCTATTTATCAAGTGTGTGGTCTTGAATATATCATTAAATCTTTCCATTTGTCAGTTTTCTTTTTCTGATAAATGGGAACAATAAAATCTCTCTCAGATCTCCAATGACTAGGTCATAATACAGACATACATTTACACCTAGAAACCACAATATGGCTATAAGATAAATATATCATTTACTTCTCAAATTCATTTTGGTGTTGTTCTTCTTGTTGATATCCTCTGGTTTTCGTTTCTAACAATGTAACAAACTGTAAGGGGGTTCAATTATTTTCTGATTGGTACGTATCTCATTTGATATTTCATAGCCTTTGGGGATTCATACCTTCCTAAAAATGCTTTTTAGTATGTATAATTAAAGGAGAATTGAATTGAAAGCATTTAACTTTGAAAATGTTGGGGTTGTTTTATGATACTTCCTTGGGGGTGGTGGAGATGTAACTAACCTGAATGTTTCATAAAAACCATGATGTAGAATGAATGCTCCAGACTTTTTCCATCCTCCCTGCTCCCAACCTCCTTCCCACCCCCGACACTTCTGTGGATGGAACAGAAAGTCACATTGACCACTCACTTTGTTAAATCATCTATCATTTCCCTGGCAAGTTAAATTGGCCAATGAATACAATGAATTGGAGCTAAGGCAGTTGGTTCTCTTTGAAGCCCCAGGCATTTGTTTCCAAATAAACTGACTGAATTAGCGAGTCCCAGTGTAATTTATGATTTTTCATTTACTTGACTTATTTCCATGATGATTGGAGATTAGTCCATTTTAAAGGAAACAAGAGAAATTGAGTTTAAGAAACATTAAAACTAGACCAAAAAAGCATACCAAGATCAAGTAGTTCAAAGTTATGGTGACAGATTATTCTTAACTCATGCCCCACTCAAGAAAGAGAAAAACACTCTTTTTTTGCTAAAATACGTGCTTGAAGAATTTTTATTTTTATTTTATGCTTATAGGGGTCAAAATCTGAGTTTCATGCACATTTAAAGTCACAACCAAACTCTTGGTTATATGGGGTTTACAGTTTAAAATGTGAAAAACTCCCAGTGTTTATAGTTGGAGTTGTGCCTACTTAGGGATTAAGGTTTGGAGGCCACAGTGATGTCACTGGATTAGAGTTAGGAAGATACATTTTGGTAAGACTGAAACCAATGCCAAATTCATGACTCCAGAATTTATGATTGAACTCTAGACTGCCTACAAATTCATGACTCCCAAATTTATGATTGAACTCACGACTTTCCAGCTTACAGATTTAAGTGCATGCACTAATAAATAAAGACTCCTGAACCTCAAAGTAAGTTCAGGGGACACCAGTGTGCATTTTACCATTTAAAATACTGATCCAGGAATAGCCAATGCAACAACCCGTGTCTTGGTTGCGTGTGGGTTGAGGGTACTATACCACTTTAGAGACCATTTAAAATATTCATGTCCATAAAATTATGTCAGTGAGAATTGGAATAGACCCATTTTATGTTATAGACCATCTGACTCTTTTGACATCTTGTCAGGATTTATTTTCTTAACCTTGATTTCTTTTTGTTTTAAGTCTCAAGGGATAGTAGTGAGACTTCCCCTTGGGAAAAAATTCCAAAATCAAACTCAGATATTCCTTGACCTTTACCCAAGGATTATGTTTTCTTGACATTTGTTATTTGAAAATTCCGAGTCAAGTGCTGGAATAATGCCATGTATCTGGATGAAAAGATCAGTCATCCAGATGTTTTATCTGTGTAATACAAATAGATCTAGATTGGCCTTCTAGGCCCTTCATCACCTTGATCCAAGTTACATTTTTCTTTATGCTTCCATTTTCCCCAAATAATAATCTATAGTTCAGCAAATCTGGAAAATTTATTTTTCTGCCTCCTCCATTCCTTAGTTTTAGTTCCCAGACTGTCTTCTTTTATTTTTGCCCACCAGCACAAATGACTTCCTCCCTGTTCTCTGACCCATCATATACCATTTTCAAAGTACTTGTCAGTACCTCCTCCCTGGGGCTTCCCTGGTGGCGCAGTGGTTAGGAATCCACCTGCCAATGCAGGGGACATGGGTTCAAGCCCTGGTCTGGGAAGATCCCACCTGCCACGGAGCAACTAAGCCTGTGTGCCACAGCTACTGAGCCCGTGTGCTACACCTGCTGAAGCCCGTGTGCCACAGCTACTGAGCCCATGAGCCACGACTACTGAGCCCACGAACCACGACTACTGAGCCCGTGTGCCACAACTACTGAGCCTGCGAGCCACAACTACTGAGCCCATGTGCCACAAGTACTGAGCCTGTGCTCTAGAGCCCACAAGCCACGACTACTGAGCCTGCGAGCCACAATTTCTGAGCCTGCAAACCACAACTTCTGAGCGTGCAAACCACAACTACTGAGCCTGCATGCCACAACTACTGAGCCTGTGCCCTAGACCCTGCGAGCCACAACTACTGAGCCCAAGTGCTGCAACTACTGAAGCCCGTGTGCCTAGAGCCCATGGTCCGCAAAAGAGAAACCACCACAATGAGAAGGCCATGCACCGCAACGAAGAGTAGCCCCTGCTCGCCGCAACTAGAGAAAATTAGCATGCAGTAATTTACAGCAGCAACCCAACACATTCAAATAAATAAATCTTTAAAAAAAAAAAAAACCCTCCTCCCATGATGACAGTGTGTTTATTATAGCCCTTTTTCTGGAGAGCATGGGCCAGCATGCCTTCTGTAATCTTGTACTCCACCCTATATCTAGCATATAGAAAATGTTCGGTGAACATTTATAAAATGTCCATTTAACGAATGATCAATAAAATATTGGTTGATCAATCTAGTGTTTTACCTATTTATTTTTCTGGGGGTAAACAATCTCAGGCCTTATAGATTCCTTCCTTAGTGCATCTTTAAAATATCAATAGGCAAACAAATATCTATATTTAAGGCATATAATATAAGCAAATGCTACATTTGGCAAATTTGAAAATTGGGAAATCAATGAAAAAAGAATTCAAGGGTTTTAATTGAATAAGGTTGCAGATAAAATTATTATTTTTTGATCATTACAATTCTGTAAGATAAATTAAGGAGTAATTTACAAAATTGTAAAATGAGAAAGAAATTATTGCTACCTCTTTTAGTAATTTCAAAAGTCATTAGAGATACAACAATTTGGAAACAAAGAACTGTGTTATGTCACATCTTCATAAAAGTGTAGTATAGAGGTGTTCTAGAATGGGTTTTTGTCCTTCAAAATTTTATTTCTAGTAAGAAATGTTAGGATATTTTTAACTTTTATTTTTTCAGCTGGTCCAGATTTATCTTAATTAATCTGTGTAATAATTGTGCCTCCAAATGACCATCTATCTTCTCAAAATTGATTTTCCATTTTCAGTACTATTTCTCCCCTTGCTTCACCTCCTGGTCAGAAGAAAAGGAGGGTTGGAAGTTACACATCTGATGAGAAATGACATGACAACCACCCCCCACACAGCCGGGAGCCTCCCACGTATTCTACACATTGCATCTCTCTTCTTCAAGTCAACACTCTCTACCTTCTGAGGGTCTTCATTCCCTCATGGGTCCCCCAGGTCAAGTCTCTAAGCTTGTTTATGAAAGACACTAGGTGTGTCTCATTTTCCTATTCATGCAAGCACATCAGCAGTTTAGTTGTTTTGCTTGGGAGTGGAGAGGCATTACAGGTTTAAAAGTTGGCTCTCCCCCTTCCTCCTGGCTGCATACATCGGGCAAGTTATTTCATCTCCTGGTAGCTCAGCCTTCGCAACTTTTCGTTTGTCAAATGTGGCTGACAAGAATATCAATCTCATATGAGTGTTGTGAGAATTAAATAAATTGCTACATGTAAGGTGCTGAGTGTTTGGTAAGTGCTTGATTTGCATTAGCTATTCTTTTTTTTAAAATTTACTTTATTGATGCATTAGCGATTCTTAAGCATCAATTAGCTTGCTCAAAGACATCTCTGGGAGATGTCGCACTGTGTATAATCATCCTCACAGGCAGAATGAGAAGATTTCAGGGGCTATGAGTAAGGAATGAAGAGGGAACAAGCAAAAAAGTATCAACACCTGGCTGATATTTACACTCCATCTTCCTTTTTGGTTGAACGCGTCTGCTAAGTCTTACACTCTCAGTTTTGGAAAGAATGCGGAGGCTCGTTTCATTATTTAAAATTTTAATTTAAAATCATGTTTCCGTTGTTATTTTCCCAGAGTTGTTTCCTTAAAGGGAGAAGAGTAAGCTAAGTAAGCTAAGTCGAATGAAGGTTGCATTGTGCACTTCCACCAAATAATGAGAGTAGAGACTTTTAAAGGTGTATTTTATTAAAATTTCTTATTTCTATATTATTTATGTCATAGTAGTTTAGATGTTGTATTTCATGTAATTAATTCATCTCTCTACTTTGTACAAAGAGTCTCTATACCTTCAGCCATAGTGCATTTATTGTATACAAAGCTCTAGTTTACAGGACTAGTCCCCTGGGATCACTTATTTTACGGTCTCCATTGCATCTATTTATTTATTTAGTGACTGTCATAAACCTGCTATTTTGAGGGAACTCGGAGGCTAATGTATACTTTGCAACATCTGCCTTTGATGTCTATTTACCTTTGAGTGATTCGGTTCAAGAACCTCTTGCATAGAATACTTTTGCCTCTAGTTTTATTTCCTTCAAGCTGGATCCATTTTAATTTTTAATATAGCCAGTGCTGATCTTATCCCCTTTATTTTCAGATTCTCACTCCTTGATAACCGATGGCAGGTCATCTCTCAAATCCCTGGGAGACAGAGGACTAATTCTTTGATGTATAATTGCTGGTTCTACTTCCCCTTCCTTCCCTCCTTCTACTTAACCTCCTCCCTCCTCTTCATCCTTCTCATCCTCTTCCTTTCCCCTCATCTATTCCTCCTCCTAGACCTCCTCTTTCTTTAGTTTGTGTGAGTGTGTGTATGTGTGTGCATTTGTGTGTGTTTTGGTTTGTTTAAACATCTATGCTCCTGACACAGTGCAACATGTTTTATTTTTATTTCCTTATTTAATTTTCTTCTATTTGAATCCCTCTTTTTGACGATGCCATCTTTTCAGGCCCCACTTGCAAGAAGTCCCATCATAAATTCTTAATGTCGTAGAGAGTTGTATTTTAGACACTCTTATTTACAGGTTCCAAATTCTTTGGCAATATTTGCAGCAAATATGATCTCTGACAAATCAGTACTTGCCACTGTGCACAGTTGTTAACTCTCTTGGATTTCATTTTCACCATATTATTGCAGATGACACTTTGAGATCATAAACTTTTGTAGCATATTATGTTTGGGTAGGATTTCCAACATGGAATTTATTCTAGATTCATATTTGGGCTGTAGGTTCCATTTCAAGGGGCACGGTGCATCCCAAAGAACTTAATTGGTTTCAGTGGATTCTTCTTTTATTCCTACTGAGATGTAAATTATTAAATCTGAGATCTTAACTGGGGAGAGAATCTAGAGTTTTCCACCCACGGTTCACCTTTTGCCATATGTGCCTGGGGGTTACCATGTCATTTGAAGATACCTCGGTTGTCAGCATTAATGCATTTACCCTGAGTTAGTGCTTCTCAATTTGTGGAGGTACTGCTCTTAGGAAACATTTGTCAAAATTACTGGAGAGCTTAACTGATGTTTAATGGGCAAGAATGTAGAATGCCAAAAGTTCTGCAATACGTGAGCCAACCCTGCAAAAGATGAGTTATTCTGAGCAAAATGCCAAGAGGGTCTTCATTAAGTATAGGAATCTTGGTTCAGTTTTGCTGGAATGTACGTATATGTAGAAAAGACCTGAAAAAAGAGGTGTATATTTGTTTCTGATTTATTAAAAATTGGATTTTGGAATGATAACCAGAAACCAACTTTATGTATTTTCTCCCGCTGTTCTTTCAGATCAGTCTCACAACTTATTTTTCCCTACTCCCGGGATGACTCGCAGGCTTGGTTCCTTAACTTCTGGACGTTATTTGAACATAGGAAGACTGGCCCAGTAGAGGGTAATTCAAAATCCTAAACTCTTACCCAATTTAAATTTCTCCTTCCCAAAGCTAAGGCCTGACTAAGCGGAGAATACCGCAGTGGGGGAAGGAAGGCGTGGCTGTCCTCTTCTTCGCCCACTTCCTTCTCCACTCGCTAACTGCTCTTTGTACAGATGTGATCAGGCCTAGGGGGCCCTGCTGCTGGAGAATATGTAGAACTGAGTCTCTTAGGGTATCCCTGCTGGGACTCTCTTACTGAAGTTCTCCTTATCCTAACGTCCCCTCACCAGCCAGCTAGACTCCATCTTTCCACTTGGTTTCCTGTGGCCCATCCATTAGATGAAAATGGTCTTCCAAAGTGATCTTGAGTGGAATAATTTTTTTTTTAATTAATTGATTATTTATTTATTTATTTATTTGGCTGCATTGGGTCTTCATTGCTGCGTGTGGACTTTCTCTAGTTGCAGCGAGCAGAGGCTACTCTTCGTTGCGTTGTACGGGCATTGTGGTGGCTTCTCTTGTTGCGGAGCATGGGCTCTAGGTGCATGGGCTTCAGCAGTTGTGGCATGCAGGCTCAGTAGTTGTGACTCGTGGGCTCAGTAGCTGTGGCTCGTGAGCTCTAGAGTGCAGGCTCAGTAGTTGTGGCTCACGGGCTCAGCAGTTGTGGCTTGCAGGCTCTAGAGCACAGGCTCGGTAGTTGTGGTGCGTGGGCTTAGTTGCTCCACAGCATGTGGGCTCTTCCCGAACCAGGGCTCGAACCCGTGTCCCCTGCATTGGCAGGCAGATTCTTAACCACTGCGCCACCAGGGAAGTCCCTTGAGTGGAATAATTTTTAAATGCATCCCTAGGCCAGTTTACCACAGCAGGATCCACATCTGGTCCATAAATATCTTTGTTCCACTGCAGTTTGAAGGCAGTTACTTCCCAGTGCAAACCTTTCTCGAGGCGCGGCCACTTCAGCCAGGCTCTCACCTTCACATTCCTCCCACTGAGAGGGACCAGCTCTGGAACCACCAAGACCAGAGTGCTTTTCTCAGAGCCCTCTCTCACTCACTTGGCTTCCTTCCTGGGACACTTAGAATATTGACACCCTTCTCCAAAACACTTCACCTTACCAGAATTTTTAACCTCATAATTTTATACTCTGAAGTTGAATAATGGGCGAGCGTTGGGAGATCTAGTGTAGTTCTTTGCAAATGTAGCTTGCTTATAGGGCTGAGCACTTTGCTTTAGGATGGGGTGGGGGAGGAATAGGTGACCCCCATTATTCTCTGATTTGGGGGTTTCCATCAACACTGAGACAGAAAGGGTCTCATGTAACAGCCTGTTATGCTAAATAGGCAAAACTTAACGCAGTTTATCATCAAGGCTGTGCAAGGAAATTTGTGATCAAGACCTACACGAGGAATACCATGTTGGTAAGAGGTAGTTCTATTGACTCACAGGATACAGTATGTATGATCCAGCTTCAGGAAGGCTAGCTGGAGTCAATAGGGCAAAAGATATACAAAAAAGTTGCCAATGCTTCCTTTCATAGATGATTCTTTTTATAGGTCATCCAGATTGCTAAGTGTTAGCGGTTCTGGGTATGAGTCAATAGAGCTCCTTCCCAAGGTCTGTGTTTTTGTCTTGTTAGGGCAGCAAATCTGGACTCAGAACCCTCAATTGAGTTAAGTCCCAAGAGCTGGATTTCAGAGACCAGATGTACATGCCAGCACAAGCTATGAGATACAAGATTGCTCCTTCAATAATGGAAACGAAGGAGCTCTATTGAATAGAGCAGAACACCAGGATCATGGACAGAGACTCAGGCAAAGAAGAAGTAGGTGAAATGGATATCCAATATTCATAAAATGATGGATGTTGGCTTAGCACAGTTTCCCTAGAAAATAAAGCCTGATTTCAGCATTGTTAGTCAGCTCAGACTGTCATAAAAATAATGCAGATTGGGTGGCTTAAACAACAGAAATTTGTTGTCTCACAGTTGTGGAGGCTAGTTTAAGATCAGGGTACCAACAATGTTAGGTTCTGGTGAGGACTCTCTTCCTAACTTGAAGATGGTTGTCTTCTCTCTGTGTCTTCTCTGGTGCTTCTTCATCTAAAGGCACTAATCCCATCATTAGGGCCCCACCCTCATGAACTTATCTAACCCTAATTAACTCCCAAAGGCCCCATCTCCAAATACCATCACATGGGGCTTCAATAAATGAAAAATATTCAGTCCATAGCAAGTATCAAGAGCTGATGCTTTTACTGGGAGGTAAAAACTCAGAGAAGCAAGAGTGAGGAATGGGGAAATGAGGCAGAAGGACGAGAAATAACTGAAAGAAATGTATTACTGCTCTGGCCATTGCTTTCATGTGAGCTGCAAAGATAACCAGTATGTATCTCAGCAGAAATTTCCATGTAGGACTGCTCTGAACAGGCTATAGGAAAATCTGTGCCTTGGAGAGAAGAAAGAGAAAATTTATCTTCTAAGCTCCCTCTTATCTCTTGTTTTATATTGTTTAAAATTTACCCCATGATGTGACAATTCTCCCACACTTCTGGTTTTGTCATCCCAGATGTTTTGGCAGCCACTCTGAAACCTCTGCCGTGGGACATTTCATATAAGTCCCCAAGTGATAGGAGGATCTACAGAATCTGGGAGGGCATTTGGTAGACCCCAGCGAGTGGAACCCCTTGAGCTCACTAGGAGTTGATCAGCCTCTCCTGGCGAGCCAGGAGAATCTGAGGAAATAGAAAACATGTGCCTGAAACGGATGCCCTGGTAGGTTGATAACACATGACATCAAAGGGGTCCCTGACCGTTGAGACACAAGAGTTATAGGCAGGTATAGTTGAGAGAAGAAATCAGGAATCCAGGGACGGGAAATGGAGTTTCAGGGCAAGACCCTCATGTTCAGGAAGAGTGGCATGAAAAAGGTAGACCCCATGGAAGGTATAATAAGTGGACAGGGAATCAAATGAGGGATCTGGGCAGGCAGGGGAAAGAAGAAGAGGAGAAAAAGCAAGTTGTAACCACCCCACTACAAACTCAGAGCCAGATCAGCAGCAAGAAGTCTGTTTGAGGCATTACCATAACACCTTCTGGGACTCTTAAGTTCCTCAAATCAAGAATGAAGTAGATTTTGTGCCTGGAATTCATTGATTCATTCATTGTTTAATGTCTTCATTCCTTCAAGAGTACTAATTACATAACATGATCTAGACATCAAAGATTTGGTGCGGATGGATCAAAACCACGGATGGCCACACCAGGGAGGACAACAGGCGAGTTATTAATTGGAGGGTCATAGCATTAAGAGAAAGAAAAGTAGAGTTGATTTGTTTTACTTTTCCTTGAAGACTTCGGATGTGGTGAGCTGATCCTGAAATGTATCCTTTGTGTACAATTCTTGATCTTCCTCCCACGATCATCTATCTTGAACATGAATTGTATTTTCCTTTCATAGGTAATCAATGGATGGTACTTGTTATAGATTAAGCAATCCAATAAATACTTGTTGAATAAATTAATGAATCAATTAGTGTCTATAGTTATAGTTTCAAGAATCTTCCCTCTTTTTACTTTTTTCCTTGGTGAATTTAATGGTGTGTCCTGGAAACTTTTAGTGTCTGCATAATTCTTTCTACCTGGCTTTTATTGAGGTGGTTTTCCCTAAGTAGCTGATGAGGATTCTTGTAAGTCTGAATATGAGGGAGCCCATGGTGAATGGCCTCTGGGTCTCCATATTTTCTATGGGTTTTGGATTTTTGTTTCTTGTTTATATTTACAATTTTTTTAAAAGAAAAAGTGACATAGGGACTTCCCTGGTGGTGCAGTGGTTAAGAATCTGCCTGCCAATTCAGGGGACATGGGTTTGAGCCCTGGTCTGGGAAGATCCCACATGCCAGGGAGCAACTAAGCCCGTGCACCACAACCACTGAGCCTGCACTCTAGAGCCCATGAGCCAAAACTACTGAGGCTGTGTGCCACAACTACTGAAGCCCGTGCACTTAGAGCCTGTGCTCCACAACAAGAGAAGCCAGCGTGATGAGAAGCCTGTGCACTGGAGCGAAGAGTAACCCCCACTTGCCACAACTAGAGAAAGCTCACGCACAGCAATGAAGACCCAATGCAGCCGAAAATAAATAAATAAATTTATTCTTTTAAAAGTGACATATATTCTTGAGAGAGAGAGAATATTTTTCAAACATTTTAGAAGTGAGGGGCTCCTCAACCTCATTCCACACTCCAGAGTGTTTGGTACGTAACCTTATAGAATTTTCTATGTGTAGATATACACACACAAATATAATTGTTACAAAATGGAATATATTATGCTTGTTATTTGGTGATAATTTTGCATTATGTAATGAACTTCTTACCATGTTAGTACATATATGACTATTGAATTACTGCATGAACATGGATTAAATTTTTAAAATTACACACAGTCTGTATAAAACAAAAAGTATGTTTCTCCCTTATTCACTACTACCTCACCCAAGTTCAAACTCAAGAAGTCACAACTAATAACAGTTTCTGATTTTAATTATTCTAGATATCTTTATAACTGTGAAAATTCTTTATACCTCTGATTCCTGATTAGTTTCAGTTAATATTTATTTATTTTATTTTTTATTTTTTAACATCTTTATTGGAGTATATTTGCTTTAAAATTGTGTGTTAGTTTCTGCTTTATAAAAAATTGAATCAGCTACACATGTACATATATCCCCATATCTCCTCCCTCTTGCATCTCCCTCCCACCCTCCCTATCCCTCCCTATCAGCACCTACTTGATCTCCCTGTGCTATGCGACTGCTTCCCACTAGCTATCTATTTTACTTACATTTGGTAGTATATATAAGTCCATGCCACTCTCTCACTTCGTCCCAGCTTACCCTTCCCCCTCCCCGTGTCCTCAAGTACATTCTCTATGTCTGCGTCTTTATTACTGTCCTGCCCCTACGTTCTTCAGCTCCATTTCTTTTTAAGTTCCATATATATGTGTAAGCATACGGTATTTGCTTTTCTCTTTCTGACTTCACTCTGTATGACAGACTCTAGGTCCATCCACCTCATTACAAATAACTCAATTTCGTTTCTTTTTATGTCTGAGTAATATTCCATTGTATATATGTGCCACATCTTCTTTATCCATTCATCTGACGATGGACACCTAGGTTGCTTCCATGTCCTGGCTATTGTAAATAGAGCGGCAATGAACATTGTGGTACATGACTCTTTTTGAATTATGATTTTGTCAGGGTATATGCCCAGTAGTGGGATTGCTGGGTCGTATGGTAGTTCTATTATTAGTTTTTGAAGGAACCTCCATACTGTTCTCCATAGTGGCTGTATCAATTTACATTCCCACCAACAGTGCAAGAGGGTTCCCTTTTCTCCACACCCTCTCCACAATTTATTGTTTGTAGATTTTTTGGTGATGGCCATTCTGACTGGTGTGAGGTGATACCTCATTGTAGTTTTGACTTGCATTTCTCTAATTATTAGTGATGTTGAGCATTCTTTTTTTTTTTTTTTTTTTTTTGACCAGGGATGTTGAGCATTCTTTCATGAGTTTGTTGGCAACCTGTATATCTTCTTTGGAGAAATGTCTATTTAGGTCTTCTGCCCATTTTTGGATTGGGTTGTTTGTTTTTTTGATATTGAGCTGCATGAGCTGCTTGTAAATTTTAGAGATAAATCCTGTGTCAGTTGCTTCATTTGCAAATATTTTCTCCCATTCTGAGGGTTGTCTTCTCGTCTTGCTTATGGTTTCCTTTTCTATGCAAAAGCTTTCAAGTTTCATTAGGTCCCATTTGTTTATTTTTGTTTTTATTTCCACTTCTCTAGGAGGTGGGTCAAAAAGGATCTTGCTGTGATGTATGTCATAGAGTGTTCTGCCTATGTTTTCCTCTAAGAGTTTTATAGTGTCTGGTCTTACATTTAGGTCTTTAATCCATTTTGAGTTTATTTTGTGTATGGTGTTAGGTAGTGTTCTAATTTCATTCTTTTACATGTAGCTGTCCAGTTTTCCCATCACCACTTATTGAAGAGGCTGTCTTTTCTCCATTGCATAATCTTGCCTCCTTTATCAAAGATAAAGTGACCATATACATGTGGGTTTATCTCTGGGCTTTCTGTCCTGTTCCACTGATCTATATTTCTGTTTTTGTGCCAGCACCATACTGTCTTGATTACTGTAGTTTGTAGTATAGTCTGAAGTCAGGGTGCCTGATTCCTCCAGCTCTGTTTTTCTTTCTCCAGATTGCTTTGGCTATTCAGGGTCTTTTGTGTTTCCATACAAACTGTGATATTTTTGGTTCTAGTTCTGTGAAAAATGCCATTGGCAGCTTGATAGGGATTACACTGAATCTGTAGATTGCCTTGGGTAGTATAGTCATTTTCACAATGTTGATTCTTCCAGTGCAAGAACATGGTATATCTCTCCATCTGTTTGTATCATCTTTAATTTCTTTCATCAGTGTCTGATAGTTTTCTGCATACAGGACTTTTGTCTCCTTAGGTAAGTTTATTCCTAGGTATTTTATTCTTTTTGTTGCAGTGGTAAATGGGAGTGTTTCTTTAATTTCTCATTCAGATTTTTCAGCATTACTGTATAGGAATGCAAGTGATCTCTGTGCATTAATTTTGTATCCTGATCCTTTACCAAATTCATTGATTAGCTCTAGTAGTTTTCTGGTAGTGTCTTTAGGATTCTTTATGTATAGCATCATGTCATCTGCAAACAGTGACAGTTTTACTTCTTCTTTTCTGATTTGGATTCCTTTTATTTCTTTGTCTTCTCTGATTGCTGTGGTTAACACTTCCAAAACTATGTTGAATAATAGTGGTGAGAGTGGGCAACCTTGTCTTTTTCCTGATCTTAGTGGAAATGGTTTCAGTTTTTCACCATTGAGAATGATGTTGGCTGTGAGTTTGTCATATATGGCCTTTATTATGTTGAGGTAGGTTCCCTCTAAGCCTACTTTCTGGAAGGTTTTTATCATAAATGGGTGTTGAATTTTGTCGAAAGCTTTTTCTGCCTCTATTGAAATGATCATGTGGTTTTCTCCTTCAGTTTGTTAATATAGTGTATCACATTGATTGATTTGCATATATTAAGGAATCCTTGCATTCCTGGGATAAACCCCACTTGATCATGGTGTATGGTCCTTTTAATGTGCTGTTGGATTCGGTTTGCTAGTATTTTGTTGAGGATTTTTGCATCTATGTTCATCAGTGATATTGGCCTGTGGTTTTCTTTCTTTGTGACATCTTTGTCTGGTTTTAGTATCAGGGTGATGGTGGCCTCATATAATGAGTTTGGGAGTGTTCCTCCCTCTGCTATATTTTGGAAGAGTTTGAGAAGGATAGGTGTTAGCTCTTCTCTAAATGTTTGATACAATTTGCCTGTGAAGCCCTCTGGTCCTGGGCTTTTGTTTGTTGGAAGATTTTTAATCACAGTCTCAATTTCAGTGTTTGTGATTGGTCTGTTTATATTTTCTATTTCTTCCTCGTTCAGTCTCAGAAGGTTGTGCTTTTCTAAGAATTTGTCCATTTCTTCCAGGTTGTTCATTTTATTGGCATATAGTTGCTTGTAGTAATCTCTCATGACCCTTTGTATTTCCGCAGTGTCAGTTGTTACTTCTCCCTTTTCATTTCTAATTCTATTGATTTGAGGCTGAACTTGGCTCTCCCACCTTAGAGGCACAGGCCTGACACCAGGCCGGATCACCAAGAACCTGTCAGCCACACGGCTCAGAAGAAAAGGGAGAAAAAAAGAAAGAAAGAAAGAAAGAAAAGAATAAAATAAAGTTATTAAAATAAAAAAAATTATTAATAATAAGAAAAAAATTTAAGTAATTAAAAAAAGAAAGAAAGAGAGAAGAGAGCAACCAAACGAAAAAACAAATCCACCAATGATAACAAGCTCTAAAAACTATACTAAAAAAAAAAAAAAAAACCGGACAGACAGAACCCTAGGACAAATGGTGAAAGCAAAGCTATACAGACAAAATCACACAAAGAAGCATAAACATACACACTCAGAAAAAGAGAAAAAGGAAAAATATATATATATCGTTGCTCCCAAAGTCCACCTCCTCAATTTTGGGATGATTCTTTGTTATTCCGGTATTCCAGAGATGCAGGTACATCAGGTTGTTTGTGGAGATTTAATCTGCTGCCCCTGAGGCTGCTGGGAGAGGTTTCCCTTTCTCTTCTTTGTTCGCACAGCTCCCGGGGTTCAGCTTTGGATTTGGACCTGCCTCTGCGTGTAGGTCGCCTGAGGGCGTCTGTTCCCGCCCAGACAGGACGGGGTTAAAGGAGCAGCTGCTTCGGGGGCTCTGGCTCACTCGGGCGGGGGGAGGGAGCGGTACGGAGGAGGCGGGGCGAGCCTGCGGCGGCAGAGGCGTCGTGACGTTGCACCAGCCCGAGGCGCGCCATGCGTTCTCCCGGGGAAGTTGTCCCCGGATCACGGGAGCCTGGTGGTGGCGGGCTGCACAGGCTCCCGGGAGGCGCGGTGTGGAGAGTGACCTGGGCTCGCACACAGGCTTCTTGGTGGCGGCAGCAGCAGCCTTAGCGTCTCCTGCCCGTCTCTGGGGTCCGCGCTGAGAGCCACGGCTCGCGCCCGTCTCTGGAGCTCGTTTAGGCGGCGCTCTGAATCCCCTCTCCTCGCGCACCGGGAAACAAAGAGGCAAGAAAAAGTCTTTTGTCTCTTCGGCAGCTGCAGACTTTTTCCCGGACTCCCTCCCGGCCAGCTGTGGCGCACTAACCCCTTCAGGCTGTGTTCACGCCGCCAACCCCAGTCCTCTCCCTGCGATGCGACCGCAGCCCAAGCCTCAGCTCCCAGCCCCGCCCGCCCCTGCGGGGGAGCAGACAAGCCTCTCGGGCTGGTGAGCGCTGCTCGGCGCCGAGCCTCCGTGCGGGAACCTCTCCGCTTTGCCCTCCGCACCCCTGTGGCTGCGCTCTCCTCCGTGGCTCCGAAGCTTCCCCCTCCGCCACCTGCAGTCTCCGCCCGCGAAGGGGCTTCCTAGTGTGTGGACACCTTTCCTCCTTCACAGCTCCCTCCCACTGGTGCAGGTCAGTCCCTATTTTTTCTTTTTTCTTTTGCCCTACCCAAGTACGTGGGGAGTTTCTTGCCTTTTGGGAGGTCTGAGGTCTTCTGCCAGCGTTCAGCAGGTGTTCTGTAGGGGTTGTTCCACATGTAGATGTATTTCTGATGCATTTGTGAGGAGCAAGGTGATCTCCACATCTTACTCTTCCGCCATCTTGAAGGTCTCTAGCAGTTAATATTTATTTATTCTCCTCTATGAAAATATGTGGAATTACACACCAAATATCATCTCCCCTTTCTATTGACTTTTAAATTTCACTACATGATTTTCATCCTAAAAGTTGTTTTCTTTATGTCATTAAAATATACATCTTATATTTCTTTATCACCTTTAGTCAGTATCTCACCATTTTAAAAAAGTACATTCACCATCTCTGCCCCCTTCACACTCTACTTCCCAGTTTTTGTTCTTATAATTTTATGTCATTAAGGTTAATAAAATCGATTTATATTCTGTAACTTTAATCAGGTTTATGTAACTTTGTATAAAGTAAATCAGAAAATTGAAAACCTCCAAAAGATATTGAATTTGTATGGAAGGAAATGTGTTTCTACTGAAGCTTTGTGATTCCATTGAGAATATTCTAAGGTTAAGGCTAACAAGTCCTCTATTTCTAAATATTTTCCTTCTTGTCTTCTCAATCATTCTCAGTTAATACAGTATCTTGAAACTTATGCCACCCTTTCTTTAAATATATATACAAGTTAATTTTTTTAATTAATAGACTTTATTTGTAGCAGTTTTAGTTTTATAGAACATTGAGCAGATTGGAAAGAGAACCCATATACCCTCTGGTTTGATATTATCAAACTATTCATATAGATTATGTGATTATCTACTTGGATTCAGAAAAGGTATTTGACAAAATACACATTCATTTTTTTGGGACTTTCCTGGTGGCGCAGTGGTTAAGAATCCACCTGCCAATTCAAGGGACACGGGTTCGATCCCTGGTCCAGGAAGATCCCACATGCCGCGGAGCAACTAAGTCCGTGCACCATGACTACTGAGCCTGCACTCTAGAGCCCACAAGCCACAACTACTGAGCCAGCGTGCCACAACTACTGAAGGCTGCGCGCCTAGAGCCCGCGCTCCGCAACAAAGAGAAGCCACCGCAATGAGAAGCCTGCGTACCACAATGAAGAGTAACCCCTGCTCACTGCAACTACAGAAAGCCCTGCACAGCAATGAAGACCCAACACAGCCAAAAATAAATAAATTTTAAAAATACACATTCATTTTTGCTAAAAGCATCAACAATACAGGAATCACTTTATACTTCCTTTCTTAATTTGATCACCTATCTATATGTGGACATATGGATATAGATCCAAAAACCAGCATCATACTAATGGGGAGATACTGTAGGCTTTCTCACTAAAGTCAAGGACAAGAATTAATATGCATTGTTATTATGACAATATAACATTGTCTGAATGAGATTAACCTATAAATTAGACAAGAGAAGAAAATTAGAGGTACAAATATTGGAAAGGAGGAGGTAAAACTATTACTACTTACAGTAGACTAATGTTTTTCATGGGACACCTAGAACACTAAGTAGGAAAACAAAACACTACAAGTATTGGATAACAGAGTAACTTGGTGGAATATAAAATTAATATACATAAATAAATAGAATTTACCTAAACATAAAACTACTGGTTTAAAGATGTAATGAAAGACCCCACTTTTAATAGCAACATTAAAAATAAAACCATAGGCCTAAACTTAGCAAGAAATGTGCAAATGCTGTATGAAAAAAACTTTAAACCACTTCTAAAGTACAGAAAGGTAAACTTAAAATAATAGAAAAACATATAGTCACAGAAAGGAAGATTCGATATCAATGGGGTCTACTTTCCCAAGGTCTTGTGTTTGTTTTAATTTAATTTAACGTGATCACTGACTGGGACCAGAGGAAATGATTCTGAAGTTCACATAAAAGATAAGCAGTTTAGCCAGATAAACTCGGACAAAGAGCAATGAGCAGAAACTAGTTCTAGCAGATATGAAGTCTACTATAAACCTCAGCAGGTAGAGTCGTGCAGTGCTTATATGTAAGCAGGCACATAAAACGGAATAATAAGATCAAAATTAGACAAAAATATGCACAGGAGTTTCATATGTGATAAAGGTGCCATTAGAAAACAGTGAGTAAAGATGAAGCTTTCCATTTTCATGTGCTCCGAATATCAGTCTCATCTTTTCATGGCTACTGGATCATGTATTATGGTAGAAAAGCCTTCCCCAATCTGAAATTATAAACAAACATCAACCCATGGTTTCTGTTCATTAAAAAATATAAACTTTTGATCAGTGGTGTTAGAACGAGCAGCTAGCCATCTGGAGTAAGTTAACGTTGCACATCTTACACCAGGACAAATTCTAAACAGATCAATAGTTGAAATTTTGAAAATAAAACCATGCAAATGCTACAGCATCATGGAACTATTTTATATGTTGAAATGGGGAAGGTCTTTCTTAATATAATGCAAAATCCAGAGGTCATTAAAGACAAGAATGACAATTTTGACTGCAGAAAAATCAAGAACTTCAAGGAATGAAAAATACATCATACAAAAACTCGAAGGATAAATGAAAAATTGGTGATGATTGGTGGGCGGGGATTGTAACTCATTCATTAACAAAAGCTTATTCCCTAATATACAAATAGCTCCTAGATATTGAGATAAAACAGGCTAACAGCCCCAAAGAAAGGGGTTTAAAATAGTTCACAGATATATACGTAAATGCCCCTCAAACATAGGAAAAGAAGTAATACCTTGATGGTGGTAATATGAGAAGTGCAAGTTCAATCTACACTGAGATATCATTTTTTACATTTTTTATTGGCAAAATTCCAAAAGGTTGACATATTCTTCTAGCAAAACTGGGGGAAAACCAGTGCTCTTATACACTGTTTTCTGGATTCCAAAATGGAACGACTCTTAAGGAAAGAAATCTGATATTATTTATGTAAACGCATTTAACATTTCCAGTAATCCTGCTACTGGGAAGTAATCCTACAGATACACGTGGACATTTAAGAAATAACATTTATACAATATTACTAATTGCATGACTGTTTATAACACTACAAGTTTGGAAACTGCTAAAGTCCAGCAATAGGGGACTAGTGGCATGAACTCTGATGTATCCACACAGCACAGTCCTAGGAAGCTATAAAAAAGAGTGACCTGACCAAGACTGGTACCAAAAAGGTGAAGTCTCCAACATTTTTGGTTAAGTGATTAAAAACTAATAGAACAGTATTTATCATAAAGCTATAAATTGTGTACGAAAAGGGAAAATAAATATATGTATATATTCACATTTGTTTACATATTTACAAAGAAATATTAAAAGAATACACACACAAAAAAAATAAAATTACCATCTTTGAGGGAGAGGAAGGGACAGAGGTGGGAGTTCTCTCTTTGTATGTTATATACTTTTATATTATTTCGATTTTTGAACCATATGAACATACATCTTCAAAAACAAAATTGCACATATATGTACACATAATATATATGCACTATATATAATTTTAAATTCTAGATTCAAAATATTTCCCCTGAAAATCTGAATATCTGAGTAAGTTGCTTCTTTGTCGTCTAGCATCTGACTTGTAAAAATCTAATGCAGTTGGATTCTTGTTTCTTTGTAGGCTCTCTCTCTCTCTTTCCCTCTCTCTCTCTCTCTCTTTCTTTCTTTCTTCCTTTCTCTCTCCCTCCCTCTCTCTCTTCCCCGCTTCCCTCCCTCTCTTCCAGGAAGCTTGTAGAGTTTTTCTCTTTATTTTTGCAATTACAAAATTTCATCAAGATGGATGTGCTCAGCCTTTTGTGTGCTGCCCCAGTCTGAATATGACTGAATATTTTACAAGCTTGGGGTGTTTTTTGATTCCTATTTATTTATTTTTCCTCTTTACATTCTGGAAGATTCCCATGTCTTTATCACCTGCTTCACCAAAACACAATTCTGATATGTAAATATAGCTTAAATATGTGAAGGTTTCCCAAATGGGCTATCCATTGCTTGGAGAAAAGTTAAGAGATCTAAACAAAAGGGATTGTATCCACATTATGGAATTTATAGCTGAGATATATGTTCTTTTAAACTTCACACTCCCTACAATTCATCATCTCCTCCTCAAAAAGCAAGGATCTCTTTCATTAAAAGGCAATAAAAATGTAGGAAAACCTCCTAAAAATAGCTCTGTTGTCTTTCTTTTGACTGGCTTTCACAAAGATGTATAAACTAAGAATAGTGTAAGACAAACGCTTTCTCCTAAAACTTCACATTCAAAAATTTAACACATTTATCAAAAATAGGGGAAGATCTCTAAACCGGAATTTATATAAGCAAAGACAGTTACAAATTATCTATGGCACAGCAGCTCTTTTTCTAGCATTTTAGAGGCAATATGGGAAACATTTCATCTAATAACTTATGTAGTTACAACAAAATTATTCCAGTTTTCTAAAAAAAATTAACATGGTTGACTTCAGATTTCAGGCCAGAATAAAAGTGGGGAAATAGCACTCTAACACTGAACTACCTTTGTGCTAGTTGTGTTAAGTCTATTAAACTTATGGAGCTAGTTTTCTGTTAGTAGATCACTGCTAGTTTTCTTTTAATAGATTTATTTGTTTGTTTGTTTTACTAGTATCATTCGTTTAATTTTATGATTATCTTAGATTCTTTCAGACTGACTTAATACTCGATAAATGAACAAACCACTGTATAACTGATCAACTTATTTTTATATGATATGAATTAATGTACTATACAGTACAATACCACATACTGTATTTTTAAAAATTTTTTATTGGAGTATAGTTGCTTTACAATGTTGTGTTAGTTTCGGCTGTACAGCAAAGTGAATCAGCTCTATGTATACATATATCCCCTCTGTTTTGGATTTCCTTCCCATTTAGGTCCCCACAGAGCATTGAGTAGAGTTCCCTGTGCTATACAGTAGGTTCTCATTAGGTATCTATTTTATATGTAGTAGTGTGTATATGTCAGTCCCAATCTCCTAATCCATCCCATCCCCCCT
This sequence comes from Balaenoptera physalus, assembly GCF_965194825.1. Lineage (NCBI taxonomy): Eukaryota > Metazoa > Chordata > Mammalia > Artiodactyla > Balaenopteridae > Balaenoptera > Balaenoptera physalus. Next base: position 117,021,807 of record NC_138886.1, read on the forward strand.
CCTCCCTGCTCCCCACCGCCTAACCCCCCACCCCCATATCCATACGTCAGTTCTCGACGTCTGTGCCTCTATTTCTGCTACCACTTACTGTGTTAATTACTCAATGTACTCTCCCCCTTCCAGGCTTATGAAGAAGCTCACAGCCATGCATTTTCATTTGAAGGGATCTGACCCCAGATTCGTTTTTTCCATTTGGTCGAACAGAAGCTGGTTTGGCAGGCAACAGCATTCATCTGTATTAATTAACTGTTTTCTTCATCCGTGTGTAGGAGGGGAAATGCATTTATTCTACTTAGCGACTTTATTGAATCTCTGAGCCTACATTTTTTTTTTTTTTTCTTTTTTGGCCACACCCCGGGGCTTGTGGGATCTTATTTCCCTGACCAGGGATCAAACCCGGGCCCTCGGCAGTGACATCATGGAGTCCTAAACAGTGGACTACCAGGGAATTTCCCTGAGCCTACTTTTTTATATTTACAACTTTGAAAAAATTTATTTTGTATCTTAGAAAGGGTGGGAGGTTAATGAATCAAAATCATAGTTTTTGTTTGTTTGTTTGTTTGCCTTCTACCCTGGAGTTATTTATCACACTGTAGTCTAATTCTGCCTCTCTCTCTGGATCTCACTGGATTCTCCACCCCTCCCACCCCCTGGCCCTGATCCTGTCCTCTCCAGATTTCTCTGCTGATCATCCCCGCAACGTACTGTGTGTGAACTGACGCTGTGAATTTTCTTTCACTCACAATAAGTGAGTCCTCAGCCTGGAACGTGTTCCTCTTCTCTCCATTCATCTGTCCTCCACCTCCTGCAAACCCTAGTTCCTTCTGCCCTGTGTCTTCAAGGCCTCTCTCAATCTCTTCTTTCTTTCCTTTAAATAACAATAACATGGACATTTATGAAGAGCTCACACCATCAGAGCTTGCAAAACTTTTCCACCAAGGTCTTCCTTTCATCAGAGAAGAATGAAAACTATTCCAAGGGTGGGTGGGAGTGGGGTGTGTCTTATGTATTTCTTTAAAATGTCATATTTGTTTTAAAATAGTGTTTTCAATTTATTCCCATGAGAATTGAATGAAGGGGTGAGTCATCTGGACAACTCTCTGGGGAATGTAGCCCTAAGGATGCATAGAAAGAATCAGAAAGAGGCCAGTCTGATAACAAGGTTCTTACCACAAAGCTCTTTATCAAATGAGTGAGATGTAGATTAGTACTACTGCCCCTGAAGTAGAAAAGTCCCATAATTCGAAAAAAAAAAAAGAAAAGAAATAAAAAGAACAAAAGGAAGGAAGGAAGGAGATTTTACATGCAATTTCTGATGTAATCCTTGTAATACTTCTTTAAGTGAAGTATATTTAAAACCCTTCAATAGATTTTCATCATGCTTGGGTTAAAGTCTACACCTTTTATTGTGGTTTACGGTCCTCTGTAATCCACAGTCTGTCAAAATCCTTGTCTGCCTCTCTGCCCCCGTCCCCATGCCCCCCTCTCTGCTCCTACCCCTTCACCACAGGCCTTCTGGACATTTCTTACCCTCCAGGTCAACTACAGGCAGCACAGAGCTTTGGTCTCCTTTCTGAGGACCAGTTCTGTTAGGGTTTGTTTTGTTGGCTGCATTCTCGTATCTCCCATTCAGAATACTTATCACAATTTGGACTCCTTGTTTATTGTTTAATGAGGGCTGAGACCAAAGCTGTCTTAATCACCATTGTATCCCTGGAGCCTGGCCTATGGTAGACACTCAAACGCCACTGAAAAAATTAGGTGCTATTCTGAAACTTACTTTAAGGACAAGGTACTTGGAGTTTATAAGGTTGCAGTAACTCACCCAGGGTTGCACAGCTAATAGTAGCAGAGTCAGGGTCCAGATCTTTCTGACTCTATTGCACGGAGGCTTTAATTCCCACACTATAGAGTTAGAATTGCCAAACTTTCATGGCCTGCTCAGCTTATGGTTCATCTCCTTTGCTGCCTTATAATAATTTCCACACATTTCTGTCATACTTATACTGTTAAGTATTTTTCGATGCCCCACTTCCGCAACCAGAATGCCACCTCCTTTTTTCAAGGAGATAGGCCATGTTTCTTTTTATTGTCTAAAAATCTTTTTTTCTGTTTTACATGTTGCTGAAATGGGCACCTGGGACATATTAATTACTCAGCAAAGATTTTACTGAATGATGTATAGGAAGAAACAATGTACTGTGCAGTGGGGCAAAAACATACACTTAGAGGATGGAAAAATAATTTTAAAATGTATGTTTATAATTATAAACATATATTAGTCATGGGTATATATTAGGATTATGAAAGAAGGGTAAACTCTTTGCTCTTCGTGAGTGAAATGTTGAACTATAATAGTAATGAGGGAGATTTAATTTATTTAATTTTAGAATGTCAAGCACCTAGAACACTGCCTGGCACACCATAGGCGTTCAATAAATGTTTACTGAATATTGAATCAATGAATTTTAAGTACTTCATTCTAGACCTAGGCAGCTCAGGATTACCAGATATTTGAGGGAAGTCTAACATGAAAAAGGAAAACACTAAAGAAACAAACACCAAACAGATGAAAGAAACCTAGAGGAAACAGATATAATGGAGGGCAGAGAAGAAAAGATTCTAAAAGTATATGTGGGTCTGTTTCCTAAAGCTGTATAAATGCTAGATTTTTAATCTTTGGTAATATGATATTACAAAGAAATTGCTTTTCTTCTGTTATTGTTCAGCTCAGTCATCTTCAGATATGCTTAATCCTTACTAGTCACTTGTGTTATTTCATTGTCTTCTGTTTTTTGGGGTTTCTTCCCCACTTTCCTTGGTATACAAATGTCTTTGTTGCTGGTTTCTAAGAACTCATTTATGACTAAAGATGTTAAGCATTAGTTATGCAATGCAAATGAAATACCATATTTTATTGCCATCAATTTACTATGGTGTTTAGTTTTGGTTGTGTATTAAAAGATAATCATGTTGTGTTTAAAAACTAAAAATAAAAAAATAGGGACTTCCCTGGTGGTGCAGTGGTTAAGAATCTGACTGCCAGTGCAGGGAACATGGGTTCGAGCCCTGGTCCGGGAAGATCCCACATGCCGCGGAGCAACTAAGCCCGTGAGCCACAACTACTGAGCCTGCGTGCCACAACTACTGAAGCCCGCGCGCCTAGAGCCTGTGCTCCGCAACCAGAGAAGCCACCTCAATGAGACACCCGCGCACCACAACGAAGAGTAGCCCCTGGTTACCGCAACTAGAGAAAGCCCGCATGCAGCAACGAAGACCCAACTTAGACAAAAAAAAAAAATCCTCAGAGAGATAAGAGATCTAGAAGCCATAAAATTATACACATTATTCATATAATATATATAGTATAAATTTATACATGTATACTATTATTTCCCTCATTTTACAGGTAAGAGAATTGAGATAAAGGCAGGTGAGGTAACGCAGGGACAGGCTCTGTGTTGAGCAGGAAGTCTGACTCCACGGCTCCTGCTGGGATCACGCTGCAGTACAGACACTCAGATGCTCACACGCCATGTTTACGCCTTTGTATGAGCCGCACCCCTCCCTCAAGTCTCTACCATCTTTTCCACCAACCCACATTCGGCTCGTTTCCCAGGACCCACTCTCCTCATAAACCGACCTCTGAACACAGCTGTTCACACTGATTTCTTTATTCCGCAAACACTTATCATCTGTACCATTCATTTTATTACTGGGTCATATCATTGTTTTGTTCTCTAGTTGTTGTTGGTTTCTTAATCTATAGCTCTGTCCTCCCCAACAAGAGCAAATCCCCAGGGATAGAAACTCCTCAGAAATCCTTATCAAAATGCTAAGTATGTAAGTGTCACTGTATAAAAATCTGCTGACTTGAGTCTAAGTAGAGCATTTACTGGATTAATATCATGGCTCCATATCTGGAACATTCCAGACTCATAAGATCTACTTGACAAGAGTGTCTCGTTACTTCAGATGCTGTGTAACTGATTTGTCACTATCACATGCTAGTCACGTCTGGCAGCAGTGGGGAAGAGTAAGTGCACACTCTGAAATAAAACAAGGGTGACCTGGATAAACAGGCATCGCTTTACAACTCAAGTCTCTTTTGGGAAAAGGGAAGTGCTTCTCCATCACTCCAAGTTATTCAGTCTACAGGTGGTTGGATGGTCCTTGGTGGTTTTATGGCTCAACTTCACCTTTTCTCAGCTCTTCCTGGACCAGTGTTCTGTATGCTGTAAGCATATATCTCTCATTATCATTAGAGGTGACTGAACCTAGTCAAACACAGATTTCTATTTGGGAATATATTAGAAAGATATTTTTCAGCCAGCCATTCAATGTAAACCTCTATTAAATATCCACTTTGGATTTAGCAGTATCCTAAAATCTGTAGTAAAATTGTGCAAGGAGCGAAAGACATAATTTCTGCCCTCAAGGTACATACAGTTGAATTTATTTGTATTTTATATGCTTCAAGTGTGAGTTAGAACACTTGTCAGAAAATTAATGCAAAGCATCTTTGTTTCTTAAAATGACTTTTTGGGTAAGGTATAAAAACTGGCCACTGTACAAAGCCTATACCTAGTTTCTTCTTTTAAAAACTCATATATATGTGTATGTATGGATATGTATGTGTGTATATATGTATGTTTGTGTGTATAAAGATAGAGAATTAGCTAACATATGAATAACTCAAGCGGATTTTTACAGAGCATTTATACATATTTGTGCCTTTTGAAATACTGCCTAACACATGCATCTGAAAACCAGAGATGATTTGAGACAGTCATCTTGGCTCCTCTGGTAAATATTTTATGATTTACAGTTTTCCGTTTAAGGAAGGATTTGGGCTGGGAAACTATACGGTGATCAAATGATTACCTAAAAATGTCAGTGAAGAATCAGATAACGCACTTCTAATTGGATAAGTCAATGCAATAGTGAAGGAACATCTTGCTTCTTAGGCCTACCTAAATCTATATGTAATAAATCTTATATTTTAAATGTATTGCAAAGCATAAATTACTTTCCCAAATATGATCTCATTTTGATTTTGGTCCAAACACATATAAATACATTTCTATTACATATGCATGTACTAGATTATACATTCGTATCAACTCAAGATAAAACAGAATATACTCATATATTAATAGTTTCATTTGATGAAATATAACACACAGAAGCATTTATTTTTTGTTTGTCTGTTTATATATTTTGTTTTTCCCTTGGCGTGAGAGTTTAAGATATGACCATTTAGAGATTATCTTCATAACGTTTAACCCCCAAGGTTTTCTGGGTGTCCTTTACTCTTCAACTGAAAGGACAATTCTTGGAAATATCTAGTTTTTTCTGTGATATAAAACAGGCAGCCCCTCCTGTCTTGTCTAGAACGACACTGGCAGAACTAAATGCTGTGCCAACATTTGGTTTCGCTGATCACAAATGGGAACAGCAAACAAAGGTGGACCCACAGTTAGCTGTACCCACACCTGGAAATCCCCTTCCAGTGATCGCCCCACGGTGGGGAAACCGGGCCATCTTCAAGTCTACCTTTATAGTTATCGATAATCATGATCACTGGAAGATTGGGAGCCTAATCTTAAAAAGTGAAGACGGCATCTAAGCTAAATTCACAAAATCACAGCTCTAATATTGAACATTAAAGTAATAAGCAATCACCGATAAAAACTAAAAGAAAAGATTTCCAGGCTGGAATAGAAGCATATACAAGCTGAGATTTTTAAAGCCAAACTTAATATCTACCAACTGTTTAAAAGGAAACAGGAAGTGCAAATAACTCATAATTCTGAGCCTGTCCTACTGGTGAAAGAGACTTGGGATTTTGTGCATTACCGAAATGTTTTTAGCTTAGTTGTTAATACAGGTCTACAAAGCAAGACTCACCAACATTCTGTTTCTTCATAGCTTCTTGATATGTCACAGTACAAACGTCCGAGGAAAGTATAACTGGAAACAGATTGACAACAGTGACAAATTTATTTTTGGAAATGACAGCTTTGATTAGCTGTATGCTCTGTAGTCACTGAGAGAGCACACAAATCTTTACACAGGTACTCTTTTCCTTTAGGAGTATGTGCTTATGAACTACAGCGACCATTCATCCTGAAATGACTGAAATGGAGAAAATATTAGGGGGTTGAAAGTTGAAGTTTGTTTCCTCTTGTCTGTTGGATCCTTTCTGGTCACTATTTAAGGGAGTCCAAGACCATTACAGAAAGCTAACAGCCTTTAGAACTCTCAGATTATACTGATATTACTGATGGGAGAGTTAAGCCAAATTGCATTCTCAAAATGGTTCTGGGAACACACCGCTTCCAGTAATGGTCCTATCAGCCAGACCTAAAAGCAGAGGGAACAGGGGATGCACTTAAAGGCAATTATCCATCAACACTGGAAAATATGTTTACTAGATTAAGAGAGTTGGGTTATATGCAATATATCTTGATTGCAGCAAAGCAGTTGATACCACATTATTCAATTTACCAGCTAGATTAATTTAAATTGGTCTAGGCAGAAGTATAGTCAAATGAGCTACCAGCTATCCAGAGGGCCATAAATAATAGATAACAATAAACACATTTGTTTTACATGCTCCTAATTTAGTTATATTCCCCCAGAACTCTCCTTGAGTTCAGAATATGACAGTTATATAATATATGTCACCCTCCAGTTATCTTTTCTTAAGATCTTTTAGGAATCCCATCTGTTCCATAAAGTTGCAAGGACCAATTATACCATTTACCATCAACAACTCCCATTAGTCAGGGCTTCCTTTATTTATCCATATTCAGTTTTCAGCTTCCCCTTATATTTCTTTTTGATGTCTGGACTTTCTCTTAATGTAAAATGTCAAGAGCAGAAGTGCAGGGCAGTGGAAATACCCTTTGCTTCCATACAAATAAAGCTACTGACTGTGGCTTCTCTGGGGTGCTTTGGTGGAGATGACAATGAAAAGAAAGTTCAGTATAGGCATTGCTTTTCTCAGCCAGGAGAATTTTCTGTAACTTTCAGGCAGTGGAACTGGCGCAGTTTCTAAAAATATTGAATCATTGTTTATTATATTAGAAGGAAGACAAAACTCTTGAGTTTATCATTTAAACTACTGAAAGTAAAGTTTGAAAAAAAATTCGGAGGTTGAAATATACAAAAAAGTGTGGTGATTCTCAACAGACGTCTTCCATGGTGCATAAGGTGGGTAGTGGGAGAAATGTAAGAATCCCAAGAGAGTGGGAGGCGGGGGCAATTGTGGGGCTGGGAAGCTGAGGGTACCGCCCTCCCTGGAGGGGAAGCAAGAACATACTTATCTCCATCATATTCCCTCTTTCCATTCAATGCTGGTATCACACAATTGGCTGCCTTGGGAAAGTAATACGATGATATTCTTACATTTGTTTTTGAATGTTAGAACATTCATATTAGGGATTTACCAAATGTACTGTGTCTGCTTCCCTAAATTCTCTGAAATGGCATATAATAAAAGATAGAGATTCCTGCCTCTTCTCTACCTGAGAGGGGAAAAGGCAAAATAATTGTGGCAGAAACCTTGAGAGAGAGGCACTACTGCCACTGAGTTTTAAATGTAGCTGAGAGTGGGTACAGCACAGTAGAAAAACTTTACTTCCTCACTACTATTTTTTCTTCAAAGCTTTATTCATATAAATAAATAACCAATAATTAACTACTGATGTGGTTTTAGGCAAATTACTTAATTCTGAACAGTTTCCTCATCTGTAATACATTCTTTTAATTGCTGTATCACTCTGAATATCAGTTGGCCAGCTGGGCTGTGTGTGTGTATGCGTTTATGTTCTAAATACTTTCCCCCCTTTTGATTATAAAAATAAGCCATACTTGTTATTTCAAAAATCTGCAAGTATATAAAGTATATAAATAAAACTAATGAAAGTAATTCTGCTAATGTTCATAGTTAGGTTACCTGTTTGTGTATATTATTGCCTTGATTTATGTTGATTTTATTTTCATTGTTGCATTCTACTTTTATCATCTTTTTCTAACATTCAAACTTCCTTCCTTGGTTTCGTTTTCTAAAACAAATTATTTCATACTTTTACTCAGATTTCTAGTCCCCAATTCTTGTTCTTAGTCTATAATCCCATTGGGACTACTCTCTCTTAGTTTTTATTTAAAGACCCTCAATGTTTTAAATTTATCGATTAAACTTATCAATAATTCCCCCCTTTACCTTCATGTTTTTATTTTTGTCATCATTTCCTAGCCTTAAGAATTTAATTTTTCTTCTGGTTGGTTTTCTCTGTTTGCCTCCCCAGGTTCATTCTCTGCTATCCTCTGCCCCATTTTGTGCCCTGAGAGAAAGAAGATGGGGGGGTGGAGGAGAGAGTTCCCTTTTTACTTGGCCACACTGTTCCTTTCCCTGGGCTGACCCTCTCCGTGGAGGGTGACCTTCACGGGTTCAGAAGACAGCATTTTTAAGACACTCCCTCCCCTTTCAAGTCTAGAAGTGGTCGTGGTCCCCACTTTTCACCAATTCTTCTGATTCTCTTCCCATTTCTCTGCCATTGACCCTTCTTTAAACGTCTTCCAGTTAAACACTTGTAGAATACTATTCATTTCATGTTGACGTGGTGATAGAAACAATCTTTATCCCATTAATCTTTTCAAAAATGTTAAAAGGTTTTGATTTTTTGCATTGTAGTTAAATTCTCTTATGTTAAATAGTGACTGCTTTAAACAATGTTAAATCTTCTCATTTTACCATCTGTTATTCTTATCTCACTTTTAATTAGCTATACATTAACACATTTTAACTTTTGCTTCTCCGATATTGTGATTTATGTTCAGGTTTTATAATGACCTACAAAAAGCATGAGTACAGAGAGTGACAGCAACAGAGAGACCTCACACCGCAAACAGGAGGCTAGAGGACCTTTCCCTTAGTTCTCCCTATAGCCTTTTATCCAGTTTCCTCAATGGATTTCTAATCCCTTTTACAATTATTTCCCTAAAAAAATACTAACCCTGAGATACACAGGGACCTACACATTAAGTCTCCATAGGGCAATTTATTCTCTTTATACAAGTTCTATACTTTTCTAACACTATGTATTTTCCATACTATGCAGTCTTTGTATTGAAACCGCCTGTTTTCATATCTGTGGTCTCTGACACGTAGAACCAGTGGTTTTGGCAAAGTGTATCATTGTGTTACAAACAAGCACAGCCTGACATGAACCTTTATCCTCCAGGACTAGAGGCAGGATAAAGAACTGCCAGCGATGCACTGAAACTCAGGAGGCCGGCTGGAGAGGGAGTAGCACTTGACATTCCAAGATATGAAATCAGCTGCAGAGCAAGCTGAGCCTGGAAGAGCTGAAAGTGGCTCATGTAGGGATTACGGTTCTTCATCTGCTGATTCTGGCAAGAGAAGGTGGAAGGCTGCTTCAGAACGACTGGATGTGAACTCGACCGCTCACAGTGAGAGGTCCGGCAGAGTCCTACACCGGCCAGCCGAGTCACGGGGAGAAAGGGTTAGAACCCTTCAGGTAGCTAACTGAGGAAAGTAGAAAGAATCAGAGAGAATCCACCCACAACTGGACGGACCTGTCCTTCTTCAAGAACTCATTACTTCAAAAATTTAAAAAATCACCTCCCTGAGATCAGCTCTGTGCTTTGTGACCACCTAGAGGGGTGGGATAGGGAGGGCAGGAGGGAGGGAGATGCAAGAGGGAAGAGATATGGGAACATATGTGTATGTATAACTGATTCACTTTGTTATAAAGCAGAAACTAACACACCATTGTAAAGCAATTATACTCCAATAAAGACGTTAAAAAAAAAATCACCTCCCTGGAGCTTATTAATAGAAAGATGAGGCGATTGACTAAAGAAAGCAAAACGAGATATTTAAAGAATCTGCTTTGTATTTTTCAGTAAAGTCACTGAACAATAATGACTAGAAACAAAATAAGAAACGCAAGAAAAGACAATGTGTTGATAAAGGATTCTTTTGGTTCCAGCCAGCCAGAAATGGGGTTAATAGACAGAGAGAGATGCTGGGGCAGCTCAGTGACACCAGGTCTGGGACGGAACCGAGCCGGAAGAGGACCCCGTGAGCTCTGCCCAGGCTGCTTCTCTCTTAATTCTGCCCTCTGCCCTCCACACCCCCTTCCCCGGTCCGTGCATCAGTTTCATTTTGCTCTCTCAGTGCAGGCGGACCAGGCCACGGGGCGTGTAAGGTGGCCAGAAGCACGCACAGGGTTTACAGTTTAAAGGTCCACCTACCCGGATAGAGCCTAACTGGTCTCTTGCCCTCAGGGAAAAGGGGCTGATTTGCCCCACTTTTTGTCTGGCGCAAACCAGCCAACTCCTAGTGCAACCTCTTTGAAGGAGTAGGCAGTTCATGGAAAGGAACAGGCCTGTGATACAATAGAGCCCACGAAAGATTATCGTCATATGGTCCTAAGGAAGGACATATGAAAAGGTAGCTGAATGAGATCGGGAGAGAACAGGAAGGAATTTCAGTTATGATCCAAAATACAGTTATGATGCAAACTTGAGTTTACTCTGAATAAATTAGAATAGACAAAAGAAATTAAAAGTAAGCAAAAAGATTTAACAATCCTTTTTAAGTCTTTTAAAATAATTGTTTTACTTTGTTTTCAGAAGTCCTTCCTTGCTGGTTTTCCTTAGTTTTTACATATCAGGACCTTTTGAGTTGAATAATTAGTTTATTTATTTTGACTTTTTCTTGTTTACTATTCAGAATATTTCAGGCTGTTAAAATTTGCTTGTATGTATAGATTTGGCCTCATCTCATAAATTTGGGGAAAAAAATCCTCATTTGTTATTTGCTTAATATTATGTGATGTCAGATGAGGATATATTTAAAATTTCAAGATGTTTCTATTTAGAAATGCTTATTAATTCCTTGATATATTAAATTCTAGACAAAGACAGTGACCTGTACGAGGTTCAGCTTTTCAGATTTAATTTTCATTGGGGTCTTAATATATCAGTTATATTTATTAATTCCAAGCATATAGCAGGTTTATAGGAGAAAAATCTAAATACGCATGTACTCCACCTTGTCTCCTTATTCAATTCTCTGAGCTTTGTTTTTGTTTTGTTTAGTTTTTCAGGGAGTGTTGGCCTTTTGTTTTCTAAACTCATCAAAGGCTGAAAGAGCTCTTTAAAAGACCTCTGTGACAATTGTAATTCTATTTTTCTTTATAGAGTCTGATGTAGTTATTTGTCTCATAAAGATCTATGACTGTTAATTTTCATGATGAATATTATCTTTTAGAGTTATTATGAAGATTAAATAACACAATGCTTACAAAGCACTTATTCAGTAATTGGTATATGGCAAATGCTCTATAAATGTTAACTCATTATCGTTTCCTAAATCAGTAATTTCTGCTTTTATCTTTATTAATTTCCAACTCCTGTATTTTTCCTCTTTCTTAAATTGAATGGCTATTCCATTTGTTTTAAATCTTTCTTATTTCATAGTGAAATCTTTTAAAGCTGTGGATTTTCCTTTAGCTATATCCTGTGGGTTTTGCTGTAGAGTATTCTTATGCTTATTATCTCTAAATAACCAGAAATTTTACATTTTTGTTCTATTTTATTTTAGTCCAAAGATGTTGCCATAAAATATGCATTGCAGGAATCGATTAAGATTTACTCTGTGACCAAGTACATACATATCCATTTTTAAAAAATATTCCATGGGCATAAGAAAAAATGACTTTTCTGAGTCTTTATGATGTACACAGCTCATATATCACCTTATAGTCTTCAAGTTCTTTATATGCTTCTATAATTTTGTCAGCTTAATCACTGTACTCAATTTCTGTGAGATAAGTTTTACATTCTCTCCCTCACCCCTGAATTATATCCTGGCTACCTGTAGGATCCTTGAATTCTAGAAAGCCATAAACATTTTTTTTACTCTGTTGCAGCTTCCTGAGTTGCAGCGGGAATATCTCTCCCTTTTCTGACTCATTATTGGTAAGTCTTCTCACTATGTGGAAGTTTGGAAGATTTGCTTTTTATCCTTAGAGTTTCACAAAAATTTCCGGGTTATGTAGAATGTCTTTTGTTGTTGTTAATCTGGCCTGTTAATCAGGAGACTTGATCTAAAAACTCAAGTCAGAAAAATATTCTATTATTTCTTTAACTATTTCTCTTTCCCCATCTGTTTCTTTATCTGTTTCTGAATTCTTGGGTTATTTGATCTCCTGGATCGATTTTTCCATTATGTTTATCTTTTTTCTCCTAATTACTACTCTTTGCTTTTTCACTCTTTATCTTAGGATAATTTCCAGTTCATTTACCGTGTTATTAATGAGGCTTTCATCAGTATCCATTCTATTTTTTTACTGCCTCTGTTGAATTTCGAAATTAAACTTATTATAATTTTTACCAGCAAAAAAATCTTTATCATTCTAAGACTTCTTCTTTTTTTTTGTAGAACTTCTCCCTCAGATCTCATTGAATTATTTTTAGTTCTTTCCTGTTTCCTTCATTACTTTACTGTCATAAAAATTTCCCCTATTTCAATGGGATCTATCTGTTCTAACTACTTCAATTTCATTTCCATCCTTAAAAGTGTGGATTACTCTTAAATGTTTGGTCATTTTTCATTGATACTCACCAGGCTAATGAGGAACATCGTAGTTATTTATTTCTTCTGAACTCATTTAACTTTGTCTATAGGAAAGCCTGGAGAGCTAAGCAGATGGGGAAATAAAAGTTACAGATCTGTTTCTTACTTAGAAGGCAGCATCTAGGGAGCCAGTGGGTTGTGGCACTTCTCAGGAAAGTTCAGTCTTAGAGAGTGATTGTCTTCCTGGTTTTATAAGAGTGCAACGATTCAGTTCACTATGGAAGAGTTATTCAAAAGAAGTCCGTGTCAGCAGCATTGGAAAGTTTCTCCCTTGAGTCTGTATAACAAGTGAGCAAGACATCAGGAGTAATATTTATTAAGAATTGCTCAGAATAGCTGGACCTCCTCAGGAATCCACTGGGTTAGTTGTCTTCACTCCAGACTTTACCAAAGTGTTAGACCACTATCTCTCCATGGAACCCTCTGCAAACTGTGCAGCAGGTGGGCCTGAAGTTTTCTCACCTGCTCTGCATCACAGGAACCCAAAGGCTGCAGACTCCAACAATAGGTCAGTCTTCTTCCCTTCCAGGACCCGTTAGCCAAGTGGAATTATTACCTCCTTGGAGAGTTAAGAGGAGGAGAAATCAAGAAATCAAACACTGTATCAAGTCCTGTTTTCTCCCATCCCACCATAGTGTACTGGAAAAAATAGGATGATATGGTTGCATTATAATAAACTAGGACTAGCCTCAAAAGATAACTGGCTCTCTATTTCTATGAATTTCTTTATGAAAATCCCTATGAAATTCCCCTATGAAAGCAAACCTCTGGATCGACTCGTTCAAAGCCAGAGTCATAATTTTCTTGGATGTGCCCCCAACATTTAACTGGCCTCTTACTAGCATCTCTAAGAAATAATGTAGCTTCACGGTTTTGGCAATGCAGACCAGATATGGACAGAGACGTGGCTTTTGGGAAGAGGAAGGATGAGGGCCCCATGGGTGACTAATAGGAATGTGTTATTTAGAGATTCATTCAGTTACCTTGAGCACAACTACTTTATTGAAGGGTTTACCATAAAGTTATACTTCAATAGATGCTCAAAGGATATCTTTCTGAAAAAAAAAATCTGCAGCCACAATGAGTCCAAATGTTAGTTGATGCCTCATCTATGGCTTCCCACTAGAGTTTGGTGTCTCCTGGGAATTTCTCCCAGGGGGCCAAAGCTCTCTTACAGCAGCTAAGACTCAATGGAAACAACCTTCTTGAGATGTTTTACTGTCCTTTCTGAAAGGCTTTCAAGGCTGGCACGGTAGACGGCAAAATGGTGGAGCTGTACGATGGCCCAGATGTTGCCCCTCTTCTCTGAGCGCTACACACTGCCACCTCTCCTCTCTCACCGAACCAGCCAAAGGTCTACAATTTGCCTGGTTTCTGCTCATACTGGGTGCCAATTTTCCACTTTTCACACTAAATGTAAGTGAGTATCACTGTCACTGCTATCTGCCGGCGGGTGGAAACTTCACCCACCCAAGATGAACCTTGGTCCTAGTTTCCGCATTCCACAAACACGTAACTGATGGCCAGATGGGAAAGAAGTCCTCCTTTCCTGTCACCCTGCCCCTCCGCCCCCGCCAATCGTATAGTCAACTTGGCAATAAATGCTGCCCTTCTCTTCACTGCTTGTTCATGAAGGGGAATTGGGGATTAGAGTCTGTCTTTAAACCCAGTTCCCGGTGGCCAACCTGCAGCCACCTCCCCAATCTCCCCTCATAAACAAGCAGTGAAGAGAAGGACACCATTTATTGCCAAGTCGACTGTAGGATTTGGTCCTGTTCACTTCTGATTCCCACAGACTTCCCTCCCTACGTTCCTGGGAATTGGACTAAGAGCGTCTCCCCCTGCCTTTTCCAGAACATCCTGGCAGCATTCCATCCTCCTTGCACAAAAGGTCAAGAAATGTGAAGGATATGAGCTTTGACCTGACTTATAAGCTAATAAGTTAGCCTGCCGACGTTTCATGGATGCTGGAGAAAGATACAGTTCTCCCGAGTCACAGACAAAGGACTTCATTGCTCAAGGAAATAGCAGGAGCCCCCAAATCAGTGTTTGCTCTTGTTTCCTGAGCCCCCAGTCCTCCGGGGAAACTCAGAGAGAGCCCGGAGATACACACAACGGGCTGCGTTACAGGGGAGGAATCTGTGCTTAAGGTACGTGCTCCAGAGGAAGACGTTCTCTCTAACCTCCAAGGCTGTTCTTCACCCACACGTCCCTAGAAACATCATCTGCAGTCAAGGTGGCAGGTACTTCTACTCTCAGGGTATACAGAACTGCAAGAAGTCACGGATCCTTTTCTCCCCAAAAGGAATTGATCAAGAAGGATTGTCCTAACAAACACTTTGTGATACTTTCAAAATATGAATCAGCTCATGTTACTTCCTTGCTCCAATGACTACCAGTTATGCTGACGAATAAAATCCAAACTCCTAACCGTGACCCCCAAGGCCTGACGTTCCCTGGCCCTGGCTGTGTCTCAGATGCCATCTTTCTGAATCCAGCACTCTGTTCTCCTCGCAGTACCCGGACACCAAAGCACTCCTCCACCTTGATGTCCGCTGTTGCTGGATTTGTACATGGCTCTGTCCTTCCCTCACCGAGGTCACTGCTCAGATGTGACCTCCTTGGAGAAGACTTACTTGAGTACTCTGAAGTTAAAGCCCACTTGCTCTAATCCTTCCCCTCATTATTTTTTCTCAGCACACTTACCTCCACCTGCCAAATCCAGGTCCATTAGCCTATTTCTTTGTTATCATCTCCCCCTCTAGACTGTAACCTCTCTGAAGCTGGGGACTTTGGCTAGTATGTCCCCTGACTTAGACCAGAGCCTGGCAGTCGCTTGACAGACCCTCGGTAAACATCTGTTAAATGAAATATAATGTTTTCAACTGCTTCTTTCTTCATTAAAAGGACTGCTCATTTGCTTACTCCTTATAAGCCAATATATAGTGAATCAGGCCTGACATACCCGGAAACAGAGACATTTACAAAGATTGATTCCTTGTGAAAAATGTTACTTTCAGTTTCCCAGAGTGTGTGTTTATTCCTGCAGATAGCCAGTCGACAGTGAAGCTCAAGAGTACACGTCTGGACTACTGCAATCACGCCCTAGCTGGTCTCTCCCAACTTTCATTCTTGCTACTCGACAGCACACTCTCCCTAGAGCATTAAGAGTAATCTTATTGCCATAAAATTTGCATCACATCACGGCCCTCTTTCAAAATCTTCAGTGCATCCCATCGCATTTAGAACAGTACCTAAAGTCTTCATGATGAGCTTCTAAGTCATATCCTAGCACCTAGCTAGCTGTCAAACAGACAGGGTTTAGGGTTGACAAAGCAGCTGGAAATTTAGGAGCGAAATCCTGGAAATGAGAAAGTTGCAGAAGGGGTGACTCAGAACCTGAGCATAAACTCCCTCCAGTTCCTGGATAACTGCAGCTACACATGCGTGGGGATTACTGCAGGGGGCTTGGGAAACAGCAGACAGCAATGAGAGAGAAGCCTGCCTTGGAAAGACAAAGTACACTGGGTGAATCTGGGAGTTGACGGCCCCTTCAGACTTCAAGACAGGAGATTACTCGTCACACGATGAACCATAAGTGCAAATATATTACTAATAAAAAACATGAAGCAGAAACTCACAGACAAAAAGGGAGAAACAGTTAAATCCACAATTGTAATTGAAGATTTTAACACCCTTCTCTTAGTAGTTGATAGAACAACCCTATAAAAAATTAGGAAGGATGTAGAAGATCTAAATGACCAACCATCACCAAATGGACAGTCATAGGACATCACACCTAATGACTAAAGAATACGTAGTTTTTTCAAGTGAACGTGGAATGCTCACCAAGTTAGATCACATCCCGGGCAACGAAATAATTCCCAAATTGATTTTAAAAGATGGAAATTTGCAGAGAATGTCCCCTGACGATGGAGGAATTAACTTAGAAAGCAATAACAACGCCCTACCTAGAAAGACACAAAATATTTACAAATTAAGTGGCCCGCTTTTAAATAATTCCTGGGGCAAAAAAGATATCACAAAGGAAAAAAATATATTTTGAACAAAATAATAAGGGAAATGTAGCATATTAAAATTGTGGGATGTGGCAAAAGCGGTGTTTCGAGGAACTACATGATTATAAATGCTAATATTAAAATTTCCCGAAGGTCTCCATTTCCTACAGTTGCAGCACAAATTCCCAAATCTGTGGTGTGATACGTTAGGCTCTCATGCCCTGGCTCTGTCTCAGACATCTGATCCTACAGGGCCTCTCTTAATAGAAGCCTTATGACTCCTTCTTAACGCCATACCTTTGCAGCATTCTTGGTGGTTATCTTCTGCGCAGAAAGCCCTCCTGATTCTCTTATTTCTGAAACTTTTCTTGCAAAATTCAGCCCAGGCAATGTCTCATCCATGACCCCTCAGGCTGAGCAAAGGTCCTCTATTCCTTTATTTTTTGCTTCAAATACAGTAGCAGAAAACATTTTGTTTTCTTTTGCTCTGTTCGGGGTGGGACGGGGTAAGCACCTCAAATTAATTAGAGAATTAGTCTTCCTGACGTTATTTTTATATGTCCTCATCACCCTTTCCATTCATCTTTGGCTATACACCTGGTTGGGTTTTTTCTCAATGTTTATGCTTATATTAAAATTTGTTGAGGTCATGTATCATTACACATTGTAATCCTAACCTATTTATACCTCCCTTTTTATTCCTCCTCAGCTAGAACTGCATTTATGAGGCCTTCATAACTTCTCAAACATTTTAGACTCTCTTCCAGAAATTCATGTTTGGGGGTCAAATTTATTTTTTCTCTGAATGTTTTTGAACTCTGCTCTTCTGACTCTCTGGGTACCAAATGTAACCATCTCCATATTTTCACTTGCTGGCTATTAAGGACTCTAAGATGAACTTACTGTTTGTTTGTTTGTTTTCTGGAATTTTAACATTTCTTTTTTGATAACCAAGCAGGTTTTTCTTATTGGTAAGAATTGCTGCAGAAGTTTGTTTCTACTGGTTTTTGTGTTCTAATTTCCGGGAGGTACAGATGATACCAAAAGCAACTTAACTTACAAGTTCATTAATATCGAGAGCTACACCGAGACATGGATTCCAAGCAGGCCCCTGTTTGGAATTCCTCAAATTAACATTTGCTAATTATTCGTTCAGTATTTACTTGGTTGGGAGCGGGGTGAATAAATTGATTTTATATGAATTAAAATGTTTCAATCTTTATATTCAAAATTATGTATTAAATGTGCCATCTATAAACTATATTTTTTTAACTTTTAATTTGGAAATAATTTCAAACTTAAAGTTGCAAGAAAAAGAATCATACAGAGGATGCCTGGGTAGCCTTTACCCAGGTTCACCTATTCTTGACTTTTAGCCCCATTTGCTTTATTATCTGGTATCTATCAGTCTATCATCTACCTGTATCATCTATCATTTAATACATCTAATCGGCCAATCTAATCTGTCCATCCATCTGTTTACATAATATTTTTCTGAGCCGTTTGAGAGCATATTTCATGTATTATGACCCTTTACCCCAACACTTTACGTGTATTTTTTTTTAAAGAATAAGGATATTCATTTATGTAACCACGTACTGTAATATATTTAACTGTTGTCTAATCCCCCAGCTGTATTCCAATCTGTCAATTGACCTAATAATTTCCCATATAACATTATTTTTCCTCTAGTAAAGGATCACTCTAGGATCTAGTATAGCATTTAGTTCTCATGTTTCTTTAACCTCCTTTGACCTGGAACATTTCCACAGCTTTTCTTTTATCTTTTAACAACATTGACATTTTTGAAGTATAATCCCCCATTTAAAAAACAGAGCCGTCTTCATTTTTTATTTGTCTACTGTTTCTTCATTATTCGATTGAAGTTATACAGTCTCAGCTGAAATATCACATAGAGGAAGCTATATCCTTCTCAAGACATCGTGCCCATCTGCCTCTCACTGGTGGCGTTAACTTTGATGATCTTATCAGGGTGTTGTCTCATTTCTCCATTGTATAGCTATTACTTTTTTTTTTTTTGAAATGGACAGTTACTTAATTAGGTTCTTTGTAAGACATTTAGAACACTACTTTGTGAGGATAAATTCTGTTTGTGAGAGCAAACACAGAGCAGAGATAGCCCTGGAGCTGAGGAACAGCTTTGATTCTTTGCAGAATTTGTGAGTGCACAGCTTTCTGATGAACCTTGCGCTGCTCTGTAATCTCGTATTTCTCTCTCTCTGTGTCGAAGATCTCACCTTCCTGGTGCCTGGGCTTACGCAGCTTCTTCTTCTTGAAGTAAGCGTCAGTGAGATGTTCTGGGATTTTCACACCACTGATATCAATTTTGGTGGAAGTGGCAATGACAAATTTCTGGTGTGTTCTCCACAGAGGAACTCGACTGAGGGACAGAGGCCCAGTCACAAGTAGCAAGCCACTGCTCAGCTGCTTCAGGAAAATGACCTTCTTGCCTCTGTGGCGCCCAGTGAGGATAATCAGAATGGTCCCAGGAGTGATGCTAGCACGCAGTTTTCTCACATGCTTCCTGAAGGGTTTTTTGCCGCAACTCAACAGCTTTCGAGGCACATCTTCAGTAGGATAATACCCAGGCATTTTGCAAAGTTTAACCACCCGGGTACCACCATTCTTGTCACCACCAACTGGTTTTGTGACAGTAGCAAGAACCTTCACCTTCTTCTTCTTTTCCACCTTGGATTTAGCTGCTGAATACTTCCTCTTGGACAAGGCCGTTCTGGAATACATAGCCGATCGGGAATATCTGCCAATTCCTCTGACCAGGACAGGGTTTGGGCAGCAGTGGGGCTTCCCCTGCTTTACCTTCTGAACCTTGCCACCAGCATCAGCCTTCTTGGCTTCAGGTTTTTTCTCCTTAGTATCTGGCTTCTCAGCCTTTTCACCCGCCATCTACCAATACATATATTTTTTAAAAGGCATTTCACCAATTATCTCATAGCTATACATCAATAGGCCTCCCAGACTACAAGTTCTCATCTTCCTTCTCCATCCTTTTCATCCCTCCCACTATAAGATATAGGCCTTCCTCCAAATCGCCACGCATCTGCAGCAACGTTCATAAATGGTCCACTTTGGGGTTGTCTCCCAATACAGTATAACCTTCTTGACGATTTGAATATATCTCACAACTATTATTTGTTTACATATATTTAGTGGTCACAAGTCCCTATTCCATTATTTCTGTTTTGCGAATTAGAAATCCTAGACTTAGCTTTAACAATCTCCACAGCCAGGAAGCAGCGAGGCTGGAACTTGAAACCATTTGCCTTCAGGACTTTTGCTCTTATCAGACTGTCTCATTCAAGAAATTCGGTTTAGGTGGGGAAGACACACACACACACACACACACACGCACGCACGCACGCACACACACACACACACACAAAGATGGCCCAAACTCAGGCCAAACTGAAAAAAGCGCAAAGCCCAGGAGGCGACTTCCGGCCGCAGCCGTGGGGAGATGAGAAAAATTGCATTTGTCCTCAGCCTCAAATCCACAACGTGGCAGAGACGAGCCCGGCGTCGTCTTTTGGAACCCAGGTCCGGGTCGCGGAGCGCGCAGCCGCCCGTGTCCCTGCTGCCCCACTGGCCCGCTGGGGATGCCTGGAGGGGCCCTGTTTCCCCAGCCCCGGAGGGTGGCGAGCAGCCGCAGCCCCCGAGCCTCTGCAGCATTTCATCTCACGCTCTTCGTGCCCCACCGTAAACCCAAGCGAGAGAAATGAGGCGTCTGGGAGGCCTCCCAAATGGCCCTGGGCGTGTCCGAGCCCTGCAGTTGTTGACTTGATACCCTCCCGGTTAGGATGGCGAAGGATTGGGATTCTGAAATCGAGCCCTGCAGAGAGGCCCCGCCATTCTTACCTTGCAAGATGCTATTAATTTTTTTTTCCTTGCAAGTAATAGCAATCTGTGCGAAAAAGTTTCAAGTCCGTGCAAATACTCTGCTCCTCATCAAATTTCCCCCTCTTGATTTAGCTCCCATTGATGATTTTTGCCTGAACTAGTCTTTGGCTGAAAAATTATGATTTTCCAATTCTTCATCACACCTTCTACATTTACCAGTTGACTCCCAATATTCTGTAAGCAAGAGCCCTCCCTTCACTTTTCTTCCCTCCCTCCTTCCTTCCCTCCTTTCTTCCTTCTTTCCTTTCTTCACTTTATTATCTACTTATTATTGGTATGGACTCATGGTTCCACTTTTTCAATTGTCTATAGTCTATGACTGTTCCTCAATTATTGTGTTCCTCATACTTTTCCAGGTTTCTCCAGTTGAAGCCCCTTCAGGGTGGGTCCTGTGTTCTTATGACATGCCTCCTCATTTTTTTAGTGCTTTCTTTCTTTCTGGAACATGGTTTTCCCTGTTGTTCATTTACCCACTCTGCCTCAGTCCTAGAATCAAACATTTCTCAGGGAAGCACTGGCTTCTTTTAGAGCATGATGGCATTAGACCCCAACACATCTGGGCACTAGGTCTCCGGATTGCTTCTGCGTGTCTTTACTTCTAGGAAAACTAAAAAGCATGTGCATTTATATACATGTATACATACGTATATATACACACAGACATACGTGTATATATGTATGCATACACACACTCCAGTACACACACACGCACACACATATGGTTATTAGAAATCGTGAGTTCCTACAGGGTTGCCACCTCTATTTCTGGCTGGTATATCCCTTCTCCCACTTGAGATCTCTGCCTCCCAACAACGTAAATACATTTGCTTATTTGCTCAATCCTGCGATATACCTAATAGAATGGCTTCCCTTATATCCTTGCAATAAACAAACCTATTACACTAGAGGGAGTTCAGAATTTGTTTGCAGTTTTCTCTCTCATCTGTCTTGTCTGTCTGCCCAAGACAGGACATATGGTCAGATACCACATTTGTTAATAACTTAGATTAGTTCTCTACCCTCCTCCAGTGTGACAGTGTTATTCATTTGAAATAGATCCTGGTTTATTTATTTCTATTTGCTTTAATATCAGGAACTCCCTTCTCATCCTTAATTTAATTTTACTTTTTGATTACTAACAACATTAACATGCTTCCAGAAAGTCAAAATTTACAAAAACTCAGAGAACTGTCACTCCTTTCTGTAGCCCGTCTCAGTTCCTGCCACACTTTGTAGGTAATCAACCTCATTGTCTGCTGGTTTGCACTTCCTGTGTGTGTATGCTTTTTTTTTTTTTAATGTAAAAACAAGTAATATGTATGCTTTCTTACTTTCCCTGTTTTCTAGCACAAAAGTAGTGTAATGTATATGCTGTTTTGCATTTGTATTTTTCACTTCACAATGTGTCCTAGAAATCACTGCATATGAATTCACAAAAATCTTCATTTTCTTTTTCTTTTTTTTAAAAATTGAAGTATAGTTAATTTACAATGCTGTGTTAGTTTCAGGTGTACAGCAAAGTGGCTGTTATACATATATACATATACATATATATATATATTCTTTTCAGATTCTTTTCCATTATAGGGTATTACAAGATCTTGAATATAGTCCCATGTGCTACACAGTAGGTCCTTGTTGTTTATCTATTTTATATATAGTAGTGTATATATGTTAATAACTGCATAGTACTCCTTTGAGTGTTTGTAATATGGTTAAGTAAACCAACTCTTATGCTTAGACATTTAAATAATTTCCAATATTTTGTAATTATAATTGCTGTAATGAATAATCTTGTGCATGCATATATATATATATGTATATATATATATATATTTTTTTTTATTCCTGTAGTTGGAGGTGTATTTACAGTAAATTCTTAGAATGTTAAATGAATAAGTCATTTTGTTAGATATTGGCAAAATCCATTCTACAAGTATTGTGCTATTTTGCATTTCCACCAGTAATGTATGAGAATGTTAGTTTCTCAACATCATCAGCAGAAGAGTGCGTTTGTCATGCTTTGATTTTTTTGCCGGTCTAACCTGTGAGAAATAATATTTCTGTGTAATTTAATTTGAATTTCTCTAACTTGAATGAAGTTAGACATCTTTTCATATGTGTAAGGGTTATTTTTAATATCTACTTTTGTGACTTGTCTGTTCATGTCATTTGATTTTCTTTTTTCTGTAAGATTTTTGTTCTTTTCTTCAATGGTATAACTTTTTTCTGTATTAGGGAAATTAGCCTTCTCAGTAGTATTTTTGCAAATATTTTTTTCCCAGTTTTCCCTGTCTTTTGTGTTTGTTTATGGTGTTTGGATTTTTTATTTTTATTTTTTTAACATTTTTATTGGAGTATAATTGCTTTACAATGGTGTGTTAGTTTCTACTTTATAACAAAGTGAATCAGCTATGCATATATATACATCCCCATATCTCCTCCCTCTTGCATCTCCCTCCCACCCTCTCTATCCCAACCCTCTAGGTGGTCACAAAGCACCGAGCTGATCTCCCTGTGCTATGCGACTGCTGCCCACTAGCTATCTATTTTACATTTGGTAGTGTATATATGTCCATGTCACTCTCTCACTTCATCCCAGCTTACCCTTCCCCCTCCCCGTGTCCTGAAGTCCATTCTCTACGTCTGTGTCTTTCTTTATTCCTGTCCTGCCCCTAGGTTCTTCAGAACCTTTTTTTTTTTTTTTTTTTTGATTCCATACATATGTGTTAGCATACGGTATTTGTTTTTCTCTTTCTGCCTTACTTCACTCTGTATGACAGACTCTAGGTCCATCCACCTCACTACAAATAACTCAATTTCATTTCTTTTTATGTCTGAGTAATATTCCATTGTATATATGTGCCACATCTTCTTTATCCATTCATCTGTCGATGGACACTTAGGTTGCTTCCATGTCCTGGCTATTGTAAATAGAGCTGCAATGAACATTGTGGTACATGACTCTTTTTGAATTATGGTTTTCTCAGGGTATGTGCCCAGTAGTGGGATTGCTGGGTCGTATGGTAGTTCTATTTTTAGTTTTTTAAGGAACCTCCATACTGTTCTCCATAGTGGCTGTATCAATTTACATTCCCACCAACAGTGCAAGAGGGATCCCTTTTCTCCACACCCTCTCCAGCATTTACTGTTTATAGATTTTTTGATGATGGCCATTCTGACTGGTGTGAGATGATACCTCATTGTAGTTTTGATTTGCATTTCTCTAATGATTAGTGATGTTGAGCATCCTTTCATGTGTTTGTTGGCAATCTGTATATCTTCTTTGGAGAAATGTCTCTTTAGGTCTTCTGCCCATTTTTGGATTGGGTTGTTTGTTTTTTTGATATTGAGCTGCATGAGCTGCTTGTAAATTTTGGAGATTAATCCTTTGTCAGTTGCTTCGTTTGCAAATATTTTCTCCCATTCTGAGGTTGTCTTTTCATCTTGTTTATGGTTTCCTTTTCTGTGCAAAAGCTTTTAAGTTTCATTAGGTCCCATTTGTTTATTTTTGTTTTTATTTCCACTTCTCTAGGAGGTGGGTCAAAAAGGATCTTGCTGTGATGTATGTCATAGAGTGTTCTGCCTATGTTTTCCTCTAAGAGTTTTATAGTGTCTGGCCTTACATTTAGGTATTTAATCCAATTTGAGTTTATTTTTGTGCATGGTGTTGGGAGTGTTCTAATTTCATTCTTTTACATGTAACTGTCCAGTTTTCCCAGCACCACTTATTAAAGAGGCTGTCTTTTCTCCATTGTATATTCCTGCCTCCTTTATCAAAAATAAGGTGACCATAAGCACATGGGTTTATCTCTGGCTTTCTATCCTGTTCCATTGATCTATATTTCTGTTTCTATGCCACTACCATACTGTCTTGATTATTATAGCTTTGTAGTACAGTCTGAAGTCCAGGAGCCTGATTCCTCCAGCTCCTTTTTTCTTTCTCAAGATTGCTTTGGCGATTCGGGGTCTTTTGTGTTTCCATACAAACTGTGAAATTTTTTGTTCTAGTTCTGTGAAAAATGCCATTGGTAGTTTGATAAGGATTGCATTAAATCTGTAGATTGCTTTGGGTAGTATAGTCATTTTCACAATGTTCCAAGGACATGGTATATCTCTCCATCTGTTGCTAGCATCTTAAATTTCTTTCATCAGTGTCATATAGTTTTCTGCATACAGGTCTTTTGTCTCCTTAGGTCGGTTTATTACTAGGTATTTTATTTTTTGTTGTTGCAATGGTAAATGAGAGTGTTTCCTTAATTTCTCTTTCAGATTTTTCATCATTAGTATATAGGAATGTAAGAGATTTCTGTGCATTAATTTTTATCCTGCTACTTTACCAAATTCATTGATTAGCTCTAGTAGTTTTCTGGTAGCATCTTTAGGATTCTCTATGTATAATATCATGTCATCTGCAAACAGTGACAGCTTTACTTCTTCTTTTCCTATTTGGATTACTCTTATTTCTATTTCTTCTCTGATTGCTGTGGCTAAAACTTCCAACACTATGTTAAATAACAGTGGTGAGAGTTGACAACCTTGTCTTGTTCCTGATCTTAGAGGAAATGGTTTCAGTTTTTCACCATTGAGAATAATGTTGGCTGTGGGTTTGTCATATATGGCCTTTATTATGTTGAGGTAAGTTCCCTCTATGCCTACTTTCTGGAAGGTTTTTGTCATAAATGGGTGTTGAATTTTGTCAAAAGCTTTTTCTGCATCTATTGAGATTATCATCGGGTTTTTCTCCTTTATTTTGTTAATATGGTTTATCACATTGATTGATTTGAGTATATTGAAGAATCCTTGCATTCCTGGGATAAACCCCACTTGATCATGGTGTATGATCCTTTTAGTGTGCTGTTGTATTCTGTTTGCTAGTATTTCGTTGAAGATTTTTGCATCTATGTTCATCAGTCATATTGGCCTGTAGTTTTCTTTCTTTGTGACATCTTTGTCATGTTTTGGTATCAGGGTGATGGTGGTCTCGTAGAATGAGTTTGGGAGTGTTCCTCCCTCTGCTATATTTTGGAAGAGTTTGAGAAGGATAGGTGTTAGCTCTTCTCTAAATGTTTGATACAATTTGCCAGTGAAGCCATCTGGTGCTGGGGTTTTGTTTGTTGGAAGATTTTTAATGACAGTTTCAATTTCAGTGCTTATGATTGGTCTGTTTATATTTTCTATTTCTTCCTTGTTCAGTCTCGGAAGGTCGTGCTTTTCTAAGAATTTGTCCATTTCTACCAGGTTGTCCATTTTATTGGCATATAGTTGCTTGTAGTAATGTCTCATGATCCTTTGTATTTCTGCAGTGTCAGTTGTTACTTCTCCTTTTTCATTTCTAATTCTATTGATCTGAGTCTTTTCCCTTTTTTGCTTGATGAGTCTGCCTAATGGTTTATCAATTTTGTTTATCATCTCAAAGAACCAGCTTTTAGTGTTATTGATGTTTGCTATTGTTTCCTTCATTTCTTTTTCATTTATTTCTGAACTAATCTTTATGATTTCTTTCCTTCTGCTGACTTTGGGGTTTTTTTGTTCTTCTTTCTCTAATTGCTTTAGGTGTAAGGTTAGGTAGTTCATTTGACCTGTTTCTTGTTTCTTGAGGTAGGATTGTATTGCTATAAATTTCCCTCTTAGAGCTGCTTTTGCTGCATCCCATAGGTTATGGGTTGTCATATTTTCATTGTCATTTGTTTCTAGGTATTTTTTGATTTCCTCTTTGATTTCTTCAGTGATATCTTGGTTATTTAGTAGCGTATTGTTTAGCCTCAATGTGTTTCTATTTTTTACAGATTTTTTCCTGTAATTGATATCTAGTCTCAAGCGTTGTGGTTGGAAAAGATACTTGATACGATTTCAATTTCCTTAAATTTTCCAAGGCTTGATTTGTGACCCAAGATATGATGTATACCGGAGAATGTTCCATGAGCACTTGAGAAGAAAGTGTATTCTGTTGTTTTTGCATGGAATGTCCTATAAATACCAGTTAAGTCCATCTTGTTAATGTATCATTTAAAGCTTGTGTTTCCTTATTTATTTTCATTTGGATGATCTGTTCATTGGTGAAAGTGGGGTGTTAAAGTCCCCTACTATGATTGTGTTACTTTTCAATTTCCCCTTTTATGGCTGTTAGAATTTTCCTTATGTATCCTATGCTGCTCCTATGTTGGGTGCATAAATATTTACAATTGTTATATCTTCTTCTTGGATTGATCCCTTGATCATTATGTTGTGTCCTTCTTTGTGTCTTGTAATAGTCTTTATTTTAAAGTCTATTTTGTCTGATACGAGAATTGCTACTCCAGCTTTCTTTTGATTTCCATTTGCATGGAATATCTTTTTCCATCCCCTCACTTTCAGTCTGTATGTGTCCCTAGGTCTGAAGTGGGTCTCTTGTAGACAGCATATATATGGGTCTTGTCTTTGTATCCATTCAGCCAGTCTATATCTTTTGGTTGGAACATTTAGTCCATTTACATTTAAGGTAGTTATCGATATGTGTGTTCCTATTACCATTTTCTTAATTGTTTGGGGTTTGTTATTGTAGATCTTTTCTTTCTCTTGTGTTTTCTGCCTAGAGACATACGTTTAGCATTTGTTGTAAAGCTGGTTTGGTGGTGCTGAATTCTCTTAGCTTCTGCTTGTCTGTAAAGGTTTTAATTTCTCCATTAAATCCGAATGAGATCCTTGCTGGGCAGAGTAATCTTGGTTGTAGGTTTTTCCCTTTCATCACTTTAAATATGTCCTGCCACTCCCTTCTGGCTTGCAGAGTGTCTGCTGAAAGATCAGCTGTTAACCTTATGGGGATTCCCTTGTGTGTTATTTGTTGTTTTTCCCTTGCTGCTTTTAATATTTTTTCTTTGTATTTAATTTTTGATAGTTTGATTAATATGTGTCTTGGTGTGTTTCTCCTTGGGTTTCTCCTGTATGGGACTCTCTGCACTTCCTGGACTTGATTAACTATTTCCTTTCCTATATTAGGGAAGTTTTCAACTATAATCTCTTCAAATATTTTCTCAGTCCCTTTCTTTTTCTCTTCTTCTTCTGGGACCCCTACAAGTCAAATGTTGGTACGTTTAATGTTGTCCCAGAGGTCTCTGAGACTGTCCTCAATTCTTTTCATTCTTTTTTCTGTATTCTGCTCTGCACTAGTTATTTCCACTACTTTATCTTCCAGGTCATTTATCTGTTCTTCTGCCTCAGTTATTCTGCTATTGATTTCTTCTAGAGAATTTTTAATTTCATTTATTATGTTGTTCATCATTGTTTGTTTGCTCTTTAGTTTTTCTAGGTGCTTGTTAAAAGCTTCTTGTACTTTCTCCATTGTATTTCCAGGATTTTGGATCATCTTTACTATCATTACTCTGAATTCTTTTTCAGGTAGACTGCTATTTCCTCTTCATTTGTTTGGTCGGGTGGATTTTTACTTTGCTCCTTCATCTGCTCTGTCTTTCTCTGTCTTCTCATTTTGCTTAACTTACTGTGTTTGGGGTCTCCTTTTCGCAGGCTGCAGGTTCGTAGTTCCCATCGTTTTTGGTGTCTGCCCCCAGTGGGTAAGGTTGGTTCAGTGGGTTGTGTAGGCTTCCTGGTGGAGGGGACTGGTGCCTGTGTTCTGGTGGATGAGGCTGGATCTTGTCTTTCTGGTGAGCAGGACCGCATCTGGTGGTGTGTTTTGGGGTGTCTGTGACCTTATTATGATTTTAGGCAGCCTCTCTGCTAATGGGTGGGGTTGTGGCATCTCCCTGGCATTTGGGTTTTGTTTCTTTGTTTTCTGGGTTTTTTTGCTCTACAATTTTTAATTTTATGTAGTCCATCTTATCATTCTGTTTTGTGGCACCTGGAGTTTTGATCATAATGAGGTCTTTCCTTTCAGTCAGATTAGAGAAGAATTTACCCACATTCTCTTCTGGTCACTGTATGGCATGTTTACTTCCAGATCTCTGATAAATTTTTTTATTCTTGTATACAATGCAAGAAATGGATCTAATTTTATCTTTTCTCAAATGGCTATCCAGTTATCCCAACATATTTATTAAAAACAAAACAAAACAAAACAAAAGCCTTTGTCCCAGTGATTACAGGACCACCTGCACCATACACTGGATTTCTGTACATAGCACAGTTATTTCTTGATTTTGCATTCTATTCCATTGGTTATCTATCTAGTCACATGCCAATATCATACTGTTTTAATTATAGATGCTTTGTAGTAGGTTCTCTTATCATTAGTTCTCCCTCTTTCTTTCAGTGTTTCTTTAGCTATTCTTTCATGTTGTTTCATGTGACCTTAAGTACGAATTCATCTAACTCTGTTATTACAAAAGGCCACTGGTATTTTCATTAGGGTCACATTAAATTTATAAATTAACTAACCAAGGAGTAGCATATTAATATTGAGACAACCAATCCTAGAGCAAGGAATATCTTTCATATTTTCAAGAATACTTTGCTTTCAGTTGTATTTTATAGTTTTCTTTATGTAGGATTAGACTATTTCTTGTTAAATTTATTTCTAAGCATTTTTTGATGTTGCTGCTGCTATCATAAATGGGATTTTCTTATCCATTAAAAAGATAACATTATAAGAGTCTGGAATTTGTCTTTTATCTAAGTTTCTCCATCACTAAATACAGGAAGCTATATTGTGCATAGATACAATTATGTAGTTTTGTTACAAATAATATAAATGTTTGTTTTCTCCTGGCTTTCATGCCTGTAAAATCTTCTCATTTATCTGCATTTTTCATTCCTCAGTTTGCATTTCCAATGTTCTAGGATAGACAGTTTCTCAGGAAGTATGTTAAACAATTTAAATTTTAAATAATTATTTCAATAATAAAATAAATCACTGTTCCAGTAAAGCCTTGTATTACTTGTTTATGAACTTTAGCTAACTGTCCCTGGCACTCCCTGCCAACTTGTGAATCACAGCCAAAATGAAATACTCAGAGATAGGCTAGTGTGGGTGAGGAATGCTTTTATTTTCACCAAGAGCAAGACCGAGTTGCAGTTTATCAGTTGTGTACAAAGTGTTCTGCAGAAACCCTAGTTTCCTGGCATCATAGTTCTGATTTATTGCAGTGATTTATATAGATTGCCTGATTTGCCTATTTTTTAATCTGGCTCTTCCTATAATCCTATTGGGATACATTTTAATCATAGAAGGATGTTCATACTTCTACTTCTACATTTATTTACTAACAGACTTATAATGAATAGCCTAAAAATTGTCCAGTACAGCAGGTGGAAGTGGATACGGCAAACAGACTCATTCAGCAGTCTTGGTTTGATCATGAACTCCCCTGACAACCAATTAGGTGAATTTAAAAGAATTATTTCATCTTCTTGATTCTGTTTCCAAAATAGTAAAATAAAAGGATTGGCTTGAAAATTACCAAGTTCCAGTTGTAAAATGACATGCTTCTCATTAGGTTGAAATAGTGTGCATGTTTATCATTAATAAATTCTCCCTTTGTCTTTGTGACAAAAAGTACACAGAGACATAGCTCTTAATAAACTGGTGAAACTGTTCTAATGAGAATGGATTCATTCATTTCTGTTTCATAATCTATTGAGACTTATGGGCAGATTCAACAAACGAATTACTTTGGTGTACAAGAGTGAATAACCACCTCCACTTCTCACCAACGTTTCCCTCCTTTATACACACACACCCACACACAGACACACAGAATGAGCTTACTTTCTTGGACCAACATAACAACATCTAAAGAATCAATTTCCGTTGACATGCAGGAAATATATTTTTCTCAGATGAAGTATGAATTTCAAAGCTATATAATATGTTATTCAATGAAGGAAATCTAATCCTTATCATTAAACAAGTCTGTCAATATTGTTTAAAAGAATGATATAGAAAACAGCTCTTTATTGATATATTAACCTCCTCTGAAGTGTGTAAAATGCATATTTTTCTGAAAGGAGATTTTTAAAAAATGATTAGCATCCTTCATAATTAATAGCTATTGTGAACCTCAAAGGTGTGAGAGACCCTGGCTATAGCACTCAGTCAAACTATAGCATATAAGCCAGGTCATGTTTGGTGCAAGCAAAATGAAAAGAATAATCAATCTTTCCCAAAACACAGAGCCCTGTCACAGGAAAACATCATCTCCGATCACTGTCTGATCTTATTTGAGAGCACCAGGCATTGCAGATTACCGGAGAGAGAGTTTATGTTTTTTTTCCCATAAGTCTCATTGCCAGAATTTAAAACCCAAATTGGATTATTAGAACATCACAGCAAAATCCTGGTGCTGTATATTTTGAAAGGAAAAACTACAGAAATAGAAAAAGCAACCAGAGGCACTGCTCTTAATTCTCCTTATATAAATCAAGTATCAATTTGCTTAGGTTCCCACTTCGAAATATGAAATAATGTCAGGGTACAGTTCTAGCCCTGAAAATTAGCTGTAAGAATTGAGGAAAGTTTTTGCTTTTGCTCATTTGCGCCGTGAGAAAACACATTTGATGATACCTAAATGTAGGGTCTGTTGTATAATGAAGCAGTACTATGTCACTGGCCTTCAGAGTTTTGACCCAGGTTATGTGCTCATAACTCTGTCTCATTCCAGGAAGAATGGCTACAGGCCACCAAGAATTCGGATGCATATTGTAAAAACAGTCTCTCTGCACATATCTGGAGTTATGGCATAATGTCCACAAAATATGCCAATATATGAAGGAATGATTTAGTCTTTATCTGGATAGCTGGTGGTGTTTATCATTGCCCCTTATAGCAGAGGAAGCTCCCCAAATTCTGTTTGAGATTTAAAAGTCTTCCTGTGCGGGGTCAGCGGGGGGATGAATTGGGAGATGGGGACTGACATATATACACTACTATGTATAAAATAGATAACTAATGAGAACCTACTGTATAGCACAGGGAGCTCTACTCAGTGCTCTGTGGTGACCTAAATGGGAAGGAAAGCCAAAAAAGAGGGGATAGATGTATACGTTTAGCTGATTCACTTTGCTGTACAGCAGAAACTAACACAGCAGTACAGCAAAGCAACTATACAATTAAAAAAAAGTAACAGTAAAGCAACTATACAATTAAAAAAAAAAAAAAAAGTCTTCCTAGGTTCAACTCAGGGTGCTGTGGGGTTTCCATTTTGGTTTCATTTTAATGACATTTTTGTGCCTTAAAAGTACTAAAACAGGAAACTTTTCTGGGAAGGAAAGTATTTGACCGGGAGAATTTGTCTTTTGCTGTCACAATCTTCAGCTACCATTCAGCTAAACGTTGTTTGGAATAATATGGCCTCACTGCCCCTATCTGCTGTTGAATTGCTCAGACGGGTGGGAGATTAGGGTGGGGTGAGGTGCCGGTATTATCTGTGTGAGCCCTCCAGGGGTCACGCTACACTAACAAGGCCGCCCCAGTCAGGGTGACAGAAGCCAGCTGCTGCCTCGCCGGCCTCCACCGTCAGAAGGTTCCACTTACTGCGGAGCTGGGTCTCCAGAGATTGTGTATTCTGACTCGTTTTTTTCCACCTCTAAAAAAAGTAGCTAGCTCATCATTTTTTGTCCTCATGTTTTTAGGAAGGACCTACATGTGAAACCACTTACCTGTTTAACCCTCTGAACTTAAAGAAAATGTGTAATGCCACTTAAAATACCCCAAATCCAGTTCTGCCCTGTCTAGTAGGAGGGCCCTAATGAGACATTTATCAAGAAGGTAAATATTGGATTTTTAACATTCGGACATTGCAGCCACGAGATTTGATGTGACTGTATTCTCCAAAGTGCTTCGTCTCTTTTTATTTATCCTGGGACAAGTCGTACTCTATACATACAGAGCACTGTACATCTGTACTTTCATCTTCAAAAATCGCCTTGGTCCATTTTTTTTTTTTTTTTTAATTTTTAAGGAAAATACTTCCCTTTCTTCCACTGAAGGCTCTTTATTTGTGGTAAATCACTTTTGTTTTCTAAAGATGGAAAGAAAATTCCCAGGCCTGTTTGGCTCAGGGTTGCTTCTGAAAGGCCAGCACATGGCCAGAAGAGCACTCCTTGGTTTTCCTCCTTGTTTCTGGGGGGAGAGTGTCAGTCTTGGGTCAACAGAACTCAGAAAATGAGATGATGATTCAGCCAGTAGAGGGAGCTAGGGCTACCTCACAGCTTTATAAGGCAGAGCCTAAGGACGGAGTAATTTTTTTGGTATGAAGTTAATAATTCTTTTTTTTTTTTTTTTTTTGGCCGCATCACATGGCATGTGGGATCTTATAGTTCCCCTACCAGGGATCGAACCCACACCCCCTGCGGTGGAAGCGTGGAGTCTTAACCACTAGACCGCCAGGGAGGTCCCTGAAGTTAATTCTTAATGGTACCCCTACACTAAATTTTTGTACATTATTTTTCCTACAAAAGTGAAGAAGTAAACATAACCATCCCAACCCTTTGAGGTGAACAAGTCTCAAAGAAATGTATTAGTTTTATAGCTTTGGATGAGTGAATCATTTTTTAAAAGACAAATAATTTTTATAATTATGTTCATTAGACTACCATAATTTAAAATATTGTTATAACAAACTTACATTTATATAGGGCTAAAAGAAAGAGGATCATACATTCTGGGGCTTAGCTCAAAGGAGACCTCAGATTTGAATATTAGTTACATGTTTGGTATTTAAATGGTCTTGCCAGGTTAATGTATGACATAGATTTCTCCTCATCGGTGAGTGCATTTGCACTGGGGGGGAAAAGGCAATGAAAGCATTTTGGGTGCCCTATTTTTTCATTTATCAGCATTTGTAATTATAGTTAAGTGCTTCCAAAACAGGGCCTCGATCTATGAAAGGTCCTGCATTTATATGATGCTTTTAACTTTTCAAAGTATTTTTATATGTGCTATCTCATTTTAAAGTAGATTTGACATAGCCTCAATCTATTAAGGAAGTGACCCTTTCAACCCAAGAACACTCTGGAAATTTTTTAGCTGTACTTATCTTAGCTACCATTATAAAACTTAACGAAAGTCACGGTGATACCAAAACTTCCATAATCAATGTAAAATTATCTAAGTAGAAGGTTTGCAAAAAGCCAGTGTTTTTTTTAACATCCAGAAGCCTTTTTCATTTTTATTTCAATGAATTTGAAGTTATCTGTTGTTTGTGTTAAGAGTAATGCTGTCAAGAATTTCATCATGGCCACCACTGTTGAGAATTTTGAAGAAATAACAAGTTTTGTGAGTCTGTTCAGACTTGTCCAGAAAATAAAAAAAGGTGGTTTGAGATGTCATTTTTTTAAAAGACTTTTTTTAGAAGGTGATGAATTCTATTCCCTGAAGATTGGTACCATGTTCTCTCTGAAATTTGTGCCCCCTCCGTGGTGTCTTGACAGTGGCTACTCCAGCACTGTTTCTGATTGTATAAATTGCTGTGGCTAGGAGACTGGGGATGTCTCTTCTGGTTCTTGTTCGTCTTCTGGAGTAACAGGGGTGTTCTGTGAAAGGCCAGCAGAGATATTAACTCTGTCAAAGTTGTCGATTCAATTCTGAATAACCGTTTGGATACGTGTGACTGAGCGATCATGGGAGTAGCCAAACTTCAGAAATGAGAATCCTGGATACAGTGAGTAAAAATCAATTGCTTCAGCTGGCTTCAAATTTCCTGGGGAAATATTTTTTCCGAAAGCTTGAGCCAAGTTTGAGATAAAAAAGCATTATTATCATCTTCTGAAACTAAATTAGCAGGAATCTGGGTTGTCTCCTTGATAATTCCAAACTATGTCGTTATATACATGATTTGCTTCTTTTTCTAAGTTTGTCACTTTTATAAATATAAAAAACTTGTTTTTATGGGGTCATGTGTAGTTAATATGTAGGGAAAAAATCGTGTCCTTTTTTTGTTTCTAATTTAGGAAAGAAGACTGGAGCAATGAGATTTGAATGAGTGACCTTTGCTAGGCACTGCATCTTTATCAGAGTGTAAAAGAGGAAATGATTTTGAAGGCTATTGCTTTTTACATTTTAAATCTATCTGGACATTCCTTGTTGGTTGAACTTGAGGAAATAACCAATTGTGGAAGAAAAGTGAAGGAGCAGTCCATGTAAGTAAATACTCATCTCAGAAAAATAGATTTATTTTATTTTATTTATTATTATTATTGATGGATTGATTGATTTTTTTCATACATCTTTATTGGAGTATAATTGCTTCACAATGCTGTGTTACTTTCTGTTGTACAACAAAGTGAATCAGCCCTATGCATACATATGTCCCCATATCCCCTCCCTCTTGAGCCTCCCTCCCACCCTCCGTATCCCACCCCTCTAGGTGGACACAAAGCACCGAGCTGATCTCCCTGTGCTATGCGGCTGCTTCCCACTAGCTATCTATTTTACATTCGATAGTGTATATATGTCGATGCTACTCTCACTTCGCCCCAGCTTCCCCCTCCCCACCCCTCCCCTGTGTCCTCAAGTCCATTCTCTGTGTCTACGTCCTTATTCCTGCCCTGCCACTAGGTTCATCAGTACCATTTCTTTTTTTTTAGATCCTATATATATGCGTTAGCATACGGTGTTTGTTTTTCTCTTTCTGACTTAACTTCACTCTGTATGACAGACTCTAGGTCCATCCACCTCACTACAAATAACTCAATTTCATTTTTTTATGTATTTACACATTTTTTTGTTGCTAATTGGGTTTTATTGTCAAAATTGAAGTATTTTTAAATGATCAAATTATATTTATTTTATTAATATTTTAGTTGTTAAAGTCAACTATAATCATATCTTACCTGTTAGAATCTACCTCATAGGGCTTTTATAAGGATTTAATATAATATGTAAAAATATTCAAGTTACATACAGAAGTTCTCAGTAACTATTACTATGGCTATTTTATTAAACATATTCAAGGCATCTTTGGGATTCAGTACAACTTTGGGGTAGAGACTGAAACACAAAATAGAAAAGGACTGTTCTGTACACATTACCAAGATGAACTGTTTGAAATTAGCAAATTCTTTGGTACTCTTTTAATTTAATAAAGGTTGTAAACTTAAAGGTAAATTATATGCAAATACTTTTGAGATAGTGCATTGCCTTTTTCACATATTTACGTTTCCAAATCCCTATAAGCCTAAAGTAGATACTTATGTCTTACTGAACTGAGAAAACTGAGGCAAACAGTGGAAATTAGTTGTTTCATTTCATGAACAGTTTAGTCTCAGAATGGCCATAAACATAAAATCTCCCAATTTCAAGCCTCTGTTTCCTTCCATAGCTCATTCAATATTTAGTTGCTAGTCATAGAGCCTCACAACATCAACTCTTCTTATAAGATTGATTCCTTATATCCTGCTAAGTATTTACAAGAAGGCAGTACTTTCAATGGGCAGGCGGATGCCTGAGGCTGTATATTTTTTCCCTGTGATTCACTCCAAGGAATTTACTGAGCATTTATTATGGGTCAGGGCGCCTATACGGTACAGAGAGCAAAACAGACGAAGACATCTATTGTCCTGAGTTTACCTTCTGGAGTTGGGGAGGTAAGGGGGTGGGGGGAGAAAAAAGATGAATAAGTAAAATACGGGATATGTTAGAAGATGCTGAAGATAAACATAAGACAGGAAGAAGGCTAGGGAGTGTCAGGTGACAGAAGAGTTGTAATTTTACACGGGATGGGCTGTCGAGGTGTCGCCAGGAGCTGCATGTGAATCCAGATGAAGGTGAGAGGGAGCCTTTGGGACACTGGAGGAAGAAACGCTGGGCTGAGGGACCCCAGTCCCCTGGGGGAGGGGGGGAGCCTGCAGGCCATGTGGGAGCCAGATGGTCCACTCTGTGGGTAGGAGTTGAGCTCAGGAAATAGCGGGGCCAGCCCATGTGCTTCACTCACAGTGAGATGGGAAGTAATTGCTGGGTCGAGGGCAGAAAAACACCACGGTTTGATGTGAGTTTGACCACCACCACAGACTGCGCTGTGAATGGATTTAGAGAAGCAAGAGCAGAAACAGTTACGCCAGTTTGATGGGGTCGTTGACGGTGGGACCATCGAGTAGCGCAGAGCTGGTGTAGTAGGGGAGATGACAGACAGCTGGAGATGAATTTATCTTGGAAATACAAACTCGTGGCAGACATCACTGGCTGTCCTCCCACACCTGTTCTCTCCTTCTTTCTGGGCAGATGGATACCCAACTAGAAACCACAGTTTCTAACCATCCTCCTAGAGATGGTGACCCCACATTTGCTTCTCATCTTGTCTCCATTCTTTCTGGAAATGGTGATGACTGGGAACCTTGGGATGTTTGAGGAAGGCAGATCTGCCACTGCCCCAGAGCCCTGATCATAATTACTATATTTCTTGCACTTTTATGTGACAGAGAACTAACTTCTAAGGTTCTTAAGCCTCTATTTTGCAGTCTCCTTATTAGGGTAGCTTAGCCTCCACACTAATAGGAGCTCATAGAAGTGCTGAGGGGTCAGATGTGGATGTGAGAGGGGAGAGGATGACTCAAGTTTGGAACCTGAGTTCAGGTAGAAAGGAGTTGCCTGTTACTGAGACGTGGCCAAGTATGGGAGGAACAGGTTTGGCAAGAAGATCAAGAATATAACTTGGGCCATGGTACATTGGAGATGTCTGTTAGACATACCTTTTAAAAATAATTTTTCATTAGCCTAACAAATGCTTTTTAAAAAAACTAAACTCTCTAAGTGCACTAAGTATTGTACAAAACCAAAAAGAAATTCTTTTCTCTCAAAGGGTTCACTGTTTAATGGAAATCATTTATGGACCATGTCAGATCAAAATTACGCCCCACATTAGGAATTTCTAGAGAGAGACTCATTTAAGTTTTAATGGTAGTGACTTTAATACTTAACCTACTTCATATGAATCACTCTGCTAGAATCCCTTTATGGTTGCAATGATCTCAAAATACAAGTATTTATCAAGCGTACACAAGTAGCATACCACGGCTCTCCTTTTTATGCACAAGCCAATTTTACATGACTGCGTGACCTTACTTTTGTATAACTTGGTATACAGGGGTTTTTTAATCAAAACTTATTTTGAATAGTTTCGGTCTAATCCAAGGAAGTGATACAGCTGTTTGCTACGTCTCCCATCTTTGTCTTCTCTGTAATTGACCCTACCCAATTAATATCAAAGTCAGGGCTGGGCGTCAACAAGCAACACAGGGTCAAATAGGGGAAATGTTTGTGGCCACTTTAAATTCACCTCCTTTCCACATCTGTCGATCTTCTTCACGTACCTACTTTGCATTCAATTACGGAGGAGAGTTCTCTCGAAGTCTAAGACCACCATCCAGGCCTGCTCCCTCATCCACTGGACCATGCTTGGAGTCTGTCTCCGGGGCTTATAGGGCCAGCTCTTTTATCCAGCTCTTCTTCAAGGGCACTTAGGTCACACACTTCATCCCTTCAGTACCACATTTCCTGTTTCTTCTGATATGAAAATCATACAATTTATACGCTAATCTCGTAACAGGAGAAGGCTAGGAGGCCAGCCCTGTTCTCTTCCCCCTCTGAGCACAGACACTAACGGTGATATTCTAGAGACACCACAATGTTGAATGACTAAGAGTATGTGTAGGAATTTCAGAGATGAATTTATAACGAATACTTTAGAAATCAATTGCTTCTTGAGCACCAAAAAGACAGCAACATGGCATATTGGTTAAGAGTGCATTCTGTGGCTTCAGAAAAACCTAGATCTTAACACTTCCACTGACTCGAGTGTGACCTTAGCGCACATTTCACCTAACATTTTTAGGTCCCAGTTTTCTTATGTTAGGAAGGATAACGATATTTATGCACAAGACGACCTTGACTATGAAGGGCATAACACCCATCAAAGCACTTAGCACAATATAAAATGGGTAACTAATAAGAACCTGCTGTATAAAAAAATAAATAAAATAAAATTCAAAAATTCAAAAAAAAAAGCCTTTAGCACAGAACCTTGCACGTAGTAAATGAATCTCAGTGAACTCCAAATTAAACCAGATGATTAAAAATAAAACTCATTTTTAGACATATTATCTCATTTTTTAAATCTCTCACCACTATTTCTATGAATGAGGGAAGTTATCGTCTCCGTTTTCTGCTAAGGGAATAGGCACTAAGAGACTGCTAAGTGATTGGCTTCAGGACAAAAGCTGTGAGAGGGGAGGTTCAAGGTAAATGGGGTTCAGGTACTTCTTGTGCCACCAACACCAGCTGGTTGAGGGGTGTTATCTATGGTGCCCCCCAAACGCAGCAGGCAGGTAGCAGCCAACTCACCCTACTTCTCAGGCAATTCGTGTAATGTATACAGTACATGCTCGAATGAAGTTAAAAATATCCTGGACAAAGGCCTTCTTGGTAACTGTTGTTCTGTCCACAGTAAATAAATCTTTACTGTGCATTTTTACTTCACCTATTAATAGCAAAACTTAAAATATTATGAAACTTGCCTGATTTGGAAAACATATTGGGATTTAAATCAACTGGTTCTAATTTGGTATGAAGACCTAAGACATCATTAGGTAAAATAGTAAGCACTATACCTGCTAAACAATAACTTCCCATTCTGTCCCCCACTGCAGCCCGCCACCGGTCCCCAAAAACCACCTTTATACTTTCTGTCTTTATGATTTTGATTATTCTAAGTACCTCATATACAGTATTCTTTTTCATGTCATATATCTTCTTGGTGGGACTGTAAACTCCTTGAGGACAGGGACCATGTCTTCTAAATTTACTTTACAGTGCTTTATTTTTATTTTTATTTTTTTCCTCAATCAAAATCCCAGTAGACTTCTTTTTTAACATCTTTATTGGAGTATAATTGCTTCACAATGTTGTGTTAGTTTCTGCTGTATAACAAAGTGAATCAGCTATATGTATACATATATCCCCATATCCCCTCCCTCTTGCGTCTCCCTCCCACCCTCCCTATCCCAGCCCTCTAGGTGACATTACAGTACTTTAGAATCCTTCAGCCAGGGTTGGTTGTAGCCAATGCCCAGTAAATACTTGTTGGTTGAAAAGTTTGTTGAATGATTATTAAATCTGTAAATACTTTTCCTGAGCTGGTCAACATTTTCTGGGGAAATGTCTCACGATGGGCTAAAGCAAAAACAAAAACAAAAACACCCAAAAAAAAACCAAAAGAAACTTACAAAGTCAGTCAATACATAAAGTAACATTTTTTTTTCTGTCCACGTAGTACTTAGGGTAAAACCTGAAATAACTGCTAAAATAAAATCAGATGAGCATAGACTCTTATTTCCTTGGTTGTCAATGTCATTACTCCAGGGGTGACCCTCAGAAACTAAGAGCTGTACTGCGTATTCTAGCAACACTCAATGCACCTTTTGAACTATTTTAAAGTTCCAGCTTTCCATTGGCACCTTCCTTTGTTGGGGAACTTTTACAGAATGTGGTATCCGTTGCATCTCGGGTACTTTTTTTTTCCTGTGCCTTGATCCAGAGGTATTTTTAACTTGTTATGGGCCGAGAATAGAGTTGTTTTGGGTCAGAAATCTGCATGGTCTGGAAGCACGATGTGAGTAAACTTGAGTTCTTTTTGCCAGGAAGGATGTAATAGCCTCGGCACAAGGTTCTCAGCAGAAGGAGCCCAAAGGCCACAGTGCCAGTCTGTTCCTCCCTCCCCCATCATCTACCTCATAGGATTATTGCTGCTGTTGTTATTGTTTTTAACCCAAGAAGGAGATACATTTATTATTTCCCACAGGGAACTCTTGGTTAAAGTTTCTCTATCTCACTGCAATCCAGCTGGTTGAACTCAGTGATACTGTCGGAAATATTTTAGATCCTTTTATATCCGTTTGTCTAATGGCCTCAAAGATACGAAATATTGTCATTTTCCATGAACTGGCATTGGGCGTTGGCCCTATGTACGTATTAATGGAAAAATATCTTATACTTACACTTTCCTGAAAACTTTGCTTCCTGGCTTTATTACTACTTATACAAGTTGACTCAGTTTAGTGGAAATAGTATATTCTGAGCAAATTAAAATAAAATGAACTTTCCACTTTAACAAACATTTTGATGGAAGAGGATAAACTCTGAGTAAAATGACAGATTTGATGAGAGAAGCAGAATTCAAAAGTTAGGTCTACAAACTGTTAAGTGGGGGGAAAAAGATGCATAACCCACTGATTCCATTCTTCTAAATTCCTGGGTCCCCGCCCCTTCTCCCCTTCTGTTTGTTGTCTTCTCTCTAATCATTGTGTTCCCACCTCCCACTCTCCTGGAGGTATTGAGCTGAATGTTGAGAATTGCTCTCCCAGATCATTAACATTTCCAAGAATCTGGTTGAAATAGCCCTAAAGCTTAACCAGTATAACTTCCCAGAAATCATTTATAGCCAGGATTGCTTTGGGGCAGTGGGAGGATGGGTTTGGAGTTGAGGGGCAATATTGATACTGAAATGTTTATCAGCATGATTGTGAAGAGTCCTGTGCTAATACCTTCCAAAGTTTTCTATCAATAAACTATTCACAACCACCATAGACAAAATACAAGACTAGGCTGATATGGGAAAATGTATAAATGTGAACAGATGTATGATCATAGCATACATATGTAGATTTATATATACATGCATTTATATACATTCTTTTAAGTACAAGAAAACATTCTCACAATGACCTTAAATGACAGTTTCCTCGAGATAAAAATCATGAGCAAGTCGCTAAGAATGCATTAAAAAATGGAAGCATATGTCAACCAATATTTGTACAAAATTATAAATGTTGTCTGAAGAAATGAAGTGACGGGAGCATCATGGGGCTACTTAGGGGGTGTTTGAAATTTTGCCAATGGGAGTTAGTTTAGAAGAGTCCGTTCCATGTGAATGAGCCTCAAATAGAAAACAATTAGGAGGGCTAAACATACAGTTACACAAAATTTCGTAATCTCCTACACCAGGACAGTGTTTGCAAATCTAATTGTGCTTCAAAATTATCAGGAGAGATTTTTTTAAAAATATACATTACTAGTTTCTACACCTTCCCCCCACCTCTGAAATTCTCATTTAGTGGGTCCAGGAAAGTACTAACGTACTTGATTTTTTATCAAGATCTTCCTTGGTGTTTCTCACATATGGGCTGGCTTGGGAATCACTGAACTGGGGATATTTTCAAGCCCTTGTATCTCCTTTGTTGTTTTCTTAGCACTTTTTCTTCGAACATTTTCACACTGTGCCTATAGCTTTCCTATAGTAATTACTTTCCTATGGCTTGTCTCCCCACTACTTGTCTGTTCTCTGAAGACAGAGCTGGATATTTCTCTTTACTGTATCCCATACAGTACCTTGCACAATTTCCAGCATACAGTAGGTATTTAAAAAATAAGATGAATTGAGTTCCTTCTGTCATTCATTTTGGTGCACCTTGGTATTTCCTGCTCACTTATCACTTGACCCCAAACCCTGAATTCAGAACAATAGTCAGTTGTTCTTCAGAGACACCAAACCAGGATAAAATCAAGGGTAAAGTGAGTTGTTTGCCAGACCACTGCTTGGAGAATTTTCTGCAGAAGAAACAACAAAGCCTCACTTGAGGATGTTTTAATATTGTGGTAATTGATTTATTTCCTCTTCTGAGCAAAAATAATAAGTTTGGGCAAATCTGAATATACTGGCGGAAACAGAGTATTTGAAACCGAGGGTCTTA
Organism: Balaenoptera physalus; assembly: GCF_965194825.1. NCBI lineage: Eukaryota > Metazoa > Chordata > Mammalia > Artiodactyla > Balaenopteridae > Balaenoptera > Balaenoptera physalus. The sequence continues at coordinate 117,064,110 of NC_138886.1, forward strand.
GAAAGCGAAGGATGTGTGGTCATGAAGCTCAAAGCACGTGCAGGTAAATTCCTCCTGTGCGGGTGAATATCTCACACACACACACACAGACGCACACACACACACACACAGACGCACACACACACACACGTACACACGCGCACACACACACAGAGAAAGTTTAGTAAAAGATTTTTGAAATACAATTAATACAATCTCCCTTAACAACAAAAAAATCTGTTGCTGCTTTATAACACAAACATTCTGTAGCCAAAAGCATTTTGATAAATTTTTAGTATCTGTAAAACTCTCATCTAAATGTAATAAAGTAATATTAGAACACCAAAAGTATTGACAAAATATTGTCACTTAGAGCCCACTGAAGTATAAGTCTATCCATTTTATGAGTTATTTTTTTAACCTCCTAGTTAAAAAAAAAAAAATACATAGAAAAATATTTCACTTTTAACATGTAAACTACATTACCCATCATATATTTTAAAAGGTTTCACAGTAAATATAAACAAACCATGTTCTATCAACATCCTTGGGGAAAATGTAAAATGTAGTGGAATTGCAGCTCTAAATTTGTTTAGTTGTGCCATTTTGGTAAAATAGAAAATTTTTTTTAAATAAGCATGCCAAATCACATAGTATTTTCAAGGTTTAAATACCTGAAATTGTATAACAATATTACCACAGTCTACCTTAATTTTACAAAACAGAGAGGTAGACTAATCACAAGAATGATTCAAATAAACAGTGTTATAATTTTTTCAATTTAAAACAGAAGATAAAATTTCTGGGGGAGGGGAGGAAAGTGATCATTTTAAACATGCTTACCCCAACTCAAGTCTGATTTAAGAAATGTAGCATTTCTTTGATTTTTAATTGTTCCTGCATTACTTGTCAATGTGGCCACATGACTATAGTTTATGCTATTATGTTGTCAGGCTTCTGATAATGGGGAGGAATGTTTGTTTAGACTGTGTAGCTCTTCACTTTAATTCACTCTGGCTCCAGTGTGACCTGTTAAAACTGCTATCAATGGAAAATCCAAATTTCCCAGAAAGGATTAAAGCAACAGCAACCCCTGTGAACCAAAATTATCTCCTATTGAGGCTAATTACCTTAGCACACTTAGGAAAGTACTGCTATAGGAAATCTGTTGCCTTGCAGTCTCTCCTCTTCTGTAAAGTGCTTTTAGTTGATATGAAGTCGTATATTCGCTGATTACTCTGTGGCATCTTTTAGTACCTTTATAAGTGTGAGGAGAGACACAAAAAACTGAAATGACATATTGAACCATAAACAAACATATTACATGAAGTATGCAACTTTCCCATGGTTATGAAACCTGTGTTTAGGGAATTGACCCCTTTAGGGTGGGAGTTTTAAAAGGAAAAAAAAAAATTCTAAGGCTTAATATATAAGGAAAAAAAGTAGAGTTACTAAATTTAAAAAATTACTAATTTTTTACTTACATATGGCAAATAACTTATACAACATAAAATTTAACAAATAAACAAGATGTGTTTTCTTATCTTTTCCTACTATTTTGAGCATGTAGGAATTACTCAATTCTTTAAAAAAGCCAGTTCGCTGGATACATTATTTAATGTATAAAATGATAGCTATTCTACTTGTCACTTACAAAAACAATCATAAAATGAAAGGTAGCGACCCAGAATCATTCTCAATTTTAACAAGGTAGTTCTTGATAATTCTGTAAAATTATATTGTTTACTTGAAGTGCGGATGAAATTGAGTGTAATTGAAATCAACATGGAAAGGATATGGAAACCAATTATTTCTGGATCCTAGACAGAAATATTTTTACTCTTCATTTATCATTATACTTACCGCTAATGAATTGTTGCAAACTGGGCAAACAGGAATTGCCCAATCTGTCCATTTGTAGCTCAGGTATGGTACCCAAAGCCACAAAATAAGGTTTTTGCTTGATAATTGTTAGGGTTTGACTTGTCCATTTGGCTGTCTACTCTATAATTATAATTATTAAATAATTAACAATTATCCTATAACTATTTGATCCTCACCCCGTTTTGCTATATTCAGAATACTGTTAATTTTTATTCCTACAGCACATTGTGACATTATCTGGCCTTCCCTGAGTGCAAATGGGATTGTAAGTGCATCCCCAAATGAGAGAACTCAGACATGGCATAGTCATCTACATGACCCAGTGTATGCACATGCTATTTTTTTAGATTGTCATTGTAACAGAATCACAATTTAAATTATTTTTCAGAGAATTCAGTGATGCTAGTTTGAGGGGAAAAAGGCTAACACAGGGGCTCAATGAATGGTGGCTATTAAAAGTCTTTGGTTTACAATACTTCACATGAAATTTTTATGATGTGAATTTTTTATTACTTATATTCTATTCTGATGCCCTGTATCAACTTCTAATCTGCTTTTGGCATTGAATTTATGTAATCAAAGTAAAAAATAATTAGAATATCCGTTATGGAAAGAGGAAGTGAAATTGTGGCCATGTGTCTCAAGAATTTCTAAGACTAAACTGAAATGTTTTGAATGAGTTAATGAAAGTAATATGTCTGTAGCAGATACGAGGGGTAGAAATATGAAATACTAATAACCAAATATACAAGCAGAAGTAATCGCCCTCCATCAAAGGCAGTCAGCCTGTGAAGCGAAGCTCCTAAACTGCCCACCTTACCTCTCCCACATTCTTTCCCTGACTATGAAAAAGCAGCTACTGAAACTGGCGCTGCTGATGGCTGAAAGCTCAGCAGGGGCTTTTATTTGGGGCCTTGGTTCCCTCCATGTTGGCCACCCTCTGGCAGCCAGGTTCTGCCTGGGCAGAAGCCTTAAGTCCTGTATGGCCTATAGTCTCAAAGTCTCTGAATACTACTTGTGATATTCTATTGTCCAAGCAAGTCTCACCACATCCAGCCCGAAATCAAGAGGCAGAGAATTAAACACCTCTTCTTAGTGAGAAGTGTGGCAAAGGATCTTCAGCCATCTCGAGTCTACCAGAGCTGCAGAAAGTAAAAGAAACGTTTTATAAGAAGACTAGAAAAACAATCATCTTTTGAATTGGGGCATAAATATTCTTAAACACCTCTCTAAAAACCATTTCTTTTTCACCACTTCTGCTTTCCACCTTTGTCCTGGTAGTAACTACTTGTTTCCATTATTTTAGCCTTCTTGCCTCTGTTATCTTTCCCACTAAAACATCCCAAATATTACTGTTGGATCAATCTTTCCAAAACACTGCATTCCTCAGGTCCTTTAGTATCTCCCAAGGCTTATGGGACAGAAACCAACTAGTTAGGTCTAGATGATAGAAATTATCATGTTATGAAAGTATTTAAAATCCTCCAGATCTCATCAAAACCTGATTTCCTTCCGCTGCTTAGTGTCCATTACGTCCCTGGACTTTTCCTTATTTAAGCAAAAAGCTCTTCACACCAACTCGCTAAACAAGTTCTTCTTTGTCTGGTCTTGGCATCTTGGCTCATTCTACTACCTAAAATGTCCTTACTCCTTCCGGTTGAATCCTTCCTTGTCCATGAAGACTTTCCTAAACACTGAAGCTTACTTTATAGTTCTCTTTTCTAAAGTTTCAATACACCATCCTCTCAATGGCATTAAACATTGTACTGTCATAAATAAATGTTATTCACAGAAGCATAAATTATATTTTTAACAAATTATAAGTTCCTTGATAACAGGTGTCACGTGTTGTGCTTATATCTTATGAATTCTTGGTGCGTGGTAGAGACTTACTGAGTACTCACTGAATTACATTGAATGTGTACTTTTTCTTTGCTACTTCTTTTATACCCAGCTGCAGTACCTATACATATTTTAGTTTAGGAATGATATTCATAGAAATATTTTATAGTGTTTCTAAGTTATAAATTTAAATTCCCAGTTATAACAGTTAAAATCAGCCCATGTTTTTATTGAAAATAAATGTTATCGTATAATGATGAAACTGAGGCATAGATATCGTCTATATCATCTAACAGAATAATACAGTATAATAAAATATTTTTATGACTACATAGACATGTTTACAAAATTTATCTCCTACTTTAAATGCACCCAAAGACAACATGAATTCATATTTTCCATTATTCCTCTGCTATTAAACCAGCAAAATTGACTTTCACAATCTACTTTTACACTGAAGCCTGGTGGCCTCATTAATCTGGTAATGTTTAGAAATATTTCCATAATTCAGTGATGAAAAACTAGAATAAGTACAAAGTGCAAAAAAGAAAAGGGAGACAATTTAAAAATAACTATAGATAAGTAAAATAAGTTGGGTAAGAATCTTTTCATTTTGAAATGCCTCATAAATAATATCTAAAAATTTGTTTCTTACAATTCAATGATGGCCTTTTCTCAGTTGCTTTGTTTTTCAGTTACAATGTATAATTACTTAATTTTATAAATTGGTTGCCAAATAATTCTGTACCAACATATCTTATACAACAAGCCTTGAAACCTTTTCATAAATACAATTGTAAAGTTATTTTCACATCCAAATATTTTAGAAGAGACTTTTTTTTCCTTCCTGGTATTAGCAATGTGACTTGCTAGCAAAACTTCATAGTAGGAACATGATTTTACATTTGACGGATCATAAATAAGTGTGCCAGCTGCCAGGTTTCCCACTGATTGAGTTTATGCTAACTTAATAATCTGTTTTAGTTAACTAAGTCAAACTTTGATTCACTCCCCTGAGAGACAGAAACTGTCATAGGGAAATAAATGATGTGCCACAATGTTTTTAAAACAACGACGTCACCATTTTTACTGCATCAGTATCTCAGCTCTCTGTATTGTGAATACACGGATTTCAACTGTTACAGAATTTTATTTTCAGTAAGATAGCTATTCTGAAATTGTAGTCCAGGAGAAAACTGAAAAGTGAAAATCCAGAATAGGAAACAAGACAAACTGGCAGTTACTTTTCTGAGAGAATATTTTATACATGTTTTATACCAGATTATATGTATGTGGAAAAGTTATTAAAGGTTCTAAATCTATTTGAGAAGCTCCAGAAACCCCCAACTAAAATATTCAGTCATCAAATACACCTGTTTGATTATGTGGTTTCAGTCACTAATGTTATTGGATTCTAACTCACACACATAGTAATAAAAGCATTATACTTTATACTCTCTTCTAGTTCTTTAGGCAATTTCATGAACTTGCTTGAATTTATTTCTAGTATGTTTTACCAAACTGTTCAAAGAGATGGTACTGCTGTCAAAAAGCATTCATCCAGAATACATTTCTCTAATGAACAGTGCTTTAGCTTGTGATCTTTTTCAAAGAAAATTAAACTTTTTTCTACGAAGGTAAAGAATTATTATTTTTTGTTTGTTTGGCTTAGTTTGGTTTTGGTTTTGTTTTTTTTTAAACATCTTTATTGGAGTATAATTGCTTTACAATGGTGTGTTAGTTTCTGCTTTATAACAAAGTGAATCAGCTATACATATACATATATCCCCATATGTCCTATTTAGAGATACAGCTATTTCGATTGCTTTTTAAAAAAGTAAAACCACATTTCTCACAATTTGGTTGCTTTTAAAGAAACCCTATTTCCCATAGATTTACATTAAAAGATTAACAACTCCCTTGACATCCTGCATAGTCGGCAACAGAGAAAGTCTCTGAGGGGGGAGAGGAGGAATATGATTCAAACTCTTTCGTACAAGATGTGTGAGAATTTTTTTAATTGAAGTATAGTTGATTTACAATGTTTCAGGTGTACAGCAAAGTGATTTAATTATATACATTATATATTATATATTTAATTATATATATATTATTTAATTTTATATATATATTCTTTTCCAGATTTTTTTTCCTTTATGGGTTATTACAAGATATCGAATATAGTCCCCTGTGCTATACAGTAGGTCCTTGTTGGTTATCTATTTTATATATAATAGTGTGTATCCATTAATTCCCAATGTATCCCTCTTCCCTGCCCCCGGTATGTGTGAGAATTTAAATTCAAGATATAACATCACATTTGTGGGAAAAGAACATTATTAGTCATCCAAAAGTATGAATCTGAAAATAAGAAAAGTTCTTCAGTGATGGGAGAAGACTTGAGGACAAATGCCCTCTAACCTCTGACTCAAATCTTTCATGTCTTACAATATGACAAACATAATTCCAGCAATGAGGACTATTGATAGGATGGCAAAGCATCCAACAGGGAAACCCACTGCATCCCACAGCTGTATCCTGCTACCAGGGGGAGCCACTGGTGACATGAGTTCAGTAGGGCTACCGGGAAAGTCTCCGCCTAAAAATGCAACTACTTACTACCTGTCCCAACACCCATGTGGCCTTTTCCCATCTCTTTTATTTTTCTTCCCAGGGAATTAAAAGCAGAACTAATGACGATATAGATGGCACTAAAAAAGGAAGCCAGAGACAGGAAAAGTAGAACATTAGGAGGTTACAAGGATTTGCCTTTTTATGAATTTTTCGTTCCCCAGCATTGTCCCTGATGTGAATGGTGGAGGTTCTGAATCATAGTTATTCAAGATGCGGTGGGCAGACTAATTATTTGACTGGGAGGTGATAGAGTGGAGGACAAGGAGGAAAGACTGTCCCCTTGAATCTGATGGCTAAAGAAGCACTATGCCCAGTGGCTGGGCAAGAATAATGCGATTAATTGTCATGAGTGTCCTCTCACAAAAGATCACAGTGATCTCCTGATTGCACTGAATCCCAGTGATACGGAAATAGTCCGTGCATAAAACTAGTGAAAATCCATTAGTGCATTCTGCAAAAGCAAACTTTTCAAACACATCTGTTATTTTCACTATAGTAACTCAAACCCTAAAATTCTGCCTGACACGTAGTAAGCACTAAATAAGTATTGAACGAGAGAAAGAAGGAAATATTTTTGTAAATTATCATGAAAGTTAATTTGGAAAAAAAAAAACCCACATAAAATATTTAAATCCACTTTAAAGCCAGACAAGCAGGGCAGTCTTTGCAGCTGCCAAGAAGGTAACTAGATTAGAAATTCTATGAGCTCCTTCTGAAGGCCATCGTGATTCAGAGCTTCTTCGGGAGGTTTAAATGCAAGCTTGTGATTCAGTGCATCTAAAGGGCATGTCATTTTTAAAGATATTCAATTCATAGGTGTAATTTATTTTTAAAAAGATGAAAATGGATGAGCTGCATTGGAGTTTTTTTTTTTTTTTTTGAAGTATTTGTTCATTTATTTATTTATGGCTGTGTTGGGTCTTCGTTTCTGTGCGAGGGCTTCCTCTAGTTGTGGCGAGCGGGGGCCACTCTTCATCGCGGTGGGCGGGCCTCTCACTGTCGCGGCCTCTCTTGTTGCGGAGCACAGGCTCCAGACGCGCAGGCTCAGCAATTGTGGCTCACGGGCCCAGTCGCTCCGCGGCACGTGGGATCTTCCCAGACCAGGGCTCGAACCCGTGTCCCCTGCATTGGCAGGCAGATTCTCAACCACTGCGCCACCAGGGAAGCCCTGGAGTTTTAACATAGACTTTTGAAAGCAAAGGAGACTTCTCTCTTCACCACCTATTTACAGGGGAGTCAGAAAGAAATACCTTGAGATTTGCTCAGGGAAACGTTTAAAGCCGCAGGCTGCGAGTTGATGGGGTTTGGTGGTGCAGAGGAAAAGACATATGTGGACGAAGTATGATGCTGTCCGAGCCCAAGTGCCACTTATTTAGAGTTTATGATCCGCCCACCAAGTACCCAGATATAGTCCCTATCACCTTCCCCACACACTTGGTTATTGGCATTTTGACACCTTTTTTGCACAGTGGGAGGCATTCCTGACACTATCAACGTAATATACCTGTTTCAGATCACAAACATTACTCGTTAACCTTAGGCAGAAATCTAACATAATCAAATATCCTTTTGCCACCCAATTCAAGTCAACCAGGGACAGGATAGATAGGAAAACATAATATGAACAGTACATAGAGAAATACTCAAGAATGTTTTTTGTTTAAAAAGGGGTTTTCTGTTTTCAGAATCCACAATCTGTCACAGTTTCCAGGTTATTAATTATTTGCAAACCGTGTGTTTAAAAAGGGTTCAGAATATGGAATGCTGTGATTTAGGTGAATTACATTCTTTAGCAGAGTGACTTTTACTATTTTTTTTTTACTTTCTTAATATATTTTATTTAACGCAATATATCCCAAACATTTTCATTTCAGTATGAAATCAATATCAACTTTTTTCTTTTTATTTATTTTCTTTCTTTTATTATTTATTATTATTTATTTTAATTGAAGTATAATTGATTTACAATATTGTGTTAATTTCTGCTGTACAGTGAAGTGACTCAGTTATACATACATTCTTTTTTTATATTCTTTTCCATTATGGTTTTTCCCAGGATATTGAATATAGTTCCCTGTGCTATACAGTAGGACCTTGTTATCCATCCATTCTATACGTGATAGTTGGCATCTACTAACCCCAAACTCCCAGTCCAAAAACACATGGAACCCTTTACGAATTTGTGTGTCACCCTTGCACAGGGGCCATGCTAATCTTCTCTGTATCATTCCAATTTTAGTATATGTGCTGCCGAAGTGAGCACGACTTTTACTAGTTTTTCTTTTTTTTTTTTTCTTTTGCTAATATTCACGGTCTCAAATAGGACAGAAAAGTTTTCAGGAATTAAACATCCCTTTTTCATCTCTTCTCTCTGACCTCCCAAAAGTTGTCTCTTACAATCAAGTCAAAACAGAATGCTTTCTATGTTGGTCACACCACTCTTCTCTCTAAAACCTGTGTCTGACCAGATGCAAATGATGACTAGTTATATATCTCCACTCGGTAAAGCTGTACATATTTTAAGACATAAAGTGATTAGAATTACTAATACTATTTTAAAATTCTAAAACACGATTGTATCATTATGTTGTTCCTAAAGATGCCTCCTCACTTGCAATCATTTAAGATGAAAAAAGTGGCCCTGAACAGGTTGGAGGCCAGAAGCATCATTGGACTTTCCCCGGAAAGGCCATCCCTACTCCCAGATAGAATCCAGTGGCTCACGCGTTCTCCCTGCTGCTGCCCGTGGAACTTCTCTTCACTCAACCACCGTTGGCCATAATGGGTTGTTAATGTCACATTCAGCCAGTATAGCCCCTCCTGGTGAGTCACACTGTCTCCTGATCAAGCCCAAGTGTAGCCTGTGATTGGGAATGCCTGCCGTCTTGCACCGCAAGGCCAGCCCTGTAGCGAGGGTGTCACTGGGGTAGACCACGGGGCTTTCTCTGTCCTTACAGCCTGTTATTAAAGGTCCCAAAGGCTTCACAGCTGAGTTCTCCCTCCCTGATTATGAAGCCTGGAAGGGTGATCTTATTCTTTTAGTTTCCTAATTTCCCACATTCAAAGAACTTGTTATAAGTTTTCCCCAGGCTGAGTTGTGGGATATTTGGGTAGACCCTAAAAGCACCCACCCGAATGTGCCCTGCACTCTCGGCCTTCCACTCAGTCAGCAGCCCAGGAAAAAAGCATAGACATCTGATTTTTTTCTTCTTTCTGCATGAGCTTCTTGTCTATCTGAGGTACTCCTGGAAAGCTTCTTGTATTATCTTTTCAGAGTCTTAATTCTTGTATTCTGTTGTTTGATCATTAATTCCCAAATCCTCTTTGATAATGTTCTTAGTGGCTTCATATGGTCCTCATAAACATGAGAGCTCTGTTCCCACCTCAAGCCCCGCCCCCCCCACTCCCCCCCCCGCCACATTTTAAGCAGAAACTACATGCTAAACACTGCACAAGGTGTTAGGCTTTCATCCTAACCTGAGGGACTTTCCAGGCCTGAGTGGGAGACAAACACAGAACACTAGAACTCCAAAAGTAATTGGTATCCTCACAAAGTTAATATTAGAAACACAAATTCATTCTCAATTCAGTGAACGTGGGGACACTTTAGTTAAATCTGCTAATATTTTGTTCCCTTATAGAAATTAGAATAATCACTCCAACTATCTCCCAGGTCCTGCTCAAAACTGCTGGCACATTCACCAAACTTGTACGATTTCTGAGCTAAAGCTAAAGGTAGTGGGTCTCCAAGCACATCCAAAATTTCTCCTTTTTATATTCAGCCAATGTTCAGAAACAGTAAGAAGCCAGCGAAGGGTGAAATATGCATGGCATGCCTCCTGGATTATCAACTAATGGTAGCATCATTGATAGAACAAAATTAATTTACTTAAGAAATCAGAGCCAAGTGGAGCTGAGGTCTGGTAGGTGAAAAATGTGTGTTTTATCAGCTAAAGTACTCAGCTCCAAACTCCCCTGCTTCTTAAGTACAAGTAATGTATGGCTGGGTTTTGGCATTGCACTGCATGCCTACCCAACCTGTCATAATTAAAAATCTCCGAGAGACCTAAAAGCTGTAAATGGCCGTCCTGATGCCCACTAAATGACATATACCCACTAAAATGGATTTTTGAGAATCACCCAATTTATAAAACACTAGATGTGACATGGTTATCACATAGAGGGGTTTGAAAGATGAACTATGGTGGAGATACACTTCCATGATGAATGCACTCAACATTCCTTCTATCGATTTTTTTTAAGATATTTCAGTCTGTTGAATTGGATTATATTTTAAAATAGAGAGTTGAGATATTCACATTTTTATCCTTTCCCCTTGAAAAAGATTCATTTCGGCATGAGATGGCATGATTTGAAATCAGCTATAGTGCTCAATTGTCGCAATCTGTAATTTTAACTCCCTGTGTTTGGGTGCTTTCTAATTTATGGACATGGAATGCCAAAGTGGAAGTCAGGAATGGACTTAACCAGCCTGCCATGTAGTAGGAGCTGGCATGTGACCGAGGCTCTGCCATTCAGATCTATCAGTGAAAGTCTTAGATTTAAAAGAGAGTGAGATGGGAGAACAGATAGAGGGGTATCATGTCAAAGGATAAGATGGATTAACTATAATGAAACATAAGATACTTAATCCAAGTAGTATACTTGGATTAAGTATCTTATGTTCATTACAATCTTTGCTTTTGTCAACCTGATGGATGACTTCAAGGAAATTAGTGATAACTTTTCAGCTTAACTTCACTTATTTGGGAAATCAGAATGATCGATTTATTTCATGTTTCTGAAAGCTCTAAAAAAAATTTCCTAAAGTGGTTCTTGCAAATAAATATTTCATAATTTTATAAATGTTGGAAAAGATACAGTTTAAAAAAGTCAATAGGCGTTCATGTGGATTAACCTCTCATGAATGTGGGAAATGAATAAAATTGTGGCTTAAACACATTTTTTAAACTTTTACCTTACAGTGTCAAGTTCTATCTCATTTCTTATCTGCTTGCTGCCTCGATTTTGCTACAAATTTAAAAATTGTTAGAGTTGGCATTTACTCTCTGTTGAACTGGAAGTTCCCCAAAAGAAAATGTGGAAGGTCTATATGTTTAAAGTCAAGCTATACTCATTACAAAATGAGAAACCCTTCACGCCAGGCTCCATTTTAATGCACATGGTAACTATGATAAATATCAGTTACCATTGAGCTCTTAGAAGATTGTGTTCTGTATAGAACAAGCTCTTCGCCAGTCTCTCCTTTCTAACTTGCTGGATTAACTAATGACTCATGCTATCAAAACAACACGGTGACTGCGGCTGGGAGCCCCCTGAAAGCTCCCATCCCACCTGGGAGCTTTTGTTTGCACTCTTGTGGATTCTAGTTGAGTCATATTTAAACCAAAAGTCAGCTGTGTTTTCTCTAAACCTATTTATGGCAGTTGTACTTATTATTGTATGTATGTAATGTAGTTAGATATCAAATAAATCAATGAAACATTAGAGCAAAAAGAAAGATATCTTTCTTTGAAAACTAAAGGGAATCGTTTCGAAAGATTTAATAAAACTGTCACTGAAATGATTGCTGTTGAAGGGTGGTGTAGGTGAGATAACTTTGAGAGATTGGGAGGGAAATCAAAATGTAGGTGAATTTTTTGATCATAGTGGTTTGTAACAGTCTTTAATTCATTCGAAGAAAAACAACCTGAAATTGTAAGTAATGCCCTAAGGGTATGATTTTTACGAGAAGGATGATTTAGACCTCCAATGGACATATCCATCAAAGAAAAGGCTTGGAATTGCACCAAGTGTTGGTAAATGCATGAACATTTATGCAATAAATGTTTTCAAGATAACTAAATGTTCAAACCACATGTTTATATCTTTTCCTAATGATTCTTTTCTTTAACTCTGTGGTTGTGCAACCAAACACGAGTACCAATTGGATTAGATAACGTGGTTCTCCTGTAAAATCAAATAAATTGCAAAACAATTTTTCCAAATCAAACAATTACCACTGGAACTTTCCACTAGATCTCATAGTTTTAATGAATCACTGCATTCTATTTTCCCCCTTTATATGTGTACTATCATCTTGAACCAGATTTTATCACCTCGAGCCTAAATTGCCCCAATTATCTTCCTAACTGCATCATCATTTTAGTCCCTTTTGGCCCTACAATATTTTAAAATACTTCCATCATTAAGATACGTTGGGGCTCATAAAATTCTAATATTACCTTCTGTGTTTATATCCTTAAGTCCAGACTTCCTACCGATTGTTCCACTCCTGGTCAAATTGGTCATATACCCTCCACCCTCTCACAGCTCTTTGATTTGAGCACATCCCTAGTGGGGGGACCTTCCTACTGTCCCCTGAATGCAGTATGCTGAGCGCCAACCCCAAGTTGGTGACAGATCCTCCTGCCAATATATCCCTGCCCATCCTTGAGGTCCTCGTGTAATTCACCCCTCTTCCAAGAGGTTTTCCATAAATGAGAACCAATCCAGTTGTCTTTACCCCTATTTGTCTGTCCCATGTTTCATAGAGTGTTGTGGTCATCGAAGGCGTGGATTGTATGTTTTCTCCAAATTCCCATCTTTGAAGATGGGAATCAGATTTTTCATTTTTCCAGTGCTATCATAATGCATTCACTGTGGATACTCGGTCCTTAATAAATTCTGTTGATTGAAAAAATAGTACTAAAAATAAATAGTGTGCTTGAAATATTCATAAAGACTTCTACATTAGAAAAACAGAATATTTAGTTATTTATATCTAGCATAAAATCTCATCTCTAGCCCTTACAATGAGTGCAATTTACTGAGTTTCCACAATTCCTTGGTTTCCTTGCCCCTATAACTGAATTTCTCACATGCTTGTTGTGGGGATTAAGTAAAATAGTTTAAACAAAGAGTAGTGCCTGAGACATCATAGGGCATCAAAAAATGGATTACCTGTCCATCATTTATTCCCATTTAAACCCTTTTTAAAATTTTGTTTGCATATAAATGTTTAAGCTATTATCTAGTGTAACTCCTAAGTTTTTCAGGAAGCAATTTATATCACACTATTTTGGTGGAGGTATCTCAAAAAAAGAAATGGTTAATTGGGTAAATGTAAGTATTTATTGTATTTATCTAAAAACCTTGAGCAGCTCATATTCCTTGATAAAAATGAGAAGCAGGGGGCTTCCCTGGTGGCGCAGTGGTTGAGAATCTGCCTGCTAAAGCAGGGAACACGGGTTCGAGCCCTGGTCTGGGAAGATCCCACATGCCGCAGAGCAGCTAGGCCCGTGAGCCACAGTTACTGAGCCTGCACGTCTGGAGCCTGTGCTCCACAACAAGAGAGGCCACGATAGTGAGAGGCCCACGCACCGCGATGAAGAGTGGCCCCCGCTCGCCGCAACTAGAGAAAGCCCTCACACAGAAACGAGGACCCAACACAGCCAAAAATAAATAAATAAAAATAAATTTAAAAATAAAAAAATGAGAAGCAGTTGATGAGTTGATAATGTGTGTAACTAAAAATTTACAGTTGAGGGAAGGCAGGCACACCATATCTCCATGAGTCAAAGTAAAGGGATGTGAACCCTTAAGGAAGCCCTCTGGCAGTAGGTTGTAGAAGAGAGAAGATGCAGAAATAAATTTCTATATAGAAATCAAAGGTGCAAAGATTTACGTATTAAACCATCATATAGAGGTAGCGTTACGTACTGTATGTCAAAGGAGAATTTTTTTTTTTTTCTTTGTACAAATAGGAAGTTTCACTACCTGCAGATGGAACCTCTCTCCTTAAGCCTGCTGGAAATCAAGGTTAGGATGGGCTGTGATGAAGAATAAATCAGAATTAATAACCAAGGTTGTTACTTTGGGGCTTAGTGTTTCTTTAAATCCCACTCGTTCCACCACTTAGTACATACTCCTCATTCTTCTCTTAGCACCTCCAAACGGCTGATTATTCAGCCCAAAGTCCAAATCAAGGTCTGTCCAAATCTGTCCAAAGCACATCATAATTAGAGAGAGAAAATCTGAGAAGCAATAAACATTTTTAAACAGTTTGTATGAACCTAACGCAACTCTAAATATGACACAAAATGGTACAGCCACACTAAGGGGTTGGTTTGCAGGAAATAGAGCAGCAACGAGAACGGTGACCCTGCATATTCCATCACTCAGGAAAGTAGATATTAAACCGTGAGGATTATTTTCTTTCACATTGAGAGGCCCCACCCAATCCCCCAGATTTCTGAGAAAGCAGATAATTGCATCCATTAAACTCTTAGGAGAACAGCTCGAAACGAACCTTGAGGCACTTACAGTGTTTACCCGCTGTGGTCTCACATTTCTCCTGAAAGTCACTGGTGCACAGGCCTGACTCTCCCTGTGGGTAAACCAGAAAAGCCCGACATTCGCTATGAAAACTATGCAGTCTTTCCGTGTGCGGTATTAAGATGACCTGAGCCATTAAAACTTTTGTTAATTCACATGTTTCTTTCTCCCCTTTACACGTGGAAAATTTCATTAAAAGCCATGTTGGGAAAGAAATCTCTCTTCTAACTGTGCTGAGTTTGTCCCCTTAATGTTAATAGCAAATAAATATGTAGCATTTACTAATTGCCAAGCACTGTTCTGAGTAGCTCGTTGATTTAATCTTTACAACCACCTTGTAAGGGTGTGAGATGGGTACTGTTATTGTTTCTGATGTACAAATGAGGAGACAGAGGCACAGATGTTTAGTCTTTTATTCAAGGTCACACACCTGCTATGTAGTGGAGGTAGGACTCAAACCCAGTCTTCTGGCCCCAGATTGATGCATGAGTGGGAACGTCTGTGTTCGTGTGTACATATGTGTGACTAGTTGCTCACAAGTGTGTGCGTGTGTGAGTGCATGTGTGCATGCATAAGCTATACATATGTGTCAGGGGCAAAGCCAGGATTCAAGTCCAGATTTGTCTGATGCATTCTCATACTGTATTATCTCAATTAACAAATGAAAATAGTAATGGATATTTCTGTCTGACTTTAAGGTCTGCAGAATTCTCTTGTGTGCATTGCCTCAATTGAATAAAGCAAAGGTACACCACAGAATCTTCCATCTACACTTCCAAAAGTTTGCCTGGAAGGTGGAAATGAAGAGGGTTGGGAGTTATGATAAGTTTTATGTATGTAGCAGCTGACAGGCCAGGAGGAGGAGGGGGAGAAAAGAACACATTACAGAAATAACACACACACACACATATATATATGTATATATATATATATATATATATATACATATATATGTGTGTGTATATATATATATCTATCATCCTTTCATCAAATAATCTCAAAACACATTTCGGTATTTTTCTCCACAATTTTCCCATGCGTCAGTAAAGCGTATAGCATTTCTCGTATTGTTTAAGGTAAATAAACTGACAGTGAGAGAGGCTATGATTCTCTGGTACCAGGTGCTGGGTCAAGGGCTCAGCCAAGTGAAAATTCAGCCTTTAGAGATAAAGGGATACGGCTGCTTTGGTTTCCCGGGAGACAGCGGAGCGTCCTTTCAGCAAGTCAGCTATTTGACCACATTTGTACATAAACGCCTGCATCCTTCAGGTCACCTTCCCTTCTGATGCTGGCTGAGTTTCCTGTTGGAAGCTCATCTTTACCTACTGCCAAACTCCATAAATAGCTTCAAAAGATTCTCTTGGAAAGAATCAAAGGCAATTCCAGCTGAAGCTCTCCGAAGGAAACTTGCAGCAGACGCTCTCACCTTCTGGTAACTCTGACACAGTAATTTCCCTCCGCCACCTCACTTCAGGAGGGAGTCTGGCACCATGGTGGCGGAGCCCTAATCAGATAGCAAGCCCGCGCTGGCTGTGTCAGAAATGATGTCAGGGCCGGCGGTCCCCTGGCCACTGCCTCATTTGGAGCAAACACTGCAACACTTGTTTTTTAGGCTACTTTATGACTTGTCTGAAAAATGACCTTGTTTGGCAGGGAAGCCCGCTAATGTATGAGGTGTTACCCCAGGATTTTAGCACTTCTACACACACAACATTCTCTCACACACAGAGCTGCACAGTGGGAGGACCACTGAGCTGCTTGTCTTATCAAGGTCCTGGATCAGGGGAGAAGCTCCAGGACCCAAGGTGTGTTAATACCTTCCTGTGGGTAAAATCTACTAGGAAACAGTGTGACCAAAAGGATGGGGAGAAAATGTTTTCGTTTTATGCCATATGGTTTGGCTTATATCGGATTTACACATTTGGAGTTTCGTATTTATTTTTAATGGTGGTCCCTCACCTCGGGTCCATGGATGTGGTTTGCACCTCTCCTCTTGGGGGACCGGCCTGCCCAAGGCTCCAGCCAGCAGCTTCTGAGAGGTGGTGGCCCTTCTGACAGCAGAGCTTTCTTCTCCTCCTGTGTCCTCACAATGAGCTCGTGTCCTCTGAGGGGTGGCCAGGTCACTCGGACAGCCACGCTCATCCTGGGGCCGGGATGGGGGGAGATGGCTGCCTTCCTCCTGAGCCCCAGGCCCTTCTCACTCTCAGTCACTGCAAAGACGCTGCATGGAGGCCACTGCTTCTCCTCCTCGGAGCCTCCTTCCCTCGGTGCTGCCCCTGGGAAACCTTCTGGAAATTATTTGGTAATAAGAAACAGACCCAAGACGGTGTCGTGAGGTGAGGCTGTGACCTTTCACCTTCAGAGACCTGGGTCCCAAGCCTTGCTAGAGGCTGGTGGTCTCTGCCTTGTAGAGACCAGGTATTTCAGTGCCACAGGACCCAATGGCATGTGGGAGTGACTTCACGCTGATGCCTAGAAAAATCGGCAGCAAGATGCGCAGGCCCAGGACTGGGGGAAGGTGTGTCATTTTCCTGCATCTCCGCTCTGCTTCAGGGCCAGTAGGCTTTCTGTTTTGACTTCAGTAACTTCTAGCTGTGTAGAGAATGACATGTAGAAGTCAGGGTCTGGTGGGGAGAATAGATCAGCTTTTCTGTGTAGGTCGTGGTACTCTCAGCTTCCTGGTTCTGGGTGAGAATATTTCTTTATACATCGTGATTCATCCAGAGTATTAGCCCATACTTTCTAATATACCATTCCTTTGGTTTGTCCCTTTCAATGTTTATTTCGGTATTCTCTCAAATTGTATCCCAGAAACATCAGTGGATGTAGAACACAGTCACTATAATGGTAATATATAATCTTCCACTTTATTTCCTTCAAGGACAATCTAAAGTATCCATTTTATTTATCAGAGACCTACATGTGTGTTGATTTGTTTCATTTAGAAATTCACTCCATTATAGTAACCGAGAAGGGCTTTATACTATTATCACAGTTCCAGACCATCCGACAAAGACCCAGGACCCCTCATGGCTCCAGCTCACAGAAGCTAATTCTGCATCAAACTGAGGGGCTCAGAGACTAGTGGGAACCACATTGCCTGGGTCCAAATCACAGCCCTGCCCTTAATTGTTTGTGTGACGCTGGGCAAGTTCATCTCTTCTAGGTGTCTCAGTTTTCTTATCTATAAAATGGGACTGATAGCAGCAAGCTTGTCACTGGGGTGTTGTCAGTTGATCTATGTGAAGTGCTTAGAACTCTGGCCCACAGAATAAGTGTTATATAAGGTTTGCTTTTATTTCATAAGAGAAAAGCAGCAACAAACCCCCTCTAAGTTGACAAGTATTTCCAGAAGGCCACAAGAGACTCTATTTGATAATGAAAAGTGCTGTACATAAAACCTAAAAATGAATGGCCCGTATGAGTCAAAGGGCAGTAGAAGTGAGAAAAGAGAGAGAGAGAGAAAAAATGACCCATATCCAGTTAGGCCAATGTCAGGACTTGAATTGGACCAGCCAGTACCCTAGAGCTGAAATCAAATGCAGAGAGGACCAGGGGAGGAGACTGCTGATAATCCCATCCAACCCAGTTCCCCCCCATCTGTAGCATCCAAGGCTGGGTGTGCTCATGAGATTCTTTGGCACTTTTATTCCAAAATATTAATTAGCACGACACTGGCCCCACGTGCTTAAGGGCCTAAGTAACATTAAGCCTTGGAATATACCTACTGGAGCTCAAGTAATCAAAGTAAGTGAGGCAAAAAAAAAAAAAAAAAAAAAAAGACAGGATTATGTGGAGACTTTTGCACTTCGGGCAGTGAAGAGAACTTAAGAGATTTTAGGCAGTTTCTAATTGTGCTGAAGTTTCCAGGGTTATTTGACTGAGGAATTGCACTGTTTTGAAAGATATTTAGACAAAGTAGATTTCTTTGCGTGCTAGGCTTCTAAATTATAACTAAAAACCTACTTCAAACCTACATGCCAGGTCTTAGCACTGAATGTTCCATTATAGAAATACTAGCTTAAGAAAAGCAGATTCACAAATGATTTTTTCAAATCATTAAAAATAAGAAAAGATGATTGTTTGATTAAAAATATCATCCCTTAAACTATATTGTTCTTACATTTTGCAATTGCCGAGTGAACACTGGTGTACGTATTTCCTGATTCAGAAAAGCAAAAAAATTTTAAATAAAATTTATGAAGGCGTACATGAAAACACTTACACACGCTATCTCTAAGTGTACATAAAATTTTCAAATTGTTACGGAAATAACAGATTGGCTTACCAAACCTTGAAAAGTCCACTTTAAGGTTTTATATGTCTAGCTTTTTCAAATACTTTCGGAGTTTTGAAAAAATAAAAGATACTATGTGCAATGTTTATGCCTATGACGCAAGAACACTGTTTCTTAGAAAAGTCAAATTTTGGTGGTCAGATTTCCCACTAACAAGAACCAAGGGTTCTTAGAGACATAATTGTTTTTAGGTCCAGCAAATGTGTAAGATGAGCCTGGGAGGCCTTAGTGCACCAGAAAGCAAGAAGTCTATCAAAGAGGAATTGGATTGTGTCAAAAGGACACAGGAGACAACTTGAAGAAGCTGCCTAAGATGTAACGGCTTTAGTATAAAAACAGCAAGTGCAATGGATTAAAATACATCATATATATGCTTTCATAACGATACCCCAAAGCACCCCACTCTGGACACCTTCAGGGTTGCTAGTGCAATAACGTGCTATTCTGAGCATCTATAAATAGAGAAAGACTCCTTATTTCAGGGCTCCTAAATAATTGATAGAGTCCTTTTTATAAAGGAATTCCAGAAATGACAAAATTAGGGAATCGTTATTTTGCCAAGTGCAGTGAAATAATGGATTTATGCAGTGGTCATCAATTAATGTTAAAAAAAAAAAGCGAAGTGATGGGGCTCATTATAAAGGAGAATCGGTCTGACTTCACCTGATCCCACCGATCAAAGTCTAGCCGCACCAAGAGCAGGGTGACCAGACAGGTGCCTCAGGACTGGATGCAGGGAGCGCTCAGCACCACCCATGGATAATTGAACCTGAAGGTCACCAAGCCTCTGGATCTAAATGCCGGTTTACAAGAACAAGCCAAAGAACAAAGACCAGCGGAGGAAGCAACTGGCCAAACCTAGAACTGAGGACATTCTAGTCTCTCCATCAAATCAATGAGGCAAAGAGAGTGGGGTGGAAGAGGGCTGTTACAGAATAAGAGAGACTGAAGTGACAAACAAAAGGGTGCTGTGTATTGATCTCATTTTTTCAGCTTTATTGAGGTATAACTGACAAAACTGTAAGACATTTAAAGTGTGCATCATGTTTTGATATATGCCCACACTGTGAAAAGATTACCCCATTGACTTGACTAACACATCCATCACCGTACGTATATTTGGTGAGAACATTTAAATTCTACTCTCTCAGCAAATTTCAATTATACACCACTGTGTTATCAACTACCGTCACCATGCATGTTCTGTTAGATCCTCAGACCTTGTTCAGCTTAAAACTAAAAGTTTCTACCCTTTTACCAAACTCTCCCTATTTCCCCCACCCCCTGCCCCTATCCACCACTTTTCTATTCTTTTTCTATGAGTTATACTTTTTTTTTTTAAGATGCCAGATACAAGTGCTACCATGCAGTATTTGTCTTTATTGATCTTATTTGGATCCTTATAGGAACTAACCAGCTATAGAAGAACATTCTCTATTCCAAAACAAAAAAGAAAAACATTCTCGAAACAATCAGGATAATTTGGATACAGACTGGAAATATGAATATAGGCGATAGTGATTGTTAATTTTGTTGGTGTTGGGGGAACGTTGGTTAATTTTAAAAAGTCCTTAGAAGTTAAAGTTGCATGTGGACAATATTTACAGGTGAAATGGCATGATGTCTGAGATTTTTTTTTAAATACTTCTAAAAATATTGGGGGGGAGAGGTTTCTAAAGGAAAAAAAAAAGTCTTGCAAAATGTTGGTTGCTATTAAAATTCAGGGAGGGGCACATAGAGCACGTTGTAGGATTGTTTGTACCTTTCTGTACTTGAAAATTGTTTTAAAAATTGGTAGAGAATGTCTCGGTGATGACCCCGAGTGTCCCCAGTCTGGGCATCCAAATAGGTTTTCCACATCCGGACACCCGTAATATTTGTATGGCATGTGAAATGAACTGTTGCATTTTGTCCCTAAAATTTTCTGGCAAGATTTCCAGACTATACACTGCTACAGTGTGATAACATATCCCATCATCATTAAGTATTTTTGAGGTTTTGTGCTTTCTTTTGTACTAATTTATTAGGCAATGGTATGACATAAGCTGTACATATTTTAGGTGTTTTCTCACTAATATCCTTGGCGACGGCTGAACACATGGCTATTTCTAAACCATTTCTTTTCAAAACAAAGTTGATGGAGAGCTTCCCTGGTGGTGCAGTGGTTAAGAATCCACCTGCCAATACAGGGGACACGGGTTCGAGCTCTGGTCCGGGAGGATCCCCATGCGGCAAAGCGACTGAGCCCATGTGCCACAGCTGCTGAGCCTGTGCTCTAGAGCATGGGAGCCACAACTACTGAGCCCATGAGCCACAACTACTGAAGCCCGCGCGCCTAGAGCCCGTGCTCCGCAACAAGAGAAGTCACCTCAAGCAGAAGCCTGCGCACCGCAACGAAGAGTAGCCCCTGCTCGCCACAACTAGAGAAAGCCCGTGTGCAGCAACGAAGACCCAACGCAGCCAGAAATAAAATAAATGAAAATTAAAAAAAAAAAAGACCTTTCCTGTTAAAATAAATAAATACATAAAGTTGACGGAAAAAGTGTTAAGGTCTTGATGGGGCATTCTGGGGCAGCATCTAAATGTACAAGATGTTTGAAAATCTCTCTCCCAAACCCAGAGTCAGAGGCAGTGACCTCCTCAGGCAAAACTCAGAAAGGAAGATGTGAGAACACGACCTCTCACTTCAGATTCACAAATAGTGCAGGAGGCATTGCTTGCTACATTTGCTACTAAAACAGCAGCGGTTTGATGCTCAGGGGTTGCCCTAGGATGGACTGGCTCCCAGTGTCAAATGCTCTTCCCTGAAAGACTGTCAACACCAGTGACACCTGCTGTCTGCACATATAACAATATGATATAATCAGTCATTTTGACCTTTGCATTAGGATTTTTTTTCTTTTTTTTTTTTTTTGGTGGGGGGAGGGCGTGCCACGTGGCATATGGTATCTTAGTTCCCCGAGCAGGGATCGAACCCACGCCCCCTGTGTTGGAAGCTTGGAGTCTTAACTACCAGACCACCAGGGAAGTCCCTGCATTAGGATATTATCTTTATTTGATGGTGGCTTCATGCCTCACATCCTAAAAATGAATAAACGTTTCACAGCAGTATTCTGGGGTCTATTAGTATCCACCTGAGACAAACCAAATAAATGGCAAACTACACCATTGCCACACATAGGTGTGGCAGAAAATACAGGATAGTACGTTTAACATTAGTTTCTGTAAACTTACAGATTCTCTTTAGAACTTTCATCATTTATAGTCAGGAATTACTAGAATGATCCAGCTTTAGTTTATGCAAATGACTAAAGCAAAACTCCTGCTTGGCTGTGAAGACAAAGCAATTCAAGAATTAAGTGGTAATGAATGTACGTTTCACACTCTGTGTCTGCTGGCCTATCTGACCCTCTTAATGTTACAGCATAATTTTTATTCTCCTGTTCACTTTGTGCCTTTGACAGCCTGTAGCTTAGGCATGACTGTCAGTGGGTATGAGTCTCTTAAGAGAAGAAAAAGTCTCTGTGCTACGTTGGGTCACTTTCCCCTTGTAATGTTTGAGCTAAACCATCTGTGCAAAATTCAAAGAGGAGTAACAGAGGACAGCTCTCACCCCTACAAGGAACAAGAGACGTCCACTGTGCATCTGAAAGGTGCGTGGATGGTCTCAGGGCTCGTACGGCGCGTCTGGGCGCTGGTGACAAGAAGTGCCTGATTGCCTACTCCTGCTAAGCTCTGAGTCTATCAGCTCCCACCTACCTGGCACCTCTCCCCCTCCCTTCCAAGACAAACCCTCCAGGAGTGCAAAAAACCCTAACCTATTTCTCCTAAATCCTTGCCCTCCTGTGTGTGGCCCAATGCCTGGTCTCTGATATCCTTCCTTTGTGTGATTGGGTGAAATCAAGTGCAGCTGAGTGGAGCAAAGGGCCTCAAGGTCTGGATACATTGCAGATCAAGCTAGGGGACAGTTGAACACATTATCCCACCTTACGTGTTATTATAGAAACAGAATACCGGGAATTCCCCGGTGGTCCAGTGGTTAGGACTCGGTGCTTTCACTGCCGAGGGCCCGGGTTCAATCCCTGGTCCGGGAACTAAGATCCCACAAGCTGTGCAGCATGACCAAAAAAAAAAAAAAAAACACCCACAGAATACTTCCCACTGTAAAGTTTTTGGGATATCCAAGGAAGTAGAGATTCCTTGCTTCAGCCGTTTGCGTTCTCTTATTCTTTTCTTTACCTGGTCCTCAAGGCCCTCGCTTACCAGTCTTCCATCACAACAATCTGCTGGGCTTGGCCATCCTGGATGTACTCCCACCCGTAAGATCTTCCATAACCTACCCTCCACACCTTTAAAAATGTACCACTCTCGCCTCTGGGAATGTATTATTATCAGCTGGGTGAAATGTACTTCATTACTAAATTCATAAACGTGAGTGTATCAGTACAGGATAATATGTTATAACCCTTCCACTCAACAAGATGACTGAGTAAAGCTACTTTAAGCAGTTATTTTTTTAAAAGATACTTAACCTCTCTGGATTGTGGAGCTTAAATTTAATACATAAAACATGTCAATGCTGTTCAAATGCAAAGTCAACACCAAGCCTTTACCTAATATGCTCAGAAGATATTCAGTTAATGTTGAAAGTAATGGTAACATTTGATTGAGACTGCATTTGGCCACGTCCCATCCACACCAGCTATTGATCTATTGTATGTAAGGCACAGACATCCTGTTTCTCAGTACAGTATGTTTAAGACACGGAAAATATTTTCAAAATAATTAAGATACTTTTTGAAAATCTCTCTCTAACAGAGTACGTGCAAAACTTTTCCTATACATTGTAAACAGTGATGTAAGGATATAAATCAACTATGTATACCATTTGTACATAATAATTACACATCTTATAATTAATGTGGAATACGTCCATGCCAACTGACTCATTTGTTACCAAGTGGACACGAATCCAGAAGACGGCAGTTATACTAAGACAATCCCATGGCGATGTAATATCTTTGAGCAAGGAAAAAGGAACTGTGTAACAGGATTATTCTACTTATACTGATACAAATGTAGATAGATACAAAGTAAATATGAAGTGAAAGTGATCTAGTTAAATAACTACAAAAAAACTGCTAAAAATGAAAGAAAGAATGGAAGGAAGGGAGAGAGGGATAGAGGGAGACAGAGAGAGAGAGAGAGAAAGGAAGAGAAAGAAAGAAAGAGAGAAAGGAAGGAAGGAAGGAAGGATAGAAAAGGCACAGCAAGGCATAAAGAAAAAGGAAAACCAAAAGTAACAAAAGCAAACAGATGACCTTACTTCCTAAATCTAATGTTCCAAAAGCCACATCTAAACTCAAGAGAAAGATAAAATTGCCACGTTTCAGTTAAGTTTGGGTCTCTCTGCTCTCTAATGACAGGACCGTGTGGAGAATAATAAACACAGTTGGGACTTGCAGTGACATCTGTTTTCCATGCCCAGTGCCAGTGGGAAGATGCCATCACGGTGATGAGAAAGCAAGAGCAAATATTTTCATGTTGTGTTTATTAGTGGTTAAAAAACTATCTGTGATAAAAAGTGGGTAAATAAAGTGAAAATATTTTTATAGGGAATACAAACTCCTCTATAGTCAATTGTACAGCAAGAGGAAGCTTCAGAAGCCCAGGCCCGGCTCCGGCATCTTTCTCTCAGTCCACCAATATGTCGTGTAAATACACTGAGGAATTTAAGAGCTTACAACATGGTTTTTACTGAAGTCATCTAAAGTGGAGAAGACCGATTTTAAATTAACCACAATATCTAAGGGGGCTGGAAACTGTGGCTTATAAGGAAACATTGCAACTTCGTGAGAAGTTTGAGCCAAAGAAAGTATTCTTTATAAAGGGAAATTATTCGATTTAAAAGGAAATTTTAAATGTCACATTAAGAATGGGACTGCAACTTCCATTGAGTTGTATATTGGCCTTTCGAAAGAAGCAGTGAAAACTTCTTTACAGCTTTTATTAAGGGAAAGAAATGACATGTGTTATGGTAGATGACAATGCTATTCAACTATGTAACTGATTTATTTATAAGAGTAAATATATATTTATGTATATATATATAAATGTATACATGTGTATGTATACAATAAGCATTTACTTATTCAAGTATCTATTGATTGCCTACCGGTTCCAGGCATCATTTTAATGAATAAAGCAAAGAACATTTCTTTTGTGAAACTTATTTTCAAGTGGGGAGACACACAATAAACAATGAACCTACAAATCACGATATTCTATTGTAAGTTAGGAGGTAACACGGGCAGAGGGCATCAGGAATAGGGGAAGGCAGGGGGAGCATTTTAGGTAGGGTGGGTAGGGTGCAGACTTCGCTGAGCAGGTGACCATCTGAGCAAAAACAGTGAGGGAGTTCTAGGCAGAGCAAATCTGAAGGCAGGGCAACCCGGCAGAAGGGACAGAGCGTGAAGGGGTTAAGGTCTGCACTGTGTGTGCAGGAGCAGCCGGGAGGTGCAGGGAGTAGATCAGGGTTAGGGAGACTGGGGAGAAGTATAGGCGATCAGATCATTGAGGTCTCTGGGCATGAGAAAACATGGGCATTAATCAGACTCATCATATCGTCACATAGACACAGGGCATAGAGAACTGGAGAATGCCCCCACCCCCAGCCTCCGTCGGGGGCTGTCTGTCTGTTAGTGGATGCAAACAATTAAAATGTGGTGTACATTAACAGATACACACTACGGTATATGAAACAGATAAACAACAAGGACCTACTGTATGACACAGGGAGGTATATTCAATACCTTATAATAACCTATAATGGAAAAGAATCTGAAAAAGAATATATATATATATTAGTTATATATATATAACTAGATCGTTTTGCTGTACACCTGAAACTAACGTAACATTGTAAATCAACTACGTTTCAATTAAAAGTTTTTTGTTTTGAAAAAAAATGCAGTGTAGAAAATGCTGAAGGGACGCAGTGGGTGCTGTAAGAGGCTGTGGAAGTGACATCTTTCCTGGATCTGGAGATGGGGAGAGAAGACTTCCCCTAGGTCACCCAAAATTTGAAATACAAGTACAATTCAGTCCGGAGAGGAAAAGAGAAGGCTTTTTCCAGACTAAGGGAGCAGTAGCATGTACATGTTATTCAGTTAACAAATAGTTATTTGACACTTACTAAGTGAGTTCTAGGAATAGTTTTAGGCATTGGGGGAAACAGTACTGATCAAACCGTGATCTTTTAAAATCCTCGCTCTCCTAGAGAGGGGTAAAATTAAGAAGGGGTAAAAGCATGAAATATTGAGGGAACTTCAGGTACTTTAGTGTGACCTGTATACAAAGTGCCTGTAGAAAGTGACGGTGGATGAGGCCAGAAGGGTAAACAGTAGTCTTCACGCTAAGAAGTTTGGATTTTAGCCAGAAAGAAAGTAGGAGGCGGGTCATCACTAAAGGATATTCCTCAGGGAAAACACATCGTGGGTGTCTCTGAGTCCACGTCAGATACCAAAAAGATTATACAGTTGGGAATACAGGAGATAGACTACAATCGTTTTCAGAAGATAGCTTCCAAGGGCCTTTCCCCCCACTTTTCTTATGATGTTTGGAAAGAAAACACAACTGGGGGAGAAGATATTACAACATAACCATATACATATACAATATATATATATATATATATATATATGAAAGAAGCTTGGGAGGGTTCACACTGTTTATGATTCATTGCTATTCCCTTCTCCATGGGAAAACTTCACTGTGAAACCCTCACATTCCTCCATTGTAAAATAAAAGCTTAAAAATAATACCCATCCATCCTTGTAAAACGACAAGCCAATTTAAACTTGGGAGAAAACAACTTGAAACAGGTTGGGGAATGGTAAGGAGGGCTTTCGTTTACTGACTGTGTTAGTCACTAGATAAGGACTCTCGGTGCTTTTACGTAGGCTGATCTCTCATTGACCCCCATGGCCATCCTGCGGCATCCATCACAAAGGAACAGGAGATGTTTGCTTTCTAATTGTATCCACTGACACTCTTCTCCCCCAAGACAGATGATCCTCTTTGAGTTAATTTTCATTCTCTGAAGCCAAGCTAGATTTTATTCAGAGTCTGAATTCATGCTATTTGTAGAATTTTTTCTTTTTCGGTGAATTTGAATAGAGGGGTGTATGCAATCTTCACGTTAACACATTTTTTTTTAGGTACCTACATTTTTTAAAATGTCAAGCATTCCCATAATTGTACTATCAAGACTGGTTTTGTGCTTCCAAAAGAGTACCTCAATTATATGTAGGTGATATAGGCAGAGTGACGTAAGTCAGACAGGGAAAGACAAATATCATATGATATCACTTATATGTGGAATCTAAAAAAAGGATATTATTATTTACAAAACAGAAGTAGAGTCACAGATATAGAAAGCAAACATGGTTACCAGGGCTTAAGAGGGAGAGGGGTAGATTGGGAGATTTGGGGATTGACATATACACACTACTGTATATAAAATAGATAACTACTAAGGACCTACTGTATAGCACAGGGAACTCTACTCAATACTCTGTAATGGTCTACAGGGGAAAGAATCTAAAAAAGAGTGGATAGATGTATATGTATAACTGATTCACTCTGCTGTACACCTGAAAGTAACACAACATCGTAAATCAACTATACCCCAATAAAAATTAAAAAAAAAAATCATTCCTGGGAAGGAGCCCTCCCAGGCTAGTTTATAGCCTCAAAGTTTAGTGAGGCAGATGCGGGTGTTTTAATGCAACACCGCTAAGCTTCCTCAAGAGGTGAAAGAAAGTTCTTTTTAAAAGTCGCCAAAGACCTTGCCTCACTTGAGAAACCTGTGGCATCTGAGGTGATAACAGAGCCAAGTCATTTCAGGCTGGCTGCCCGACTTGCCTGAAAACTTAGTGACAGATAAAACATAAATCAGAGTCCTTATCGTCCTGCTTCCTTGCTTGCCAAATGGGGGGTGAGTTTATCATGGACCTGTCGGCCCACTGATGGCTTTTCCCCTCAGTGCTGGGCAGTGGGCAGCGCAGCTGGAAGCGAACTAAAACGTGTTCATGTAAACAAGCAGGGTCAGACTGCCCCGAATTGCCAGTTAGTGAAGTGCCATCCATCTCACTAAACTGTACATTTGATAGGGCCGTATCATCGATATCTTGAAAAGAAAACAAATAAAAAGAAAAAAACCAAGTTCCCTGCTTTAGGCTGGGACCTCTCCTGCTGATAAAAGTACTAAGAACTAAATTGCCTGGCCCAAGCAACTGGCGACTCACTCATCGGAAGTCGGGGTGGGGGGGAGTAGCCAGTGCAGGGAGGGAAGAATTTTTTTTAGGGCATTTAGAAATATCATTGGCATTCTCCAAGAAAGCATGTGGTAGTCACTTTAGTTTTCACTGTATATACTATATATACCAGCCAAAGTACTTTTTCCTAATATTTAAAGGAACGATTCCATGAACCTGTTGGAAAGATGATAAAATTTATGTTATTTTTTCATCTTTTCATATGATTTGCTTACGGGTGCAACAAAGTTGTGAGATGTAAACCTCACAACCCAATCCAATGTTGGTAGTCTGGTAAAGAAATTTATCGATACCTGGAAAGCTTTAAGTCATCTTCCAAACAGGCACTAGTGTCCCCTCCCCCCAACCTCGGCAACAAAGTAACAACAGCTTGACTGGCTCACTCCGGGATCCTGGGCAGTAAGGATGTTAAGTCTCTCATTTGGAAGAACGGACACACATGTTTTCTGACATAGCTAGGGCAACTCCACTTCCAAGGAAAATATGCGACCTTTACAAAAGGCCAAATAGTTGTGTGTTGGCACCGAAGGCAAAGGGACGTGTCCAGCCAAAGGTGGTGTAAAAGTCTGGAAATTAACTCCTGTCAGCATTGTTCAAAATGTTTGGATGTGAAGTTAATAGTTTAGGAAGAAGAAGAGACAATAGATTCTTTAAGGGAAGACCAGATTAAAATTACTTTTCCTCCTTAACGGAGTAAGATTAAGCCCAAGCACATTCTGAGAAGTGACGAACTCTACTGTTAATTTCCTGATGTGGCATATGGATGTGCATTATTTTGGCCACACCCAGATATGATACCATGTGTTGCATGAACACTACTTCCTTGCTCAAGATTGACTCATAGCCGCTGAAAACTCAGATGTTTCCATTTAAAAATTATGTCTGGATATAAATATAGGGAAAATAAATCTATGATCAGCCAAAGATATCAGCATATAAGTTGACTAAAAACACTATAAAAATGGAGGCCAGAAACATTTGTCTAAAATAAAAAACCCAAAGTCTTAGAGTCAAGAAGTTATATTGGATGTAGATTTCAGGTAATGCAGCATAGGTTATAAACCATGCTTTTAACTTGATCAGGGACTTCTATTTCAGCAGAATGCCTTTTTTTTTTTTTTTTTTTAGAGCTTTGTTGTTTCATTTGGTTTTCTCATACTGATATAGGTAGTGACCATTCCTTTACATAGTAATGGAAAGCCATACTAACAAAAACTTACCTTGCAAACGATTTTAAACTATCAATATTTTTAGAGAAATTATTGATAACTTACTAAAATAGTAGGCTGGTCTAACATTATATCTCACTGGCAAAAAATCCAAACTCTATTATACTTATGTGCAGCACTGACTTATCAACATTTTGCTATATAAACATACTGGATCAGAATTGGGGACCTGGGGATATCTACCATGCTTTAGCTGCCTTCTCCACCTAAGCAGTGGAATTGCAGACATTTAGGTTTCTTTATTATTATTTAACATATATCTATCCATTCATCAAATAGTTTTGAATAGCTACCATGTCCTACAGCATATATATATATATATATATATATATATATATATATATACACACACACACACACACACACACACTTATTCATATAATAAACACAATATAGCATATGCATACAAGGGCATACAATAATAAAAAGGAAATATAATATGTCGTTTCACATCTTGAGGAGTTTTCGGTCCAGTCCCAGATACAATATTTTGATGAATTTTAAATGCAAGTTCTTTAAGAGAATGATGAGATGACACGGAATAATGCATTTTATAGTGAATTTCATGAACATCTAAGGAGAGAAATTAAAGATGGCTCCAACCCGAGGAAAGGGCCAGTAATCTTGTCCTGTCTTGTCACCAACTTTCAGAAGCACTCCAAGTATCTGAAAAAATACTGATATTGGGGTTGCTATCTTAAATTGTTTTCTACAATCTTATACTTCTCTGGCACTTCAGAGGAGGCCCTACCTTATTATCATTGCCCTCCAGAAAAAGGAGAGTCACAACCTGTCTCAAGTGTTAAACAACCCTGACTCTTAAGAAATCATTCAAGTTAACCTCCAACATTCATGTTTCAATCTTGGCCTGTCTCGTTATGTCCCCAAAGATGCTTATTAAATTGCACTTTGTCATTCTCTCCTTCAAGCTGAATAATGCCAATTCCTGTCTTCCCAGAAGTAATCCTTTAGTTGTCAAGTATACTATTGATGCTATTAGATTTATTTTCCATTTGGTATATTAACAACTCCAGCTCTTTGATTTGGAGCTAAAAGCTCTGGGACACAGCCTTGTTTAGGGGATTAGGATGGGTCAGGAAGTGTTTCACCTCTGCGTTTTACAGGATTACACCTGGCCCAGGTCAATGATGATACCAACGCAGGTGACTCTTCATTGTCCTATAGGAATATGACACAAGCCATATGTGTAATTTTAAATTTCCTAGTAGTCTCATTAAAAGGAGTGAAAAGAAATAGGTGAAATTGATTTTATTTATTTATTTATTTTTACATATACATGTATCTATTCTTTTTCAAATTCTTTTCCCACTTAGGTTGTTACAGAATATTGAGCAGAGTTCCTTTCCCTGTGCTATACAGTAGGTCCTTGCTGGCTACCTATTTCAAATATAGCAGTGTGTACATGTCAATCCCAGCTCTCTATCCCTCCCCGCCACCCATCCCTCCCTGGTAACCATAAGTTCGTTCTCTAAGTCTGTGAGTCTGTTTCTGTTTTGAAACTGATTTTAATAATATATTTCGTTTAACTCAGCACAAGATATTGTCATTTCAACATGTAATCAATATATACAATTATTCATGAGACAGTTTAAGTTCCTTTTTACACTAAGTCTTTGAAATCTGGTATGTATTTTACACTTGTAGCACATCTCAATTTAGACTGGTCACATTTGAGTTTCCACAGCCATGTATGGCCAATGGACCACACAGGGCTCTACAGAACTAGAAGGCAATCTCAGTAACCTTGCTCCAAACATGGATATCTTCCCGGCTGACAGGCTCAGGGGGTATGAAATCTAAATCATTCTTCCTATAAGACGTGGCCCTTGTTCCCAGTCTCTGTGCTGTTTTATTCCAAGTCTGAACAGTGGTCATTATACTCAGTTTTTTTATCACATTACAAAATATTCAAAAGTTCTGCAGGAAGTCTACAAGCTGAATGGCAATTGCCTAGTACTCCTCAGTCGAAAGAGACATTACGTGTGCCTTTTTTTTTTTCTATTTACCATTTACTACAGCTCTGTTTTCAGAGTCAGTCAGCCAGTCAAGCAGTATTGGTTAGGGCCAGGCATGCTCAAGTGTTCAGTATGCGCCACAGGGGACGGAGTGCTGGCCTTCAAGGGGCCTCCACGCTGGAGTCCGGCTTTTCACAAGTTTTATCTTGAGGTGCTTACAAGGACTTACCAGACTGCACAATACCCCCTTGGGTGTTAAAAATTAAAACGAAACAATGTGTTCAGTCATTTTCTTTTTGTCCTGTAACATTCAAATTGGCAAGTTTTCCAGGAAACAAAATCTCCCTTGCAAACAAGTGAATTGAATCAAATCGTTCCTTTCCAAAAATATTTTGTAACTGGGCATTATTTCCTCTTGTCTCTGGTACCAGATCAGATCTGAGCTCTTTCTTTTTAAAAGAAACATCAAAGGAAAAAATGCAAAGAGTAAGTGAAATAAAAACCATGAAGTGTTATCCACGGGGGTACAAACATCTTCAGGATGAACCACCAACCTCAAGTACTCTGTGGGCAGGAGTTACCTTCCCACAGACAGAAGCGCGCTAAGGAACTCACAGAATGACTTCCTCCTCAACCAAGTGATTGACAGCTTTTCTGATCTCAGCTGAAAGCTAAGCCTGAGTTCCCCTGAGTTGCTCTACCAGCTTCTAAAAAAGCAAAGCTCTCAGAACTTCCCCTGGCACCACTTGCTCTTTTCCTCTACTTATCAGCTGACTTTAATGTTCTCTCTTTTTAGCCTTCAAGTTTCTGTGACCTTATTATGACATTTGAGTTGGGTGATTTATCGCTGTTAAATGGCACTGCACTGATTAAGCAAAGGCCTTTCTGGCCTCATAGTCAGTTACAATACCGCGATTCAGTGTGATAAGCTTAAACACACACAATTAGATGGGGTAATATCCAATTTGTCAAAGCTCTTGTGGCTTAATTTTCTGTCACAAAGCTTGAAAGAAACAGTGACTGGACAAAAAGCTCCAGATTTATCGCTTAAGTACCTTCCAGTAAATTGATCTTGCCCATGGCGTAATCTCATTTTGGACATTTTGGGAGACAGGGAAGTTCAACCAGCCTGAAACCCCTTAAAAATGGGCCTGAGGGTTCCTGATCACAGAACTTGAAAGCTCAGCAACTAGACAGGAGTGTCTCTTCAGAGGCAGACAACAACCCATTTGCCTGGCCAGAGTTTCCTTTCAGGATAATTGCATGAAAAGAATAAATGTCAGTAAAAGGATGAAAGACTCATGTAGGGAAATAAAAATATATACCAGGTCCTGAAAACATCACCCTGAAACAGGCCACAGCTCTATTTCATGAAGAATAAAACAGAAGCAGCTGACATTTCTTTTAAACGGGTTATTACCATCATAATTATCTTATCCCAGCAATGGCCAGCTTTTCTGGCATATGTTTTCAAGGCAGGCTACTACTTTCTAATTGGAAACAAGATAGAAGATATCCTTCTCTTGCAATTTTTTGAAACAACATTTACTTTTCCATTTGATGAATAAGAGGGCAGTAACTATGAACATTTTCTGCAGATTCATTGTGGAAAACATTTACTATTGTAGCCTGGTAAAGACACAAAGAGTAAGGCTTATATTCAATGAATATCCTGCAAACATTTATTGGATTATTGAAGACATTGCTCTAGATGTCAGGGAGATAGAAAAATTAGTAACAGACAGTCTTTGTTCAGAAGTCTCTAGTGAAATATATAAGCATGCATGTAGTTACTTTAATAGACAAAAAAATATGTTGTGAGAGAAGCAAAAAAGTGAGATTATTCTTACCTGGAACAGTCGAGAAGATATAGGGTCAGCTCAGGAGAAGAGGTAATATTGGCAAGAGCTACTAGTAGGTGGTATATGAGCAAACTCTCAATGGAAAAATAGAATTTCTAGTCATGGATAAGGGATATCACAGGAAGAGAAAAGGGCATGAACAAAGCCTGATGCTGTCAAGGTGCAAGGCAGAATTATTTCATACCTAGGAAAACGTTTTAAATAATTTACATGAATTTCCATACTTTCATATCCATCAGAGTTGGTCTACTCATTGGGATACAGACTAAGAGATTCCCAAAAGTACAGCTGGCCAAACAAGATGGAAGTTTTGTTCCATCTCGTGGAGCAAGTTCCAGTGAGTTGGCAGTGCAGGGCAGGGAGGGCTCTGTGCTCCACAAGGTCACACAGGGGCCCAGGCTCCTCCCACCCTGTGGCCCTGCTGGCCTCAGGATCACTATCCAAAATGTTGTCACTAGCTCCCTGGAATTATATCTGGTCCCTCTACCCTGGATAGGGAGAGAGAAGGGGGAGGGCAAGAAGCATCTCTACTAAGGAAGTGACCTAAATGTTGCTCACATTAGCCACCCTCAAGGATCCAGATGGAGACTTATGTCCTGTGGAAAATCCAAAGAGTTCTATTACTGATATGAGGAAGGGGAGACCGGATACGGTGGGACAACTAAGCAGTTTCTAACATAGAAGGTGCCCAGTTCATGCTCCTTGCTTAATGAATGAGTGAATAATTGAATGTACAATTGGATGTCATCATGTTGCATACAAGACTCCATCTAATACAGGAATAAGTAATCTTTTAGTTCCTTTTGTGAATCGAAGGAATGGAAGAGGAATTGTGCCAGATGCTTCTACAAAGGGATGTGTGAGTGTGTGTGTGTGTGTGTGTGTGTGTGTGTGTGTGTGTGTGTTTGCCGTGGGGGTGGGGGGAAAGAAGGGAGAGGTGAAGAAAAATTGAATTACCAGAGAATACTGGGGCATCCTTGGTAACAGTGGTTTCTCTTGGGAAGCATTCTGGCTCCTCAATTAAGGGAGCAATTTCTTATCCTGGAGAGAGGAGATTGTTTCTAAATGTACGTCCAACACGGGGACCCTGAAGTTACGTGAGCTCCACCAGCCATGGCTCCTCATCATCCTCAGATGCTCCATGACTGTCTCATGCCTCTGATTCACTGTTAGGAACAGGCTCTCCCTCTAGGAAGCAGATAATGAGTCATACATCTCCAAGTCTCCATCATTCTCCTTGTATCTACATCATATTTCTGTAAAAAAAAAAAATGTGTCTGTGGCTCTGGAAGGATACCTCTAGAATTACAAACCTGGGTTCCAATTGTATTTTATATCTGGCTCCAAAAAGAAAGCTCATACCAAACAAAAAGTTTAAGTATACCCACATATATGTGTATATACATATATGTGTGTATACATACATACATATGCATACACACACATCTATATAAGTTAAAGCTTACCAAATTAAAATGACTACTCCTTCATTAAAGACAAGGATTTGTTTTCATATCTCACATGAATCACAGTCTAGAACACAGAGTAGGTGGAATTGAATTTCATGGAGTACATAATCCCAATGTCATGGAAGTTTGGTCACAATACAGTTTGTGCACCTCTCCATCATGTTAGTAATCAGTGAAGAAAGATGAGTCTTAGAAAACTGGCAAACTATACATGTCAAGAAGTAACCATAGAGAAGCAAGAAGAACTACAATCCTGCAGCCTGTGGAACAAAAACCACATTCACAGAAAGACAGACAAGATGAAAAGGCAGAGGGCTATGTACCAGATGAAGGAACAAGATAAAACCCCAGAAAAACAACTAAATGAAGTGGAGATAAGCAACCTTCCAGAAAAAGAATTCAGAATAATGATAGTGAAGATGATCCAGGACCTCGGAAAAACAATGGAGGCAAAGATCGAGAAGATGCAAGAAATGTTTAACAAAGACCTAGAAGAATTAAAGAACTAATACCTAGAAGAATTAAAGAACAAACAAACAGAGATGAACAATACAATAACTGAAATGAAAAATACACTAGAAGGAATCAATAGCAGAATGACTGAGGCAGAAGAACGGATACGTGACCTCAAAGACAGAATGCTGGAATTCACTGTCATGGAACAGAATAAAGAAAAAAGAATGAAAAGAAATGAAGACAGCCTAAGAGACCTCTGGGACAACATTAAACGCAACAACATTCTCATTATAGGGGTCCCAGAAGGAGAAGAGAGAGAGAAAGGACCTGAGAAAATATTTGAAGAGATTATAGTTGAAAACTTCCCTAACATGGGAAAGGAAATAGCCACCCAAGTCCAGGAAGCACAGAGAATCCCAGGCAGGATAAACCCAAGGAGAAACACGCTGAGACACACAGTAATCAAATTGACAAAAATTAAAGACAAAGAAAAATTAACAAAAGCAAAAAGGGAAAAATGACAAATAACATACAAGGGAACTCCCATAAGGTTAACAGCTGATTTCTCAGCAGAAACTCTACAAGCCAGAAAGGAGGGGCAGGACATATTTAAAGTGATGAAAGGGAAAAACCTAAAACCAAGATTACTCTACCCAGCAAGGATCTCATTCAGATTCCATGGAGAAATCAAAAGTTTTACAGACAGGCAAAAGCTAAGAGAATTCAGGACCACCAAACCAGCTATACAACAAATGCTAAAGGAACCTCTCTAAGTGGGAAACACAAGAGAAGAAAAGGACCTACAAAAACAAACCCATAACAATTAAGAAGTTGGTAATAGGAACATACATTATCGATAATTACCTTAAACGTGAGTGGATTAAATGCTCCAACCAAAAGACACAGGCTCGCTGAATGGATACAAAAACAAGACCCATATATATATGCTGTCTACAAGAGACCCACTTCAGACCTAGCGACACATACAGACTGAAAGTGAGGGGATGGAAAAAGATATTGCATGCAAATGGAAATCAAAAGAAAGCTCGAGTAGCAATACTCATATCAGATAAAATAGACTTTAAAATAAAGAACGTTACAAGAGATGAGGAAGGACACTACATAACGGTCAAGGGATCAATCCAAGAAGAAGATATAACAATTATAAATATATATGCATCCAACATAGGAGCACCTCAATACATAAGGCAACTGCTAACAGCTATAAAAGAGGAAATTGACAGTAACACAATAATAGTGGGGGACTTTTAACACCTCACTTACACCAATGGACAGATCATCCAAACAGGAAATTAATAAGGAAACACAAGCTTTAAATGACACAACAGACCAGATAGATTTAATTGATATTTAAAGGACATTCCATCCAAAAACAGCAGATTACACTTTCTTCTCAAGTGCACATGGAACATTCTCCAGGATGGATCACATCTTGGGTCACAAATCAAGCCTCAGTAAATTTAAGAAAATTCAAATCATATCAAGCATCTTTTCTGACCACAATGCTATGAGATTAGAAATTAATTACAGGGAAAAAACGTAAAATCCACAAACACATGGAGGCTAAACAGTACATTACTAAATAACCAAGAGATCACTGAAGAAATCAAAGAGGAAATCAAAAAATACCTAGAGACAAATTACAATGAAAACATGACGATCCAAAACCTATGGAATGCAGCAAAAGCAGTTCTAAGAGGGAAGTTTATAGCTATACGAGCCTACCTCAAGAAACAAGAAAAATCTCAAATAAACAAGCTAACCTTACACCTAAAGGAACTAGAGAAAGAAGAACAAACAAAACCCAAAGTTAGCAGAAGGAAAGAAATCATAAAGATCAGAGCAGAAATAAATGAAATAGAAACAAAGAAAACAATAGCAAAGATCAATAAAACTAAAAGCTGGTTCTTTGAGAAGATAAACAAAACTGGTAAACCATTAGCCAGACTCATCAAGAAAAAGAGGGAGAGGACTCAAATCAATAAAATTAGAAATAAAAAAGGAGAAGTTACAATAGACACCACAGAAATACAAAGCATCCTAAGAGACTACTACAAGCAACTCTATGCCAATAAAATGGACAACTTGGAAGAAATGGACAAATTCTTAGAAAGGTATAACCTTCCAAGACTGAACCAGGAAGAAATAGAAAATATGAACAGACCAATCACAAGTAATGAAGTTCAAACTGTGATTAAAAATCTTCCAACAAACAAAAGTCCAGGACCAGATGGCTTCACAGGTGAATTCTATCAAACATTTAGAGAAGAGCTAACACCCATCCTTCTCAAGCTCTTCCAAAAAATTACAGAGGAAGGAACACTCCCAAACTCATTCTATGAGGCCGCCATCACCCTGATACCAAAACCAAAGATACTACAAAAAATGGAAATTACAGACCAATATCACTGATGAATATAGATGCAAAAATCCTCAACAAAATACTAGCAAACAGAATCCAACAACACATTAAAAGGATCATATACCACGATCAAATGGGATTTATCCCAGGGATGCAAGGATTCTTCAATACACACAAATCAATCAATGTGATACACCATATTAACAAATTGAAGAATAAAAACCATATGATTACCTCAATAGATGCAGAAAAAGCTTTTGACAAAATTCAACACCTATTTATGATAAAAACTCTCCAGAACGTGGGCACAGAGGGAACCTATCTCAACATAATAAAGGCCGTATACAACAAACCCACAGCAAACATCATTCTCAATGGTGAAAAACTGAAAGCATTTCCTATAAGCCCCGGAACAAGACAAGGATGTCCGCTCTTGCCACTATTATTCAACGTAGTTTTGGAAGTCCTAGCCACAGACTTCTTTTCTCAGAGAAGAAAAAGAAATAAAAGGAATACAAATTGGAAAAGAAGCAGTAAAACTGTCACTGTTTGCAGATGACATGATACTATACAGAGAAAATCCTAAAGATGCCACCAGAAGACTACTACAGCTCATCAATGAATTTGGTAAAGTTGCAGGACACAAAATTAATGTACAGAAATCTCTTGCATTCCTATACACTAATGATGACAAATCTGAAAGAGAAATTAAGGAAACACTCCCATTTACCATTGCAACAAAAAGAATAAAATACCTAGGAATAAACTGACCTAAGGAGACAAAAGATCTGTATGCAGAAAACTATAAGACACTGATGAAAGAAACTAAAGATCATACAAACAGATGGAGAGATATACCATGTTCTTGGATTGGAAGAATCAATATTGTGAAAATGACTATACTACCCAAAGCAATCTACAGATTCAATGCAATCCCTATCAAATTACCAATGGCATTTTTTACGGAACTAGAACAAATCATCTTAAAATTTGTATGGAGACACAAAAGACCCCGAATAGCCAAAGCAGTCTTGAGGGAAAAAAACGGAGCTGGAGGAATCAGACTCCCTGACTTCAGACTATACTACAAAGCTACAGTAATCAAGACAATATGGTACTGGCACAAAAACAGAAACATAGATCAATGGAACAAGATAGAAAGCCCAGAGATAAACCCACGCACCTATGGTCAACTAATCTATGACAAAGGAGGCAAAGATATACAATGGAGAAAAGACAGTCTCTTCAATAAGTGGTGCTGGGAAAACTGGACAGCTACATGTAAAAGAATGAAATTAGAATACTCCCTAACACCATACACAAAAATAAACTCAAAATGGATTCGAGACCTAAATGTAAGACTGTACACTATAAAACTCTTAGAGGAAAACATAGGAAGAACACTCTTTGACATAAATCACAGCAAGATCTTTTTTGATCCACCTCCTAGAGTAATGGAAATAAAAACAAAAATAAACAAATGGGACCTAATGAAACTTCAGCCCTGCCTGTCTTCCAAGCCCCTGCTTGAGTCCCTGCTTTCAGAAGCTGGGTCAGGGGCAGTAATAGGTTATATGCAATACTTTGCCTCCCTTAAAAATAAAGAAAAACAAATAAATAAAGAATGAACTAATAAAAGAGAGCAAAACAAAAAGAATTTTTAAAGGCATGTAGTTAGGACTTTTATAGGTTTTTTAATAAGTCTAAGTATCCTTATCACAGGTCATGAAAACCCCTTGGGAAGACAAAGACGATGGCTAGACAAACTGGGGGACATTAAGAACCACAATGATGGGAACTCAGTTCAAGAAAGACATCAGAAAACGCTAGGGAGCTGTCAGAGGAAAAAAAAATAGAAAAGCAGAAGAACTGGAAAGGCTCTGGAGAGACTAAAATTTGTCTGCATGTACCTTTCTTTTGACGATACACATCCATCTTAAGCAGATTCCTTGTTTATTCTTATTATGCCAGGTTTCCTTTTCTGGTCTGCTGGTTCTCTAGGGTTTCGTAGGCCAGTAGTTTGAGTTTTCCAATTTCAAAAGCATTTGGGATTTCACAAAGACAAAATGCAAAGGCTCCCCAGCAGCCCAGTTTACTTAGGAGGTTTTAATCATAATAATCTGCATAGTGTATGAGAATTCCTACCTCAACTGTGTGTCTCCTTTCTCTTTAGTGTCTGGGGAAAAGCCAAGAGCCCCTCCCTCCAATTTAAATGCCCTAAAACATTTTGATGGAAGCATTTTGTCCCAATCGATCTTCCTGATTCCTTTTCTGCTGTAATGAACCCAATTAACTTGTAAGAGCCGCCATTGACAGTGTTATAAACTGGGTCATGGGGAGAGAGTCAAGTGCTGCCTTATGACTTAGCTGTCATTACCTTATGGGATCTGGCAAGTTCCCTAAATGCCTAAATACAACCTGGGTTTCCATTCTAGCGTTCTGAGATCTCAAAGGCTGGCTGCAGCCGTGGCTGGGGAATGAACTGGAAATGCTGACCCCAGGGGAAGAGGTGCCAAAGTGAAAAGATCACAACTTAATCTGAGCCAAAAGGCGTTTCTTTGCAAAAGGCATAAAGCAAGCTCAAACTCCCATAACTCACACATAACACAGAAATCATCGCTAAAGGGATTCAACACCATCATGCCAGACACGAAGTGAGTTATTTCTCTCCTTCCCTGTCTCACCACAGTTTCCTCCCACTTGGTCACACATGGTAAGCATTCATCCAACCTCAACTAAGTCCCCTGGTCTTATCAGGAGATCTGCACTCCCCAGTACTGGAGCAGGATGAAGTGTATATTTCCACAGGAGGAAGACTGACATCATTATTATTTTAATAAGCTTGTTGCCAGTTTGCATTCTTTTTCTCCCCTTCCCCTCTCTTAAAATCAATCCCATTCCTCACTCTACCCCAGGCCCGCCCCCCCGCCCAAAAATATTTAGTTCGCTACGTTCAGTGAAAAACTATTATAAGTTTAGGATCTCAGACTCCACGATAACGTAGATTTTTTGTGTGTCATCTGCAAGCTGTCACAATACACTTGGCATCACTAAAACGTTGAATGGAGGAATGATAGTATTGTCATATTGAGATCTTTTAACTATTTTGTGACTTTGTTAGTATTTGGACAACGGACAACAGGGTGTTTTCTTGGACTCTTTGGCCAAATGAAAAAAGGGTTATTAACTTATTCTATCTTTGTCAATGAGATCCAAAATAAAAATGGCTAGCATGTTTCATCAACGGTGAACATGTACACAATTTTGCTGTGTACAAAACAGTGTTGTAGCTAGGTTTCAGCGGGTGTTTTACACACACACTATTTTTCAAGGACTGTGCGTTTCTATGTATGAATTGACTAAAATATTTTCAGAGACCTAATGAAGAGAGACAATACAGAAGTTGTGATTTCCTCAAAGGGCCTTTTACATTTGTCAATGCACTTTTTTTTAAAAGAAGGTTTAGACCACACACACATACATACACTGTCTAACTTGGAAGACTAGTTTCCTGTTATAATCAACACAGATGACTTTTGGACTTTAAAAAAGTCAGACGAATCCTCTAAATTGTTGAACTCTCTGGGTACATGTATCTTCTGCCTTGTTAAGTTTATTTACTTTATCCAGTATCCCTTCTTTTCTTGCTTTAGAGCCTGTTCAATATCGCTGACTAAATCATAGAAAGAACTACAAGATAATCTGATGAAACCACTATCACTGAAGCAAGGGAATGCTTATTTAGAGAATCAGGGTAGGTGGTGATCGCCTCTGTTTTCAAAATCACTCTATGGCTAGAACATATAAACATTGTTTTAAATTATAAAATGGCTTCATAGATTTTATAGATTTATCATTATTTTCTCATCAATGACTCATTGGAATAGCACACTCTAATAATCATAATTTTTAAAAGCAAATTATATACATACATACTTTCTCCCTTCTCTGATACCGTGTTAAGTCCTCTATTTTAAGATTGCGTTATCCTCACATTGTTTTTTGCGTTTTGCACACACATCTAGAATGTCTAACTTATCAAGTCAGGACCACACACCTCCCGCTGAGTCTATGCATCCAACCAAGTTTTGTCCTTCAGGGTTGACATCTTAGGGGCAGTGAACTTACTACAGGTTTGTCATGACTTCATTAACACCGATGCACAAGTGGCCCCCATGCTGCTACTTTGGGTAGAGGCACTTGAGCTGAAGAGAGGAGATTCTTCGAGAACAAGATCCTGGAGATGAACAGGAGGACCCAGAAGAGATGAAAAGTGGAGAGAAGGTGAAGGGGGGTGAATGGCTCCAAATTCTCACAGGACCAAGGGGATGAGATGGCCTTGACCTGCTGGGCAATGCAGAAGGACAGCAGGTTTGGGCAAAAGTTTACATCATGAAGAAAAAGAGACAAGAAACCTGTGTTTAAATCCCTAAAGACCAAACCAATTACTTCTTTTTTCTCTTCTTTCTTTTTCCACAAAATGAGATTGATTATGAATCTATTTGATTGGAAACCTTGGTGCACCAGACATGAACGTGCATAAGCTTCTGTCATTTTTGTAATAGAAAAAAAAAATCATGTTTCATTATGGCATTTCCCACAGGTTGCCTTCTTGCTCCTGAATGACTCGTTAGATTTTAGAAAATAAATAACGGTGTTTTCTTGGCTACTTTGGCCAAATGAAAATCTGATTACCAATTTATGTTACCTTCACCGATGAGATCCAAAATAAAGAATACCTGAACATATTGCGAGATGGTTTTGTAAATATAGAGCTGCATGGAATTTAATCTCCAAAGAATGAATCAGAGAGCTGGGGGTCCCTGGTGAGGGAAGTCACACCTGCTTAGTCTTCTAAGATGACCAAAATATTAAATATTAAAATAAATACTTGAATGTTTTTCAAATGAGTTGTTGGTATGCCAAAAGTTCTAGGTTGTTAAAAAAATTAAGTCCTAACTCATTCAGGTTAACTCTAGACTACGTTTCTGGATTAGAATTGCAGTCTGACTCTTTCCCCATTAAGTTGTAAGGTGGAATAACCATGTTTTCATTCCATATTTATTTGGCCTCCACCATGAGACAGGGTAATTTTTAGCTGCTGAGGACATAGCAGTTTCTGTTTTCAGGAATCGTAGGGTTTAACTGGGATGTGGAGATGGCAGTGGGCATGTGTAGAGAGACAACAGACTAAATAGGCAATTCCACAGCAAGGAGCTAATGCTCTCACACAGGTAAACCCAGACAGCTCTGGGGCTAAAACTATTGGTAAACTCTTCAAGAGTGTGTACTACATGACAGGCACAGAGCCAGGATTTGTAAATCTCTTTAAAATCTCATAACTTAATAGGTCCTTATTCCCATTTTACAGATGAAAAAGTAGAGACTTAGTATTTGCCCAAAGTCACCTGTTATTAAAAGTGATAGACTAGGAATTTGAACCTAGGTACTCTGACTACAGGTGTTTTATGGCACCTTCACAGGATTAAACGGAGACTGAAGAATAAAAAATTATCCAATAATGGAGGTGGTAGCTATGGCGGGAATACAGAGACGATGGTATGGAGAGAAATTGACCCAGAGAAGGAAGAGGGCATGATGTTTTCATGGAACAGGCGCCAGTATGGAACGGCTGAAGCACAGAGTTCAGGGAGAGACAGCAGAGGGAGAGTTGATGGGACAGGTAGACTCACACCTTGCAGGACGGCTGCGTAGTAGCTGGTGCTTCAGATTCCTCCTGGTTGCAGAGGGGAGCCCAGCATAAAAGGCAATTTCGTCTGTTAATTTCCCAGGCACTTTGTTTTTGGTGAAATAGTGATGTCCCCCCAAAATTTTTGTTCTCGAACTTGAAAAGATAATACAGATGACAATTCTTATTTTATAGAGCAGAAAACTAAATTTCTGCATGGTAAAGTGACTTGCCCAAGGTTACTAGTTAGAGAGCAAATTCTAACTAGAACTCTGGTGTTAACTTATCTCTGGGTGTCTTTTTAGTCTGCCCTATGGCTATCTTTTTATAATAATGTTGAGCAATGATCTTTAAAACATTATGTTTATTGCTAAAAGATGAATCTGCTTTTTCCATTCCCAGCCCCTCTTCTTAGCACAGATGATGCCAGGTTAATTGTCCTGAAGTACAGTTCTAAACACATTGCTCCTTTATTTCTATGTAATCATAAAATATTCAATTATGACCAATAAAAATAACAAATTCTTATATTGAAAAAGTCTGTTATTTTTCTTTTTAAAATATTTTATTGAAGTATAGCTGATTTACAATATTGTGTTAGTTTCAGGTGCACAGCAAAGTGATTCAGTTATATATATGTATATATATGTGTGTATATATATATATATATAGTCTGAAAAAGTCTTTTTTTTCATTTTATATATTACACATATTCAGTAGAATCACTTAGGAGTCTATAAAAGATAAGTAAAATGCATCTTCTTTTGCACCAAGTTAATATTATATATTTTTTGCATTATGACACTTTGTCACAAATTTGGTTTTATCAGAGTACAAAGAAAATAAGAAAACAATGTGAGTCCATCAACAGGTCCACTAATCTATCTTTCCATATTTTCCTTCTGATAACCTTCACCTATCAACTGAGTCACCATTCAGTGGTAGTTAGCATTCATCTTATCTCTACAAATTCCCTTCACGAAAAAAAAAAGGAACCTGTTTGCCTTATGGTTACAGCCAGTTTTGAATGGAAAGGCAAAGGGGATGTACCTTGCTCTTACATAACATCTACAAATATTGACTTGATCACAAGGAGACAGTTTGAAAAAAAAAATGAGCTAGTATACATTTAAAATTTTCAAGAAAGATTTCGTAAAGTCATTAGTATCTCAAATTTGCCTTTGTAATTTTCACATCTTCCCCTGGGGGCATGTTTCCCACAATGGAAGATTTTTGAAGGCTTCAGCAGAGGCGTGTTAGTGACTTATGCAGCTCAGGGGCAGGTGCAAGCCTGGGGGCTTTGGGATGCCCTAGAG
This sequence comes from Balaenoptera physalus, assembly GCF_965194825.1. NCBI lineage: Eukaryota > Metazoa > Chordata > Mammalia > Artiodactyla > Balaenopteridae > Balaenoptera > Balaenoptera physalus. The sequence continues at coordinate 117,108,801 of NC_138886.1, forward strand.
TTCTGAGAGTGGAAGCCCCAGGACCTTCTGAAAGTAGACCTCAGAAGTCAACTGTCCCAACACATAAAGATTCAGAAATTATGGAACTTGGTCAGTCTCCGATTGGTCCCCCCCAGCCTGCACGGGCTTTTTGTAATCCACTGAAGTGTAAGTTACTGGACTCCACTGTGCCCCTCAAGGGGCATCACGGTGATGGGCCTCTTTTCAGAGCCCATGGGAGACAAGCAGAAAATGATGTCCTTCCTCTTCTACCGTCCTTTTGGCCCCTCAAGGTCTGTCATTCACTAACACAAACTTAAAGAAGTAGTCACTACTGAAATGGAACGCTTCTGTTTACATGTTGTAAACCGTTATGCATTTCATCTGTATAGAAGCCTTACGTGTATCTGAAGTTTACATAACTTCCAATTTGAGAGAGACGTGAGAAAGAAAAATTATGCTTATTTATTCACGAAACTTTACTTCTTTTTAATACCATAAAATGTTGAAAACCAGAGACTTGAAACGCGAAATAGTTAAACTTGCAAAGAGACTCATTCATTATTTTTCAGAAGAGAAAATCTTCTTAAAGTGAAAACATTCAATTTTTGGTTTCAATCCAAAGGTTCTGTTCAATTGTTTTGAAGTTACAAGGAAAAAAATGTACTTTTCCTATCGTACCCATTGACATTTTTAAACAAAAATAATTCAAAGATATTTAAACAGTACAACTTCAAATGTCTGTTGTTAATCCGCTGCGGGGAAGAATCTGTAGGGGAAAAAGAAAACTATGAAAAAATAAACTTGGAGTTTGATCATCCTTTCAAACACTGAATCCAACGAAAATCCTTCTAGGTTTATGATTGTACTATCACAGCGGGGTTTATTTTTAATTGAAAGAGAATACAGATTCCTGTATTGTCTCTTCTAAAAGTGTTTTTTAAGGGGAAAAAATTTTAAACTGTTGTATTTAGAATCACAGATCAAAATAGTCTCACACCTGGACGTTCTGTTTCGCAAAGAAATGCTAAAGAAATGTTAAATTTACCTAATTATCCTACCATTTCAGAATACTTTTTGGTGAGGGCTACACTATACTTAAGATGATACAAAGTAGAATTAATACATGACCTTTTCTCCATATTTTTTGTGTTGTAATTTAAACCCAAATTCTATTCTTAAGCAATCAAGGATGCATAATGTAACTTAAAGGAAAGAATATACAATATATTTTCCTTTAAGTAGCCCACAGGTTAAAAGCTCACAGATGTGTCACTGGAAGTCATTTGGCCTCTTGCATTTAAAGACAATGGAAAATCAAGAGGTTTGAAATCTTGGGTAAGATATTTTATCACTTGCAATTTGGTCTCTTTATCTGTAAAATAGGGATAATAGTAAGATTTGTGTAACAGAAGAAGAGATATATGCAAAACAACACAGATAATATCTAGCACTGTACCTACTTAGCAACTGTTAGTTTCTTTCCCCTTTCCTAAAGGCAAACATTCATTAATATAATTTAAAAATATAAAATACAAGTAAAATGAAGTGGCACTCAAGAACCAATACTAAACAACTTTGCATGATAAATTAATAACTCTCCATTGAATCAGTGTTTTTCAAGATGTTCATACACCATTTGTGCTTGTGAAATTAACTTAGTTGGTTCTAACCAGAAAGGAAGAGAAAAGAAAAAGAGAGAAAATATGAGTGTGTCACACATAGAAGAGTATTATTTCATTAAACTTTAATTTCAGTTACATTTATGATGTGTATATGTGTTGTAAACTAGGTCACAATGTAAAATCTATTTCTTACTATGGGTTGTAATTTTTTAAAAAATTAAAAGAGCATTGCTTACTTTATCTGTTCTTCCTAGTCTGATATCATGTCCTATTTTTGAGTTCGCAAAGTGTGTAGAGAGATAACCCTGAGCATATGCTAGTGTCTGAAAATTCACCGATTCATTTTCATCAGCTGAACACATTTTCCACACCCAAACGAAACCAAATTGCTCTGGTTGTCTGGCCAAAAACTATAATTTATGCAGCAATTCCTAATTACGAGGCACTGGGCTAGACACACACTCTTCTTTAATCTTCAAAACTACCTCGAGAGGTATTGATTATTATCTGCATTTTACAAAGAGGAAACTGAGGCTCAGAAAAGGGAAGCCGAAGACAGGATGGATTGGATTCCAGTCTGGTCTCTCTTCACACCTCTGCTTTTCACACTAAACCATAACATGTTCTCAGGTGGAATATGGTTACGTCGCTTGCTCAGTGGAAAGTGGCTGCCATAGCTAATGCCTCCCTGCTGCCTGCAGGGTAGTGCAGGCCAGGGAAAGAACGTACCACCCAAAGGAAACTGCACACAGATGGCAAGGAACACTTTTCTCCTCGAGCAAATTGGGTCTATCAGTGACTGGTTTAGTCATAACACAATTTAGCCTTTTAAAGAGTCAGAATTGTATAAATACAGTACAGGAAGTTCAAAAAGTAATATTTTAGAAACCACATTCTTTTCTCCAGAACAGACAGCACAGAAGTTTCCATTTCCCACATTAAAACACTCTGTCTTCTCCTTGGGACACAGTGAAACATTTACTAAGAAATCTGAACAGCCAAGAGCATGAACCCTGATGCTTTCCCCTGTGTTCACGAGGGTGGTGGAGTCAAAGGCAGTCCAGGACTCTGAGATAGCCTGTTCAGATTTCTTCACTCATGCTCAGCTAATATGAACCACTTTAACTAAGCATTGCCCTGCTTTGCAGAATGGTATTCTGACATTATTAATAGTTGGCTCAGTTAACTCCACCATAATAAGGGCTTTCTCCAGCCTAAGACAGAGCCAATCATGCCCTTGTGAATGTCAGCATTAAGCTTGGGGATGGGTTCGGATCCAACTTTTAAAATATAGTAAACATTCTCCAAAGATAGATTACAATAGGCCAGCTACTAAACACCATCACAACAGGGCAGTTGTGGAACTCCACATGAAACCTTAACTTTGCATGTATCATATGAGAACATGTTATAGAATGGAACTTCTTAAGGGGATGTCTACAATACCTACTAAAGAATGTTTTAGCCTACTTTTCCTTTTCTTTTCTTTTCTTTTTTTTTTTCTTTTGCCTGCTTGCAGCTACTCAGCTCAACTCTGAAGTAACTAATTCTTATACGATATCAGATAGTCTCAAAAATATCCTGTTTCAAAATTTCTCACTTATAAACAGTATGTACTCAGTCACAAGATGTATTAAAGAGCCTTTAGAAAGGATTATGAGTAACACCAAGAGGCATGCTTCACTTGGCTTCCCCAGGGACATGAGGAAAGATGCTTAGAGGTGGCTTGGGAAATTTACTTTGAATTATGCTAACATGTCTTGAACTAACATTCTTTCTTAAAAACTTTTGGATGGAATTCCAATTAAATTGGTCAAAACCACTCTATTTAGACTAGAAGCAACCTCTTAAATCACTTAATTCCTGTCCTTCTAGAACAGGGCAGTCATTTAATGAAGAAGCTGGAATGTATCTGCTTTTTCAGGAATCAAGGAAGAAATAATAATTTTTTTTCAGTGGCAAACTTTTAGACTGTTGATAACTTTCCTTGAACCCCCAGCCCTATTAGCTCAAATTTTATTTATAATTACAGATTTAAAATAGCGATGCCATTCAGCTCATGTTGTATCATGCTACGTATGGAAAAAGAATCATAACTATAACAACTTAAAACATAATTATTGTACTTTTATATTGTGTTTTAGCAGCTGGTCTCAGAATCATTTCTATCAAAATTCCTTTTCTGTTGATTTGTTTAAAAAATTGATTCATTACTTCTTTATTTTCCATGGTTTTTCTCTTTTCTGATTGTCTGGTAATAAAAGCTCAGTACAGATAAATTAGAGTATATAGGAAAGATAGAGATGGAAAAAAGTTCCCTGAACACTGCCACACGAAAGCAATCACTGCTAATATTAGAATTTTATCCTTCTAAAATCAACTATACTTCAATAAAGAAATGAAAAACCTAAGAAAAAAAGGAATTTTATCCTTCTAAACGTGGGTTCAGTGCATAGAGTATGCATTGTTTTATAAAACATATCATCATATAGTGTATACATCCCCGATAAACTATAGATCACAAGTAAGTGCCTTTGTTATTAAAAGGTTTTTTTTAATGTTTTTAAGGGCTGTAAATATTATACTCCTGGAATGTATAATAACTGATTTAACTATTTTTATATTATTAGGAATTTGTTTCATCCAGTTATTCACTATTATAATTTATGTTACCATGAGTGTCTTTTACATATTCTTTGTATTCATTATTTTTTAGAGATAGAATTGCCATGTCACAAGGGCCAAGAAGATGTTTAGAGTTTTGATATATATTGCATAATTGCCCTCCAAAGAGATGGAAATAGTACCTTCTTCCACCTGTTTCATCTCTCTCTGACCATGTTGGAGATTATCATTGCATTAGGTAACCTCTAAGACAAAGTCCTCAATGATTCTCTCCCCTTCAGGGTGGGCTTCACATAGTGACTTGCTTCTATTGAATAGAATATAGTAGAAGTGATGGGCTATTACTTCAGAGATTGAGTTATAAAAAGACTGCTTCTGTCTTGTTCTTTCGATCTCTCTCTCGCTTTCTCTCTCTCTCTCTCTCACTGTCTGTCTGCCTGTCTCTCTCTCTCCCTCTCTCTCTTTTCCCCCTCTCTCTCTGTCATTGCTTGCACTGGGGGAATCGTGTTGCCATGTTGTCCCAAGCCCATTGGAGAGGAAGTCATTGCATGAGTTTGAAGCAGGATGCTTCAGCCTCAGACCAAGTCTTGCAAAGACTGCAACTTTATAAGAAACGTTGAGCTAGAACCACCCAGCTAAGCTGCCCTCAGTTTCTTGACCCACAGAAACCATGAGAAACAGTTTATTATTTTTTTTTTTTAAAGATTGATTGATTGATTGATTGATTGATTGATTGATTGCTATGTTGGGTCTTGGTTTCTGTGCCAGGGCTCTCCCCAGCTGCGGCAAGTGGAGGCCACTCTTCATCGCGGTGCGCGGGCCTCTCACTATCGCGGCCTCTCTTGTTGCGGAGCACAGGCTCCAGACGCGCAGGCTCAGCAGTTGTGGTTCACGGGCCCAGTTGCTCCACGGCATGTGGGATCCTCCCAGACCAGGGCTCGAACCCGTGTCCCCTGCATTAGCAGGCAGATTCTCAACCACTGCGCCACCAGGGAAGCCCCCCAGTTTATTATTTTAAGCTGCTAAGTTTGGGGGTAACTTCTTTAATAGCAATAGATAATTAATACAATCATTTTTCCCATCCTCACCACTTTTCATTTAAATGTCTGTATCTATAGAAAGATTGAACATTGTTTTTCATTTGTTCATTGGTCATTTGCAGCTCTTTTGTTGAGAAGTTATCTGTCATCATGTTTTCCTTTGTCCTTATTAATTCATAAAAGCCCATTATGTATGAAAGATACAACTCTTTAACGATTACATATGTTGCAAATACTGTTTTCTCAGTTTTCTGTTTTGTTTATATTTCTGTAGACACCGAAGCTGTTCAATATAAAAAAGTCTTTCAAGTTGTTGTTGGAAAAAACTGTGTTTCCTTTTATAATTGTTTTCTTTTGTGTTTTTGCAGAGAGAAGTCTTCCTCATTCCTAAATTAGATACATAGCCACCTATATTTTCTAATAGTTTTAGCTAATAAAACCATAGACATGAAATTATTTAATCCATTAAAATTTTATTTGTATAATATGAAGTAAAGATATAAGTTTTTTCTTTCCAGATAAATCTCTGATAGTCCTAGCAATAGTTATTTAATAATATTTTTCGGAGTGATTTAAATCCTGACTTTACATTGTAATTTCTTAGAGTAGCAGTTCTCAAAGTGTGTTTCATGGACCCCAGGGGTTCTTTAGAACATTTCATAGGCTTCACAAAGAGTCAAACTATTTCCATAAAACACTAAGCCATTGTTTGACTTTTCCACTGTCTTGACGTTTGAACGGATAAAGCAAAGCCAGTGGCAGGTGGCCCTGTGGATGCCTTAGTGTCAATTACAAATTGTGCCAGTAATCATTGTACTCTTACACGTCACACACTTGCACTTAAAAAATTAAGAACCAATTTTACTTAAGAATGACTTTGATGAAGCAATAAAAGTTATTAATTTTATTGGGCTTCCCTGGTGGCGCAGTGGTTGAGAATCTGCCTGCCAATGCAGGGGACACGGGTTCGAGCCCTGGTCTGGGAGGATCCCACATGCTGCGGAGCAACTAAGCCCGTGAGCCACAACTACTGAGCCTGCGCGTCTGGAGCCTGTGCTCCGCAACAAGAGAGGCCGCGATAATGAGAGGCTTGCGCACTGCAATGAAGAGTGGCCCCCACTTGCCGCAACTAGAGAAAGCCCTCGCACAGAAACGAAGACCCAACACAGCCATAAATAAATAAATAAATAAATAAATAAATAAACCCAAAGTTAAAAAAAAAAAGTTATTAATTTTATTAAACCTCAATTCTTGAGTGTACATCTTTTTAATATTCTGAATAACATAGTAAGGAGTACATATAAAACACTTCTGCATAGTGAAAAATGGTAGTTCTTCTGAGAGAAAATACTTGTGTAATTGTTTGAATTGAGAGCTGTTTTCATGAAATACCATTCTACTTGAAAGAATGTCTGATAGACAAAATATGGTCACGTTAAACCAAACGAAACTTGCATTTGCCCACCCATGAGCAGCAAAGTCAATCTACTGACACAACGTTGTGGAAAATACAGCGTTTATTGCAAGGCACACAATGCAGAGCCAAGCAGGGAGAATGAGCAGCTCGTGTTCAAAAGACCCAAACTCCCTGATGGTTTTTAAGGGAGAGTTTTTAAAGGCAAGGTGAGGGAGAGGGTCAAACAAGAGGCAGGCGACTCGGGGTGGGGGGAAGTCTGTCCCCAGGAAAGCCCCGTAGGGTCCTACTCCACTTCAGTCATTCATATTTAGGTATCTGGCAGACATCTTCTTGCAAATGAACTAGGTGAACTTGTCACTTCAGGGACAACAAAGTATTTATTGGCAAAGATAAAATTTGAGCTTTTGAGTGAATATTAACTTTGGGGAAACTTGTATCTAACATCATAATCATGACAGCTTCCCAATACTTAAAGATATTTCTGATGAGATCAGCGATAATATTAACAAATACGATTTTTTGACATCATGTGATAAAATATGTCAGATTCATAAGATCTGCATAATTCGATTCAAAGTACAAGACAAACAAATGATGGTAGAGTACAAAAACTTCACAGGGATAAGGTTTCGGACTTCACACCACAGCTAATCCTTAAGAAACCACCGTGTGGTGGGTTCTAGTTTGGTATCAGAGAAGCACACTGGCACTGCTGCCTTACCCAACCATACATCTGTATGAGGCCAGATTTTCTCAAAACCCTTAACCAAAACAACATAAGGCAACAGATGGAATGCAGAGGCAGATGTGAGAACCCAGCTGTCTCCTATTAAACATGACATTAAAGAGAATTGAAAAAATTTTAAACAGTGCCACTCATCACTAATTTATTTTTACTTTGGAAGATCCCATTTTTTAAATAAAAACATGTTATTTCTGTTGATATGTAATGGGTTTGTTATGACAACTTAGATGAATTAATACATGGGTATTTTAATAATTTCTCAGTTTTAATTTCTTACACAGTAAATAGCAATGGATACAACCCACATAAACAAGACCTCTTTGGGTATCCATTTCCTTCTCTCATCCATGTCATGTCTGCTGTTTACTTCCTATCAGCATTTAAAGATGCTCAAGTCTTAAAATACCCTTCACCCCATTTCTTCTTCCAGATTCTACTTCTCACCTTCCCTTCAAAACCAAACGTTCTCCTCTCTTGGCTTCTCAGTAAAAAACAAATTGTCTTCATCTTCCTTCCTCGATGGCCCTTCATGCTCAGACAGCCTTGCCAGTCACTTGTCTTGAGTCACTCAGGGCTCGGTCCTGGACTTCTAGTCTCATTCTTTCTTTCCTCTGTCAATCAATTCATCCATTTTTATGCCTGTATGAAAGTCCATCAATAGTTACTTCACAATTGCATTTCATTTTATACGGGCACAGGATTTTCTTCTTCTCTCTTTCTCGCGTTGCTATAAATACTAAGTTGAAAACAACTGCTGAAAAATTAAAAAGCTTCATCCATCTTCTCTGTGGATCTACAAGCCAGAGCACAGCTTCAGATAGAGGGAAAGTGGATTAGATCCAACGTTCTGCCAATTACGTTCCACCCTGACATGTTTTTAATGGCTCTACAAGGGCATAGACAAGAGTTTGGAAAGGGCAGGCACTTCTGATTTATATAAAAGACTTAAGCTGCTGCTAGTGGAAACGGGTTGTGTAAGTGAATTAAAACACATCGACCAGGAAGGCCTAGACTTCCCTTCAAGAAATTTATAAGCTTCTATTATCAGTAGCATAAATCACCCAAACAACTACACCAACGAAACCAAATTATATAGATTATAATAAGGGGCCCAGTGGCTGGAATAATTCCAGAGAAATTTAACTTGGTTAGGTCTGGTTTATTTTATACCAAAAGTTTTCCTCAATCTTGCTTTTATAAATGCTAATTTCTTTGTTGTCAGGTTTCCTGAGACGCTATTGCATCAAATTCCACTCTAGCCATCAATTTTAAAGTGTTTCATCCGTTGGACCCGCCAAATCTAATGTTGGGTTTTGCCCAACTCTGCTCACACCATCCCACTCCCACAGGGAAGGAAGCTTCATTTTCAGGTTCAAGTTGCTACAGTCATTTGGTGCTTATGTATAGTAACTTTTATAAAAACTGGTTGGACTCTAGAAGCCTGTCCTTTAAAAGGTGGCTAGTTTCTTTTAAGCACTATGTAAAATATATATCTATAGTTGACACAATCATCACAATTAGGTAAGGTCAGACTGCCAAATGTTTCAGTACATCAGGCAGGTTTAGAACAATGCCAATAAGTTATTTATTCTCTGTAGAAGGTACTAGAACATAGGATTTCATTAAGGAGCATGATTTTATTTTTAAAAGAAGAAGAATATCTGGGAATTTCTAAGCTATTTGAAAACCCTACTGTTGGAAGGGAAAGGTTGGGCCAATTTCAAGAGAGACTTCTGAGTGCAAGGAACGTGTCTAGGTACCTTAAAATGGGCCCTTTTGTTTTTCACATCATCACTGTGAGGTAGGTACCATTTTGCTCTCTTAGCAGATAAGGCAATTGAACTCAGATAGGCTGAGGAACAGGCCCAAGATCCCACATTGCATTTTATTGTTTTTCCATTTATTATTATTTTTTAATTTTATCGGAGTATAGTTGATTTAAAATGTTGCGTTAGTTTCAGGTGTACAGCAAAGTGATTCAGTTATACATCTACATATATTCATTCTTTTTTAGATTCTTTTCCCATATAGGTTATCACAGAATATCGAGTAGAGTTCCCTGTGCCATGCAGTAGGTCCTTGTTGGTTATCTATCTTATATATAGTAGTGTGTGTGTGTTCATCCCAAGCTTCTGACTTATCCCTGCCCCCCACATTTCACACATAGCATTTTAATACAATAAGGATGATGTTTCTGCCATATGCTCTCTTTTCTTTCCAATGTACTCTCTTTCTTTACTCCTGACCTTTCTACCATTAAGAGTAAGCCCACAGCTTACTGTCCTAAGGGGGAAAAGGGTAGGTATAGGACAGATCCTAGAATGAAGAGCTTATTATTCTGCTCTGACTCTCAAGCTTGCATTTTTAAGCCCGTGGTAAAATAAAACTTTTCTCATTTTCTTTTTCTCCTATAGATCCAAATTTTTCAATGGCGCCGTGCCCTACCTCACCAAACCCAGACATCTGGTGGTCATCCTCAATTCTCCATCCTTTCCTTCACTTTCCAAGTTCACTGGTCACTACAGCCGGCTGATTCAACTTTCAAAAAATAGTACCTATGGACTTCACTTCTTACTCTATGTTCCAATTCTGGCTTCCTAAATCAGGGTCTCATGATTTCTTAATTGGCTGTTAAAAATCTTCCCCCGTTGCCTTTGTCTTCATAATGCAATACTCTCTATCCTCCATCATCCTCTTTACAAACTGAGAATAATCATCTGAAAAACAAAACTGATGTTGCCATGCAATCGCTAGTTAAACTTGCTTAATTGTTCAATTACCTACAGGATAAGGTCCAAATTTTTCTGCCTGGAAATAAAACACCTTTATGATCTGGTTGCTGCCTCTCTTTCACTGCGATTCTGCCATCCTCCTTGCCCTTTGCCGTCATGCCAAATTACCCAGGGGTGCAAGAACATGCCTTAGTCTTTCTCAGCTATATGCACATGCTACTTCTTCGGTTCAGAATGTTTCTCATCATGTGGGGACCCCTGGCTTGTGTGTCATCCACCCTAAGATGTTTCCTGGGCTCTAACTACTCACCCTCTCTTCTATCTGCCTTTCCAGAGTCAAGCCCTTCCTCTTCTGTCTCCCTTGGATCATGAATTTATCTTCTCGTAATTGCTTATGTTCGTCTCCTCACCTAACCTAGAAGGCAGATTCCAGCTCTACTTAAATTTTTTTTATTCTTTTTTTTTTTTTTACAGACATAGAAAACAAATTTATGTTTACCAAAGGGGAAAGGGAGGGGGGAGAGATTAAATTAGGAGTATGGGATTAACAAACTACTATACATAAAATAGAAAAGCAACAAAGATTTACTGTAGAGCACAGGGAATTACATTCAATATCTTCTAATACCCTATAATGGAAAATAATCTAAAAAACACATATATATACATATATATATAAAACTAAATCACTTTGCTATATACCTGAAACTAACACAATATTGTAAATCAACTACACTTCAAAAGAAAAAACAGCTCTACTTAAATTTTAAGTTTAGCTCCACTTTATAAAAACATGTCACTTAAATGAAGACAGAAAAAAAGAAGAGTGTAGTGGCATAATTTGACACTCCTGAAAATCCGTATCTGCCTACGAGATGTGCAGTACACAACCGGTTTTCTAGACACTGTTGATTTTGTGTTCAAGAGATTGATGTGTGCTGGAGAGAGAAACTTGGGAATCGTCAGTGGTGGCAGCCGAGGCCAATGGATGTGGGGGGGAAATTCAATAAAAAAAAGAAGAGGGAGTTAAGCATTGGGTCCTAAAGAACATTGTTGTAAGGGAGCTGATGAGGCCAGAGAAACCTACGGGGATGAGCAAGGAGTGTTCTGAAAAGTCAGAGAGAATGAACTTGGGAAGTGAAGACAGAAAAGAGCTTCCAGAAAAAGAAAAGTGTGTAATAAGATGACAGCTGAAAAGAATCCGTTCGATTACAGGCTCAGTTTCGTGACAAGCTTGGTAGGAGTATCATTCAAAAGAGGAGGCAAAATTTAAGTAGGCGAAGGATAAGTGAAGATCAAAGTGTGGAGGCCATGAGTACTGATTTTCTTGCTTTGTCAGTCTTGGAATTACAGTCTTGGATCTACAGAGAAAGGGCGGTGAGAAAAGTGATAACAGTGTTTATTGGTCGGGCTGCTCCTGGCAAGGGGACGGGACAAGGGTTCGGGGGTTGAGACTGAAGCTGGGTATCTCTGACCTTGACCATTCATGCCCTTGTCATGGTGAAAACCACAAATGATCCCCACCGTTTCCCAACCCCTGCATGTAGGGGAGCATCTCTCCCAGCTGAGACCTGGTTGGGTTTGCCCTAGCAGCCCCTGTTGCACGCTCTGTGGACTTTGGGAATCATTTTGACTGGAAAGTCCCACAATCACAACTTTTAGCTGCAGGGTTATCAGAAGCCTTTCTTCTCTAATCAAGACGTTTATTAGCTTCTGTTAGAATCATAATAACCTTTATCTTCCAGCCACTGTGCATTTCTCACAGAAGAGGCCTGTATACTTCTTGTCTATTTCCAGCAGCCATTTCACATCTGCTTCCTCATAAATAGTTACGTGTTTTGTTCGGACGAGATCTTTAAGGCTAGTTTTCCTGTTGAAAAAACACCACTAACAGTTCATTCTTTTTACCATAACCTTAGTCTGTGTGAATACACAGGGTGTTCATTAATGTAATTGTGTGTGCAGGTTAAAATCTATTTTAAAGTAGTCCTGTGTGAACACAGAATGTAAAATGCCTGTGATGTGTGCTACTGTGAACACACTGTGCAAATTTCTACTTTGATTTTCCTCATGCTGACATCCTTCAGGAATATCATTTACTTTTCTTTCCTAGCCAAATTCTCCAGGTGTTTGGAAGTCCTCCTTAAGTCCTCCTTTGCCAAGAAGCTACTCCAGCTTCCATGGGAAAACTGACTACTTGATCTTAGGCAGCCCTGACCTCTTAGAGCTTTGGATTCTGAGCTCTGGTTTCTTATCAGCAAGGCCTACATCACACACATTAACTCTGAGGTTCAAATAAGTTCATTTTGGGGAAAGCAACTATGCAAATAAAAAGCCTACTATAAGTAGTCAAAGCGAATTCATGAGTCCTCTAATATTTCAAGTCAATTATTTCAGCATAACTTTCTCTATTTAGGAAGACATCTCATTCTTGCAGTGTGCTCAGTCCCAGATAGAGCTGTTTTGTCATTTCCTTCAAATAGCGTGTTTTTTGGTTTTGTTTTTGTTTTTTTTTTTTACCGATTTGTCCAACAGCAGAGCAAAAAGCAGCAGTGGATTTCATGATCTGTACCTTGCACATGAAAAACTGAGAGCAGACCACCAACTTACTTCACATGGAGACCAAACAGCTCTCAGATGGAAACAATGACTTTTAGTCATTAACAGCCCGATTAAACAGAAACCGGTGACCTAGAGGTGAAAGGCTCCATGGCCCATTCCCTAGTCTTAGACCTGGGGTAACCTACCAGTTTGCTTTGCTTAATTACTTCACTCATTAATGGAATGCCAAGCTTAACTGCAGCATGTGTGTGTACACACACATGCACACACACACACAGAGGCATGTATACCACCGGAGAGGATTTTTATATTTCAATCGTCTACTTTTTTCAGCATTTTTTGAAGATAACCTAGGGGATTCCATGGCTTTGCTTAAGCCATCCATATCACACAGGGAAATATCTGGAACACTGAAAGGATATTTAAAAAGATCAGAGGAGATTATATTATAAAATAATATTTATACTACTCGTATATACCAACAGCGTCCTAAAATGATTAGGGCCATGTTTCGGGTTTCAGAGTGAGTCATTCTGGCAGGTATGAGTGATTGCAGCACTAACAGCTATGTGGCTGCTGGAAGTCGACCAGCCCAGGATAGGTCTGTGAACCCATAGGGTCTCTCTCCAGATGAGTGCTATCAAAAGGTTGGTAAGAACTGTCATATTTTGCTGTATAACACTAAGGGGAATATATTCACATGAAGTGATTATCTCTGATGTTTCTGGACAATCTAAAGATACATTACATTTTCCTAATAATACCTACCTTCTTTTTGATATGATGTTTTTAGAAGAACAGCTTGCACTTCTAATCAGTACAATTTATCACCTATCCCCAAAGTACCCTGCCGTTGAAATGCCTGACATATATATTGGGTGTCATGGATTTAGCAAAAATTGAATTATAAATTGCCCTGCCAGTTTTTGCCTCTGGAAATAATGAAAAAGTAAGCTCAAGAAATGTTCTCCTGAAGGATTTACTTTTTAAGTGACTATGAAGAAAGAAACAACCAGCATGGGTTGCCAAAATATTATCTCTCTGAGCATAGATTATTTGGGCAACTGAGAAAATATAACAATAGAAATAGGAAAAAAGTGCAAATTCCACTCCCAGGGAAAGAAAGCAGTTGTAATGAGGTATTCATTTTCAACAACTGAAGGATTTAATGTCTGACCATCTTGGGGTTCCTAAAACCAAATAAAATGTCATGCACAACTCTTTTTGGAAACTTTAAATATTTTGTTCTTTTCAATGAAGTGATGGCCTATTGGAGTTAATTCCTTACTTAATTAATTAACAGTCAAAATAGGTTTCTTGCTCAGCATCACTCAGTTTATTTGAATTTTGTATAATATGCTTGTGAATAATTTCATTTAAGCTTTTTATTATATGCCCTTTGTATAAAACTTGGAAATGCAAAAGCTTATCAAGAAAAGCTAAATTTTATGCCTCCAAATTTAGTGTATATTTGTCTAGTGTTTTTTCTCTGCTCCATGCTTTTAAACAAAACTATACATATATTCGGTATGCATTTTTTATAGTTGTTTTTTTCCCACCTTATCATAAGACATTCTATTAGATAACATTCTAAACTATATTGTTTTTAATAGCTAAAAGCACACTGTCATGGAAAGTATACTCGTTAAAATATTTCTCTATTTTTGAACATAGTGTTTTTCCAACTTTTGACTACAAAAAACAACAATACAATGACTACTTATACTTAATCTATGTTTCCTCTCTGGCTATTTGCTTAGAAATAGAATTAATGGATTAAAACATATGAAACTTTTGAAGTTACTTGATAATATTTCCAAGTGTATTTTCATAAAGGTTTTATCGCCTTCCCTTCCATCAGCAGCAAGTCGGCCTGTCACAGAAAGCCTTATCAGGTTTAAATTTTCTAAGCCTTTTTTTTTTTTTTGCCACACCACGCAGCTTGAAGGATCTTATTTCCCCAACCAGGGATCAAAGCCAGGCCCTCGGCAGTGAAAGCCCCGCGTCCTAACCACTGGACTGCCAGGGAATTCCCTAAATTTTCTAAGCCTTTGGCCTTTCGATGCGTGAAAAACTTTACACCTCATTTTAATTTGAATGTTTTGATAACAAGTTGCAAGGGTTGTTTTGTTTTGTTTTGTTTTAATGTAAAAAAATTTTTTTTTTCCATATTTTATGTTTTTATTTTCTAAGAACCCAGTTTTGATGGTCTAAAAGATGCTGCATCATTATTTAAGTGTGCTTATTACATTATTTTGCTATATTTGTAAGAACTACCCGGCTTGATCTTTCCAAAGCTTTGTCATTTTAGGATTTATTTCAGTAACATTCATTTGGGGAAAAAGAAGATCTCACAGTTTCAAGGATATTTTCCAGGGAGTAACATATCTTATAAAGTTACTATCCATTTTTCTCTGACATTAGCCTCACTGATGCATTTATTTGGGTAGAAGCATCTTCAAAGTCTCCATCAGGTCATTCTGAAAACTTACAGAATCACACACCGTATGCACTGCACTGTGCTCATCACTCTGATGTGGTATCCTTTACAGGCTGAGTTGCACATAAAGATCTCAGCAGTTTCAGAGAGCCTCTTGCAGTCGTGCTAGTTTCAAAAAACTCTTAAGCGAAATGATGGCCCTGTCCATTTGTATTCTCTTGGATCCTAGAGCAAAAGTGGAAATATGAGATTAGGAATAGAGTCATAACAGCTTCAAGCAGGAAGAAAAGCAAAGTACTGAAAATGGGTATGACTTGTATCCCTTTTTGTTTTTAAACTTCTTTATTGGAGTATAATTGCTTTGCAATGGTGTGTTAGTTTCTGCTGTATAACAAAGTGAATCAGTTATACATATACATATGTCCCCATACCTCTTCCCTCTTGCATCTCCCTCCCACCCTCCCTATCCCACCCCTCTAGGTGGTCACAAAGCACTGAGCTGATCTCCCTGTGCTATGCGGCTGCTTCCCACTAGCTATCTATTTTACATTTGGTAGTGTATATATGTCCATGTCACTCTCTCACTTCTTCCCAGCTTACCCTTCCCCCTCCCCATGTCCTCAAGTCCATTCTCTACATCTGTTTCTTTATTCCTGCCCTGCAACTAGGTTCATCAGAACATTTTTTTTTTTTTTTAGATTCCATATACATGTGTTAGCATACGGTATTTTCTCTTTGCGACTTACTTCACTCTGTATGACAGACTCTAGGTCCATCCACTTCACTACAAATGGTTCAATTTCATTTCCTTTTATGGCTGAGTAATATTCCATTGTATATATGTGCCACATCTTCTTTATCCATTCATCTGTCGATGGACACTTAGGTTGCTACCATGTCCTGGCTATTGTAAATAGTGCTTGCAATGAACATTGTGGTAGATGACTCTTTTTGAATTATGGTTTTCTCAGGGTATATGCCCAGTAGTGGGATTGCTGGGTCGTATGGTACTTTTATTTTTAGTTTTTTAAAGAACCTCCATACTGTTCTCCATAGTGGCTGTATCAATTTACATACCCACCAACAGTGCAAGAGGGTTTCCTTTTCTCCACACCCTCTCCAGCATTTATTGTTTGCCGATATTTTGATGATGGCCATTCTGACCGGTGTGAGATGATACCTCATTGTGGTTTTGATTTGCATTTCTCTAATGATTAGTGATGTTGAGCATCCTTTCATGTGTTTGTTGACAATCTGTATATCTTCTTTGGAGAAATGTCTATTTAGGTCTTCTGCCCATTTCTGGATTGGGTTTTTTGTTTTTTTGATATTGAGCTGCATGAGCTGTTTGTATATTTTGGAGATTAATCCTTTGTCAGTTGCTTTGTTTGCAAATATTTTCTCCTATCCTGAGGGTGGTCTTTTCGTCTTGTTTATAGTTTCCTTTTCTGTGCAAAACTTTTAAGTTTCATTAGGTCCCATTTGTTTATTTTTCTTTTTATTTCCACTTCTCTAGGAGCTGGGTCAAAAAGGATCTTGCTGTGATTTATGTCATAGAGTGTTCTGCCTATGTTTTCCTCTAAGAGTTTTATAATGTCTGGCCTTACAATTAGGTCTTTAATCCATTCTGAGTTTATTTTTGTATGTGGTGTTAGGTAGTGTTCTAATCTCATTCTTTTACATGTAGCTCTCCAGTTTTCCCAGCATCACTTATTGAAGAGGCTGTCTTTTCTCCATTGTATATTCTTGCCTCCTTTATCAAAGATAAGGTGACCATATGTGCATGGGTTTATCTCTGGGCTTTCTATCCTGTTCCATTGATCTCTATTTCTGTTTTTGTGCCAGTACCATACTGTCTTGATTACTGTATCTTTGTAGTATAGCCTGAAGTCAGGCAGCCTGATTCCTCCAGCTCCGTTTTTCCTTCTCAAGATTGCTTTGGCTTGAGGGTCTTTTGTGTTTCCATACATATTGTGAAATTTTTTGTTCTAGTTCTGTGAAAAATGCCATTGGTAGTTTGATAGGGATTGCATTGAATCTGTAGATTGCTTGAGGTAGTATAGTCATTTTCACAATGTTGATTCTTCCAATCCAAGAACATGGTATATCTCTCCATCTGTTTGTATTGTCTTTAATTTCTTTCATCAGTGTCTTATAGTTTTCTGCATACAGGTCTTTTGTCTCCTTAGGTAGGTTTATTCATAAGTATTTTTTTCTTTTTGTTGCAATGGTAAATGAGAGTGTTTCCTTAATTTCTCTTTCAGATTTTTCATCATTAGTGTATAGGAATGCAAGATATTTCTGTGCATTAATTTTGTATCCTTTTACTTTACCAAATTCATTGATTAGCTCTGGTAGTTTTCTGGTAGCATCTTTAGGATTCTCTATGTATAGTATCATGTCATCTGCAAACAGTGACAGTTTTACTTTTTTTCTTCTCTGATTGCTGTGGCTAAAACTTCCAAAACTATGTTGAATAATAGTGGTGAGCATGGGCAACCTTGTCTTGTTCCTGGTCTTAGAGGAAATGGTTTCAGTTTTTCACCATTGAGAATAATGTTGGCTGTGGGTTTGTCATGTATGGCCTTTATTATGTTGTTGTAGGTTCCCTCTATGCCTACTTTCTGAAGACTTTTTATCATAAATTGGTGTTGAAAGCTTTTTCTGCATCTGTTGAGGTTGTCATATGGTTTTTATCCTTTAGTTTGTTAATATGGTGTATCACATTGATTGATTTGCATATACTGAAGAATCCTTGCATTCCTGGGATAAACCCCACTTGACCATGGTGTATGATCCTTTTAATGTGCTCTTGGATTCTGTTTGCTTGTATTTTGTTGAGAATTTTTGCATCTATGTTCATCAGTGATATTGGCCTGTAGTTTTCTTTCTTTGTGACATCTTATCTGGTTTTGGTATCAGGGTGATGGTGGCCTCATAGGATGAGTTTGGGAGTGTTCCTCCCTCTGCTATATTTTGGAAGAATTTGAGAAGGATAGGTGTTAGCTCTTCTCTAAATGTTTGATAGAATTCTCCTGTGAAGCCATCTGGTCCTGGGCTTTTGTTTGTTGGAAGATTTTTAATCACAGTGTCAATTTCAGTGCTTGTGATTGGTCTGTTTACATTTTCTATTTCTTCCTGTTTCAGTCTTGGAAGGCTGTGCTTTTCTAAGAATTTGTCCATTTCTTCCATGTTGTCCATTTTATTGGCATATAATTGCTTGTAGTAATCTCTCATGATCCTTTGTATTTCTGCAGTGTCGGTTGTTACTTCTCCTTTTTCATTTCTAATTCTATTGATTTGAGTCTTCTCCCATTTTTTCTTGATGAGTCTGGCTAATGGTTTACCAGTTTTGTTTATCTTCTCAAAGAACCAGCTTTTAGTTTTATTGATCTTTGCTATTGTTTCCTTCATTTCTTCTTCATTTATTTCTGATCTGATCTCTATGATTTCTTTCCTTCTGCTAACTTTGGGGTTTTTTGTTTTTCTTTCTCTAATTGCTTTAGGTGTAATGTTAGGTTGTTTATTAGAGATGTTTCTTGTTTCTTGAGGTAGGATTGTATCACTATAAATTTCCCTCTTAGAGCTACTTTTGCTGCATCCCATAGGTTTTGGGTCATCGTGTTTTCATTGTCATTTATTTCTAGGTATTTTTTGATTTCCTCTTTGATTTCTTCAGTGATCTCTTGGTTATTTAGTAGCATATTGTTCAGCCTCCATGTGTTTGTATTTTTTACATTTTTTTCCCTGTAATTGCTATCTAGTCTCATAACGTTGTGGTCGGAAAAGATACTTGATATGATTTCAATATTCTTAAATCTACCAAGACTTGATTTGTGACCCAAGATATGATCTGTCCTGGAGAATGTTCCATGAGCACTTGAGAAGAGAGTGTATTCTGTTTTTTTTGGATGGAATGTCCTATAAATATCAATTAAGTCCATCTTGTTTAATGTGTCATTTAAAGCTTATGTTTCCTTATTTATTTTCATTTTGGATGATCTGTCCATTGGTGAAAGTGGGTGTTAAAGTCCCCTACTATGATTGTGTTACTGTCGATTTCCCCTTTTATGGCTGTTAGCATTTGCCTTATGTATTGAGGTGCTCCTATGTTGGGAGCATAAATATTTACAATTGTTATATCTTCTTCTTGGATTGATCCCTTGATCATTATGTAGTGTCCTTCTTTGTCTCTTGTAATAGTCTTTATTTTAAAGTCTTTTGTCTGATATGAGAAATGCTACTCCAGCTTTCTTTTGATTTCCATTTGCATGGAATATCTTTTTCCATCCCCTCACTTTCAGTCTGTATGTGTCGCTAGGTCCGAAGTAGGTCTCTTGTAGACAGCATATATACAGGTCTTGTTTCTGTATCCATTCAGCTGGTCTATGTCTTTTGGTTGGAGCATTTAATCCATTTACATTTAAGGTAATTATCAATATGTATGTTCCTATTACCATTTTCTTAATTGTTTTGTGTTTGTTATTGTAGGTCTTTTCCTTCTCTGGTGTTTCCTGCCTAGAGAAGTTCCTTTAGCATTTGTTGTAAAGCTGGTTTGGTGGTGCTGAAATCTCTTAACTTTTGCTTGTCTGTAAAGGTTTTAATTTCGCCGTCATATCTGAATGACATCCTTGCTTGGTAGAGTAATCTTGCTGTAGGTTTTTCCCTTTCATCACTTTAAATATGTCCTGCCACTCCCTCTGGCTTGTAGATTTTCTGCTGAAAGTTCAGCTGTTAACCTTATGGGGATTCCCTTGTATGTTATTTGTTGTTTTTCCCTTGCTGCTTTTAATATTTTTTCTTTGTATTTAGTTTTTGATAGTTTGATTAATATGTGTCTTGGCCTGTTTCTCCTCGGATTTATCCTGTATGGGACTCTCTGTGTTTCCTGGACTTGACTGACTATTTCCTTTCCAATGTTAAAGAAGTTTTCAACTATAATCTCTTCAAATATTTTCTCAGACCCTTTCTTTTTCTCTTCTTCTTCTGGAACCCCTATAATACGAATGCTGGTGTGTTTAATGTTGTCCCAGAGGTCTCTGAGACTGTCCTCAATTCTTTCCATTCTTTTTTCTTTATTCTGCTCTGCAGTAGTTATTTCCACTATTTTATCTTCCAGGTCACTTATCCATTCTCCTGCCTCAGTTATTCTGCTATTGATTGCTTCTAGAGAATTTTTAATTTCAGTTATTGTGTTGTTCATCATTGTTTGTTTGCTCTTTAGTTCTTCTAGCTCCTTGTGAAATGTTTCTTGTATTTTCTTCATTCTATTTCCATGATTTTGGATATCTTTACTATCATTACTCTGAATTCTTTTTCAGGTGGACTGCCTATTTCCTCTTCATTTGTTTGGTCCGTTGGGTTTTTACCTTGCTAATTCATCTGCTGCATATTTCTCTGTCTTCTCATTTCATTTAACTTACTGTGTTTGGGGTCTCCTTTTCACAGGCTGCAGGTTCATAGTTCCTGTATTCTTGGTGTCTGCCCCCAGTGGGTGAGGTTGGTTTAGTGGCTTGTGTAGGCTTCCTGGTGGAGGGAACTAGTGCCTGTGTTCTGGTGGGTGGGGCTGGATCTTGTCTTTCTGGTGGGCAGAGCCGTGTCCGATGGTGTGTTTGGGGGTGTCTGTGAACTTAGTGTGATTTTAGGCAGCCTCTCTGCTAATGGGTGGGGTTGTGTTCCTGTCTTGCTAGTTGTTTGGCATGGGGCCTCCAGCCCTAGAGCTTGCTGGCCATTGGGTGGAGCTGGGTCTTAGTGTTGAGACAGAGATCTCTGGGAGAGCTCTCACCAACTGATATTATGTGTGGCCGGAGGTCCAGTGTCCTGAACTTGGCTCTCCCACCTCAGAGGCTCAGGCCTGACACCAGGTCGGAGCACCAAGACCCTGTCAGCCACACGGCTGTCTGAGGAATCTTGCCTCCCATTCAGAGATGTTCTCCTTGGATGTCTTTAATATTATTTTGGTCCAGTGGGCCTTTGTCATCCCAGTACCCAAGATACATTAGGCACTATTCTAGAGGCTTGGGGATACAGTGATGAACAAGACAGAGAAATACCTATATTCTCTTTCCTTAGATGACTAGCATCCCATGGAGGCTCTGCAGCTAGAAAGAGGGCCCAGACCACACTTGCAGGGCTGCACTCCAATAAACACACTTTTAATGTTTTGTTTTACTGGTTAGAGGGAACAATGAATTAGGAACTATAGAGGCAAAGCTAGTGTTATTTTACCTACTTTGGTGCCTGTTTCACTGAGTTACAAGGTTCTGACTCTTCTACTCCTTGATTTTGTTCCCAGTCCACGAGTCTCAGGCAAAAGTAATAAATGGGTTCCGGTTCTGACTGGATCACTTCTCAGCTGTGCACAAATGAGTGCCACTCTCTGAGAGCCTCAGTTACCGCATTGCAGGACCCGCCCAGGGCCTCAGTTTCCTCTCCTCTATCATGAGTTGATATCCCTGGCTCCTTCCACAGGGTGTTTCTGGTGCCACAGATCTCGCCCACAGTGCTGGGAGGAAAGAGAAATGCTTGCGCAGCCACTAGAGGCCGGTGGTGAGGTCCAAATGACCTGTATCGTTTTGTTCTGCTCAGATGCACTTGATGCTCATCTAGTGGGAACTAACACTGTTCTGCACTTACTTGCTGGGTGACTTTGGGCAAATGGCTTCACTTCCCTCTGAAACGTGGTTTCTTCATTTACGCAGTTGAGATTTTTTTTAAAATCTACAATGTTATTGTGAATATTAAAGCAATGTGTATAAGGAACCTGACACTTAGAACAGCTCTTAGCATACGTTAGATGCTCAACAAATTGGGGCCACCACTGTCCCCTTGGTTACTACAGTTTCTACTAAACTACAGCTGTACTAGTTATACTAGAACTTCTTGATTTCTTTAAACTGTTGTGCATGTGTTTATCTCAATAAAAATACTTTAAAATTTGTATAAAATCTTAGAGTTTTATAGGACTTTTCTCAAGTATCTCTCTTGATCTTTACCAAAAAACCCTGTGGAACAAGAGAGGTGTGATTATCTCCGTTTTATAGATGCAGAAAATAACTTCCAGAGACGATAAGTGGCATGATCAGAACCTGTGTTTTGTTTTGTTTTTTTTATAAATTTATTTTTGGCTGTGTTGGGTCTTCGTTTCTGTGCGAGGGCTTTCTCTAGTTGCGGCGAGTGGGGGCTACTCTTCATTGCAGTGCGCAGGCCTCTCACTATCGCGGCCTCTCTTGTTGCGGAGCACAGGCTCCAGACGCGCAGGCTCAGTAGTTGTGGCTCACGGGCCCAGTTGCTCCGCGGCATGTGGGATCTTCCCAGACCAGGGCTCGAACCCGTGTCCCCTGCATTGGCAGGCAGATTCTCAACCACTGCGCCACCAGGGAAGCCCCAGAACCTGTATTTTTGTAATTTAATTGAGCACTATTTCCATCATCACTTCCACCCATCCATTCCATCACTTCCTGAGGACATGAATCACCAAGGAAGCCAAACAAAGCCAATGTTAGAAGGCAACCCCTCTCTCACTGTTCTCTGAGTTTTCCATCTTACCTCTTTTGCTTTCCTACCCATCAAGTAAATGCCATTGGAGTTCTAGGAACAACATTGGAGTTCTAGGAACAACAATTGTTCTCAAGGTGAACAACTTAAATGAAATGCATGGAGGTACAAAAGCCATTATGAGAAGCATCCCTCATTATTCTTGGAGGTTAAATTGGGACAGATGTTGCCATGAAATCCAGATGCCTTTTGTCAACTAGCTCTTCCCCAAAGCTTATGATGATCTGTCCCCATGTTCCATTATATTCAGATTTTGTCAGGGTAAACGTCATCAACGTGTTTTTGAATCAGGTAGTCTGTACTGATACCGAGCAGGGCCCTGTGGGGCTCCGGGGCACAAAGACTTTCTGTGTCCCCCATTTCTTTGATTACAGGAAATAGCCTTCATTCAACGTCCGTGACCTTCCCTGAGCTCCAATGGACAGGCTCAAACAGTTGTTAATTAGGGAAGGGAGGGGACATGAGACAAGGGAGAAACAAAGTCAAGAGAAACAATAGTTCAGCCTTGAGGCAAGGTCCTGGTTCCCCATCAATGGACACACACAACAATATCTTTGAGCTGTCTTGCAGATGCTAAAACCCCCTCCAGGTGAGAGAAGTTAACAATTAACAATGGTATGCTTCCCACAAGCATGTTGACCCCAGACCAGTTGGAAGCAGAAGGTTGATGATGCCGACTCCCACTTACCTCACCACCAACCAATCAGAATAATGTCCACGAGCTGATCATGCCCTCTTTGAACCATTACTATAAAACTTCTCACTAGCCTCCCAAAGGGGGGGGGGGGCGCAGTTTTTAGAGGCACTAGCTCACTGTGTTCCCTCTTTGCCTGGCAAAGAAATAAAGCCACCTTTTCTCTTTCCTCATTTATATTTGGCACTCGTGTACAGAAGCCAAGATTTCAGCAACAATACCCACACCATGAATGGCTCAGAAGTATATCTGCAATACATTGAGTCCAGATTTCAATTTTTTTGAAGTCATTGCCTTGATTGGCAATCAGAAGTAGGCAAAAACAAGAAGACAATGTTCTTGACTGTATCTTTGAGACTCACAGCTCTCTCCTTAGTTGGAGAAATAAACTGAACTCTGCGATGCACAGAAGCCCAGCTCTGTTTCTAAGGTCACCCCAGCCCCTTGGCCTCTCACGCTTCCAGAGGGTGAGGTTTCCCTCCAGAGAACTGTGAATCAGGTATTTAAAGTAACATCTCAGAGACAGTGCAAACCATAAATCTGCTAACTGTTTTCTTCTGGGTTTATGTGTAGCACGACAGACAAGGAATTCAGACCGACGTAATAAAAGTAACCAATATATCCTTGCTAATGGTGGACTTGCTGCCACTGGAATTACTGTCCTAAATAAATGCTATTAAGAAATCTGCTAGGCTTCATTTGATTCTGGCTGACTTCCTGACTTTCCAGAACAGTGATAGAAGTCAAGAGCCAAAAGGGAGAATTGAGCCAAAAAAGAAGGAAGATGCATGTCATGTAGACATAAAACAGATCGGCTAAACCTACCTTCACTTAAACATTAGATAGAAAAGGCGGAAAATAGAACCCTCGAACCTTATAGAATAAACTCAACCAATTTCAAACACTCATGGAGAGATGGCCAGTTCAGTTTATAAGTTCATATTATTTAATTCTTTCCTTTAACTTTAAATCTGCAAACAAATTACTATACAAATTCCTTTTGATCTTGATGAATATAATCTGATTTGAATTTAGGCTGCAGGCTGTGACATTAAAATGCAGAGTTGCAGCCCCTCCTCCCTCTCAGTAGCCTGGGCTTAGCTAGAAGCAAGAGCTTTAAATCAGACCCTTTTGGTTCTCCCAATAGCACTGTAGCAAATGAAGTAAACCACAATAAAAATCAAAATGGCAATTATGGAATTCACAGAAAAGAATGTCACACCTCATATGCGATCTTCACAGCCTCGTTGTACTTGCTGTTTATGGTTGTAAAGGCTCGCATTCTAATGGTCAGAAGCCGTAGCAGCAGAAAGAGTTCTGGGGCTGCTTCCATTTATGAGGTCAGGGTTTTTATCTCCAGCTTCTATAATTGGTCAAAATATACTTATTTAGCTCAGAAGGCACTGTTTTAGTCTAGGGAAACGATATTTTAAACACAGAAAGAGCAAAAGTAATTCTGACTGCCAACTGCCTCATGATTTGGTGAAATGTATGGGAAAGTCTTGTGTGTGCAAATCCATATTGAATAAAGATATTGATGTCTTCAGAGGTAATATAAAATGAGAGAATAGAAAATAAAGCAATTTTAGGGGAACTGTTTGATAGGTCTGGAGAAGAGGGTTTGAGAGCATCAGTTTTTGATGTTCCCTGTGTTCTCCCATCTTCCTTCCTGGTATCCACATCCCTGCCCCTCTCTCCTCCCCACCCCTTGAAACACTGGAATTCTTCCGAGCTTGGTCTGTATGCTTTGTATTGTTCAGCGTTTCCCAAATATACCTGATCATAAGAAGCAACTAGAGTGTTTATTAAAAAACACAGAAGACTTCTTAACCAACCCTGGAAATTCTTACTCAACAGTTTGGGTTAGAGCCTAGGTATATGTATTCTAAATAATTGTCCAGGGATCTCTCTGTTTCAGCAAAATAGAAAATAACCCCTGCTTTTGTGGAGTTAACATTCAATGAAGGATCTGTTATCCCCTAGAGCACTTGATGATTGGTGACTAGAAAATGGGGGATCTTAAAAAAAATCTTAAATGAAATGAAAACTTACTTTATAATATTTATTTGTTCATTTCATTAATGACCATTACTGATTATGTCGGGATCTGTGCTATACTGACTCTCCTAAAACTTATATATTCATAAAAATTTTAAACAGTTTGTGGAGCATGTGAGGTTTTCCACTTTGTCTCCAACTCCATAGATGCTGGATCCTGACATCAAAAGACACCCTTCAAAGGAGCAGGAATGAGCCCCAGCTGAGGGCCCCCAGCTCTGCATCCTTTGCTTGTACACCTCAGAAAAGCCGGGATGAAGAGAAGCAAAGAGAGTCATATTTACCCACAGAACCCTTTGATGGCAGGCAGGGGCAAAAGCTGGTAGTGGAACACATGAAGGCAGTTTTACAAAGGTCCTCACCTGAAGCATTGGACTTGTCAAGAAAAATATGATGCTTTCATGAACAAGAAAGAACACAAAATTTTTAAATATTTCAATTGATGAGCTAATGAAATTAAAACAGAACTCTCTAAGAACTTAACCATTTCTTCATATTTTACTAAAATACTATCAGAAACTTTTTACAAAAGTTCTAGAAAAAGGAGAAAACCTTTTGGCTTGGACATATGTGTCCAAACACCACAGTACGTACGTTCAGGGGGAATCCAGCTCTGTAACAGTGTTAATCATATGATGCTCATGGTCAACCAGCACCTAGTGGGAGGAAAAACCAAAACATGCCATTTTTAATCAGAGACCAGTAAGTATGGTCCATTTTAATGTGAGTTCCTCCTCACACTCTGAAAACATTTTCCAGATTTTCGAGGCCTTGAAAACACTAGATCTTGCATAAAAACGTCAGCTACAAGTTTCTAAGCAAATGTTTCCTTTACAATATGGCACACATCATAATTCCTTTTCCTGGTTCTCCCTGAAGAAGAGGTGTATAACCCTCTAACTCACTGCCAAACACTCTTCTCTTAAAAGTGCAGTAAAAAGAAATGAAACACAGTCACAGCAAAACAAGGCGTCTAGAGAAAAGGTCTTGCCCTGAATTTATCATTTGTTTATATTTCTTCTCGTCTTTTTCAAATTTCTCTAGGTGCATCCTTTTGGCAAAGAATTAGGAGTCATTTAGTAAAATCACTATGAAAGTATTTTCTTCAAATAAACTAATTCAATTTGGTCCCTAACGGACAAACACTGGTTAAATTTTACTGTGTTTCACCTCCTTTTGTGATTAGTGCATGTAAGTCTTAAGTTCTAACACCTGCCCTGTTTGGTTTTAACAGAGAAATCCTCCTTGAACAAGGAGAGATGCTTAAAAGAGAATTCATTCTTTTATAGACTCATACATGTCTGCTTCTTTCCTTCTGCCCTTGAAATGAGCTATTCTTACACTGAGGTACTACTTGCCCATTTTCAGAGCAGAGCTTATTTTTCTAAAATTGTTAAATATTTGAAGAGCAACTTGATGGTAAAAACGTTGAAATCCTTCACCAAGCAGAATGAACAACATCTCTGCATTAAATAATCATGTAAGAACTATGCTTAGATGACTCAGAGAGCCACGGGGAGACTGTTCCATCTCTCTTCTACCCTGTTGTCCCCACGTTGATTGAGGGGGAAA